>NC_042620.1:88186760-88893882 GCF_901001135.1 Rhinatrema bivittatum
TGGGGGGGAAATGTATGTGCATCTTATTGAGTGAATATAAAAAAAAAAAAAAAAAACTAAAAATCTAATAAACCCCCCCCCCACCCTCCTGACCCCCCCAAGACCTGCCAAAAGTCCCTGGTGGTCCAGTGGGGGTCCAGGAGCGGTCCGGGAGCGATCTCCTGGGCATGGGCCAGCGGCTGCCAGTAATCAAAATGGCGCCGACGGCCCTTTGCCCTTACTATGTCACTGGGGCCGACCAATGGGAGCGGTAGTCCCTGTGACATAGTAAGGGCAAAGGGCCTTCGGCGCCATTTTGATTACTAGCAGCCGACGGCCCAAGCCCAGGAGATCGCTCCTGGACCCTCGCTGGACCACCAGGGACTTTTGGCAGGTCTTGGGGGGGGGGGGTTCAGGAGGATGGGGGGTTGTTAATTAATTTAAAGGGTTGGGATGGGGGGGGGGGGATTCCCAGAGAAAGAAACGTTTTGTGATCTGGGGAGTGGACCAAAATGGCCCTCCCCAGACCCGAAAACAAAATGGGGAGAAAAAAAAAAAAAAAAGTTATGCACTCCCCTAATTTGCTCCATAAGACGCACAGACGCCCGGGGACAGAGCCGGTTTAGCACAAAAAAATTTTTTTTTTTAATTTTCCCCCTCTGAATCCTAGGTGCGTCTTATGGTCAGGTGCGTCTTATGAAGCAAAAAAATACAGTAATTGAAATAAATAGGGGTATACACGCTTTTCTTTTGAGGGGGAGAGGAAGATGTCGAGGAAACATCTACACACCCTGATGGGGCGCCTAGGGAACTGAGAGGGCTTAACTGTCCAAAAATGTGTCACTACAATACTGCTTGCCTGCTACATAATTTGTGAGATTGGATTTTTGAAACATCTTACCATAACCCCTATTCCTAAAAGGTTGGGTTTGGCCTCTCTCCTAAAGAGCCATAATACAAGTCTCAAAAAAGGATTTCAACAAAGAATAGATGCCCAAGGTCTTTTTCCAAATCTTTAATTGGAGACGTATGTGATTAATTAAAAATGCCCGACTCGCGCAGAGTTTCGCCACATTCCAGGGGCTGCCTCAGGGGCTTAAATGAGAGCACAGTGAATAACTATTAGTTATTTCCAACAACATCCGCATTACAGACATATCTTGAATAAATAATGTAGCGCTTAAGCTTCTCCCGGTTCCATTCGCAAATGGCGCCGCATACGTGTTACTGCGATATTGGTAGCGACATCATATTGGTTTCCACAAAACTACAGAATGGAAATTACAATAAAACAGGGGAAAAGGGGGGAGGGGGATTACATAGAAACCGAGAAATAGCAAAGAAAGAGAGAGAACAAACGCAACAGATGGCAGGATAATTGACTGATCTCAACATCCAAGCTGTAAGCGATAAGGCCTGGAGTTTGGAATGCTGCAACCTGACCTGATCCTGAGTGATGTGAGCTGGGGAAGTCCCTAGTCTTTTAGATTTCTAAATTGATAACTACCGGAGGAGAGGAAACCAAATCTGTCTCGATCAATGAGGGGCTATGAGGATCACAGTCCCTTTCTCCTCCTGAGCTTCAACAAAATGTTCGCTACCAGTGGAAGCAGAAGATATGCATAAAGAAGACTTTGTCCCCAATGAAAGGCAAAAGCATCTGAGGTTAGCTTTCCATGTGTCCTGTATGTGGATCAGGAGAGAGGGACCTTTCTGTTCCAAGGGGCCATGAACAGATCCACCTCCAGGGTTCCCCAGAGGCAGAAGATCTCATTCACTACTCCTTGGTCCAGGGACCATTCATGGGGTCTAAAAGAATGACTCAGTGTGTCCACTACCCCCATTCTCAAGATCAGCCAAATACGTGGCCCTGAGCCTCATCCCTTGATAAAGGACCCAAGACCAAATCTGGACCATCTTGTGACTTAGAAGGTAAGAGCTGGCACTGTCCAGCATGTTGATGTAGTACAGCATCACTTGATTGTATGCCTGGATCAACACAATTTTGCTGGACAGCCTATCTCTGAAACCCCATAGAGTGTATCTTGTTGCCCAGAGCTCCAGAAAGTTGATTTGAAGCCGATGTTCCTGGGTGGACCAAAAGCCCTGGATGCTGAACCCATCTACATGCGCTCCACATCTCAGGGTGGACGCATCTGTTGTCACAACAAATTACACCAGAGGAATTTTGAAGGAAATCCCGCTCACCAAATTGGAAATTTCTCACCACCGGGACAGAGGTCTGGAGTGACAGTGTCATGGGTGCAGTCCCAAAGATCCTGTGGCCTGAAACCACTGGATCCATTGGGCTCTTCCCATGAACAGGCATGCCATAAGAGGAACATCTGTGCCAAGCTGATGGCTGCTGACTCGCTTGGATCTCTGCCAAGACGGCCATCAGGGTGATAAGCCCTCTGCCACATCAGGAAGGCCTTGGCTTTGTCTAGCAGAGCTGCAATGAATTCCAATTGAGGTGATGGGCTGAGATGAGACTTGAGGTAATTGATGATGAACCCTAGTCATTTCAGCACCTGGATGGTCGAGCATATGGACTCCTCGGCCCCTGCCTGAGAGAAGCTCTTGATCAGCCAATTGCCCAAATAAGGAACATGTACACTCCTAGTCTGTGAAGATGCACGGCCAAGCATTTTGTGAAGACCAGTGGGGTGAACACCAGCTCAAATGGCAGAATGCAGCCATTGGTTTCCCACTACAAATGAGATACTTCCAATGACTATGGAATATATCAATGTGACTAAGTATTTTAGACTGAGACAGCAAAGCCAATCTTCTTTTTGCAGAAAAGGGATCAAGGTGCCCTGGGAAAGCATCTTGAACATTTCTTTTTTGAGAAACGTATTCAAGGCCCTTATGTCTAGGATGGAATAGAGTTCTCCGGTTTTCTTTGGCATCAGGAAGTGCCAGGAGTAGAATCCCTGCCCTCTTTGCCCTGGTGAAATGAGCGTGATTACTCTGGCCATTAAGCGGGAAGAGAGCTCCAACAAAAGTACCTCCTGATGATCTACGAGCCCCCAAGATGGGCTTGGGGCGGGGGACAATTTGGAGAAACACCCAATAGATTCAATTTGTACTCTCTGCAGACAATACTGAGGACCTACTGGGCTGAGGTTACACTGGACCACTGGTTCACAAAGAATCACAGCCTGCCCCTGACTGGGGGGTGTCCTGACAGGTACCGGGACAGTGGCTACACTCTCTCTGATACAGTCAAAACCCCATCCCAGGAGTTAACAGAGGCACTGGCTGTGGCTTTGGGGCCCTCTGTTGCTTGGGATGGCTAGGAAGGGCCTGCTGCTGATAGGACCAAGAGACAGAAGATAATGCCTCCTCGTTTGGAAGAAAGCTTTCCTTGGCCCTGATCTCAGAGCCTCCTAGATAAAGAGGCCAGGTATTGGGTGCTAGCAAAGAGCTGCTGGAACATTGCACAATGTTTAAAGATCTGTGCCATCACATCCTTCACTCGATCTCTGAAGAGATTCTCTCTTGTGCACGGAACATCAGTGAGTTATTCCTGCACATCTTGATGAAGATCAGAGTCCCGCAGCCAGACGAGTCTGAGGACACTAATCCTTGCAGCAGAGACTTTCAATGGCCCTCAAAAACATCGTAGGTTGAACAGATCCTGTGTTTTCCACACTCTAGACCAGAGTATTTCATGATCCTACTGAGGCAGCTGCTTGGTCACCTCTTACACCTGCTTCAAGAGGTCCTGTATAAACTGGTAGGCCACTATGTAAGCAATGAGCACAACTCCCTGTAACATTTGCCTCTCAAACTTATCCCTCACAGGGGGGCATCGAGAAGGGAGTCCAAAAGTGCTTGGTTTCTCAACCACAACAGATTGGTGCGGCACCAAGCACTTATATCCAGAAGCCTTCTGGACGAGGTACACTGTTGTCCACCTTCTTATTGATCAAAGAGGAGGTTTTTCCATATCCTCATCAGTAACTCCATAAGTATCTCGTGAACTGGGACTGCCACAATCTCCTTTAGATGCTCCAAGTACTGGAGAATAGCCAGCATCTTGCGGAGAGTATCTTCCTTCATCTGTAGCAAAGGGGATGGCCTCAGCCATCAACCAGACAAACCCTGCAAAGGAAAGGGCTTCCAGAGGAAACATTTCTGCTGTCGAGAGAAGACTGTTTGGAGGGGATGCCATCCGATATTTCATTTTCTAAAGACTCTGAGAAACCTCCCCCCTAGAGATCAAATGGGTCCCTCCTCCCAGTCATAGGGGATGGATCCTGTAGAGCTCTGTCCCCGACCACTGGTATGGGAACCAGAGAAACAGGTCAGGTAGGATGGGACCCTAAGGCTGCCTCTTCCTCAGAGGAGCTTCATACTCCAAGGAACCATGGATGACCACCGGACCAATAGGTAGCGGCACCTCTGATGCCTCATTGGGCTTCTGTGCCACAGCAGCCATAGACACTGGCGACTGTGCCAGCAGGGCACAGATGAATGCCTGAAAGAAACCGAGCAGCAGCTTTAGGAGCAATATTGCTGGTCCTGGTGCTGTCAGTGCTCCAATATCGAGATCCTGCAGCACACCTTCTCTACAATGAGCTGGACTTGTTTTTTCAGCTCCTTCTCAGACTAACCACATCCTCTTTGGAACAGAGAGGAGGATTGGTGGCTAACATCTGGATCATTAAAAGTCATAACAAACCCCTGGGAACCATGAAGGATGAGCCGCTCTCACCATGGGGTTGCTTCGGAGTCTTCTCAGCAAAAGCCAGAGCACCCCCATGCCCAGCACTGTGCATTGACAGAGATCAATGCCAATACTTCGGTTTCCCTTGACTTCAGCTCAGTCCTTCCCCAGTTCAGAGGTCAAAGATGAGGAACCCAATCCCATCTTTGACCGGGAAGAACCAGGTGATGGCCCGTTTCCTGAGTCTCTGATGGCCATCGATGCCAACGAAGATGATGACCCCGCTGATGTTGATGGCTATCAGTGTGGCTCCAAGGTCCCTTGATGTTGATGCCTCTGATATATTGGTCTTCTGGTGCTCGAAGACCTGTTCCTTCTTCTCAAGACAGACCTAGCATCCTTTTGGGGTTATCTGGGTGCATTTGCAGCAACCCCAGACGTCCGAAGCAGGGGACACAACTATCATGGTGATCCGTGATAGACATTGTTCTTGTGCATTGAAGGCACCACTGGAACCTCGATGACATGGCGTTGCGAAACAAAAGGGAAGCAAGATCAAAATCAATGGCAATAGCCATCAATGTCCGGCGGGCACAGAGCACACCGCTGTTCTGGGGTTTCAACTAAGCAAGAGAACTTAAGGTAAATGACCAAAAAAATCTACCTAGGGACAATTACCAGGGGAACAGAGGGACACTGCATTGACGATACGCAAATCTAGACTGCGTAATTCTCTGAAAATGAGAAAAAAAGCTGAAAAAGTTGTAAAAAAAAGTTAGAGACTCAAAAAACCACGAGCCACCAGGCTCGACATAAAAACTAAGACTGAAGGGACCCTGTGTAGATGCATGGTAAAATGCATGCTCGGGCATGCTCAAAGAGGCTCAGTCAAAGTTCCAGAAACTTTGACTGGTGGCAGTGCAATAATAATGGGAGATTTCAATTACCCCAATATTGACTGGGTAAATGTAACATCAGGACTTGCTAGAGATATAAAGTTCCTGGATGTAATAAATGATTGTTTCATGGAGCAATTGGTTCAGGAACCAACAAGAGAGGGAGCTATTTTAGATTTAATTCTTAGTGGAACACAGGATTTGGTGAGAGAGGTAACGGTGGTGGGGCCACTTGGCAACAGTGATCATAACATGATCAAATTTAAACTAATAACTGGTAGGGGGACAATAAGTAAATCTGCAGCTCTAACACTAAACTTTCAAAAGGGAAACTTTGATAAAATGAGGAAAATAGTCAGAAAAAAACTGAAAGGTGCAGCTGCAAAGGTTAAAAGTGTTCAACAGGCTTGGACATTGTTTAAAAATACAATCCTAGAGGCGCAGTCCATATGTATTCCACGCATTAAGAAAGGAGGAAGGAAGGCAAAACGATTACCGTCATGGTTAAAAGGTGAGGTGAAAGAGGCTATTTTAGCCAAAAAAATCATCCTTCAAAAATTGGAAGAAAGATCCATCTGAAGAAAATAGGATAAAACATAAGCATTGTCAAGTTAAGTGTAAAACATTGATAAAACAAGCGAAGAGAGAATTTGAAATGAAGTTGGCCATAGAGGCAAAAACTCATAATAAAAACTTTTTTAAATATATCCAAAGCAAGAAACCTGTGAGGGAGTCGGTTGGACCATTAGATGACCGAGGGGTTAAAGGGGCTCTTAGGGAAGATAAGGCCATTGCAGAAAGACTAAATGAATTCTTTGCTTCCGTGTTTACTAGTGAGGATGTTGGGGAGATACCAGTTCCGGAGTTGGTTTTCAGGGGTGATGAGTCAGACGAACTGAACAAAATCACTGTCAACCTGGAAGATGTAGTAGGCCAGATTGACAAACTAAAGAGTAGCAAGTCACCTGGACCGGATGGTATGCATCCCAGGGTACTAAAGGAACTCAAAAATGAAATTTCTGACCTATTAGTTAAAATTTGTAACCTATCATTAAAATCATCCATTGTACCTGAAGACTGGAGGGTGGCCAATGTAACCCCAATATTTAAAAAAGGCTCCAGGGGTGATCCGGGTAACTATAGACCAGTGAGCCTAACTTCAGTGCCGGGAAAAATAGTGGAAACTATCCTCAAGATCAAAATTGTAGAGCATATAGAAAGACATGATTTAATGGGACACAGTCAACATGGATTTACCCAAGGGAAGTCTTGCCTAACAAACCTGCTTCATTTTTTTGAAGGGGTTAATAAACATGTGGATAATAGTAAGAACATAAGAACATAAGAACATAAGAAAATGCCATACTGGGTCAGACCAAGGGTCCATCAAGCCCAGCATCCTGTTTCCAACAGTGGCCAATCCAGGCCATAAGAACCTGGCAAGTACCCAAAAACTAAGTCTATTCCATGTAACCATTGCTAATGGCAGTGGCTATTCTCTAAGTGAACCTAATAGCAGGTAATGGACTTCTCCTCCAAGAACTTATCCAATCCTTTTTTAAACACAGCTATACTACCTGCACGAACCACATTCTCTGGCAACAAATTCCAGAGTTTAATTGTGCGTTGAGTAAAAAAGAACTTTCTCCGATTAGTTTTAAATGTGCCCCATGCTAACTTCATGGAGTGTCCCCTAGTCCTTCTACTATCTGAAAGAGTAAATAACCGATTCACATCTACCCGTTCTAGACCTCTCATGATTTTAAACACCTCTATCATATCCCCCCTCAGTCGTCTCTTCTCCAAGCTGAAAAGTCCTAATCTCTTTAGTCTTTCCTCATAGGGGAGTTGTTCCATTCCCCTTATCATTTTGGTAGCCCGGTGAACCGGTAGATGTAGTGTATTTGGATTTTCAGAAGGCGTTTGACAAAGTCCCTCATGAGAGGCTTCTACGAAAACTAAAAAGTCATGGGATAGGAGGTGATGTCCTTTCGTGGATTACAAACTGGTTAAAAGACAGGAAACAGAGAGTAGGACTAAATGGTCAATTTTCTCAGTGGAAAAGGGTAAACAGTGGAGTGCCTCAGGGATCTGTACTTGGACCGGTGCTTTTCAATATATATATCAATGATCTGGAAAGGAATACGATGAGTGACGTTATCAAATTTGCAGATGATACAAAATTATTCAGAGTAGTTAAATCACAAGCAGACTGTGATACATTACAGGAGGACCTTGCAAGACTGGAAGATTGGGCATCCAAATGGCAGATGAAATTTAATGTGGACAAGTGCAAGGTGTTGCATATAGGGAAAAATAACCCTAGCTGTAGTTACACGATGTTAGGTTCCATATTAGGAGCTACCACCCAAGAAAGAGATCTAGGCGTCATAGTAGATAATACATTGAAATAGTCAGCTCAGTGTGCTGCAGCAGTCAAAAAAGCAAATAAAATGTTAGGAATTATTAGGAAGGGAATGGTTAATAAAACGGAAAATGTCATAATGCCTCTATATCGCTCCATGGTGAGACCACACCTTGAATACTGTGTACAATTCTGGTCGCCGTATCTCAAAAAAGATATAGTTGCAATGCAGAAGGTACAGAGAAGGGCAACCAAAATGATAAAGGGGATGGAACAGCTCCCCTATGAGGAAAGGCTGAAGAGGTTAGGGCTGTTCAGCTTGGAGACGAGACGGCTGAGGGGGGATATCATAGAGGTCTTTAAGATCATGAGAGGTCTTGAACGAGTAGATGTGACTCGGTTATTTACACTTTCGAATAATAGAAGGACTAGGGGGCATTCCATGAAGTTAGCAAGTAGCACATTTAAGACTAATCGGAGAAAATTCTTTTTCACTCAACGCACAATAAATCTCTGGAATTTGTTGCCAGAGGATGTGGTTAGTGCAGTTAGTGTAGCTGGGTTCAAAAAAGGTTTGGATAAGTTCTTGGAAGAGAAGTCCATTAACTGCTATTAATCAAGTTTACTTAGGGAATAGTCACTGCTATTAATTGCATCAGTAGCATGGGATCTTCTAGGTGTTTGGGTAATTGCCAGGTTCTTGTGGCCTGGTTTGGCCTCTGTTGGAAACAGGATGCTGGGCTTGATGGACCCTTGGTCTGACCCAGCATGGCAATTTCTTATGTTCTTATGTTCTTATGTTTACCGTGCCAGGCTCCATTGAATGGTGTCACCCTTGTGTGAGGGCTGCCATCCTGCTTGTCCTCTGAGAACTACAGGGGATCTCTGAGGGAGTGATGGGAATTGTAAGGGCTAGATAAACTGGATAGATTGGTAGACTAGATGGGCTATATAGTCTTTTTTTGCTGTCATGTTTCTAGGCTTCCTGTTTGTTTTCCCTATGACTACCTCACACTATACTCCCCACCCAAGCAGTAATTATCTTTAAGACCACATGGAATCTAAGCCCCCTACTTACAACACAAAAAGAAGACATACTATAAAATATAGCAGAGAACTGTGAAATAAACTAAGCACTATAAAAAAAATCAACATTATAGAGTACTGAAACATCTGACAGCACAGATCATAGGTGACAGTAGCACAATGCATTTGAATTATCCATTTTTTTTTATTATTATTTCCAGAGGTTGTAGCCTGCAATTGGATTTTTTTGTTAAAAAAGTTTAACTCAGTGGTCCATATCTCACATAGAGAAATGGAACAGTAACCATTTTTGTCTATAGTGAATTCAAGCAGTTCATCAAGTCACACAGATAGATGGCGGCACCAACATCGGATAATGTCACCCTTCTGTGTGACTGTGAACGGCTGTCTTCAGAGGACACCAGTTATAGTTAAGCAATTTTTTTTTCACAAACTTGGAAAAATTAATATATTCATGAAAACTAGGAAAAAAGGACTTGTTTATACTAGTTTTGCTATAAAATTGCCTTTATGGTATTTGACCTCTCAGATTAATTTATTTCAGTTCAATATTTTAAGATAGCAGTTTACCTGGAAAAGGTGCTAACTGGGGATGTGCTGCTAAGGCTGTGGGTGCACCAAGAGTTCCCAAGCCACCAAACTCTGAATGCCCTGAGCTGGCTGTATGAAGACCAAAGACTGGGTGACTGACCATTGGAAAGGCACTCGACACTGTGGATAGGTTAAATGGCTGATCCCCAGGTGCTCTGAACAAATGTCCTAGGAAAAGAAAAACACAAGAGAAACAAATAATGCTTCAGAAATGAAAAGCTCAATTCATACGTACAGTTTACACAAACAGATGCAAAAATTGAGCTTAAGAATTTGTATCTAGATATTTTCTACTCGATTCTTATCATCCACATCTTAAAATTACAGTTTCTACCACAGCAGATCATTAAAAAGTGTAACACACTCTATAATGTGCACTTTAAAAATATATAAATAGTAAGAGGCCAATATTCAAGTTATCTGGGTCAATGCAGACTTTTCAATATTGCCAGCATTATCCAGCTAAATTTTAGCCAGATTAAGTCATTACCTGGCTAAAATTTAGGAAATAAATTAGGGGCATTTCAGAGCAGGGATGAATTCGCTAGGAAACTTATCTGGCTAACTCTGATATTAGTCAAATAAATTTTTGGCTAACGCTAGCTGCCCCAGGAATAAGAAAGACTAAAGGTATCTGGCAATATCTTCCTAGATAACTTTAGACTTAACTGACTATATTGAAAAGAATACAGCCAGTTAAGAGACAATATTGTCTTAGAAAAAATGTACCTCACAGACCTGATTCCCTAACCTTCACCCCATGTTTAAAAAATGGGCCCTGTAGGGTCAAGGCTCCTAACCCCTGCAATCCCCTCCAAGCAAACTTTAAAAATAGAAATAATCTGGGTCCACTGGCTAGCTTCCTCCTTCCTCCCCTATTTGCCAAAAGAAGAACGGAATGGCCTCCTGCTGCCCCAACCCTAACCCTCCTGCCCATTCAACATCTTACCAAACCCCTTTTCACACTATATACAGCTCCCAACGATTTTCACCACTCCTCTGACAGCAAAGATGACAACACTGGTTACTTACACTTGAAAATTATCCTGCATCATCTGGTTTTTCCTGCATCATGTAAGTCAGGATCTTACATAAACATAAGAACTGCCATACTGGGTTTGAACAAAAGTCTATCAAGCCCAGTATCTGTTTCCAACAGTGGCTAATCCAGGTCACAAGTACCTGTCAGGATCCCAAATAGTAGACAGATTCCAAGTTGCTTACACCCAAGGATAAGCAGTGGCTTTTCTAAAGTCTACCTAGATAACAACCTTTTATGGACATTCCTCCGGGAACTTGTCCAAACCTTTTTTAAACCCACCTACATTAACAGCCTTTACTATATCCTCTGGCAATGAATTACAGAGCTTAACTGTAGGGGTGTGCATTCGTTCCCTATGAATTGGTAATCCACAACGTATAGGGCCATATTCGTTGTATTCGTGGGGAAGCGAAACGTATCGTGATTCCCCATGAATACAACGAATCTTCGCCGAATTATTTGGCCGCCTAAAGGAGTGAATTTAAACAAACCCCCCACCTTCCTGACCCCCCCCCCCCCAAGACTTACCAAAACTCTCTGGTGGTCCAGCAGGGGTCCGGGAGCGATCTCCTGCACTCGAGCCGTTGGCTGCCAGTAATCAAAATGGTGCTGATAGCCTTTGCCCTTACTGATGTCACAGGGGCTACCGGTGCCATTGGTCAGCCCCTGTCACATGGTAGGAGCACAAGGTGGCGCCATCCATCCATTGCTCCTAGCATGTGACAGGGGCTGACCAATGGCACCGGTAGCCCCTGTGACATAGTAGGTCAAAGGCTATCGGCGCCATTTTGAATACCAGCAGCCGAGGGTTGAGTGCAGGAGATGGCTCCCGGACCCCCTGCTGGACCCACTAGGGAGTTTTGGTAAGTCTTGGGGGGGGGGGGGGGGGTTCAGGAGGGTGGGGGGTTGTAAATTTAATTTTAGCCAGGGAACGAATAAGAATTGACGTATAAACATATCGGGGGGCCCACTTGACGAATGCAACGTATCTGCCCCCCGACGAATACGAATCCCAAATGCAACATATGGCATCCCTCTGCACATCCCTACTTAACTGTGCTTTGAAGGAAAAGTATTTTCTCCAATTTGTTTTAAATGTGCTACTTAGTAACTTTATAGAGTGAGCCCTAGTCAATTGCTTGAAAGAGTAAACAATTGATTAACATTTTATTTATTTATTTGTAAGTTTTTATATACCATTGTTTGGTTCTAGCCTTCACAACGGTTTACAGGTAACAATAGAAAAACATATGAAGGTTTACAGGTAACAACAGAAAAACATATGAAGTTTATGATTTGTAAAAAGCAACTTAATGGTTTACAGGGATAACAATCCAACATAGGGGGTTTACAATCTGTGGAGAATAACAAAAAGTTAATGCTCTAGTATATCAAGTTGTAAATAAATAAATAGGTTAGGTGTGAATATATCATCAATAAGGGTAAACTGAATAATCTGCTCTCATAGGTAATTATGAGTGCGGAGGCTCCGACTTTCATAAATCGTAAGAGCACTAAAAACCTTAATATTGATTGTTATATACATAATAGATTTGAATAGTGAGAAATACTGATGTGGAGATTGTGTAGGTGTCATTTATCCTATGCCGTCTCTATATGCTTGTTGGAACAGCCATGTTTTGAGGAATTTTCTGAAGAGTTTTACATTGCTCTGTAACCTTAGATTTTCTGGTAATGTAGTCCACAGATTCGGTCCTGCCAGTGAAATCGCTCTCTCCCATTCTGTGGTAAGTCTGGCAGATGTGATTGAGAGGATTGATAAAAAGGCCTTATTTGTTCATCTCGTGTTATGCTGTGGAGTATGTTATCGTATTATAGCATTTAGCCATTCGACTTCATTGCCGTATATTGTTTTGTGTAGGATGGAAAGTACTTTGAACTCGATCCGTTTGTTGATGGGTAACCAGTGAAGTGCTTTTAGGATAGGGGTGATGTGTTCCATTTTTTTTTATGACCGGTTAGAATTCTAGCGGCAGCATTTTGTAATATTTGAAGCGGTCGTGTAGTTGATTTGGGTAGTCCTAACAGTAGCAAATTGCAGTAATCAAAGCTCATAAAGATTAGGGAATGCAGTATGGTTCTAAAATCAAGTTGATTTAGGAGTGGTTTTAAGCGTTTAAGAATTAATAGTTTGTTAAAACCTTCTTTGATCTTCATGGATATGTGTTTTTTGAAGTTCAATTCTGGGTCAATCCATATACCAAGGTCCTTCACTTTATCACCCAGTTTAATAATAGTGTTGTCAATTTGCATAGTGTTGTTAGGGTTGTTTATTGATCTTTTTCTTTCAAGTAGTATGCATTCTGTCTTATCCATGTTAAGGCAGAGTCTCATTTGATTTAGGAGATTTTTTATGTCATTGAGATATATGGCTGAGAGTTTAAATGTTTTTTCTAATGTGTCAGTCACAGGTATGATTAGTTGGATGTCATCGGCAAACATAAAGTATGTAATGCCGAGACTAGAGAGTAGCTGACATAATGGGAGGAGATATATATTAAACAGTGTTGGCAGATAAGGCCAAGCCTTGTGGGACTCCGGTTTCTAATGATATTGACTCTGATTTGGAATTATTAATGTTTACCTGGAATGATCTCTTGAGAAGAAATGAGGTGAACCAATTTAGTGTTGTATTGGTTAGACCTATTTCAGATAACCTGTATAACCCATCCCTCTCCACTCGTGATTTTATAGACATCTATTTTATCTCCACTCAGTTGACTTCTACAAGTTGAAGAGCCCTAATCTCTTTAGCCTTTCCTCATTGAGGAACTGTTCCATCCCCTTTTATCATTTTGGTCGCCTTTCTCTGTTCCTTTTCCAATTCCACTATATCTTGTCTGAGATGCGGCGACCAGAAGTGTACACAGTGCAGTCGTACCATGGAATAAATTTAAAGGTATTATGATAGTCTCCATTCCTTTCCTAATAATTAATGTTAGCTTTTTTTTTTTTTTACAGCTACCACATACTGAGCTGACAATTAACATTGTCCATGATGCCTAGAACCTTTTCCTGGGCTGTGACTCCTAGTATGAAACCTAACATCATGTAACTACTATTTAATTTTTATTTCCTACATGCCTCACTTTGCACTTGTCCACATTAAATTTAATCTGTCATTTGGATGCCCTGCAATTTGCTTGTGATTTAGCAACTGAGAATAATTTTGTAATGTCTGCAAATATGATCACTTCACTCGTTGTTCCCTTTTCCAGATCATTTATATATATGTTCAAAAACATAGGTCCCAGTCCACTATTTACTTTGCTCCATTGAGAAAACTGACCATTTAGCCTACTCTCCATTTCCTGTGTTTTAACCAATTCACCATGCACAATAGAATGTTGCTGCTATCCCGTGACTTTTTAATTTTCTCAGGAATCTCTCATGTGGGACTTCTGTCACTCCTTCTGCAAATCCAAATACACTATATAAACTGGCTTATTATTATACATATGTTCATTAACCCTTAAAAAAATGTAGCAGACTAGTAAAGCAAGATGTCTAGGCAAATCTATGTTGGCTGTGTCCCATTAAACCATGTCTATTTTGTTCTTCAGAATAGTTGCTATGAATTATTTTTTTTTTACATTGATGTTAGGCTCACCAGTATATAATCTCAAGGATCATCTCAAGGCCCTTTTTAAAGATTGGATTTACATTGGTCACCCTCTAATCTTCAGGTACAACAGACAATTTTAATGATAAGTGACAAATTACTAGTAATAAGATTTCAATTTCAATTTTTCAGTTCTTTGAGACCTTTGGGCTTATACAGTCTGGTCCAGATGATTTGCTACTCTTTAGTTTGACAATTTGCTCTATTACATCTTCTACATTAATTGTGATTTGTTTCAGTTCCTCTAGATGACTGCTATTAAATACAGTTTATGGCATGGATATCTCCCCAATATTTTCCATCCTAAAAACTAAAGCAAATAATTAATTTAGTCTTTCCGGTTTGGCTTTTGTGAAGTTCACAATGAATCCCAATGACCTGCTACAAATCATTCTAGTTTACGCCCCTCCGGGACTTCTGGATTCAGACGCCTCCCCCATTCTAGAAATAATAGCTACTAACCTAAATCTTGAATCTCCAGCAATCATATTGGGAGATTTTAACTTACATGTTGACGACCCCTATCCCTCCACAAACTGTGAAACTTTCCTAAACGCCATGACCGCCATGGGATTCAAGCAGATAATCAACAATCCCACCCACAGAGCAGGACACACTCTGGATCTCATTTTTGTAAATTCAGGCATCTCACACTCAGCACCACCAATATGCAAATCAGTCCCCTGGTCAGATCATGCTTTAATCTCTACCACCTTTTCACTGGCACAATCAAGCATCAAACACGATCCTCAACCTCAATTCACTTACAGAAACCTTTGTTCATCTGATGAACTTCACGAACACCTTGTCCTAGAACTCCCACATATAGACATCTCTACTCCCAACTCTGCTCTCCATTCTTGGTCCAACATCACAGGATCGGCAGCAAATAAACTTTGCCCACTAGCAACAAAAAAACCGAAACTGAATGCCTCCAGAAGACAACCCTGGTTTAACGAACAACTGCAAAAACTCAAACATTCCCTTCGACAAAAAGAAAACAAATGGCGTAAAGCCCCATCACCGACCTCCCTCTCAGCTTACAAACTAGCTCTTCACATATACAAGAGCACAACATTAAAAACAAAAAGGGACTACTACGCTCACAAGATACATCACCTAATCTTCGATTCAAAAGCCCTCTTTACATACGTCTCGAATTTAACTCAACCCAATTCTCCGGACATTCCACTCAACCAAGCGCACGAAAAAGCTGAGGAGCTGGCCATCTTCTTCAGTAACAAAATTTCCAACCTACAATCATTACTAAAACCGAATACCCTAGCTCCATTCAGCTCATACCACCATCACTCCAAAAACACTACTATACAAGCCTTCGAACCCATTGCTACATCAGAGACCAAGTTAATATTGAAGAGAATGAAACCTTCATCTCATCCATTTGACCAGATCCCTTCCAAACTACTGCTACTAATACCAGATACCATTTCCAAAACCTTGACTGACATTATCAACTGTTCCTTAGCCCAAGGAACTTATCCAGACGACCTGAAAATTGCCTCTATCAAACCTCTATTAAAAAAACCTAATTTAAATCCTAAAGATCCCTCCAACTTCCGTCCAATATCCAACCTCCCTTTTATAGCCAAGGTTACGGAAAAATTAGTCAACACCAGATTATCAGAATACCTCGAAGACCACAATATATTATTCCCCACTCAATACGGCTTCCGAAAATCTTTAAGTACAGAATCTCTTCTCATATCTCTGACAGATTACCTCATCATGGGCCTCGATAAAGGTCACGCCTATCTGCTGATACTCCTCGACCTATCGGCCGCCTTTGATACCGTGAATCACTCCCTTCTCCTAAATCAACTAGCGAACATCGGAATTACAGGCTCTGCTCTTGCCTGGTTCAAATCATTTTTGGGAAACAGAGGATACAAAGTCAAAATACACAACAAAGAATCTCAGTTCTATCCTTCCACGCTAGGAGTTCCACAGGGCTCCTCTCTTTCCCCCACGCTCTTTAACATTTACCTCCTACCCCTTTGTCAACTATTAACCAATCTGAACCTCAAATACTTTCTTTATGCAGATGACGTCCAGATTGTCATCCCTATCAAAGAATCCCTTGCTAAAACCATCAAATTCTGGGAAAACTGCCTTCAAAATATTGACAACCTCCTCTCCAGTCTAAATCTAATCTTAAATTCCGCAAAAACAGAACTCCTCATAATTTCACCCGAAAACAGTAACCTCACCTCAAATCCACCAACCGGCTTTCAAACTTCACAAGTAAGAGACCTAGGAGCCATCATTGATAATCGACTAAATCTAAAATCATTTATTAATCAAACCACGAAGGACTGCTTTCATAAGCTGCACGTCTTAAAAAGAATTAAATCACTTTTCCACTTCCACGATTACAGAACAGTCTTGCAATCAATAATCTTCTCGAAGTTAGATTATTGCAATTCTATTCTATTAGGTCTCCCGTCTTCCCATACTAAACCTCTTCAGATGGTTCAGAACACGGCGGCCAGAATTTTGACAAACACAAGAAGAAGAGACCACATATCTCGGATCCTCAAAGACTTACATTGGCTGCCAGTGCACTATAGAATTTTATATAAATCCATTACCACCATATACAAAGCATTCCATCAACTCTCTCCGCTTAACCTCCAAATCCCATTTAAAAAACATACCTCCACCAGACCGATCAGAGAGTCCTACAGAGATTCACTACAGGTTCCTCCTGCCAAAACCTTTCACCATATGACTCTTAGAGACAGGGCCTTCTCTACTGCAGGACCGACTTTGTGGAACTCCATCCCACCAGAACTGAGACAGGAACCCTGTCTTCCTACATTTAGAAAAAGACTTAAAACTTGGTTATTTATGAAAGCCTTTCCAGATACCAACTGAACTTACTTTCAATTCAAGCAACTCAACTCCGACAGAGTAATCAACAACCTTGGACAACTCCTTAATGTATTTTTCTTTTTCTAATTTGGCAGGTTGTATTACCTTGGCTATTTCTTTTTTAGCTCATTGTTAATTTCTCTTTCACCTTCTCTACAATCCAAGTTGCATTATGTCCCTGTTTTATTGTAACTGCTATCTTCATATTCTATCACATGTTAATGTTAAGTGTTTTTAAGTATTTATCCTTTTGTCACACCCTGTTTATTGTAAACCGGCATGATGCGACTCCCATCGCGAATGCCGGTATATAAGAAATATAAATAAATAAATAAATAAATAAATAAAGAAGTTGGATCATCATCTGCAGTGAGTGCAATACCCTTGCTTGGGAAGATCTCTATCACTAGCCAGTCAATTAAGAAGGGGCAAACATGGATGCACTGACAATAAAGATGTGCTGCTAACACCACCAGGCATTTGATGAAGACCCTCATGGCCACTGAGAGCCTGAAAGGGAGCACTTTGCATTGGTAGTGAGAGGAATCCACTATGAAACATAGGTATTGCCAATGGGAGGGTGTATTAGTGTGTATAATTTTCTGTCTTTATGAGAGAAAAAAAGTCATATAATGATTTGTTTGTATGTAATTTGTGTAACAGAGAAATGCTTTGTGCTTTGCAGTCTCCTCACCCTTTGTTTACAGAAAGTAGTCTCCATTATTGTGCACCAGTCAGGCACACAGCTAGTAGGGAGTACTGCAGAGGAAAAGATAACACATAAGCTTGTGGGCTATAGTAGCCCCTCTTTCTCTCCCCCCCCCCCCCCCTCTCTTTGCTAGAAGCTGCTTGGCACATTTTACTGCTTACACCTGCCCTCCCTTCCTCCAAGCTCCAATGTCACAGTTAGATCCTGGACACAAAATGGAAACTTGACTTAATTAAAAGTAAAGGAACTTACTTGTTTAGAGCAAGCCAAGAGATAGTTAAAAGGTTTTCTGTCCAAGCTTCACTAGTCTGCACTGAGACAACTGGCATATACCCAGAATAGTTTCAGTAAAACATTTTACTGAGAAATAGATATTAGAATTGCATACATTATTCATAGATACTTTTGTAATGATTTAATAGTGGTATTCCTGCCTGAATTATTGTATGATTGCTTTCATTTATATTAATGCAGATATTATTCTAGATATTTTGATTATAGATTATGATAAGTTTAAATAATTTTTGGGGGTTATAGTCACATAGTAATATGAGAAATAGGGAATATGCACAAACAAAAGAATTTTACCATTTATGAGTGGTCCTGAACCACGCAGAAAAGTTCTTATCAGTAGTTTTAGCAATATTTAAGGAAAATGAGGCAAAGAAATCCTTCCTGTGGATGTCTTATTCCAAAGAGGAATAAAACTCCAGCCCATCATATCCCAGGCAGATTCCCTTCCGAGAACAGAAAATAGGGGTCTCCAGCACTGATTAGTTTCCAAAACAAGAACTCGCTTGGCTGATTCACTTGTCTCGGGAAATGAGACACCCTTTCAGGAAAAGGTGACAGCTTCTGCTAGGCTTCTGTATATAAGAACATAAGAAATTGCCATGCTGGGTCAGACCAAGGGTCCATCAAGCCCAGCATCCTGTTTCTAACAGAGGCCAAACCAGGCCACAAGAACCTGGCAATTACCCAAACACTAAGAAGATCCCATGCCACTGATGCAATTAATAGCAGTGGCTATTCCCTAAGTAAATTTGATTAATAGCCGTTAATGGACTTCTCCTCCAAGAACTTATCCAAACCTTTTTTGAACCCAGCTACACTAACTGCACTAACCACATCCTCTGGCAACAAATTCCAGAGCTTTATTGTGCGTTGAGTGAAAAAGAATTTTCTCCGATTAGTCTTAAATGTGCTACTTGCTAACTTCATGGAATGCCCCCTAGTCTTCTATTATTCGAAAGTGTAAATAACCGATTCACATCTACCCATTCAAGACCTCTCATGATCTTAAAGACCTCTATCATATCCCCCCTCAGCCGCCTCTTCTCCAAGCTGAACAGCCCTAACCTCTTCAGCCTTTCCTCATAGGGGAGCTGTTCCATCCCCTTTATCATTTTGGTTGCCCTTCTCTGTACCTTCTCCATCACAACTATATCTTTTTTGAGATGCGGCGACCAGAATTGTACACAGTATTCCAGGTGCGGTCTCACCATGGAGCGATATAGAGGCATTATGACATGTTCCGTTTTATTAACCATTCCCTTCCTAATAATTCCTAACATTCTGTTTGCTTTTTTGACTGCTGCAGCACACTGAGCCGACGATTTTAAAGTATTATCCACTATGATGCATAGATCTTTTTCCTGGGTGGTAGCTCCTAATATGGAACCTAATATTGTGTAACTACAGCAAGGATTATTTTTCCCTATATGCAACACCTTGCATTTGTCCACATTAAATTTCATCTGCCATTTGGATGCCCAATCTTCAAGTCTTGCAAGATCCTCCTGTAATGTATCACAATTCGCTTGTGATTTAACTACTCTGAATAATTTTGTATCATCCGCAAATTTAATAACCTCACTCATCGTATTCCTTTCCAGATCATTTATATTTATATTGAAAAGCACTGGTCCAAGTACAGATCCCTGAGGCACTCCACTGTTTACCTTTTTCCACTGAGAAAATTGACCATTTAATCCTACTCTCTGTTTCCTGTCTTTTAACCAGTTTGTAATCCATGAAAGGACATCGCCTCCTATCCCATGACGTTTTAGTTTTCTTCGAAGCCTCTCATGAGGGACTTTGTCAAACGCCTTCTGAAAATCCAAATACACTACATCTACCGGTTCACCTTTATCCACATGTTTATTAACCCCATCAAAAAAATGAAGCAGATTTGTTAAGCAAGACTTCCCTTGGGTAAATCCATGTTGACTGTGTTCCATTAAATCATGTCTTTCTATATGCTCTACGATTTTGATCTTGAGAATAGTTTCCACTATTTTTCCCAGCACAGAAGTCAGGCTCACTGGTTTATAGTTACCCAGATCACCCCTGGAGCCTTTTTTTAAATATTGGGGTAATTACTTTTGACTACTGTGCTGATATTTTGTTTGCACTTTGTCTCAGGTGTTCTTATAAGCACCTGTTTTATATATATATTATAAAGAAAATATAGCTTTTCATTATTTCACAAAAAGACAGTAAGTCTTGTCATTTTTCTTAGTCAATTCAGTAATACAGACCACAGGGCAAATACAAATACTAGCAAAACCCAGAAAGAACCCACCACAGAGGGATGGAAGATTATGTGGGCATATGCATCTTTCAGATCCAGAGCACACATCCAAAACTCATGCCTGAATGAAGAGCAGGCTGGTATGGAGGGAGTTTGTTTTTAATTTCTCCTACAACAGGCACTTGTTCAGACTTTATAAATCCATGAAAGAACTCAATTCCCTCAGTTTCTTGGGGATAAGGAAATAGCAGGAGTAGAACCCTTTGCCACATTTATTGGGAGGGACAGGTTCTATTGCCTGTTGAATGAGAAGTAAATCCACCTTGAGGCAAAGCTGAGGCAAGTGAGATGGATCCAGTCTGAAGGCTGAACAACAGGAGGGCGAAAGAAGCGCAAAAGGTAACCAGACTCCACAATATTGACAACCTAACTGTCCTTGGTAATCTTCTGCCACTCCTCCAGTTACAGATGGATTCTCCCCACCCAAAGTCGTTGCTGCAGAAAATACAAGAAAGGGTACCTCTGGAAGTAGGAGTGCATAAAAGCAAAGTAAGGACGCCTTGATAATGACGGTTACACCTAGCCCATTGGGAGAGACTAGATAGCAACAATCTGCTCCTTGATTTGGGTGTCTATATACCTGAGCTTGCCTCCAAAGAGATGCTCCCCAGAGGAGGGCACATCTACCAAGTTATCATGCACATCTTCCCAGAGACCACTGGTCCTCAATTAAGTTATTCAGCATGATCCAATGGCTGTTGCCAACGAACTGGCTACATTGTAAAAAAATTTGTATACCAAGTGAAGACAATGACAATCAGTACTGCAACATATAAAACTGGTGAGATACGATACAGGCATTAAACATTGAGATCTAGAAACCTTTCTATCGAAGTTGAACAGCAGCCTAAGATCTTTGCCTAGTGAGGTGTTGGAGAAGATCCTTGTCTTTACTCTTTTCAGCACCAACTCCACTATGGCCAATTGGAATGGTAGCTGCACTACTCCAAACCCTGGGGTTTGCTGAATTCCATACTTAAGGTCCAGGTTCCTGGCTACTGGTGGGGGGTGGGGGGGAGCAGGATGCTGGATTTTCTAACATTCTTGTTTGTAAATCCCAAAGGATCAAGTGCACCAGCATTGCTAAGATATCAGCTGGAGTTTACAGGTTCCAGAGAAGACTGAAGACCTCAGCACAGGGGTTCTTGTTCTTACAAATGCTGACTCCCAGGGCCTTCCCCAATTTAACCAAGAACTTGGAATAGGAGAGGTCTTCTTTGGTGAAGAGTGCATTGGAGGATCAGGTAGGGAGGTCAGAGGGAAACCCCCATCAATCCTTCCTCTGATTCAAGGGGTGAAAGAACACTAACACAGAACCCCAATGATAAGGCAGGTGACCGGGGTGGGGTCCTTGGTCATTTCCAAAAATAACCCTAGGGAATTTCCTCCCACTGGCTGGACTCTGCAGCATGAGAATGGTGGGTACTAGATTCCACCCTTACGATCTCCAATGGAACATCCCTCAGCATGGAGGCATGAGGGACTCCCCTTCAAAGGAAAAATCCAGCACTCTGGGCAGGAGAAGTTGAAAAGTGCTCTCCTTATCCTTAACTCCCAGCGAGGCAAAGACTGTCTTCACCAATTCTGCTGCATGGTCTATAGATTTTCATATCCTTTACCAGAATTTGGGGGAGGAACATCTTCTGAAACCAGCAGCAGCTGAACCAAAGAATAAATGCAAACCAATGGCACGACAGAACAAATTGGATGTGCTGTCTCCAGATGAAGACCTTGTTCCAGAAACTTCAATGGTGATACTGTCCTGAAGATGTAAGTGAAGCAAGTCCCTCACAGAGCCTCCTGCTCTCTTTGAGTGTGTCAATAAAGCCAGAGAGTGCTGCACCAATGTGATAAACAGCTGCATCAGTTGCACCAAGGTGTTCTTCCTAGACTGCTTCAACAACGTTGAGAGCTCAAGTGCCAAGCTCTAGTGTGTCAAGATATCAAAAGACAGAGCATTTTCGATACCAAAGACAGAGCATTTTCGATAGCTGGCCCATCCATCTGGAATAGCATCCCTTCAAGTCTTAGAGTGGAACCTTGCCTGTTAACTTTTAGAAAAAGACTTAAAACCTGGCTATTTCACCAAGCCTTCGCCGACCCACCATACAATCACTAGTTGTCCTTCACTCTTACCCGTTATGGTGATTACACTCACTAATGGACTCTGACACCTCCAGGTTAAAGCACCATTATGCGTTAACCCGTACGCCCTATGGTATCACCTCATATTTATTTCCTGCCGTATCTTCTTTCCAGCTTGTTGCAAGCTTCCAAGTTCTCTTACCCTGTTAATTGTAACTTTTTGACTCATTCCTACCTACTGTTTTTTGCTGTACTTGAATTGTTACCCCAGTTATTTTCTTGTTAATTGTAAACCGATCCGATATGGTTATTTACTATGAAGGTCGGTATATAAAAACTATTAATTAATTAATTAATTAAATAAATAAATAAATAAATAAATAAATAAATATCAGAGATGTGATGTGTCAAGGGCTTTGAGGCCCAATGAATCAATGGCGCCAGGTAGGTCTGCAGCACCAATGTTCGATACATCAATGGAGCCGGCACCGCCAGCACCAGCACCGGCACCGCCAGCGGCACCGCCAGCACCGATACATGCATATTCATTAGTGATATCCTGCACCACTGAGTCTCACAAGGCCCATGAAGGGCTCAAAAACTGCTGTCAATGTTTCAGCACCTTGCTCAATCCCACTGAATAGTAGGCTCAGGGGCCTGTACTGTGGAAGGGGGAGCTCTGCTCAACTCGGCACCAGGGAAGCTCGAGGCTGCTCCACTCTGGCAGGAGGACCAACTTGTGTAATCTCTATCTTCCAGGTCTGGGGCCAGACCACAATGGTAACAATTAGGTACATTGTGGTCTGGCTCCATATCTTCGTTCTCCCCCTCTTTTTTTCCTTCTCCCAGTTAAGGCAATCTTGTTATAATGTAACTTTATGCTCCTTCAAATTGTCACTTGTTGAATGGATAGTTATAGTTCTGCTTAGTTCGATGTAAACCGAGTTGATTTGATCTGTATCAAGAAAGTCTGTATATAAAAGCCTTAAATAAAAAATAAATAAACATATATCAAACGTAAATATTTGGCCTTCACTGAAAAATATTTTTCTGTCAAACGATTAACTTATTTTTTTTCTTTTTAGTAGCACTGAAAAATGCTGTTGAGGGGCAGTTAGAAAAAAACTAAGTTAGAGACAAAGGGAACATATCCTGGAATTTCAGAAATCTACTTCTTAACCCTGGGAAAAGCAACATGGAATCCATCTACCCTTTGGGATCTTCCCAGGTACTTGTGACCTGGATGGGCAACTATTGGAAACAGGATACTGGGCTTGATGGACCTTTGGTCTGACCCAGTATGGCAAATCTTATATACTTATATCCATGCAGGAGCTTGGATATAAAAAGACTGCTAGGCTAGCGAGGCAGTAGCCATGTGGGAACACCTGCACATGTTCAGTAGAGCTTAAAGCTCTACAGCTTGAAAAGGCAAGTCCATCCAGTGCCACTGGATGATATCACCCATATTAGAGATCTTCATTTTCAGTTTTTATTTTTTTAATTTTTCCCAGGAATTTATCAGGGTTCATTATGATAAGACCAAAAACAGGAGAAAATCAGTGGAAAAATGTGACTCATTTTTCTGGGTGAATATTTGAGTTTATATTGGTGGACAGAAGTCAGGACAATAAAACAAATTAAACATCTTCTCCCTCTCACCCATTTAGCAGCATCCCCATCCCTTACCTAGCATGTCCCTTTCTCTCCCCACACAACCAATGAGAATTCCCATCAACCCCCCTCCCCCCACCATTGCAACAGCATTCATCATTACTAGTAGTAGCTCCTTGTTTCTCCTCTCTCCCTGCAGGTTCCCACCATCAGCTGGCAGACCCGGGTGAAGCAGAGACCCAGCAGGACCTTCGTTTATACCAGCCCTTGTTCCCCTCAGGTTGAGCCTTTGGGTGCCAGGGCCGGCAGGTCTTAGGTGGGGTCTCTGCTGATGGCAAAAGTGGTAGCCCTTGAATAGCTTGGGCTGTAGGCAGGCGGAGGTCAGGCGAGTGAGGTCTGGATAATGGTCAGAGACAGGCAGTGGTCAGATGTATCCAAGATCAGGCCGAGGTCACACCAGGTATCTGTCCGAAAGTAGAGGAGGTACCAATAAGCAGGGCAGGCAGGCAAAGAAAAGAACAAGAGGGCAACGAAGAAGGAGATGAAAACTGAAAACAAGGCTGGAACTGAAGACAGGACGCTGGATCAACATGCTCTATTCTGGAGTAGGTGGACCTGCTGATAAGGCATCAAAGCAGAGCAAGCAAGGATTTTTTTTTATAGGCCTCAGCATCCAACATCATTCCTGAGTGCTGCGAGGCTTTTCTCACCATGGGCCCTTTAAATCAGGCAGTGTCGTGCAATGCATGCACCTAAGGGGAAGTGCAAGTGGTTGTGTTGGTGGCATCCTGCACATGGAGGTCAGGCAGTGTTTCGCTGGATCGGAGCACAGCGTTCCTCCACAGGAAGAGCAGCACAACTTTGGATACATTGGGGCCAGCAGCCCGACCAGGAAGGTGAGTGCGGCAGTCCACAGGAGTAGCCTGCGAACCTCCAAATGCAACAAACAGAAAAACCAGGAATTAAGATTTAAAAGCAGCTTCAAAAAGGTATGGGGTAGATTTTCAAAGGGTTGCGCACGTAAGATACGCACGCAACCCCCGAAAACCTACTCTTACCTCCCCTGCGTGCATTGAGCCTATCTTGCATAGGCTCGGTGGCGCGCGCAAGTCCCGGGGCTTCCAATAAGGGGCTGGCCGGGGGCGTGGCCGGGGGCTTTGTCGGCAGTCCATGGGCGGGGCCGAGTGCTCCGGCACAACAGCCTGTGCCGGGGCAGGAAGCCAGTGGCGTGCGCAGGTGTAACTCCACAAAATAAGGTAAGGGGGGATTTAGTTAGGGCTAGGGGGTGGGTTAAATAGGGGAAGGGAGGGAAAGGTGAGGGGGGGGGACAAAGAAAAAGTTCCCTCCAAGGGAACAGAGGCAGGCTGCTTGGTGTGCGCAGGTTGCACAATTGTGCACCCCCTTGCGCGCGCCAACCCTGGATTTTATTTATTTATTTTTTTTAAACATGCATGTGGCAGCGCGTGCATGTTGTAAAATCAGGCGTAGATTTGTTCCCGCTGGGTTAAGGGAACAAATCTGCGCCCTCACATAAGTTTAAAGATTTGCCCCTATGGTTTTAGGGTTGGAATTGAGTAAGGGCAGAGAGAAAACATGATGCTCTGATTCAGGGAATCTATTCCAGGTATATAGCGCAGCAAGGTGAAAAGCATGGAGTATGAAGTTGGCGATGGAGGAGTAGGGCATAATAAAAGTGACTTGCCCGATGAAGGAAGGGTATAGGGAGAGAAGAGAGGAAAGGTAATGAAAAACTACAGAACTAATGTACTAGCAGGTGAATAAGAGAAACCTGAACTTTATGTGGGAATGGATAAGGAGCCAATGAAGTGACTTGAGAAGAGGAAGTATATGGATATAGTGACAAAAGCAGAAGATAAATAATCTAATATATTTTAGTGGAAAGAGATGGTTCAAGTGGGAGATATGTGAGCAGGTTGCAGTAGTTTAAGTCAGAGATATTGAGTGTATGGATAAGGGTTTTGGTTCTGTGTTCAAAAAGGAATATAAAGATTTTGGTATTGTTATAAAGAAAAATTACACATTTTAGCAGTGTTTTAGATGAGTATACAAAAAGGAGAGGATTCAAAGATGACCCCCCCAAGGTTATATGCTGAGGAGACTGGGAGGATGACAGCGTTATCCACAAAAACAGAGAAAGAGAGAAGGAAAGAGATGGGTTTGGTGGGAGGGGAAGGTAATAAAATTCTATTTTGGCCATGTTATGTTTAAGGTGGCAGTGGGACATCCAGGGACAATGTCAGACAAGAAGGCTGAAATTTGGAACTAGATTCCTGGTGAAATTACTGGTGTAGAGAGATAAATCTGAGAGTCATCAGCATAAAGATGGTACCAAAAACCTTGGGAGGAGATCAGACCAATAAGGGAGAAAAGAAAAGAGATCCCAAGACAGAGCCCTGAGGCACAGCAATTGATAGTGAGATACTGGAAGAAGAGAATCCAGAGAGCATACTAAAAGTTGTGATGAGAAAAGTAAGAAGAAACAAGGGCAGAACAGAGTCCCGAAATCCAAGTGAGGACAGTATACCAAGGAGTAGGTGATAAGCAGCTGTTGGATTTGTCCAGGAATAAATCACTGGAGAATTTGGCAAGGGCTATCTTTTTTTTCACTCACACCTTTGCCATTTTTACTACCTTCGCTGTTTCAGCTTTTCCAGATATTAACCTATTCAAATGTTGCAACATGCGGCAGCGAGGCTCATTGCAAATGCCCGCAAATATGATCACATCACCCCTATCCTCAGAGACTTACACTGGCTCCCCATAGCATCACGCATTATCTACAAAACCCTCACCATAATCCACAAAGCAATTCACACTCACAACTCCAACTGGTTAGATTTCCCATTTACAACTCCTAACGCCAATCGACCCACCAGAACAGCCAACTCAGGCACCCTACTTGTGCCCTCCCTGAAAACAGCCCATCTCTCCTCCACACGCGATCGTGCCCTTTCGATTGCAGGTCCTACTCATTGGAACACGCTACCGCCTGACATACGCCTTGAACCATGTATGAACAACTTCAAAAAGAAATTAAAAACATGGTTATTCAACCAAGCCTACCCAGAATAAAAAGCTATCCCTCCGTGCCAAAGTAGACCACAATACTTCTACTCCTTTCCTCATATTGAGGAACTATATTTTGTTATACTCCCTTTCCTCATCTTGAGGAACCATGTTTTGTTATCCTATCCTTTCTCAGCTATCTTTCACTATCCCCTCTCCCAGTTTGACTTCCCTGTTAAAATGTAATTTCCAAGCTTAACCTGTTTATTGTAAACAGACATGATGTCCACAACTAATGCCGGTATATAAAAATGTTTAAAATAAATAAATAAAAATATTTCCATAATCCTCTTTTCTGAGATCCCTTATATCTTTTCAATGCTAATCTTTATGCTCATTTATTCAGCCACCTCCTTTGAAAACCAATCTTGGATACTTTTTCCTCTTGCTTTTATATCTTAACATAAAGATATGCAGCAAGTACTATAGAACCTTTTAGTTTAGATCACGGTTTTTCTACATCTGAATCAACATGTAATAGAATCACATAACCAATCTGTATAGAATATTTTATCTGCAGGTCATCAGAGTACTAAAAGTCATCTTAATTTTAAACTTAATTCTGCAGGTCTGCTCATTATTTTCAGTCTTCCTGGAAACCAACTTTTCCTTCATTTAAAAAATAATAATTTGCTAGTAAGTTGAGAATTAAATTTAAAAAGTGTAATCTTTTGTTCTCCCTTGTCTTATTCACCTCAGTCATCTTCTTCCCCTTCTCAGATAGATATTCACATAGAAACTATTAATACTTATTGTTTACTTACCGCATGTGGTGATTGTAGAGCTAAGTGATGTAGCTCCACTTGAAAGGCCACCTTTTGAAACTGCTGAAGCTACAGGTGGTGTAGATGAGGAAGAAGGTGCAGTAGAAGTTGCTGATGATGCTAACCGTTCTCCAGACTCCATATCTGTTTAAAAAGATTGTGATTATTTTCCCTTCCATTTAGAACAGTCACTGTGTACTTTTATTCTGGAAATATAATTTAGTATAATTTAACAGCAATACTCAACCTGAAGAATGGCTCAGGAGACAAACATTGTTAAAATCTGTAGTGGCAGAATACCACAATGCTGGACCTAAACACTCATTTAGCAACTTGCTTGTATTGTTTTCCTCCCATTCTGGCTCTAGTTTAGGCTGTCCAGTACTCATAAGAGTAGGCAACTACTAGAGAGTTTTAAAAAGCCACAAGTGGGTTTGGTTTTAAGTAATCAAAATATGCAAATAAACTGGGTTCTTAGACCAAACATATGCAAATATAAATGATGAGTATTCATTTGTCATATCCTGAAAACCTGACCTGTTCACAGCTCTCAAAGACGATGGCTGCCTACCCCTGTCATTAGTAAAGCTACACAGCTTCTCAGAACTATATATTTAATCAACAAATAACTGATTAATAGCTTAAAGAAATCAACCTGTTAAACAGCAGAACCACCAAAATTGGCTGCACCCTACAATAGCATGCACGTTTTTATGCACCTATGTTTTAAGCTCTATAATTGAAAGAAAAACAAAACATTCGTATAAAAATTGATGCTCTGTAATAAGTACAGACAAAAATTAACCATTTTGTCAAATTATTTCTAAGTTTTGATGGTACAGTCAGTGAAAAGAGTGGTTTCTTTACTGTTCGTATCATATGATTATCAATAATAAAAACGCATTGTAGTATTTTGGCTTGTTGATAGCAAATATAAACATAAATTGAACATAAAACTAGATGAAATAACCAATAAAATACTTAAAAACAAAACTCAAAATATCGACTACATGTATAGTAATATCTAAAAATGTACTGGGCATGGCAAACACCCTAGAACCATCACATGCATGTTTTCATGCACCTATGGTTTAGGCTCTATAATTGAAATAAAAACAAATATTTGTATAAACATTGATGCTTTCTAATAAGTAACAGAAAATAATTAAGTATTTTGTGAATTATTTCAAAGTTTTGACAGTACAGTCTATGAGTGGTTGCTTTACTGTTTTTATAATATAATTTCAATAAAATAACTCAATGCAGGGTTTTGGTTTGCTGATAGTAAATGATTTTGAAGTGAATATAAAACTAGATGTAATAACCAACAAAATCCTTAAAAACAAAAGTCAAAATATCAACTGAGCATGTACAGTAAAATCTAAAAATGTACTTCTAACCACTGGGTATGACAAATATCTAGAACCATCATGTGCATGAAAATATGTTTTAGGCTCTATAATTGAAAGAAAATGTAATTTGCTTACAATACAAATTAAAATATCTTTCTTTCATATTTTTTCAGCTATTTTTACAGGTATTTGAAGATTTTTCACATCAAAATATAGTTTCACTAGAAAAGTTACAGGCATATGATCGCAGCAGGTTGCAGTTCCATCATTTATGACTCAGTATTGTACATATCCACAATGTAATTCAAGTTGGGCCTACGTGTATTGCATGATATACAGTATACAAAAATACCTAACTTGATCTAATCAGCCCTATAATACAACTGCATCATTCTCTTTATAACATATTTCTTTATAACATATTTCATGTAAAATGCTTGCACATCTTTGTTAATTCTTTCTTCTTGCAGTTGCATGCACACAAGCCATTGTGTTCATTTGTTTGTACCTGAGGCAATTGATGGTAAAATGACTTGCTTAAGGTTAGAAGGAGCACTGCCTTGAGGAAGCAGTCAGCTGCTGTAATTATTTCACAAAGACACACAAAGACCTAATTACAGCCTATGCCAAACAAAGGCTAAAACCAGCAAGAGCTATCAGAATAGATAAATCAGATAGCGGTATCTTCTGGCAGCAGCACAGCCCGACGTGACTCGCGCCCAGACTCCGCCCATCCGGGCGCGTCATCATCCTTCCCGGAAGTCCCCGCGTTTGCGCGGGAACTTTTGATATTTAAAGGCTTGAGCCCAGCACTGCCTCGGCTACAGGTTTGCTTGTGCTGGTGCTCCTATTGGATTTGTGCATTTTTTGCCTTGCTGACTTGGTTTGTGTCTGGATTTGCTTGTCTGCTGCCTACCCATGACCTGGATTGGACTCAAACCCTTCTTTGCCTGCCTTTCACTCTGATCTGGGACTGTGTCTTGGCAGCCACGGCCTAAGGCAAGACTGTTGTACGACTCAAGGATTCACTATAACAGTCATAACAGAAAACATTTTGTAATTTTGTAATATGCTTGCATATTTCAAATACAATATAACTATATCTCTACTGTACACAATCCCCTGGGAACTGCAGATTTTGCATGTCTTTCTGTAAGACAGCTACATCGTTCTATCGATAATATGTGTATAACATTCTTGCACATGTATTTATTCTTCCTGAATACACATGGCCCCTGACTTATTACAATAATTTCACACAATACAGGGACACAAAAAGATCTAATTACAGCCTTTAATAAATGAACAGTAAAACCAAGAACAATTACACTAGATAAAGCAGATACAGAGAGGAGAGAAGGGGGAAGCTGTGCTGAGTCACATGTCAGGTTTAAAAATGGTTTTTGTAATTTTGAAACATGCTTGCACATCTCAAATACAATATAAAGTATAACTCTACTGTACAGTCTCCCCTGGGAACTCCAGACTTTGTATGTCTTTCTGTAAGACAACTGCACTATTCTATCTAAAATATAAATGTGCATAACATTCTTATACATGTATTTATTTATTCTTCCTGTATACATATGGTCCTGACTTACTACAATAATCTCACACAGAACAGGGACACAAAAAGACCTAATTACAGCCTTGCCAAAAAGAAAAATGCTAAAAACCATCAAGAGCAATCAAACAAGGCATATACAGAGAGAGAGGAGAGGTGGGAAAGGTCTCTAAAGGTCTGAAGACTTTCTGTAATATTATATACTTCTGTAAAATTCTTACACATGTATTTATTTATTCTGTATACACATTGCCCTGGCTTGCTGCAATAATCTCACACAAAATAGGTACTCAAAATGACCTAATTACTCATTTCTGGCTGTACTTATCTGGCTTAGGAGCCTTGAAATGCAAAATTTGGCACCTGGATTTCATCAGAATCAGCTTTCCATCTACTGTACCATAAATGAATAAATAAATAATAAAAAGAATTGTGGACCAGCTTTGTAGCACCTTTGTACTTTGCTAATAAACCTTTCCAAATCTCCGAAAACAGAGCAAACTTCTCAACTCTCAATCTCTTGGCAGAAAGTTACACACCCAGACATTCATGGCTCCAAACCAGAATGACAATCATTTAAAATGTAATCTGTATATATGGCAGAGAATCTAAGCCATGAGATGCCAGGCTGAGACTGGATGTCAGCATAATACAGTAAATAGTACAGTACAAGAATGGAACCTCTATGCAGTACTTGATAAATGGCTCAAAATGGCTCAAAAACACAATAAAAAAGTGATCTGAATAGGCTGCAGAGGTTCTAAACCAAGAGATTCCACAGGCTGCTACTGACTGTCAGCATAATATAATATTACAGCACCAGATCACATAAGAAAACTGGCAAAAAACGTGAACTCGGCGGCTGATAAAGTGGCTCAAAGTAGCTCAAAAACAAAATGACAATGTAGCAGAGGTTCTAAGCCATGACATACTACAGGCCGCCACTGGTTGTCAGCATAATACAGTAAATATTACAGTACAAGCTAATGTATATGAACACTTGCATACAGTACTTGATAAGTAGCTCAAAATCACAATGACAATCAAAACAGTGATCTGTATATGTAGCAGAGGCTCTATGCCAAGAGATACCACAAGCTGACACAAAGTCAGAATAATACAGGAAATATGTACAGTATAGGTGGTTCTAAGGTGTTTCAATTTTTTATTTTTTTATTTTTTTAAGGAAATCCAAAGGGGCTGGGGGATCAAATTATCATAAAAATGAATAAAAGTCAGGAAGTTTCAACCCGCTGCAATAATTTTTACCAAATGTGCAAGCATTTATAGTTTGTGAATGCATGAAAATGTGAACTTGGTGGTTCTAGTACTGTATTCCAATTGTAGAAAAGTGATGCAATGTTTATCACATAAGTGTTCTCATTAGGAGTCACTGCAACAATATGTGTTCCCTACTATATATATTTAGATACATTTCCTCTAATTTCCAATACTTCTTTATCCCCAAAAGGGGAGTTTAGTACATCCACAGTGATTTATGTTCTAAAAATGTCTATTGGGTCTCAAACTACAGTTCACAAGGGCTGCAAATACAAACAGCCCAAATCTCCCATATCTTCCAGACAGGCATTATTGGTGCTGTTGCTCCCGCCCCCCCCCCCCCCCGGAGGTTGCACAACAGGGAGCAGAAGGTCTAAGGTCCCCTATTTTCCTGTGGCAGTTTATGGGTAGATTCTGTGACAAAAATGTAAAAATTCTAAAGCAGACTGGCAAGCATTTCCATCTTTTATATTATTTAAAAAATGTGTTTTACAGTATATTTATTAGTATAATAGTATAATTCATTTTATTTTTACTGGTGAAGAAAAATTATCTCAAGTATCAGTACAGAGAGGAGACCTCAGGGATGGGAAGAGGAAAGGAGGAGGATCAGGAATGAAGTGAGGAGAGAGGGGAAGGAGTGTGAGAAGGAAAGATGACTAGGCATTGGGAGGATTGAAGATGGGGAAGATTAGTAATCTGGGCAGAGGGAGAGAGAGGGTGGTTCTTGGATTGAGGAGAGAGTAGGAAGGCCTGGGGAGTAGATTCCAGGATCTAGGTAGAAGGAAGCGATAGGAAATGAGGTTCCACGATCTAGGGGATAGAATTCAAGATGAATGGAGGGAGGATTTAAACTGCAGTGGGTGGGGAAGGGAGGAGAGGAGAGGGTGTTCCTACCATGCTCTGGTCCTACTCTTCCTGGCATCCCATCTCTAATATCTCATCAAATATGACATATGTACACACTTGTCACCACACATACGAACACTGCTCCCTACCTTTGTTCTCTCTCTCACACACAGACTTACACTCCCCAGCCAATCCCCCTCTCATCTCACCCTTCAATGATCTCTACTCAGACCCTTATAATCTTCCCAAAATGATCCCCCTTTGCTCTGTCTACTGAAAGCTCACTCCACCTTCTCTCCTGTTCACTGCACTGCCTGAAGGGGCAAAGCTGGATCAGGAAAAATATGCTGTTCTCTGCTGAGAGATTCAACACAGCTGAAAAGCAACACATGTTCAGCCAGTCTGCTACTCCCCAGATTTTTGCTGCTCTAAGCAAAGGCCTAGTGTGCCTATTGACAAATCCAGGCCTGCTTTCAGGAAACTCCTGAGCAGTTTCCAAATTCTCCTACCTCTCATATCTCTTATAGGGATTCTCAGCCCTAAAGCAACACAGCAATGGCATCAGTGCTACTGCTGTAGAAGACGGAATGAGTATGCAAGTCAAAATCAGTTCTTATGTTGCCACTGTGACCCAGCTCTACCTGTCACTAAGTTATTGCTCCGTTTTTTCTAGTATAGACGAAAGTGGGCAAATCTTTTGGGGGATCCTCCTTTGCACTTATCCCCACTTTTTTTTTTTTTGGGAAGACTTAAGGGGACTATAAAAAATTCCCCCTAGCATGTGATTGGGATCTTTTGCCATTCCCCAGGTGGACTGAACAGGAGAAGAGAGGGTCTCTCTACCATATAGTACAGAAAACCAAGGGAGCAGCTTGGAGTTTAGAGGATTTTTACTATTTTGAACTTCTGTAAGGACCAGTTTTTACAGAAGAGATCCACCTGGTATCTGAACGTGGGTTATCTTTCCTCTGGTGAAGAAGTAAATCAAGAAATGAAGAGATTCAAGAATTTGTAGATTTCAGAAGAAGTAGTTGGAGAGGTGTTTTGACTTTGCAATACTGTTTTTGTATTGAGGAGATTTTTCCACCTTTTTCCAATTTGAATGCTGGAGTTACAATGGGGATATCCTACTCTAAGAGAGAAAGGACTACTTGATATGGATGAAAAATAAAGTAACAGTAACGATGGCAGAAAAGGACCAAATAGTCCATCCGGCCTGCCCAGTAACCTTCTTATGGTAGTATCTGTCACGCTGTGCAGGTAACCCCCATGTTTCTCTTAAGGGTAGTAAGGTGCAAGGAAACAAAGAGTTGTGAGGTGGAGATGCAAAGACAGAGGGGCTATGGCAGTTTTTACATTTATTTTCCTCCTGTTATTTTTGATATTCATCATCTTGACTTGGATTCTAATTTACAAATTGAAGTAAAATTTTGTTTTTAAACACCAAATGGATTCAAAGACTTGTTTTTTCCTTGGACTTAGGATCAGTAAGAAAGCAGATAGCGCATTGTGATGTTTTTATTTTCTTTTTATTATACTGTCTTTTTGGCTCCTCCAGCATCAACCTTGGCACCAATTCCAAAGAGTATTGAGATCAGATGTACTGTTAGTGACCACAGACCATGTCTATGCCAAAGATTCAGGAAATCATGCTTCTCCCCGGTAGATGAACCCCAGCATTGTAGCACCCTGAGTGCAGCCAACCTGGAGTCCCGCTACATGATGAAAAATGGTAAAAGCAACATCCATTCCTGCAGAAGAGAAATTCCCACACAAAAACAGAGAAGAAGTGTTGACTACCTTAAGTGTGTGTTCCTTTCTAGCCACAGAGGCTGATACAATAAAGAGCGCTTAGCCTAGCACCCAGGTCTACGTGTGATTGGGCGCACATTTTGTATGCACTAGACTAGCATCCAAGGCAATAAGGAGATTAGCGCATCCAAAACGCACACCCAAACAAATGTATAACTGATAGCGCTCATCACATGTAAATTCCATTTAGATGAGGCTATTAGCTATTATCCCCTGATGCAGGAAATCACAAAGCACCCACTGCACACTTTTTAACATCACAAATTTAACTCTAGCTCCTGAGGTGGCGTAAAGTCAATTTGCGAGTCATGAAAAATAAAAAAATAAAAATATGATCCTCTGTGTGTCCTCCTACTTAGTATCATTGTGACACTTAAATTAACTGCTTGCAGTGTTGAAAAATAAATGTATAGTGGTTTGATTTAAAAAAAAAAAAAAAATTCTCATGGCCACACAATTTAGACACCCACAGCAAGAGACACTTAGCTATGAGCGTCTTCAGCAACCTCAGCAAAACACAAAAATTGGCCTGAAAAAAAATGGATGCTCATGTTGAGCGCCCGTTGCAATTGTGGGCACCCGATGCATTTATTTATTTATTTGAGTGAATTACTTGCTCACAACGGTATACAATTGAGCACTATGGATGAACAATTCTTCCCTAGTGTGCCTTTTTTTGCACAGCCCCTCATTTAAATACTGCATCAGGTGCCCAGACAATGTGGCTGCGTGCACATTAGGAAAACGGGTGCACATTTTCAGTGCTTATCTTATTGCATTGGTCCCAAAGTGTATGTTGTAGGGCCAGGAGAAGGAGACAGGGCTACTACAAAGACCATACTTGGCTGCCTTTATCTGCCCCAAAGATGCTGCCACTAAAGCATACAGTGATGAGAGAAGAGATGGGCACTAGGAGGAAAGAACTGAAGAGATTTGGAGACTTTGGAAGGGGAATGAAAGTCACAGAAAAATAAAGGATTGGGGGAATCCCTAACATTAGAAATGAGAGCCAGAGGGAAGATGGGTTTCTTCTATCTTTTGGTGAATCTTTAATGTTTTATTGTTTCTTTTCTCAGCTCCTCCGTTCATCTCTCTCTTTTTGCTCTTTATCTATAGATATGTTAAAGATACTGGTTGGAACCAGAAAACAAATCAGAAGCCGATCAATTATGCTGGAAAGCAGGACGAACAAAAGTGATTGATGTGAATAGTAATTGCTTGTATTATTTCACTTAAATGATATGAGAACTTCACACCATAACAATTGGAATAATGGAAGGTTGATTCAACATAGAACAAACGTAGTGTATTTCTCACTCACGTAGTCTCTTTACTTGAGACTAAGTGAGATATACACTGCACTAAGTGTGCCTTTTTTCAAAGAAGACACCGCTACACTTTAAAGGACAAATCGTTTGTTCTATGTTGAATCAACTTTCCATTATTCCAATTGTTATGGTGTGAAGTTCTCATATCATTTAAGTGAAATAATACAAGCAACCATTGGTACAGTAGCCCCTGAGGCAGCTCCTGTGCGAGCGAAACTCGACCAGAGTCGGGCCAACACCAATAAAGAATCCCTATTCACAAAGATACTGATTGTAAATGGCTTGGTAAGAGAAAAGAAAGGATTTAAGTAACTGATTTCTTATATGCTGTTTCTCTTTGTTTGCAGCTACACAGAGTCAATGCTACTACGGCGGCTGCAGGACAGCTGGAGGAATGGGAGATTGTAGGCCAGAAGGCCAAGGAAGAAAAGAAGGGACCATGTTGCATCCTATGTTATAAATATATCAGCCAGAATGTGCTTTTTTCACATTTTTATTTTCTCTGTAATTGTTTTGAATTTGGAGTTCAGATTTAATTGCTCACCTTTTTGAAACCCAAGCTCAAGATAAGTAGTTCCCATCTCCAGAGAGCTTACAATCTAAGGGTCCTATTGGCTAAGCATTTTTTCCGACAGACACAGAATAGGAGAAAAGCTTCAATAAATCAGGCCCTATTTGAATTCTGGTTCTCATCCTACTGGTATAACCACTAGGCTAAGCATCCTTATTACTACTAAGTATATTAACATTAAAATGCTTGATTCAGTCTAGTTATGTGGTCAGTTTGGTTATGGCTTGTTTTGTGTAATGGTGTTTGGTTGAAAAGGTATGGGAAAGTTAACAGAAAGCAGAGTTGTGTTTATGCTATTAAGTTGGGATGTGATTGACTTATGTACATTGGCTTGTATGATCAAGAAAGCAGAGTTGCTTACCTGTAACAGGTGTTCTCACGGACAACAGGATGTTAGTCCTCACATATGGGTGACATCATCAGGATGGAGCCCAATCATGCAACACTTTTGTCAAAGTTTACAGAACTGTGACTGGCACCTACTGGGCATGCCCAGCATAGCACCAACCTTACAGCCAGCAGGGGTCCCCCTTCAGTCTCATCTTATAGTAAAAAGTACATGCGAAAAATAAAATAAATCGTAAGCGAACCCAATTCCGCAGGGTGGCGAGCGGGTTTCGTGAGGACTAACATTCTGCTGTCCTGAGAGAACACCTGTTACAGGTAAGCAACTCTGCTTTCTCACAGGACAAGCAGGATGGTAGTCCTCACATATGGGTGAGTATCGAGCTGAGGATGCCCGAGCAATGCACCAAATGTACCCAAAGATGTGCAACAGGCACAAGAACTGGGGTGGAATTTGGTAGAGGGCATCCTGAACACTACCGGGTTGGCGGAAAGATGTTCGTACCTCAGTTTGCAAATAAGTTTCGTAGCACAGACTGGCCGAAGATGGAATCTTGTCTACCAGCCTTGTCTAAACAATAATGGGGTGCAAAGGTGTGGAGACAGGTCCAGGTAGCAGCCTTACAGATGGTAGCAAGTGGCACTGAGCGTAGGTGCGCTACTGATGTTGCCATGGCCCTGACAGAGTGTGCTTTAACACGGTCTTGAAGCGGAAGGCCTGCCTGTTGGTAACAAAAGGAAATACAGTCCGCTAACCAGGAGGAGAGAGTCTGCTTACCCACAGGTTTGCCCAATTTGATGGGATCAAAGGAAACAATTGAGTGCATTTCCTGTGGGCAGCTGTACGGTCTAGATAAAATGCTGGAGCATGTTTACAGTCAAGGGTATGCAGAGCCCGTTCCCCTGGGTTTGAGTGGAGCCTGGGAAAGAAGGTGGGTAGTATAATGGATTGATTGATATGTGTTGTTATTTAGGAGAGTTGTGGGTGGATCCTTGGACCAGTGGCAGATGACCACGCCCCTGGGGGAAGATCCCGAGAGGGTCCACCGGTTAGGCTCAGAGTTAGGAGACAGACACACACTAGTTCTTTTATTAGACAGTATACTGAAGCACCAGAGGTGGCAGTAGTGAGCTGGAATGCCCGGCTGGGCTGTAGTCCCTCAGATGCTGGAACAGCGATCCCTGGAGGCTGAGCTGTAGAGAAACTGAAATATAGTGAGTAGGCAGGGCATGGAGAGTTCATGTACTGAACCAGATGGTAACACTCACACAATGTCTCAAAGAAGCCCAGGAGCTGGAATGTATAGGCTCTCGAGGAGCGAGTACTTGGTTCCAGGGAAAGCTCTGAGAGAGTGATGGTAACTCACTGATGTAGTTGGCAGTGATGACTTCCAGGCAGAAGAGAATATGGAGCAAGTCTGGAAACGAGGCCCTCGAGGAGCGAGTACCGGTTCCACACTGTCACCTGAAAAACAAAGGAGAGAGCGATCCCCCCGAGGAGCGGGTACCCCTGGTAAGTCCAAGGAGGCAGAGTAGCTTAGGTAGAGTAACCCTTGCTAACTCAATCTGTCAGCAAATTCTAAGACCTTATATATCCGTCGCGGGTGACGTCATCTCAGAGGGACGCCCCTGAGGTTTGCGCCATCGCCGGTACTTCAGTCAGGGCCGTGCCGCGCATGCTCACCCCTAGGCCTCCGGGAAACATGGCGGGTTGCAGCGTGTGGCCGATCCGGGGACGCCGGAGAACTTCAGCAGAAGGACGCAGCGGCAACCAATCTTCCCGTGGTCGAAGAGAGAGTCGCCAAAGAGGTAAGGAGGGCGGAGAAAGGGCATCGGAAACCGACGGACACAACAATATGAAAATACAAACAAAAAACAAACTTTGAAATGTTTGTATGCTAATGCCAGAAGTCTAAGTAGTAAGATGGGAGAATTAGAATGTATAGCTTTCATCAACACTCTCAACTCCATGGGATTTTTTCAACTAATAAACGAATCAACTCATAAAGCTGGCCATACCCTAGACCTAATCTTTATAAATAAAGGTCTCTCTCTATCGGCTCCAGTAGTTTGCTTGCCAATCCCATGGTCTGATCACAAGCTAATCCGCTCATCCTTAGCAATCCACCTCCCAAGCACTACTACCTCATTAAAAACCTCGATTCAATTCAGAAAACTATGCAATCAGGAAACCCTTATCACACATCTATTGGAAGAACTAAAACACATAAACATCTCGGACGCTGACTCAGCCATCTCATCCTGGTCCTCTATAACCAAAAAAGTTGCAGATCAGACATGTCCTCTTATCTCCAAAACCATCAACTCTAACAAAGAAAAGAAAAAGCCATGGTATACCCCTGAACTTAGACATTTAAAGCGGGAACTTAGAAACAAAGAACTCATCTGGAGAAAAAACCCGACTTTAGAAAACAACTCAGCCTTCAAAACCATCATGCACCAATACAGGATCTCCATCCTACAGAAAAAAAAAAGATTTCCACTCTCGAAAAATCCACCACTTCATCTATGATCCAAAAGCCCTTTTCTCCCTGGTCTCATCCCTCACTAAACCACCCACATTCATCATCCCAGATGAAAAATCTGCAAGCAAAGCCGAAGAACTTGCTATCTTCTTCAAGGAGAAAATATCCAACCTACTTAAACCACTCCTTGATCAGAAAAAAACTTCCCCCCAACCTCCTCTCTCAACTTCCAATCCTCTTCAGACTTCAAGCCTTGAAGCCTTCGAGCCAGCATCCACTATAGAGATTGAAAATATTCTAAAAAAACTTAAACCTGCATCCCACCCGCTTGATTCGATTCCTGCTAATATGCTCATTGCTGGCGCAGAAGCTATTGCTAAGCCCATTGCTCAAATCATTAATACCTCCCTTACACAGGGCTTAGTGCCAACCCCACTCAAACTCGCTATACTAAAACCCCTTCTAAAAAAGCCTAACCTCTCTCCGGAAAATCCAGCCAGCTTTCGGCCAATAGCCAATCTCTCATTTATAGCTAAAATCCTAGAAAGATTAGTCAACCATCAACTCTGCGAATTCCTGGACGATAACAACATTCTCGCCACAACACAATTTGGATTCCGCAAATCCCGAAGCACTGAATCCCTTCTCATTTCTCTAACCGACAATATTCTCTTAAACCAAGAAAAAAAACACCCTTGCCTATTGATCCTTCTTGATCTCTCAGCGGCGTTTGACACTGTAAACCACAAGATCCTCTTAGACCGACTAGCAGAGATTGGTATCAAAAACTCAGCACTCAACTGGTTTAAATCCTTCCTACAAGACAGGTTCTATAAAGTTAAGATAAACAACTATGAATCTCAACCGATCAGTTCTAATCTTGGCGTCCCTCAAGGATCCTCTTTATCCCCGACCTTATTCAACATTTACCTGCTCCCACTCTGTAACCTACTCTCTAAGCTAAATCTAACCCACTACCTGTATGCGGACGATGTCCAAATACTTATTCCTATCACCAAATCCTTGCAAGAAACTCTTCACTTTTGGAATTCATGCTTCCTCTCCATATCCAATCTCCTTGCTGATCTCTGTCTAGTTCTGAATACCAACAAAACGGAATACCTCCTAATCACCCAAGAAGGCAACTACCAACTCTCCAACTCTCATCCTCCGGCACCACCTCCTCTATCTACCCAGGTCAGAAACCTTGGAGTCACTATGGATAACCTACTGAATTTCAAAAGTTTTATCAGTAACACAGTGAAAGAATGCTTCTTCAAACTCCAGGTTCTAAATAGACTCAGACCTTTATTGCACCCCCAGGATTTCAGATCAGTTCTGCAAGCAATCATATTTTCTAAAATTGATTACTGCAACTCCCTTTTACTTGGACTCCCAGATATCTCCCTAAAACCGCTACAAATGCTCCAAAATGCCACTGCCAGGATCTTAACTAAAGCAAAAAAGACCACATAACACCAATATTAAAAAATCTCCATTGGCTCCCTATAAAATACAGAATCACCTACAAAACCCTTTCATCCATTCATAAATCCATTTACAAAGCCTCATACTTTGACCTCAGGATCCCATTCCAGCTACATACTTCCTCCCGTCCACTGAGAACTGCGCAAAAAGGCTCTCTGAAAACCCCTCCACTCAAAATTTCATCAAACAAAAGAGCCTTCTCCACTGCAGGTCCGATCCACTGGAACTCTCTACCATCAGATCTCAGGCTTGAACAATGCCCCCTCACTTTTAAAAAAAGACTTAAAACTTGGCTTTTCTCTCAAGCCTACGATTGAGTACTATTCACAAAGCCCTCCTCCAGGTCTATGCAATATAATACCTCTTAGATCAACAACTAAAGAATTAATTTTCCAATCCCTCTTGTCTTTTTTGCAGATACCTAATTCATAATTGATTCATTTTAATTCGCCTGTATATAACTTTTCTATTACTACTGTTGTTGTTTTAATGTTATTTGTTATTAGTATTTATTCAATTTTCTCCAAGTTCATTTTCCTGTTCCATGTAAGACACACTTGTTAAGTCACTCCAATGTTATATGTAAACCGAAGTGATTAGCAACATTGTTGCTAGAACTTCGGTATATAAAAAATGTTAAATAAATAAATAAATATAGCAGTGAATGATGACAGACTTAATTGGCATCTCAGAGACATGGTGGAAAGAGGATAACCAATGGGACAGTGCTATACCGGGGTACAAATTATATCGCAATGACAGAGAGGAGCACCTGGGAGGAGGTGTGGCGCTTTATGTCCGGGATGGCATAGAATCCAACAGGATAAACATCCTGCATGAGACTAAATACAAAATTGAATCTTTATGGGTAGAAATCCCTTGTGTTTTGGGGAATACTACAGTGATATGGGTATACTACCGTCCACCTGGTCAAGATGGTGAGACGGACAGTGAAATGCTAAGAGAAATTAGGGAAACTAACCAAATTGGCAGTGAAGTAATAATGGGAGACTTCAATTATCCCAATATTGACTGGGTAAATGTATCATCGGGACACGCTAGAGAGATAACGTTCCTGGATGGAATAAATGATAGCTTTATGGAGCAATTGGTTCAGGAACCGATGAGAGAGGGAGCAATTTTAGATCTAATTCTCAGTGGAGAACAGGATTTGGTAAGAGAGGTAACGATGGTGGGGCCGCTTGGCAATAGTGATCATAATATGATCAAATTTGATTTAATGACTGGAAGAGGAACAGTGTGCAAATCCAAGGCTCTCGTGCTAAACTTTCAAAAGGGAAACTTTGATAAAATGAGAAAAATTGTTAGAAAAAAAATTGTTAGAAAAAAAATGAAAGTAGCAGCTACAAAAGTAAAAAATATCCAAGAGGCGTGGTCATTGTTAAAAAAATACCATTCTAGAAGCACAGTCCAGATGTATTCCACACATTAAGAAAGGTGGAAAGAAGGCAAAACGATTACTGGCATGGTTAAAAGGGGAGGTGAAAGAAGCTATTTTAGCCAAAAGATCTTCATTCAAAAAGGATCCAACAGAAGAAAATAGGATAAAGCATAAACGTTGGCAAGTTAAATGTAAGACATTGATAAGACAGGCTAAGAGAGAATTTGAAACGAAGTTGGCTGTAGAGGCAAAAAACTCACAGTAAAAACTTTTTTAAATATATCCGAAGCAGAAAGCCTGTGAGGGAGTCAGTTGGACCGCTAGATGATCGAGGGGTTAAAGGGGCACTTAGAACAAATTGAACTGGGTGCAATGTTTCCTGCACTGGGCAAGTGAGGCGGGACATTACAACCCTACTCAATATGGTCAAACTTGGCTTTTCACAAAAGCCTTCACTTAAAGGTCTCTCCCTCAGGGTCAGATTCACGCATTTCATAACCCAATATGCGAGATGTCCGACGCCGTAACCATTTAATCTTATAAGTTAATCTCATTATTTCCCTGCTAGCTGTATGTTACAATGCATTCAAGCTTTTCAAGTCTGCTGTAAATCCAAGTTTGTTGACTGTTTATGTTTATTTATATTTTGTATATTTATACTTATAATAATTTTTTATTTTAAGTCGTTCGCTGCTTTATCTATAAGTTCATACGAAGTTAGCCCTGTTATCTGTACCCTCTTGTTTGATGTAATTTCCAACTTTGGTTCTATGTACACCGACGTGATATGTACTAGTACAGGAACATCGGTATATAAAAGCCTTAATTAATTAAATAAATAAATAAATAAATAAATAAATGGTCCCCTTTTGACATACAGTGATACAAGAATTATGTAGGGTGGCATAGCTGAATTACAATATGTATATCAAGATGAGATGTGGGAAAATATATATGTCATGGGAATGCAGGCTATAGAGTTGTGGTTGACCCAAATGACTAATAAATCTGCGGGCTCCCAGCAGATATTGGCAAGCAGGTGATAGTGGGCCACCTCTTTCGTGACTCAGCTATGTCTAGTGTCTCAGGCAGATCTCCAGCAGGCATACCGGACGTATACTGGCATTTCAATAGGTCTGCCTTCAATTTCTCTGACTGTAAATTCAGACATTTATATTCAAGGTGCGATGCCAATCACCCAGTGAACAAGTGCCCCAAAAAGCCAGGTACAGGTGGGTCAGCTCCTTCCAAGTAGTATCATGGTTAGGGCCCCCACGCCAATCTGGGTGCCTGAGATGCACCCTGGGTTAGATAAACCTTGTGCTTGATGAAGCCAATGATAAATTTAATTTCATGAAATGTTAATGGGCTGGGAACACCAGTAAAACGGAAAAAAGTCCTGGCGCACCTCAAACGCTTACAGGCAGATGTGGCGTGTATTCAGGAGACACACCTGTCCGCCTCTGAAAGCCAGAAACTTCAAAGGGAATGGGTAGGCAAGTGCATTTATGCAGCGGCGCAACATCGTAAAGGAGGGGTTGCAGTATTAATAAAAAAAAGTGCAAATATGCAAGTCTCCCAAACCATTCTGGACCCAGATGGCAGATACGTAATAGTAGTGGGGAACTGGAACACCAGGCCAGTCACTCTTTGCAACATTTATGGTCCAAACGAATACAACCAGCAGTTTTTTCAGACCCTTTGTAATCTACTCCAAGTTCATATGCAGGGTACAGTGTATGTTGCGGGAGACTTTAATTGTGTTCATGATGTTTTTGTTGATAAAGATACACCCCCCTCGAAACCTTTAGGGAAAAAGGAAAAAGGAGTGGCCCTAATGTGCCGTCAGTTAAACCTCTTAGACGTCTGGAGAACACTGCACCCTAACGAGAGAGATTATACCCATATCTCACGCTCGCATAATACACTGTCACGCATTGATTACATCCTGATTTCCCAGCAAGATCTCTTTGCAGTAGAAACCGCAAGGATAGAAACTCTAGCATTATCAGATCATTCACCGATTTCTATAACATTACAACACCCAGGGGCGGTCTGTCATACACGCCTGTGGCGCTTCCCCGCGTTCCTTAGGGATAATGCCAGCTTTCAGGCCTTTCTTAAGGACCGTTGGAAGGATTATGTATTGCATAATAAACAACACATCCACACCCCGCATCTCTTCTGGGAGACTGCGAAGGCGGTGCTAAGAGGAGACATCATTGCGTATGTACACACACGAAACAAGCAGATCAACCAGTCAATCTTGGCATTAGAAACTCTACTTCAAACAGTGAAACAGGTAATGATAAAGAACAATACAACCACACACAGAACCGAATTCTATAGTGTACTGGGACGTCTGAATACCCTACTAGATGTTAGAGCCCAGGCGTATATTTGGAAGGGCCAACAACGTTTTTTTTAAATTTGGAAACAAACCGGGCCGCTTACTAGCAAACTTAGTCAAATCTCAGAGATCGAAATCTAATATTACCAATTTAAAAGACTCATCGGGGGGAAATACCTCCAAAGAAACTGAGATCAGCGAAATATTCAGGAAATTTTACAGTACACTCTACACAGCAGACACTAAGGGAGGGGGAGGATGGGAGGAAGAATTCTTCCAAGATCTTGCGCTTCCCACACTATCGGCCTCTCAATTAGCTTTTTTAAATCGCCCACTGCAATCTTTCGAAATTTCACAGACAATCGTAGCGGCCCAAACGGGCAAGTCTCCCGGGCCAGACGGTTTTTCTTATGAATTTTACAAAATACTAACCTCATATGTTCGTGAGCCTCTGACCCAGTACTTTAAGGAGGGGCTCACGTTGGGTAACTTCCCGGCCACTTTTAACACAGCTCATATCATAGTTCTCCCAAAGTCTGGGAAGGACCTAACATGCCCAACATCATTCCGCCCCATATCATTATTAAATTGTGATTTCAAAATACTGGCTAAAGTACTTGGGGAACGATTAAAAATTTTACTTCCAAATTTGATCTCCTCTCATCAAGCTGAATTTGTCAAAGGCCGCACACCGAGTACAAACATTGTTAAGTTGCTTACTGCAATGACCATATGTCAATCCCAGAAAATCCCAGCTTTAGTCATAGGTTTCGATTCGGAGAAAGCTTTCGACCGTGTGGCCTGGCCGTACCTTTTCTCAGCCTTACAAAGATTTGGCATCCGGGGAGAATTCTTACAATACATATCCTTATTGTATACAAGCCCCACTTCATGTATATGGATAAATAGTTGTTTATCAGGAGTGGTGGATATCCAGCGGGGTGTTCGTCAGGGGTGCCCTCTGTCCCCTCTGTTATATATACTGACCCTTGATCCGCTGCTGTGGAAAATAGACAGCTGCAGAAGGGTGAAGGGTTTCGGGGCCCCAACCACATTTTCAAAATAGCTGCTTTTGCAGATGATTTATTAGTATACCTTACCCAACCCCAGCTCTCTCTCCCGGCGGTTCTAGACTTGCTGGACGACTACGGCCAATTCTCAGGTCTTAAGATCAACTATGAAAAATCAGAGGCTCTGGACGTAACGGGGGCACTGGGCACCACCTGGGGAACGTATTTTCCCCTGAGATGGTCCACAGTTGCCTTAAAGTATCTGGGCCTCCGGATCCCACATCAGATGACTAATTTTTACATGGTAAATATACGCCCACTTATGGAAACAACGTTGTCCACTTTAAAAAGATGGACCTCTCTCCCCCTGTCGCTGATAGGCCGGCTACAGCTATATAAGATGATATTGGTACCTAAGTGGTTATACATTCTACAAATAGCCCCCCTTTGGATCTCAAAACAAGATTCCCATAAACTCCACCAAGCATTACGTTCTTTTCTTTGGCAGGGGAAAAGAGCCCGAATAGCTATGCCTACACTCATGAGCCCAGTGGGTATGGGGGGGCTGGGATGCCCAAACTTATTGTTTTACAATATAGCCTGCACCCTTAGACATATCAGAGATTGGCTCTTCGCAACTTCCACCTACTCCCCATACAAATACCTACTAGAATGGTACGGAGTCTCCTCTTTAAATCCACTTGTGCAGCTTCCTTTCCAACAGATTCCCCAGCGTGTCAAAATGCAGGATTTACTGAATACGTGTAGAAAAGCATGGCAATCTCTTTGTAGCATAGGAAAGATAGAAAACCCTGTTACACCGCTCCTCACTATTGCGGGGCATGACCTCTTCCCCCCAGGAAAGTCAGGGGGACCTTTCCAGCGCTGGGATAGCAGGGGACTTAGATACATTTCTGATGTGTACGATAGGCAGACGGGGGAAGTCTTGCCTTTCGAAACGCTCCAACAAAAATACTCCCTGACAGCAGGGGATCATTATGCATACCTCCAGGTTATTCACTTTATATACTCGGAAAAGGGATATTGGGCAGAAACGCCAGAAATCCAGAAACTGAGGAAGGTAGTACAGGAGGGGAATAATAGTAAACTTTCGGTCTCCCTCCTATACAAGGCAATAATGGGATATACAAGTAATCAACCTTTACATCATCTCTATGAACGGTGGCAGGAGTGGTCACTATTCTCTCTAACATACCTAGAATTTGAAAAATGTTTTAACTATTTGAGAGGGATTTCTGAAAATGTACTTCTACAAGAAACACAGTACAGATTTCTTTGGATGAGCTATATTACACCTAGTAGAGCCTACAAAATTAAGATCGCAAACACAGCACATTGCCCAAAATGTGCTAGTCTGGATAGCACATATTTCCATTGTTTCTGGGACTGTGTAGGTGTATCAAATTTCTGGAAACAAGTACGACAAGCTTGCTCAGCTATGATGAAAAAATTAATACCCCCCGACCCTAACTTATGGTTATTTGGGATGGCTGATTCGTTATACACTCCACTACCAGCCTCAGAGCTCCTTTTCATCTTGAAAGCTGGCTTGCTGGGTAAACAGGTTCTATTAGCCAGCTGGCTCTCTCCAGACACCCCTAGTTACGATCATTGGTTTAAAAGAATGGTGCGTGTCTGTTCCATGGAACATGCTATTCTGGAGCCTGGCACGGCAAAGAAGTCTGTACGCACAAGGTCAATTTGGGCGGCTTTTTCTGCTTACTTGGCTCCAAGGGTGGGAAACTATAGGGACCCCTGGAAACAGGAAGCGACACCCCAGGACTGCAGTAAATGACGGATTTAGATCCATGCGGAGACAATGGCTGTTACGTTGGAAGTTGCACCCAGAGACGTCATTTATAAGCGTATCAGGACATTCTTCGCTACTTTCTCCTGAAAAACTAGAGGACATAAATCTGAAGGAACGGGAAGTTTTTTTTTTTGGGGAGGGGGGAAGGGGAGGGTTTGTTTTGTCTGTTATTGCTTCATTATTTTTTTTTAAATGTATATGGTTTTGTTTATCAAGTTTGTACTAAATTTCAAAATGCCAATAAATATATTTGCAAAAAAAAAAAAGAATTTAGCGTGAGTGCGGAGTACTGTCCGGTCCTGCAGTGTAAGGACCGGACAGTACAACCGGAAGTTCAGTGTAAGGTGGATAGGTAACTAGAGCCTGTAATTCACTAACTCTGCGAGCGGAATTGATTGCCAAAAGGAAAATCACTTTCCATGTGAGATATCGAAGGTCACAGGATTGAAGAGGCTCGAATGATGGTTTCATGAGCCGACCCAAAACTAGGTTGAGGTCCCAAGAAGGGGCCGGAGGACGAAGAGGAGGCTTGAGGTGAAGCAAGCCTTTCAAAAAACGTGTTACAAGGGGTTGTACTGATATGGGAACATCCCCGACACCTTTATGGAAGGCGGCTACCGCACTGACATGCATCCTGATGGAGGAAGTTTTTAGACCTGACTCTGACAAGTGCCAGAGATAGTCCAGAAACATCGTGATTGGACAGGTAAAGTGGTCAAGGGATTGAGAAGAGCACCATGATGTGAACCTGGTCCATTTGTAAGAATATGATTTTCTCATGGAAGGCTTCCATGAAGCAATTAGGACAAGGGAAACTGGTTCAGAAAGGTTAAGTGGCTGAAGGATCAACCTTTCAACATCCATGCCATCAGAGACAAGGCTTGAAGATCGGGGTGGCGTAGGCACCCGTCGTTTTGAGTGATTAGAAATGGGTCCTTTCCCAAGGGAATGTGCCTGTGAATGGAGAGATCCTGAAGTATTGGAAACCACACTTGGCGTGGCCAGTGAGGTGTTATCAGGATCATGGTCCCCTTGTCCTGACATAACTTCATGAGAGTCTTCGAGAGAAGTGGAAGTGGAGGGAATGCATATAGGAGACCGGTTGCCCATGATAGGGAGAACGTGTCTCTTGACTGATAGTGTTGGCTGTGAGCAGAAGTTGTCTACTTTGCGATTTTGAGGTGACGCAAAGAGGTCTATTTGAGGATAACCCCATTGTTGGAAAATGGAGTTCACTACTGAGGGGTTGAGAGAACACTCGTGCGGTTGAAAGGTGCGACTCAGCTTGTCTGCCAACACATTGCCCACTCCCGGCAAGTAGGTGGCCCTGAGGTACATCGAGTGGGAGAGGGCCTCCGCCCATATCTGCTCAGCTTCCTGACACAGAAGGTAGGAGCCCGTCCCTCCCTGTTTGCTGATGTACCACATGGCCACCTGGTTGTCCGTCTGGATCAGGATGACTTGATTGGAGAGGCGATCCTGAAATACCCTGAGAGCATATCTGATTGCTCGCAGCTCCAGGAAATTGATTTGGTGTTTGGCTTCCTCTGGAGACCAAAAGCCTTGTGTCTGCAGATCGGCCACGTGGGCTCCACAGCCGAGGTTGGAAGCATCGGTGGTGAGAGTTATTTGAGGGTCTGGAGCCTGGAAGGGCAAGCCTTGGAGGATATTGACCTGATTTCTCCACGAGGCAAGAGACTGACGGAGTGAGTCGGTTATGTGGACAATGGTCGACAGAGGCTGAATGGATTGAGTCCATTGTGACCTTAGAGTCCACTGCATGACTCTCATGGCCAAGCGGGCCATTGGGGTGACCTGAACTGAGGACGCCATGTGTCCCAGCAAGATGAGAAAGTGGTGTGCAGTCGTGGAGTGCTGAGACTGCAGCTGGTGTGCAAGAGACATGAGAGTGAGAGCTCGCTGTCGAGGCAGAAAAGCCTTTGCCTGCAAGGTGTCCAAATCTGCCCCTATGAACGATAAGGTTTGAGATGGGACCAAGTAGGATTTGTCGTAATTGACGAGAAATCCGAGTGAATTAGAGTGTGTAAAGTAAGATGTAGGGACGACAGAGCAGCTTGCTGAGTGGGAGCCCTGATTAAACAATCGTCTAGATAGGGGTAGACGTGAACACCTTGAGTCCTGAGGAAGGCTGCAACTATGACGAGGCATTTTGTGAAGACTCGTGGTGCAGACGCCGAGGCTGAATGGAAGCACACAGTACTGATAGTGCTTGGGGCCTACTAGAAACCTCAGGTATTTGCGATGAGATGGAATTATCGCGATATGAGAGTATGCATCCTGAAGGTTTAGAGAGCAGAGCCAGTCTCCTCTTTGTAGAAGAAGAAGAGAGCCCAAGGTTACCATTTTGAACTTCTCTCACTGGAGGTACTTGTTGAGGGCACGTAGATCCAGAATTGGACGAACGCATCCCGATTTTTTGGGGATTAGAAAGTACCGGGAATAGAACCCTAGGCCGTGCTGAGAGTAGGGTACTGGTTCTATTGCCTTGGACTGGAGGAGGAGGAAGACCTCCTGTTCCAGAAGGATGGAGTGATCGGATGTTCTCCACGTCTGTAGAGGTAAGGAGTCCAGTGGAATGGAGAGAAAGTTCAGATGATAACCTTGAGCAATTATCACTAGGACCCACTGGTCTGAGGTGATTGAGTGCCACCTGTTGTTGAAATGGCACAATCGACCTCCCACTGGTATGTGGGGCAATGGAAGCTGGCTGCTGCTCTCTATGCAGGAGTCAAAAACTGGAAGCAGGGCCCGGCTGAGGAGCTGCTTGCGGTTATTGTTTTCGTGTCTGACGAGATTGGGCTTTTTGAAACGGTCTCAGAACGGGTTCTAGTTGCTGGCGGGTAGGACTTCTTCAGGTGGAAGAATGACTTCTTAGAGTTCTTCCGGAAGGGCTGTTTTGAAGAGTACTCAGAAGGCATCAGAGAGAGCTGTTTTAGGGTCTCATGATGGTCCTTGAGTTTCGCCACTGTTCGTTGAATCTGCTCGCCACAGATTATCTCCTACACAAGGCAGGTCGGATAATCTGTCTTGCACTTCAGGGTGAAGGTCAGAAGACTTGAACCAGGCCCATCGTCTTGCCGAGACAGGAGCTGCAGATACCCTGGTAGCAGTGTCAAAGATATTGTAAGATGATCTGATCTCATGCTTGCCTGACTCAAAACCCTTGTTTACTAGGGTTTGGAGTTGCTCTTGAAATTGCTGAGGCAGGGAGTCTGTCAATTCTTGTATCTGCTTAAATAAGACCCTATTATATTGGGTCATATAGAGCTGATAAGAGGCAATTCTGGAGATGAGCATTGATCCCTGGAAGACACAGGGACCAATGGCATCTAGAAATTTCTGTTCCTTGTCTGGGGAAAAGGAAGTCAGAGGTTTTGATCTCCTTGCCGTTTCTGGGCAGATTCGACAACCACAGATTGGGGATCCAATTGAGGTTTGCGAAAGCCTGGAGCTGACTGAACGAGATAGGTGGTGTCAGCATTCCTGTGGACTGGAGCAACAGTGCCAGGATGTTCCCAGTTCTTTTTGAGGAGATCCAGAAGAACCTGGCGGATAGGGATGGAGGTTATTTCCTTGAGAGCATCCAGGAATTGTAACAGCGCCATCATTTGATGCCTGTCATCTTTTTCGGTCTGCAATTGGAAGGGAACAAATTCAGACATCTCCTTCACAAAATTTATAAAGGAAAGGTCCTCTGGAGGAGAACACTTTCTGCTTTCAGTAGGTAAAGGTGTTGAAGGCAAATCATCGGTGTCTGGTGAAGAATCATCAGTCCAGGTGTCGTAGGGATCAGCACCTGCTCCTCTAGGGACTAGAGGAGGATGGGGCAGTGGGATCCCTGAAGGTCCTGGTCGAGGCTCCGAAGGACTCGAAGGAATAACTGGAGGCACCAATGAGGGCATCGAAGGCATCGATGGATGGCTCGGTAGTGCCGATGGACGCGTCGGCACAGATGGGTGGATTGGTGGCACCGGACGTATCGGCATCGACGGCCGAGGCATCGGCAGAACTCCCGATGGAGGGATGCGGAATGGTGTTTCTCCTCCCAATGACAAAGCAAGCGGGGAGGGCACTGGAGCCATCGGTGACCCGGGGTCCATCGGTGGAAAAGCGGTCATAAGCGCTTCCATCCTCCAGGGCAGTGGTGCCAATGCTGCTGGAATCGGGGCAGTGGTCTGTTCCTCAATCAGTACCGGTGTCGGTGCCAGAGGAACCTGGAGTTGATGCATCGCCTTGTCGATGACCTCCTGAACCATCCGGTCCAGTTCTTCTCGGAGACCTGGAGCAAGCAGCCCTGGCTCCGGAACAGAAGAAGGAGGCAGAGGCATAGCCGGAGGGACCACTGTTAAAGGCGGAGTTGCGGCTCCCTATACCCTGTCGGGTGAGGGTTGCCTCGGTGACCCGGTCGCCGAAAAGGTCGGTGCATTTTCTGGATGGGGTTTCTTCTATGGTAGCTCAGACGATGGCGAGGTCGATGATTTCGCTCCCTCGATGGTCCGAGACTTTCGATGCCGGTGGCGATGTTTATCTCTACGATCACCTCGGTCCTGAGGGGGAGTAGAGGGTGCCAAAAGCAAAGAAGTAGTCGATGCTGGATGGTCACCGGCCAGAGGTCGATGCTGGCACGAAGTAGACAGTGCCGGTTCTGACGACATCAATGCAATAGACGGCGTTGGGGTTTGAGCACGGAAGAGAAAGTTCCATCTTCTAGCCTTGCGAGCTTTTGGTGTCATGAGGGCACATTTGGTGCAGGTTAGGACATCGTGCTCACATCCGAGACACATTACACAGACTTTGTGAGGGTCTGTGATGGACATGGTGCGATTATAGTCCGGGAACCGGCAGAACCCCGACGCCATGGCCATGAAAGAATTGACCTGTTTTCTGTCGATTACCGTCGAGTAGGCCACGAGGGCCAAACTCAACGGTAATCGACGGAAAACAGGTAAAAAAACTTACTGGAGTACTGCGGCTAAAAAAAGTTGAAGGAGGGACCCCTGTGGGGTAAATAACATTTTAGTAATTCCGTGAGGAAAATTCCTGTCAGGAATCTCTGCAGAGCTCCTTAACCGCGTGGCTACTGCTGCGCAGAAAAAAGAAGACTGAAGGGGGACCCCTGCTGGCTGCAGGGTTAGTGCCATGCTGGGCATGCCCAGTAGGGGCCAGTCAAAGTTCTGGAAACTTTGACAGAAGTGTTCCGTGATTGGGCTCCATCCTGTGATGTCACCCATATGTGAGGACTAGCATGCTGCTTGTCCTGTGAGAAATTTCCCTATCCCCAGAGGGCTTATAATCTATGGCAGTAATTTTTAAAGAAGTTACATACTTAAATGTCACATATTGCCATAGCAATTTTCAAAAGCCTATTTGCATGCTTAAAGTGCACGTGCATGTGTAAAGCCTATTGACAATTCTATGGTATATAGCAATTTTCAAAAGCACACTTACACGACTAAAGTCCATTTACACACATAAAACCCAGTTTTAAGCATGTAAATCCTTTTGAAAATCACCCCTTAAGTTTGTACCCGAGGCAACAGAGGGTGAAGTGACCTGCCCAAGGTCACAAGGCATGTCAATGGGATTTGAACAGTAGCTTTCTTGGTTCTTAGCCCATTGCTCAAACCACTAAGCTACTCTTCCATGTCATACAATAACATTTGGTAGCTGGTCTAAAAGAACAGCCCAGATTGGTCCTTGAGGGTGCAGACTGATGCATTCCTTATCCTGTGTCACCAGTGATGCCAATGTGAGTACACTAAGAAAACTATTATATATATAGGGTCCTTATTTTTTTTCAGATAATTTCAGTGTATACTGAAATTATCTGAAAAATTATCTGGGATCTGTGGCGTTCTTTATAATAAACACTGCTAAATTCCTTAGAAAAATAAAAAATGAAAATGAAAGTCCCTTTATATATGCTCAATTAGTGTGTCTTCATACCTTATCGGGTGTGTCACAGAAAAGTCACTACTGTCTAATGTTCAGATCCAGACCAGTACAGGACTTTGCTCTCAGTACCTCACAGCAACAGGAGTCCTCAGTGGTGGCTCCTAAACGTTTAAGAGTTCCTTTCTGAAAATGTGTGTATTTATGCATGCCTCTTCTTCCTAGCTATAGCATGAGCTCCGGAGTGTGGTAATTAATGGGCAGCATGCATGGCATGGATAGCTGGACCATACTTTGACTGGCATACACTGTGCACAAACAACTGTATCTTCCCATGCCTGAGTTTTCTCCTTTGAGTCCTTCCAGACTTTCTTATTCCTAGATAGAGTGAGCTAGGGAGTGTGTGCACAGAGCACTGGGTGTGACTTATTCTGAATGCTGGGAGAAACTCTGGTAACCACATGCAACAAGCAAGATAACTAACTAAGCCAACCCACCTGCATACTGGCTTCTTCCTTTTCTTGTACTTATATATATATAGAATGAAGTGACCCACTGAGATGACTTCAAGTGTTTCTCTGCCCCCTCTCTCCCTTTGATTTAAAGTTTGGAAGAGGCTGGTGGGCTTTTTAGGGCTTCCATAGTCTTCTTTTGACTTTTTAAGTCCCCTCAATGTCTACATTGCCCACTCCATGGACATTGGTATGCCACAAAACATTTTTGTTAATGTAGGTATGCCTTGGGCTTGAAATGGTTGGAAAACACTGATATATAAGAACTCACTATTCAGATTTAGTTAGGAAGGAAATTTCATGACAAACTTAAAAATAACCAAACTGAGCTGTTCAAAGACCAGTTATGAGGAGCTCAATTAAGAGCAACCGTGGATATTTTTTAGCTGCTGATACCTTACATTTGCTTAAGTTTAAGCATATAATTACAAATCAAGCTTAGATTACTTATTTATTTAAAAGTATTTATTGACTATGCTCTCCAAAAAGTTCAGGGTGAGGTACAATGCCACAAACACAAGAGTTTAAAAAAAACAAAAACAAAATATAACAATGAAATAACAGATAACACATCAACACTAAACTTCTTAGTGACAGCAATTTGTCACAACACAAAGACAAAGTTAATTGTTGGGGAAAGCGACTAATTCTTGAAGGCAATGCATCGGAAATTGACAGAATATATGAAATGTTAGCCCTAAGGAGAAGGATCAAATACTTCCTTAAATAGGAATGTTCTGAGTGCTTCCTTGAAGAGTTTAGGTTCTTTCATGCTGTGTATCGCTGTGAGTAAATAGTTCCATACTAAACAGCTTGCTGTAGAGAAAGTGATACGGACAACCTTTGGGAAAGGAATATCAAGGAGAGTCTAGCTAGACAAATGGAGGGTGCATGTTGGGGTGTAAATTTTTAAAGTAGATGAAATCCACGGAGAAGTGACTTTGTTTAACAGATTGTGAATCATGACTGCTAATATATATTGGACAAGCCAGTGTAGCATGTGAAGAATGGGGGTAATATGTTCATATATTCTGGTGCCTGTGAGAATGCATATGGAGGCATTCTGAATAATATATATGGATTTTAATAAAAGTGTGAGAAAGAAGTACAAGATATAAACAATTACATTAATCAAGACCTAAAAAGATCAGTGATTGAAGAACACTACAGATTGGATTGCATTTTTTTTAAAAGATATTTTGTTTGAACTGTAAAATATGGATAGCAAGTGTTTCTTACCTGTAACAGGTGTTCTCACTGGACAGCAGGATGTTAGTCCTCACATATGGGTGACATCACAGGATGGAGCCCAATCACGGAACACTTTTGTCAAAAAGTTTCTAGAACTTTGACTGGCACCTACTGGGCATGCCCAGGATGGCACTAACCCTGAAACCAGTTGGGGGTCCCCCTTCAGTCTTGTTCAAAAGCTAAAGTAAGTGCCAAAAAATAAAATAAGAAATGTAACCAACCCAACACCGTGGGGTGGCAGGCAGGTTTTGTGAAGACTAACATCCTGCTGTCCTATGAGAACACCTGTAACAGATAAGCAACACTTGCTTTCTCACAGGTCAAGCAGGATGGTAGTCCTCACATATGGTTGAGTACCGAGCTGAGGATGTCCGAATATGCACCAAATGTACCCAAAGACATGCAACAGGCACAACAACTGGGGTGGAATTTGGTAGAGGGCATCCTGAACCCTAACGAGCAGGCAGAAGGGTGTTGGTACATCAAGTTGCAAAAAGGTTGCGCAAGACAGATTGGCCTAAGATGGAATCTTGTCTTCCAGCCTTGTCTAGGCAATAATGGGCTGTAAAGGTATGGAGAGAACTCCAGGTAGCAGCCCTACAAATATCAGGAAGCGGCACCGAGCGAAGGTGCGCTACAGAAGTTGCTATGCCCTGACCGAGTGTGCTGTAACACGGTCTTGAAGTGGAATGCCTGCTTGCTGATAGCAAAAGGAAATGCAGTCCGCTAACCAGGAGGAGAGAGACTGCTTACCCACAGGTTGACCCAATCTAATGGAAGCAAAGGAAACAAACAATTGAGTACTTTGCCTGTGGGCAGCTGTATGGTCTAGGTAGAATGCTAGAGCCCGTTTGCAGTCGAGGGTATGCAGAGCATGTTCTCCTGGATTGGAATGGGGCCTGGGAAAAAAGGTGGGTAGTATAATGGATTGATTAATGTGAAACTCAGATACTACCTTAGGCAAGAACTTCAGGTGAGTGCGGAGTACTGCCCGGTCGTGCAGACGTTTTGTGTAAGGCGGGTAGGTAACTAGGGTAGGTAACTAGGTAACTCACTAACTCTGCGAGCTGATGTGATCGCTAAAAGAAAAATCACTTTCCATGTGAGATAGCAAAGATCACAGGATTGGAGAGGCTCGAATGGTGGTTTCATGAGCCAACCTAAAACCAGGTTGAGGTCCCAAGAAGGGGCCGGAGGACGCAGTGGAGGTTTGAGGTGGAGCAAGCCTTTAAAAAACGTGTTACAAGGGGTTGTATCGAAATGGGAACATCCCAGACACCTTCATGGAAGGCAGCTACTGCACTGACATGCATTCTGATGGAAGTTTTCAGACCTGACTCTTACAAGTACCAGAGATAGTCTAAAGCTTTGTGGAAGAACAGGTAAAAGGATCTAGGGACAGTGAGGAACACCAGGATTTAAACCTGTTCCATTTGTAAAGATAAGATTTTCTCATGGAAGGTTTCTGTGAAGCAATCAGGACACGGGAAACTGGTTCCAAAAGGTTGAGAGGCTGCAGAATTAACCTTTCAACATCCAGGCAGTCAGGGACAAGGCCTGAAGATTGGGGTGGCGTAGGCACCCGTTGTTCTGCATGATCAGAAGCGGGTCCTTCCCCAGGGGAATGTGCCTGCGAATGGAAAGGTCCTGAAGAATCGGAAACCACACTTGACATGGCCAGTGAGCTGCTATCAGGATCATGCTTCCCTTGTCCTTCCCTTGTCCTTCACGTAGCTTCCCTTGTCCTTCACGTAGCTTCGAGAGAAGTGGAGGGAATGCATATAGGAGACTGGTTTCCCATGAGAGGGAGAGCGCATCTCTTGGCTGTGAGCATTGGCTGTGAGTGAGAGAGAAATAGTTCTCTACTTTGCGGTTTTGAGGTGACGCAGAGGTCTATGCGAGGGTAACCCCAACGTTGGAATATAGAGTCCACTTCTGTGGGGTTGAAAGACCACTCGTGCGGTCGAAAGGTGCGACTCAGCTTGTCTGCCAACACATTGTCCACTCCCGGCAATTAGGTGGCCTTGAGGTACATCGAGTGGGAGAGGGCCTCCGCCTATATCTGTGCAGCTTCCTGACACAGGAGGTGCGAGCCTGTTCCTCCTTGTTTGTTGATGTACCACATGGTCACCTGGTTGTCCGTTTGAATCAGGATGACCTGGTTGGAGAGGTGATCCTGAAACACTCAGAGCATATCTGATTGCTCATAGCTCCAGGAAATTGATCTGGTTTTTGGCTTTCTCTGGAGACCAGGACCCTTGTGTTTGTAAATTGGCAATGTGTGCTCCCCAGCCGATGTTGGAGGCATCTGTTGTAAGGGTTATTTGAGGATCTGGAGCTTGAAAAGGAAGGCCTTGGAGATTGGCCTGATTCTTCCACCAAGCTAGAGATAGACGAAGTGGGTTGGTTATGTGGACAACAGCTGATAGTGGTTGAGATGACTGAATCCACTGTGACCTTAGAGTCCACTGTAGGATTCTCATGGTGAGACGAGCCATGGGAGTGATGAGTACTGAGAACGCCATGTGTCCCAGCAGGACTAGAAAGTGAAGTGCAGTGGAGCGTTGTCGAGACTGCAGCTGATGGGTGAGAGAAGAGATGATGAGAGCTCGTTCTCGAGGAAGAAATGCCTTCGCTTTGAAGGTGTCAAAGTCTGCTCCTATGAACGACAGGGTTTGCGATGGGACTAATCTGGACTTTGGATAATTCATGAGAAACCCTAGAGAGATCAGGGTGTGCAAGGTGAGACGTAGGGACGTCAGAACAGCTTGCTGTGTGGGAGCCCTGATCAACCAATCATCAAGGTAGGGGTAGACGTGGACAGCTTGAGTTCTGAGGAACGCTGCTACTACTATGAGGCACTCGGTGAAGACTTGTGGAGCAGAGACTAGGCCGAATAGTAGCACTCGATATTGTTAGTGCTTTGGGCCTACGAGGAATCGCAGAAATTTGCAATGAGACTGAGTTATTGTGATGTGTGTGTAAGCGTCCTGGAGGTCTAGAGAGCAGAGCCAGTCTCCCCTTTGTAGAAAGGGGGGGGGGATGATCCCAAGGTCACCATCTTGAACTTTTCTCTTTGTAGGAACTTGGTTAAGGCCCAAAGATCTAGTATCGGGCGAACGCCACCTGACTTTTTTGGGATTAGAAAATACCGAGATCAGAATCAGAGGCCCTGTAGGGAGTAGGGTACTGGTTCTATTGCTCTGGACTGGAGGAGGAGGGAAACCTCCTGTTCCAGGAGTGGTAAATGGTCTGAGGTGGGGAGTCCGGTGGAATGGTAAGAAATTTGAGATGATAACATTGAGTTATTATGGCAAGAACCCACTGGTCTGTGGTGACTGAGTGCCAGATGTGGCTGAAGTGGCACAATCGGCCTCCCACTGGTACATGCCTTAGTGGAGTCTGAATGCTGCTCTCTAGAAAAAAGTCAAAAACCAGATGCTGGACCTGGTTGAGGAGTTGTTTGCGGATTTTGCCTGCGAGGTTACATGGACTGGCCTTTCCGGTAAGGCTTAGTAGAACGACCTTTGGACGGAGGAGTTTAAGATTTCCTTTGGCAGTAAAAGGATTTCTTGGGCTCCTTTTTGAATGTTTGCTTAGCAGGATATTCAGAAGGTATCAAGGAGAGTTGGCGAAGAGTCTCATGGTGATCCTTGAGTTGTGCCACTGCCTTTTGTATTTGCTCGCCAAAAAGATTATCTCCAGTGCAAGGCAAATCAGATAATCTATCCTAGACTTCGGGCCTTAGGTCGGAAGACTTTAGCCAGGCCCACCGCCTTGCAGAAATGGCTGTTGCTGAAACACTCCATTTTCTCCATTCATAGGCAGATCTTATCTCATGTTTGCCCGCTTCTAAACCCTTTTGAGCTAGGGCATGTAATTGGTCTTGAGACTGTTGAGGTAGGGACTCAGCAAAGTCCTGTATTTGTTTAAAGAAGACCCTGTTGTACTGGGTCATATAAAGCTAATAAGAGGGATATAAGCACTGACCCTTGAAAGATACGGCGACCTATATCATCCAGGAATTTTTGCTCCTTTCCTGGAGGATAGGAAGAATGAGGCTTGGATCTTCGGGCTTTCTTTTGGGCTGACTCAACCACCACTGAAAGGTGGTCCAATTGGGACTTCTGGAAACCAGGAGTTGACTGGACTAGGTATGTCGTGTCAGCTTTTCGATTGACTGGTGCCACAGAACCAGAATGTTCCCAATTTCTTTTCAGAAGATCCAGGAGGACATCACGGATGGGAATAGATGTTAGTTCTTTAGGAGCATCAAAAAATTGAAGAAGCTCCTTAGTCTTTTTCTTTCCAGCAATCTTTGCTTCCAAGTTTACCTCCCTTGTTGAATGTAACTTTGTTCTTCCTGTTACCTACGGTTTCGTTACAGTTCCCCCTTTTTGATGTAAACCGACCTGATATGGTCCCTACCATGAAGGTCGGTATAGAAAAGTGTTAAATAAATAAATAAAATAAATAAATCTGATGTCTATCATCTTGTTCTGACTGAAGTTGAAATGGATCCACTTCAGATATTTCCTTCATAAAATTAATGAAGCACAAGTCCTCTGGCGGAGAACGCTTCCTGCTTTCAGTAGGAGAGGGTGGCGATGGCAAGTCATCGGTATCCTGGGATGAATCATCGGTCCAGGCATCGTAGGGATCATCTCCAGCACCCCCAGTATCCTTGGAGGGACGAAAAGCTGGTATACCTGAAGGTCCCGGGCGAGGCACCAAAGGCATCGAAGGTGTCACCGGTGCCACAGATGGTGGCATCCAGATCATCGATGGACGGTTCGGTGGCACCGATGGAAACAAAGATGCAGTCGGTGAAACCGATGATCTAGGCATCGGAAGGACTCCCGATGGCAGAAGAAACGGTGTTTCTCCTTCTTCTGTCGATGAAAGAGGAATCGGAGAGGAGGGCACCGGGTCCATTGGCGTCATCGGATCCATCGGAAGAAAAGCAGCGATCAGCGCTTCCATTCTCGTGAATAACGGTGCTAGTGCTGCAGGAATGGGATCAGTTACCGGTTCAGGCATCGGTACCGGTATCGATAGAACCTTGAAGCCTTGCATCGCTCTCCCTATGGCCTCTTGAATCATCTGATCCAGTTCCTCCCGGAAACCTGGAGCCCCGATGCTGGAGGAGGAGGAAGAGGAGGCATAGCCGGAGGGACCACTGTTGGAGGTGGAATCGCGGCTCCTATCACCGGTCCCGGTGAAGGTTGCCTTGGTGACCCTGAACCAGATAGGGACTGTGCCTTTTCTGGACAGGCTTTCTTCGATGGCTTTTCAGACGATGACATCGAGGCCTTGCCTGCGTCGACGGTCTGAGACCTGCGATGTCGATGCTTTTCTCGACGCTCTCCTCGGTCCTTTTCCTGAGGGGGAACAGAGGGTGTCTATGGCCGTGGAGTCATCTATGCTGGTCGGACACCGGCCAGTGCCCGATGATGGTGCGACGTAGACGGTATCGGTTCAGACGACATCAATGCTATGGACGGCGTCAGGGTTTTTGACCTAAAAAGAAGTTCCATTTTCTCCATTCTACCCTTGTGACCTTTAGGTGTCATAAGGGCACATTTGGTGCAAGTAAGGACATCATGCTCGCTACCCAGACAGTTACACATACCTGGTGAGGGTCAGTAATGGACATTGTGAGGGTGCAGTCCGGGCATCGACGGAACCCCGACGCCATGGCCTGTGAAAGAATTTAGCGGCGGTGCAGTCGATGACCAGTAGGCCGTGAGGGCCAAACTTGACGGGAAACGACCGGAATTGGGTAAAAAACTTACCGGAGCACAGCGGGCATAACAATGAAAGAGGGGGACCCCTGTGGGGGTAGAAAGTTGAATGGTAATTCCGTGAGGAAATTTCCTGTCAGGAATCTCTGTGGAGCTCCTTAACCTGCTTGGCTACTGCTGCGCGGAAAAAAGAAGACTGAAGGGGGAACCCTGCTGGTTGCAGGGTTAGTGCCATCCTGGGCATGCCCAGTAGGTGCCAGTCAAAGTTCTAGAAACTTTGACAAAAGTGTTTCGTGATTGGGCTCCATCCTGTGATGTCACCCATATGTGAGGACTACCATCCTGCTTGACCTGTGAGAAAAAATTTGCTTATTAAATATAAAGATGATAGACAAGGCAATTTCATGACGGAACAAAAGAGTGCAGACTATCTGGTAACTATGATGGACCAAACCCTCTTAAAAATTTTGAAGCATACACAAAATTGTTTAAAAATATCATCTTGGAAGCTCAGATCAGATCTATTCCACACATTAGAAAAGATGGAAGGAAGGTTAAACGACTAACGGCTTGGCTAAAATGTGAGGCGAGAGGCTATATCATCTAAAAGAACATCTTTCAGCAAATGGAAAAGGGATAGGAATGAAGAAAACAGGAAACAGCACAAGCACTGATAAGAAAAACAAAGAGAATTTGAAAAGAAGCTTGCCGTGGAAGCAATAACAAACTTTTTCAGGTACATTTGAGGTAAAAAGTCTGTGAGGGAGTCAGTAAAAGGGGCACTTAGGAATGACTAATCTATAAAAAGAGACAAAATTAAATCTTTGCTTCAGTATTCACCGAGGAAGATGTAAGAGATATACCCATGTGAATAACACTCAATTCCCACACCTCTTAATATAAACCATTATCTGCGCATTCCTAATAGACCATCATAATAGACCATCATAATAGGCGTCATTGTGTGGTAATCCATGCCAGTCAATCACTCTGCCTTATATTTAATCATAGGTCAGTCCATAAATGATATACAAAGGTGATGATTCAGAAGAACTGAAACAATTCTCAGTGAACCTGGAATATGCACTAGGGCAAACTGACAAACTAAACAGTACAACTTACCTAGACCAGACATATACATCCCAGAGTGCTGAAAGAACTAAGAAATAAAATTGCGGACCTGCGATTGGAAATTTAAGAACATAAGAACATGCCATACTGGGTGAGACCAAGGGTCCATCAAGCCTAGCATCCTGTTTTTAACAGTGGCCAATCCAGGCTATAAGAACCTGGCAAGTACCCAAAAACTAAGTCTATTCCATGTTACCGTTGGTAGTAATAGCAGTGGCTATTTTCTAAGTCAACTTAATTAATAGCAGGTAATGGACTTCTCCTCCAAGAACGTATCCAATTCTTTTTTAAACACAGCTATACTAACTGCACTAACCACATCTCTGGCAACAAATTCCAGAGTTTAATTGTGCATTGAGTGAAAAGGAACTTTCTCCAATTAGTTTTAAATGTGCCACATGCTAACTTCATGGAGTGCCCCCTTGTCTTTCTATTATCTGAAAGAGTAAATAACCGATTCACATCTACCCGTTCTAGACCTCTCATGATTTTAAACACCTCTATCATATCCCCCCCTCAGCTGTCTTCTCCAAGCTGAAAAGTCCTAACCTCTTTAGTCTTTCCTCATAGGGTAGCAGTTCCATTCCCCTTATCATTTTGGTCGCCCTTCTCTGTACCTTCTCCATCGCAATTATATCTTTTTTGAGATGCGGCAACCAGAATTGTACTCGGTATTCAAGATGCGGTCTCACCATGGAGCGATACAGAGGCATCATGACATTTTCCGTTTTATTCACCATTCCCTTTCTAATAATTCCCAACATTCTGTTTGCTTTTTTGACTGCCGCAGCACACTGAACCGATGATTTCAATGCATTATCCACTATGATGCCTAGATCTCTTTTTTGGGTAGTAGCACCTAATATGGAACCTAACATTGTTTAACTATAGCATGGGTTATTTTTCCCTATATATATCACCTTGCACTTATCTACATTAAATTTCATCTGCCATTTCTATGCCCAATTTTTCAGTCTCACAAGGTCTTCCTGCAATTTATCACAATCTGCTTGTGATTTAACTACTCTGAACAATTTTGTATCATCTGCAAATTTGATTACCTCACTCATCGTATTTCTTTCCAGATAATTTATAAATATATTGAAAAGTAAGGGTCCCAATACAGATCCCTGAGGCACTCCACTGCCTACTCCCTTCCACTGAGAAAATTGTCCACTTAATCCTACTCTGTTTCCTTTTAGCCAGTTTGTAATCCACAAAAGGACATCGCCACCTATCCCATGACTTTTTACTTTTCCTAGAAGCCTCTCATGAGGAACTTTGTCAAACGCCTTCTGAAAATCCAAGTACACTACATCTATGTAAATTTGTAAACTATCAGTACAATCCAAGGTACCGTAAGACTGGAGGATTGCCAAAGTAACACCAATTTTTTAAAAAGAGATCAAGGGGTGATCCAGGAAACTATAGATCAGTGAATCTGATGTCTGTGCCAGGCAAAATGGTAGAAAGTACCATAAAGAACAAAACTGCTGAATAAATAGATAAGCATAGTTTAATGGGACAAAGCCAACAAGGATTTAGACAAGAGAAGTCTTGCCTCACAAATTTGCTACATTTTTTGAGGGCGTAAACGAACAAGTGGATTTAGGTGAGCCAGGTGATATGTTATATCTGGATTTTCAGAAAGCATTTTACAAAGTTCCTCATGAGACACTTCTTAGGAAATTAAAAAGTCATGAGTTAGAGGGCAGTGTCCTAGTTTGGACTGCCAACTGGTTAAAAAATAGAAAACAGAGTGTAGGGTTAAAAATTAAATTTTCCCAATGGAAAAAGCTGAATAGTGGAGTGCCCCAGAGATCTGTTCTGGGACCACTGCTTTTTAATATATTTATAAAAGACCTGGAAATGGGAACAAGTGAGGTAATCAAATTTGTCAATGACACAAAATTATTCAAAGTTGTTAAATCACAAGAGGATTGTGAGAAATTGCAAGAGGACATTTGCACGTTCAGTCTCCAGATTAGCAATGACAAATGAAATGTAATGTGGACAAGTGCAAAGTGATGTACTTAGGGAAGAATAACTCAAATTATAGCTCAAAATGCAAGGTTCCACATTAGGAGTCACTAGTCAGGAAAATGATGTAAGTGCCATTGAAAAAAATTTGAAATGTTCTGCTCAGTGTGCAGCAGCAACCAAGAAAGCAAATAAAATGCTAGAGATTATTGAGAAAGGAATGGAGAATGAGACAGAGAATATCATAATGCCTTTGTATCACCTCATCTTAAGAATTGTGTTCAGTTCTGGTCACCACATCTCAAGAAAGATATAGCAGAATTAGAAATGGTACAGAAAAGGGAAACCAAAATTATAAAGGGGATGGAACAATTCCCCTATGAAAAAAGGCTAAAGAAGTTAGGACTCTTCACTTGGAGAAGAGATGGCTGAGGGGAGATATGAGAGAGATCTAAAAAATAATGAGTGGAATGGAACGAGTAAACATTAATCAGTGGTTTACTCTTTTTAAAAGTAGAAAGACCAGGGGGCCACACAATAAAGTTACTAGATAATGTATTTAAAACTAATAAGAGAAAATATATTTTTACTCAAGGCATAATTAAGCTCTGGAATTAGTTGCCAGAGGATGTGGTGAAAGCTATTATTGTAGCTGCATTTAAAAAAGGTTTGGACAAGTTCCTTGAGGAAAAGTCAATTAACCATTATTGAGGTAGTGTTGAAATCCACTGCTTATTCTTGGGATAAGCAGCTTGGAATCTATGTACCCTTGGTATCTTGTGGGCTGACTTGGCCACTCTTGGGAACAGGATACTGGGCTTGATGGACCTTTGGTCTGACCCAGCATAGCAAATCATATGATCTTATGTTCAATTGGAAGCCAAGAAAAGTCTATTAGGAATGGGAAGTAAAATGTTCTAGTTGACTCTTTTCTTGATGCAATGGGCACCTGGGAAACATTAGAATAATCCAATGAAGAGAGTATTGTATCCCTTTAACATCTAAGCTATTAGTGCTAGGGAAAAGCCTGGGATGAATCAAAGTACACTGGTTCTGTGATTCCACAGTTGAAAAAGGCTTCAGACAGATCAAATCCCTTACAGATAGTCGAATGAGATAGGTCGTCCCTTGATAGATCATGACTTGCTTGAAATCACTGGGGTTGAAAAAACAGGCTAGACTTTCCTTTATGTGAAAGTCCTGCCCTATGGACAGCTGTCTCCTGTGATTCAATCTATTAAGCATTTTGTTATTCAAATATTAAATTTGAAACTTACTTCAGAAAATTTTAAAATTAATACACTTTTTTAGACTTTTTAATAAAATCTACATATTCTGTGAAAATATGCTTTCTAAATTACTAAACTATTCAGTTTGTTGGCAAACACAATCTTTTAATATAATCATTTTACAACTTAAATGCAAGTGAGTAATAGTATGAAAATTGTATTGTTTTATCTTGTTTAATTTAAATTTATGGCATCTGCTTAGCACACATTTTTTTTTATTATAAGTGGAACTAAATGTTTTGATAAATAAATAAGTGGAGTAAAACCTGTGGCATTAGAAACAGTCCATCATATTGTTATTCAAAAGGAATATTCACTAAGTAATGTGTTTGCTTCTTCAAACATTTAATCTTAAAGCCTAAAAACAGAACTATTTGAGTTTCTCAGATCAGATTTAAAATGACAAAGATCTAAATTTGTTTTGATACTGCAGAATACTATAATATACTTACAGAACTGCAACAAAATTTAGTTTTGTTTTTAAATCAAAGTAAACATGTTCAATGTACCCAGTCAATTCTATATTACAAATCAAAACAGATGGCCAACACTAACAGATAATCCCTATAGCAATCATTAGTAAGGATAAGCAGTAATTAGATTGCAAACCTAATGACTTTTTGCTTCTTTAGACAGCTCACCAGCAGAAAATATATTACACAAAAGGCACTGCCCGTTATTTGACATTTTAAAGGTGTGTAATAACCTTCCTTAACTTATGCATCTAAAGGCCTTTAAATGATGACAGTTTGGAAAAAAAAATTAACTTGTGACTATCATGAGATGTTGGCAAAGAATTTTTAACAGACAAGATAAATACAAATGAAACCAACAACACAATTACTTTGTTTCCCAATTGAATACACTATTGAATTCCCCTAAAGTCTGTCACATGAAGTTGATCTTCCTTGTTGCTTGGTGATAGATTATGCCTTCAGAGTTTTGAATAGTAATTTGCAAATGTAATTGTATCAAAGAAGGAGAAAAAAATAAAATTATATACATTGTGCTATTTGGCATTAGATCCGTTATTTTCCCTTAATGGAAAACTAAGTAAAATGACACACACTCCAAAAATGACACTGACAAGTCTATTTTGAAACCAGATGTTGTAGACATCAAGAAAGCAATTCCATACATTTTTCCAAAGAGATGCTGGGCTGTTCTTTTAACACGAGATCCAAAAATGTCTTTTTCTTACATTTTTTTTTTAAAAAAGCAATTCAAGAATACATCATGTAAATTTCTTACAACATGCAAAATGGAGAAAAAATAAATTCAATACTATCAATAAGCAAAGCTTAAAAAAAAAAGATACTCATTACTATTTCAAATTTCTTAGAGGACGAAACAAAAGATAAAAACCACTAAAAGGGGACACCAAACACAGAAAAATAGTATATAAAATTAAAATCAAAGTTAAAGGAAAATCATTCCATGCTAATAGGCAGCTACAGCTTGGTCATGGAAAAAGACAAGCATTTATTTCTATTCAACTCACTGAATAGCTTTTGGTCATAAGACTTTTTTAGGCTCCAGTTTTGGGTGAATTTAGCCCCCTGAGTAAACAAGTTTAACAGAACTAAATGTCATTATGGGATAATGTCCATGCTTATGCCATGGAAAAACATATAGCTGTTAAATATTATTTCAATGATAAAGTTATAAAATAGATATCCAGCAAATAAAATATGTAATTTAAAAATTGTGTCTCTGTACCAGAATCAAATAAGCAAATTATCTCTCCTCCCATTTTCCAGGAAGCCTTTATGAGAATAATTTTCAGAGATTTAGCAGGGAAACAAAGTAGTTACCCAGCTAGACTGCCCTAGAAGAACATGTGGGCTTTCATAATGCATATCTGCGCCATAACAGAAACCTGGCTTAAACCAACAGATACAGCCCTGATAAATCAACTACCTATATATCGATATGACTTCTTCTCTCTTCCCAGACAGAAAAAAAAGAGGCGGCGGCTTGCTCCTAGTGGCCAAAAAGGAACTTAGGCTAACCCTTCAACCAATTAAGTCAGCCTCAATTAGAACTAGGCCTGTTTAAATCTGACCATCTTCAAATCCTCCTCATCTACGCTCCACCTGGTCTCCTGGACACAGATGCCTCCCCCTTAGTTGAAATCATAGCCAAACATATCAACCTAGATGCCCCCTCTTTGATATTAGGGGACTTCAACCTCCATGTCGATTCAATCCCGCTCTCTACAAACTGCGAAGCATTCCTCACCTCTCTCAAGGCCATGGGCTTCACACAAAATCATCAACAAGCCCACCCATAAAGCAGGGCATATTCTTGACCTCATCTTCATCAACTCCAGCTTTTCACCCTCTACCACCCCCCCCCCCCCCCCCCCCGGAATGCACACCAGTCCCCTGGTCTGACCACTCTCTGATTACCATCACCCTCACGAGCAAGGAAAACCCCAATGCACAACCCACTCAATCTACAGTTCACTACAGGAGATCCTGCTCCCCAGAAGTCCTCAGCGAACATCTAACAAAGGAACTCCACAACCTAGAAGTCTCTAACCCCAACTCAGCCCTCTGCTCAAGGCTTAGTATCACAGAATCAATAGCGAACAAAGTATGCCCTCTGGCAGCCAAAAAAATCAAGCAGACACCTAATAGGAAACAACCATTGTTCTCCGATGAACTCAGAGAACTTAAACGAAACCTCAAAGAGAAAACAAATGGTGTAAGAGCCCATGCCGAGCACACTAAATGCGTACAAATCAACCTTACACATATACAGAAACGCCACTCTTCGAGCAAAAAAATATTTCTACGCTCACAGAATACATGACCTCGTCTTTGATCCTAAGGCTCTATTCTCCTATGTATCAGAGCTCACAAAAACCTCTACCCCATCCATCCCAGATGAATAGGCACAAGCAAAGACAAATGAACTGGCAACTTTTTTCCAGAACAAAATTTCTAACTTATTAACACTCCTGCCTTTCAATTCTACCTCCACTCGCATCTTCAGCTCCCCTCCCTCAAATTCCGGACCCTCACTGGAATCATTTGAACCCACCTCCGCTCTGGAAATTGAATCCTTAATAAAGAAAATGAAACCCTCTTACCACCCACTCGACCAAATCCCAACCAAGCTTCTCCTATCGGTGCCAGATGCCATCTCCAAGTACCTAGCGGACATCATAAACTGCTCACTATCTCAAAGAATCTTCCCGAACGTCCTAAAAATTGCCACCCTCAAACCCCTTCTCAAGAAAGCAAATCTAGATCCTAGAGATCCCAACAACTTCCACCCCATCTCCAACCTACCTTTTTTGGTAAAGATCATGGAAAAAATAGTCAACACCCAATTATCAGAATACCTGGAAGACCACAACATTCTCCACTCATCGCAATATGGATTTCGCAAAGCACTAAGCACCAAAACCCTCCTCATCTCCCTCACAGATCATCTCATCATGGGTATGGACTCTGGTCACTCCTTCCTTCTAATACTCCTCGACATCTCGGCAGCATTCAACACGGTGAATCACTCCACTCTCCTTAAACGACTTTCAGACATTGGGATAACAGGTACGGCCTTCAAATGGTTCGACTCCTTTCTCATGAACAGAAGCTACAAAGTAAAGATCAACAACAAGGAATCTCCGCTCATCAACACCACAAGAGGAGTTCCACAGGGCTCCTCTCTGTCTCCTACACTGTTCAACCTATACCTTCTTCCCCTTTGCCAGCTGCTTATGAATCTAAAACTCAAACACTATCTCTACGCAGACTATGTACAAATCCTGATCCCAATAACCAAATCCCTCACAAAAACACTGAAGTTCTGGGACAACTGTCTCCAAGATATCAACGACCTCCTCACTAACCTAAATCTTGTTCTTAACACGTCTAAGACAGAAATGCTCTTTATATCTCTCAACTACAACGATAACCTGCAGTCAATTCACACCAACACCCTTGGTCAGCCAAGCAAGAGACCTCGGAGTTATAATTGATAACCAGCTAAATCTAAAAATGTTCGTCACCAACACAACCAAAGACTGCTTCTTCAAACTACAGGTACTAAAAAGACTCAAACCACTCCTGTACTTTCAAGACTCCAGGCCATTATATTCTCCAAATTAGACTACTGTAATTCCATTCTGCTAGGTCTTCCCGCCTCTTCCACCAAACCGCTTCAGATGCTACAAAACCCGGCCGCCAGAATTTTAACAAACTCCAACAGAAGAGACCACATCACACCCATCCTAAAAAACCTGCACTGGCTCCCTGTAAACTTTAGAATTCTACACAAGTGTCTCACCATCATCCACAAAGCTATTTACAACAGAACACCCATCGATATACACTACCCACTCATGCTACACTTCTCTTCTAGACCCATCAGAGAAGCCTACAAGGGCTCGCTACACCCCCACCCCAGCCAAATCCACACACCTCTTTATCCATCAAAGATCGAGCCTTCTCGACAGTGGTGCCAACCATCTGGAATGCCATGCCCCCTGACCTTAGACAAGTACCTTGCATACTGACATTCAGAAAAACTCAAGACTTGGCTATTTCTACAAGCTTTCCCTGATCTACAACCTCCCCAACTACAATAACTCGCCATGGTCCTCTAGTCAATGTACCCCAACCCTGACATGGCATTTGACCAGACATTAGTTAGATCTGAGTTTTATGACCTAATACTATTTAGTCATGAATATACGATATAATTACAGTTCTGAGTATATTATATTATTTATATATTTGATAGTATTCAGTCCTGAGTACATATTATTATTATAGTCCTGAGTATATGACCTGATGTTATTTAGTTCTGAGTTACACATGCCTCTGGCTCTTCCTCCTCCCAGTTCGAGTGCCCCTGTTTTATTGTAACTTTTCACTTTTCGCCTTATTATTCATGTTGATGTTAATGTTATTGCCCCATTGTTTCTTGTAAACCGATATGATATGATTGGTATCATGAATGTCGGTATAAAAAAGCACGAAATAAATAAATAAATAAATAAATATCCTTTTAGCTGGATTAAAAAGAGGTGTTCTAAGGCTGGCCAAGTGGCAGTGCTGCCATTCAGAAGATCTCCAGTTCAATCCCGAGCTGGGTTATTCACCCCCCCACCTCCCCCAGGTCAACTGGGGATGGGGATATTGAAAAGGCATCGCTCACAGCCCCTGACAGGAGGGCAGGGGGAGTTGTGGTCATTGCATAAAAGTAATACTTAATAGACAAATTCATGACCTATGATTTCATATTTACAGAAGCAGTCTTGGTGCATGGCCTTTGCTGCAATGACAAGACTTGTTATTTAGAACAGGGCTATAAAATCAAGAGAAAAAAGTAATATTCCTAGATAATGAGAAACGAAGGCTGATGGTGCCAGATCCTGGACCTGATTCTCACAGAGCTAAATAATTAAGGTTCAGGAGGAAACTGCTGGGTAAAATGGAAGCATTCCTGGGGCTGTGTTTAGGTTGGGAGGATACAATGCATGCATATTTTAATTTTTAAATGTATGCAGAGTGTTTGCCTGAATATAGCAACTGCAAAGTATATGGGCACAGTCTAGAAAAGAAAGGCCTCAGAAATCTAGGGGCCAGATGTCTGGACATCAGCAACACTAATGTTTGGTGACTTTTTAGATTATCAAAAAGCGCTGGTGTTAGACATGGGAAAGAAGTAGTGCTGGTTGTGAATTAAACAGGAGATCATGTATGCCCATCTACCTAAGATGGACTACAGAGAAGGAAGACAAAAACACTTTTGGATACAGAGCATAATTTTATGAGTTGTCACGCTCTATGATTTGCAGCTGGGATGCATCTTTAGCAGAATAGAAAGGAATAGCTAGAAAGACTGGCTGGGCCAATAGTTCATTTTCTGCCATCATTTTTAGATTAGCTGCCAACCTGTCCTTTTTGGGTAAGGTTTTGGAAAAAGTGATATTACAGCTATTAAACGTTTTGGTCAATCACTTGATTTTGGATGCCTGCCAGTTAGGCTTCCGTAAGGCTTGGACTACTGATAATGCAGTGATGATCTTTTTAGATTTAAAGGTGGCCTTTGATACAGTTAATCATAAGCTACTGCTATCATAATTAAGAGCGGTTGGGATTGCTGGGAAGGTTTTATAATGGTTTACTTCTTTTCTTTGTAACAGTTCCCAGAAAGTGATCTTGGGACATGTGCAGTCTTTGCCATGGATTTTGGAGTGTAAAGTCCTACAGGTCTACATACTCTCATTTGTTCAACCTTTATATGGTTCCCTTATATAATGTTCTAAGATCGTTGGGCCTGAGATTTCACATTTTTGCAGATATCCAGATCTTCTAACCTGTTACACATAATTGGATAGAGAAGCTGGAAAAAAAGGAATGAGTCCCTGGAGACAGTAGCATCTTGGTCAGGCATGAACAAGTTGAAACTGAATGCAGGTAAATCTTTGACTCTTTGGGTAGGATCTAAAGCCTTACCAGTTGGCTTTCAGTTGGTGATGAAAGGCCAACAACTATCCTTTTTTGATGTGGGGCACAATCTGTTTGGCTGGACTTGTATTTGTCCTTCAGACCATAATTTTGCTATAATCAAACAGCTATTTCAGAATCTTCAACGGATTCATCAGATAAAATCATTTTTGTCCCCTGAGAGTTTGGTTTCGGATGTCCATGCATCTATTACATCTTGGCTGGACTACTGAAATACTGTACTTATGGGGCTCCCTCAGGTTGCTAACTCAAAAAACAGCAGCTACCACTTTGGTTGTAGCAAATTCTAGGAGCATGTGACACTGTTGCTATACAGATTACACTGATTACTAGTTAAATGTAGGGTGCAATTTAAGTTTATTGTGCTCACTTAATGGTCTGGATATCTGATTTCACGTCCAGCTGTTTATGCCCTTCTTCAGACATTACATTCCTCACAGGAAGAGTTACTTTGTGTACCCTCGGTGAAGGAAGCACATTTTCAGAGGACTAGGAGGAGAACCTTTTTGTTAACTGTCTGTAATGTTTGGTTGACCATGGAACTGCACTGTAGCCAGCCTCACTCACCCCCAACACACCAAGATCGTTCATGGCGGGACACCACCAACTTCAATCTGCCTTCCTAGGTGCATGCACCTCCCACACTCTTAAGGGCCCCATGTTGGTAACCTGGCCACAGCACCCAAAGATGACAACATGACTGGTTATTTATTTATTTATTTAAATTCTTTTAATATACCGATGCTCAAGACAAAGTCTTATCGTACCGGTTTACAGCAAAACCAGGGGAAACCATAATTAACAGAATGACAGAAAGTTACAATGAACAGGGAGTACAATTCAGGACAATTGAAAGAAAAGAATTAAATTAACATAACGCTTCTAAAAGTCATTCGAGATAGCAAAAAACAATTAATTAGCAGGAAGCTAATTTAGCGGTTAAATTAACTAAGAGAGTCAAACTTAACGGATTCCTTTAGATAAGTGGTAGGGGAGGCATCATACCGGGGAGACGACAAGGGCTAGAGATGGGGCAGTGGCAGGCAGGGTTATAGGCTCGAGGCGAGGAGGGAAGGTGATAAAGGGGTGTAATAGTCATTGCTAGTTGTGGAGTGTCACCAGGGGAAGGCTTGAGAAAATAGCCAAGTTTTCAGTTTCTTTCTAAAGGAGAGAAGAGATTGTTCCTGGCGTAGATCTGGGGGTAGTGTGTTCCATAAACGTTTCAACCCAAGTTGCCCTGTATGCCAGTGCCTCGGCAACAGGTCCCCTGCTGTGCTTCCTGCCTGCAGTGCATGTTGCTTGCATTCCAAGCTTGCTCCTGCCTTGTTCCAGACCTTGTCCTGCTCCTGCCTCCTGCTCTCATCTGACTGATCTCATGGCCTTGACCTCTGCCTGGGTGCCACCTCTCCCTGAAAACTGATACTGCCTGATTGCCACCTACCTTGACCTCTGCCCAGATACGGACTCTGCCTGATTGCTGCCTGTCCTGATCTCTGCCCGCATACCAATACTACCTGACTGCTCCATTATTGGACTCTCAACTAAGTCCTGCTGGCCTCAGAACCCAAGGGCTCAACCTATAGGGGAAGAAGCTGGTATACGTGAATCCTATTCTCCATCCCAGCTTGAACATCTCTGCCTGCTGTCAGCATGGGACCAACTGGTTTCACCTGCTGGGCTGTACCAACCATGCCACAGTCCAAGGCCTTGCACTCCATGACATTGCTACTATAGTTTGAATTAAATTTCCAGGAGAACGCCAGGATATTAAAGATGTACATTTCAAAAAGATGACCAAAAATTGGTTATTTCGTGTAGCTTTTCAGATAGGGTAGTGGATATCTAGCTGATTAGCTGGTATGATAGCAGGTGGCTGTTTAGAGGTTTGGGGCATTGGGTATATGTTATTTTCATAATAATGCAATTGTATTTTGTATTGCTTTGTATGTTTTATATTGTATTTTGCTGCTTGTATATCATGGGTTTTATAGAACAATTAATATGAGTAAACAAGTCTACCTTGTTACTTTGTATTTGTGTTCCTTATAGGCTATTATCAAAGGAAAATGCCTGCATAATTTCCTTTTGATATTGTCTACAAGTTTACCCATATACTTGGCAACAACATATGCTATTGAAAAACACTCTACAACATCGTTTCTGATGCATAAAATGATTGTGTTTCTATTCTATGAGCTATTAAAAAAAAATTATGGGAATGAAAAGCTTTGACTGCACTCTGTACAGCTGTTCTACAAACTACTTAGTTTACATTTCAACCATCCCCCTTCATCATTCTCCATTTTCCTTGGTATTTCACCACTGGGATAGAAACCTGAGGGACACAGACTATACCTATTGAATATTATTTGGATGGCCTATTATGTTTGATTCCCTAGATCTGGGATTGGCTTATATAGTTAATGAAGTTGTTTAATAGAAGTGTATGAGTCTTGTTTTGCAATACTGAGATCATGTGCTGGTCCGATTTCTATTCATGTGGTTCAGGAGGGCTGTGTCTCAGTGGTATCAGGTAAATGGCACTATGGGTGGTTAAGTTGGCAGGGGTGTTACTCCGAGAAGGTGGTTGGATTTTATCTATAACCCCACTTTGAGGAGACCTCCCTTTCTTCTCTGGGGAAAGTTATCATCTATTTGTAGACTTTAAAAAAGGTCTAAAAAATCCTGGGTCCTACAAGCAACAGTAGTAATAGTAGTAGTAGTAGTAATGGTAGTGATGGTAGTGTGGTCTTCCTGTATGAGTAAGGTGGGGGGTCCTGATCAGTAAAGAAATTGTTCATTTTTATTAGTTAATGCAATATCAGCTAAAAACAAAGGGAGATAATTTTATATGATATAGAACTACAGTGCTGAGTTTTTAGAAGTTATGGAGACAAGGCTCCATGAAAAGGATCTAGTGATATTTAACCACTTATGTCCTAAAGGTTTTAGTTTTGTGAACACCCCAAAGATAGATGGAAAGGAAGATGAGTGGTCCTGGTATGTACAGAACAGCTTAAAATCAAGCACTAAGTCATGTGCCAGATTAATGGAGTACAATATCTGCTACCGTAGTTAAAGCAGATGCAGTGCAGGGATTGGGTATTAAGCTGATCTATTGGGTTCCCTCCAATAAGGCGTTTGCAGTTAACCACCATTTGGACTTGATTGCTGAAATTACAGTTCAGATTCCAGATCTTTTCAGAATGAGGGACTTTAACATTCTTTGGGATAGAGAAAATCAAACTCTAGATGGGCATTTTGTTGCTAGCATAGCTATCATGGATTTTGCCCAAATGGTTAAATCTCTTACTTATAGAAGGGCAAGTACTGGACCTGGTGTTCTACCATCCTCTCATATTAACAGCTTAAAGATTACTCCAGTCCCCTGGTAAAACCATAGTCTTATTTAAGACTAAGTATCAGAATTCAGAAGCCCAAAGAATTCAATAATATAAAAATGGCCCACTAACAAAAGATTTAGATTTTCTAGCTTTTTGAAGCTTTACATTAATTTTAATCCAATAAAGAGTGCAATGATTTAAATATCCTTATAGAAAAATGGCAATCTGACTTGAGTCAAGCATTGAACTGACTGCTCCGAAGAAATTGAGATTGGAAATAAGATACCTACCCCATTGGTTTACTGAGGTCCTGAGGCAGGAAGCACGGACAAGGACAAGATATTTGCAGAAGTATAGATCAGATGTGACTAAATTAACAAGGAAAGCACATATCATGAGATATGAGGAGAAAATTAAAGACAGTGTTGGTCGCAGCAGCCCCATGTCTGCCGAGCCACTGTGTCTAACATTAGCCTGTATCAGACTGATTAGCTAGCCCCCACTGGTAAACAGACCTGTGGGGCTGAAGACTGGAGCTGCTTAGCTGGGAGCCGGTATGTGTACGTGAGAGAGGGAGGGTGCGTGTGTGTGGTGCGTACGTGAGAGAGGGAGGGTGCGTGTGTGTGTGTGTGTGTGTGTGTGGTGCGTACGTGAGAGAGGGAGGGTGCGTGTGCGTGTGTGTGGTGCGTACGTGAGAGAGGGAGGGTGCGTGTGTGTATGTGTGGTGCGTACGTGAGAGAGGGAGGGTGCGTGTGTGTGTGTGGTGCGTACGTGAGAGAGGGAGGGTGCGTGTGTGTGTGTGTGTGTGGTGCGTACGTGAGAGGGAGGGTGCGTGTGTGTGTGTGGTGCGTACGTGAGAGGGAGAGGGAGGGTGCGTGTGTGTGGTGCTTACGTGAGACAGGGAGGGTGCGTGTGTGTGTGTGGTGCGTACGTGAGAGGGAGGGTGCGTGTGTGTGGTGCGTACGTGAGAGGGAGGGTGCGTGTGTGTGGTGCGTACGTGAGAGAGGGAGGGTGCGTGTGTGTGTGTGTGTGTGGTGCGTACGTGAGAGAGGGAGGGTGCGTGTGTGTGTGTGTGTGGTGCGTACGTGAGAGAGGGAGGGTGCGTGTGTGTGTGGTGCGTATGTGAGAGAGGGAGGGTGCGTGTGTGTGGTGCGTATGTGAGAGAGGGAGGGTGCGTGTGTGTGTGTGGTGCGTACGTGAGAGGGAGGGTGCGTGTGTGTGTGTGGTGTGTACGTGAGAGGGAGGGTGCGTGTGTGTGTGTGGTGCGTACATGAGAGAGAGGGAGGGTGCGTGTGTGTGGTGCGTACGTGGGAGTGGGAGGGTGCGTGTGTGTGGTGCGTACGTGAGAATGGGAGGGTGCGTGTGTGTGTGGTGCGTACGTGAGAATGGGAGGGTGCGTGTGTGTGTGGTGCGTACGTGAGAATGGGAGGGTGCGAGGGTGCGTGTGTGTGGTGTGCATGTGAGCGAGAGAGGGAGCATGTTTCTGGCTGGCTGTGGCTTGAGCAAGAGAGGGAGCGTGCTTCTGTCTTTGTGTGTATGTGAGAAAAGGAGATTGCTTCTGTCAGGGAGTATGTGGTTAGGAGAGGGAGGAGAAAGTTTGTGGATCTACTCTCTCTTGCTAATGTATGACAATCTTAAGATGACTGGAAATTAAACAATCCCAGATATGGAGAGCACAAGATTTTTTTTATCCTTATTATTTTTAACTATTGGATGTTATTTGGTGTGTCTTCCAAACACCAAAAACATATTTCAAAAGAGTAAATTTAAAAAAACATTTTAAATTATTGGATTTTCTAGTTGTCGGCTGTTCTGAAATATTTGTTCATTATTTCAGAATGGTAATGTTTTTATTTTTCATCATATACAGTGTCTGGCTTGTTGCCGGTTCCAGCTCAGTTTTTGTCTGCAAAATTTATACATATTTTTTGGTGACAAGAATAAAAAAAATTCTCAGGTATGGAGAGTAGTGAATTTCTTTTTTGTTTGATCTGTCTGTTTTGAAATATTTTATTGGTGCTTAGGAAATATTTTAAACGTTTCCCAATAAGTTTTTATTTATTGGATGTTCTATTTATCAGCTGTTTTAAAATATTTGTTTATTTGTTTAGTATGATTTACTAATACATTTTATATTTCTTGATTTTATTGTTTTATGTGGAATGGTTACTGTTTATCCATTGTTGCACACAAAGATTTTGGCTTGTTGCAGTTTCCAGTTCAGTTTTTGTCTGCATATTTCTATTTAAACTTCATGGTGTCTTTAACCTGTATTTGATGAGGGCCTGTATCAGACTGAGGTGAGGTAAACATATGACTAAGCCAGATACCGTGAGCTTGTTTTGAAAAAAATCCCCCAGGCTGCTATTTTCCTGCAATCTGCCCCTGTTTGGAAATCAATATAGGGTGTTATTTTCAGTGATTAAGCATTGGATGTTGGTACTTAGTAAAGTAGTTGTGATTAAGTCCAAAGTAGAAATTTGAAACCTGTTTTGCATGTTATTATTTTTTTTTTTAAAGATTTGTTTATTGCATTTTTCACAATTGAACAGAAACAATCTAACAGTTGTTATAGATCACAACATGTACACTCACGGCCTGATTTTTAATCCCCAATGTGCGTAAAATCTGGGAGTTACGCGCGCTGCATGATTTTAGAAGGGGCCCAACCGCGCACATAAAAGAAAATTAGGTCTTACCTTCGATAATTTTCATTCCTGTAGTACTAAGGATCAGTCCAGACTCCTGGGTTTTGCCTCTGCACCAGCAGGTGGAGACAGAGCAAGATTTGACAGGCTCTGCCATATATACACCAGGGTCCCACCCACAGCCTGCCAGTATTACGCAATGTCAAAGCAGAATGAACCCCTACTGTCACTAAGTATATACATGAAGATCAACCAGGGAACCCTCGGGCCACTCCCCTTCAACAAGGATCCAAACCAGACAAACAGCAAGGAACACAGATAAGGAGCTCCTCAGAGCCAACAAACTTTAGAGCAAAATTTAGGAACAGTGGACTCTCCGAACTTAACACAGCAATGGGAGGGACTCTGGACTGATCCTTGGTACTACAGGAACGAAAATTATTGAAGGTAAGACCTAATTTTCTTTTCCCTGTACGTACCGGATCAGTCCAGACTCCTGGGATGTACCCGCTCTCAACACGCCTGCTCTGAAATTGCCCTCCCTGGAGTCCTGTACATCCAGACGATAATGACGTGCAAATGTGTGCAAAGACTTCCAAGTCGCTGCTCTACAGATCTCTAGTGGGGAGATCTGCTGACACTCCGCCCAGGAAGCCGCCTGGCAGCGAGTAGAGTGCGCCTTCAGACCCAAAGGCAAGGGTCGACCAGCTAAAAGGTATGCGGAATTTATAGCTTCCTTTAACCACCACGAGATGGTGATCTTGGACACCATATTACCTTTCTTGGGACCCTTCCAAAGAACGAAGAGGTGATCCAAAACCCGAAAACCATTAGTGACTTCCAGGTAGCATAAGAGGACCCTATGCACATCCAGCTTCTTCAACTCCTTGGAAAGAGTATCCGACCTATCGATATGTGAGAATGCCGGAAGCTCCACAGACTGGTTCAGGTGAAAGGAAGAAACTACTTTGGGTAGAAAGGAAGGAACCGTCCGGAGACTAACTCCGGACTCAGAGATGCGCAAGAAGGGTTCCCTACAGGACAAAGCCTGCAGCTCAGAAACCCTACTGACCGAAGTGATCGCCATCAAAAACACGACCTTCAAAGTTAGATCCTTCAGAGATGCCCTCTTCAGAGGTTCAAACGGGGGTGCACACAAAGCTTTGAGCACCACATTAAGGTTCCAGGAAGGACAAGGAGCATGCAGCGGTGGACATCAGTGCCTTGCCCCCTTCAGGAAACGTACGTCGTCAGGATGAGATGCTAACATCCTCCCTTCCACCGTGCCCCGCAAACAACTGAGAGCCGCCACCTGTACACGTAATGAACTACAAGACAGCCCTCTTGGCTAAACCATCCTGAAGAAAGGCTAAAATATCAGACGGCCGCCCGAGTAGGTCAAACATCCGAGAAGCACACCATGACTCGAACACTTTCCAAACATGAATATATGACAATGAAGTCGAGGTCTTATGCGACCGAAGGGTGGACACCACCGCATCCGAATAACCTTTGCCTCTTAAACGGCGCCTCTCAAAAGCCATGCCGCTAGACAAAATCGATCTACCTGATCGAAACAGACCGGTCCCTGATGAAATAGATTTGGTAATGCCGGAAGACGTAGTGGAGCTTTTACTGCTAGGTTGACGAGGTCTGCAAACTACGGCCGCCGAGGCCACTCAGGGGCCACCAGGATAACTTCCGCAGGGTGACTCTCTATGCGACGAAGGACCTTGCCTATTCAGAGGCCAAGGAGGAAAAACATACAGAAGGATTGACTTCGGCCAGGGCAGCGCCAAGATATCCACCCCTTCTGCTCCCGGTTCCCTGCGCCAGACAAAAAAGCATGGAGCCTTGGCATTCTGAAAGGTTGCCATCAGATCCATGGCCAGCTGTCCCCACCTGTCGCAGATGAGCTGGAAAGCGCTGTCCGTCAGTTCCCATTCTCCGGGGTCGAGCTGATGTCTGCTCAGAAAATCCGTGTGAATGTTGTCTACGCCTGCGATGTGGGATGCGGCTATGCAGAGAAGATGCCGCTCCGCCCAATGAAGGAGAAGACGAGCTTCTAAAGCCACCGGGCGACTCCGGGTCCCCTCGATGATTGATGTAGGCCACCATAGTTGCATTGTCAGACAGGACCCTGACCGCCTTTCCCTGAACTAGGGGAAGGAAGGCCCTCAGCGCCAGATGTACTGCCCTGGTCACCAGGCGATTGATTGACCAGCGCGACTCGGTCGCGGACCAGCATCCCTGTACTGACTGACGCAGACACACTGCTCCCCAGCCGAAGAGGCTCACGTCCGTGGTGAGGACCGTCGAATCCAGAGCTATAATCGAAACCCCCTTGAGAAGGTTGTCAGAGTGTAACCACCATCCCAAGCTGGACCTTGCCATAGCTGTCAGAGGCAACGGAAGATGGAATTGTTCGGAGACCGGACTCCAGCAGGAAAGTAACGCTGATTGTAAAGGACGCATATGCGTGAAAGCCCACGGAACCAATTCTAGGGTGGATGTCATGGAACTAATCAACTGCAGATAGTCCCACACCGTCGGTGGCTGCATCTGTAACAGGGCCAAGACCTGTCCCCGCAGTTTGCGACAACAGTCTATGGACAGAAAGGCCTTGCCTTGCTGCGTGTTGAATAACGCTCCCAAAAATTCCAGAGACTGAGAGGGATTGAGTTGACTCTTGGCCGTGTTGACCACCTAAGCCGAGAGAGTGCAACAGTTGTAGTACCCGCTTGATCGCTGAGCGGCAGAACTCCTCTGATTTTGCTCGAATCAACCAATCATCCAGGTACAGATGCACTAAGAGGCCCTCTCGCCATAACTGTGCCGCCACTACCACCATTATCTTGGTGAAAGGTCTGGGGGCCGTCAAGAGCCCGAATGTTAACGCCTGAAATTGGCAATGCTTTCCCAACACAAAGAACCTGAGATATTTCTGGTGATCCCTTCCGAATTCCGATGTGAAGGTATGCCTCCGTAAGGTCCAGCGAGGCCAGGTATTCTCCCGGTCTCACCGAAGCACTCACAGACCTCAAGGTTTCCATGCGAAAGCGTGGTATCCACAGGCAGCGGTTGACCTCTTTGAGATCGAGAATGGGCCAATAGGAGCCCTCTTTCTTTGGAACGACGACGTATATGGAGTAGTGTCCTCTTTGTTGCTCCAAGACGGGAACTGGAACTATGGCCCCCAGGTTTAGCAACCGGGCCAACGTCTGACGGACCACTTCTTGCTTGTCTGCATGCCCTTACGGGGACGGAAAGAACCTCGGTCTGGGCTGGCAAGCAAAATCTAAGGCGTAGCCGTGTCTTATCACCGAGAGTACCCACTGGTCTGTCGTGATCGCGGTCCAAGCCTCATAAAAGAGGGATAGCCTGCCCCCTACCTTCGGCACCGAGGGATGGACCGGCAGGCCATCACTGTCCCGACTTACCGCCGGGGGTGGAAGCAGGTCTGCCAAAGAACCGCCCCCGAAAGGGCTGAGACTGCTGTCTACTTCCCCCCCGAACGAAAGGAGGTCGAAGGTGTACTAGGACGAGGGGCCCGAGACTTACGGTTACTCCTAAATCTAGGCTGAAACAAGAATGATCCCTTGAACCTTGACCTGTCCTCCGGCAGGCGATATCCTTTATTCTCACCCAGTAACTGTATCATGCCATCCAATTCCTTACCAAAAAGCAGTTTTTTTCCCTTAAAGGGTAAAGAGCCCAGGCTAGATTTGGAGGCCCCCATTCGCCGACCAGTTCCGTAGCCACAAAAGGCGCCGAGCTGAGATGGCTAACACCATGGAGCGCACCGAACTTCTGAGGAGATCGTGTAGCACATCCGCGCTGTATGTGACTACCGCCTCTAGACGCCCGGCCTGTCTAGCTTCTTCCTCCGACAGGCCCTCATTGGCAAGCAGTTGCTGCACCCAACGTAGTCCTGCCCATAGGGCAAAGTTACTGCAGATCACCACTCGGGCCCCCAGGGCAGAAACCTCGAAAATCTTCTTCAATTGGATTTCCAACTTGCGATCCTGTAAGTCCTACAACGCCGTGGTCCCCGTGACCAGAATCATCGTCCTCTTTGTTACTGTTGACACCGCCGCATCCACTTTCGGAACCCGCAACACCTCCAGGGCCTCCTCTGGCAAGGGATAGAGCTTATCCATGGCCTTCGTAACCTTCAAGCCTAGGTCTGGAGTATCCCATTCACGAAAGAGAAGGTCCGTCGACGAGAAGTGGAAGAGGAAAGTGGTAGGGGGGGCCACTCAAACCCAGCAACACTGGGGTCCATTGAGCCCAGCTTAGACTCCGTCGGCGGGGTATCAATCCCTAATTCCCCCAAGATGGCGGGGAGAAGGGGAGGGCAACTCCTCCCGTCTGAAGAGGCGTATCACCCTCGGGTCGTCCCCCTTGGACGTCTCACTTTGCCGCGCTGACCCCTGCGCAGGTGTTCCATCTCCCTCTGCCCCCCTCGGGAGTGGGAAGGGGACCCCATGGTCCTCGGGGTCCCCCGAATCATCGGAGGACTCCGTGTCCTCCCTGGGAGGAAGGGCCCGCTTGGCTTTGGAGGCTCCCTCCTTCTCGCCCGTACCTGGTCTAGGCTCCCCCGCCGCAGGTGGGACCCCTGATGGGGAGACCATCGCTTACTGGCTTTGCGGGCCTTAAAGGTCCTATGCATTGCAAGTATAAATTCTGAAGAAAAAGAGGAGGCTGAATCCTCTATCTGTCGCGTCCGCATCGAGTCCCTCCCCACCCCCCCCCCCCCCCCCGCTAGGGGCGATGAGGGGAGAGATGGGGAGGGGAATTCCAGGCCCCATCCGCGTTCGGCGCGGCTGAACGGACCGCGGGCAAAATGGCAGGTTTTCCCACATTTCGGGAGGACAGCCTGGGAGAGATCGGGGACACTCCCCGATCGCGACCTTGAACGTGCGCTGGCTAACCAGTACCCCCCCCCCCCCCCCCGAGCCGCCCCCGATGACCCCTCGCCTCCTGGGATGCAGGCTGAGCACAGCCCATCCCGCGAGAGGCACGCGCTAGCAGAGCCACAGGCCTTGCAGACCGTGCCTCGTGGCATGCCAGCTCTGCCGAGACTGCCTTGCAAACGCACAAAATCAATTAAAAAAAAAAAAAACGACTGCGCGGGAACGGGAGGGAGGCAAGGAAAAAAAATGCTGCCGCGGTAAGGCCAGAGAGTCGTAAAAACACTTTTTTTTTTTTTGGTACCTTCGGAACTGTCCCTCGAAGAGTGCTGGATTGGTCCGGCGGGGGTGAGTGAGCCGGGCTCCATGGTATCACCCCTGCTGGGCTTGGTAAGCGGGGCCCTCGATCCCTTGCCCCAGCAACCTGCTCTACCAGGGTGATGGTCCTCTCAGGTCCTCTCAACCTTCTAAAACTGTTTCCCTTTTTTTTTTTCCAATTAACTTAAAGGAAGGAAAGCAAACAGGAACAACAATCCCCTGACTGACTATCCTCCTCAATCTTTTTGTTGTAATATTTTCAGGCTGTGGGATCTGCACCCGGACCAGCTGCTGGAGACAGAGAAATACTGGCAGGCTGTGGGTAGCACCCTGGTATATATGGCAGGGCCTGTCAAATCTTGCTCTGTCTCCACTTGCTGGTGCGGAAGCAAAACCCAGGAGTCTGGACTGATCCGGTACATACAGGGAACTCCAATTATGCGCAGAAGTGCCGGGCTGAAAGAAATGGGTGGGGCTGGAGGTGGCCGGTACAGCAGCAATTGGCCGCTGTACAGAAGAAAGGACTGATGGCATGTGCAAGTTGCTACTACTCCAACGGAGAAGTAAGCAACAAAATTAAAAAGAAAAAAAAAGGTAGGGGAAAGGGTTTAGGGGGTGGGGAGATCACGGGAAGAGGGAGGGAGTAAGGGCAGGGGAGTAGGGAATTAACTCCCAGGCAGCTCCTTTTTTGGAGCAAACTGGGAGAGGCCTGTTCTTGTCGCCGCACAAAATTTGCTAAAGTCTACCCCCCCTTGCGCGCACTGCTTGCACACACGCAAGCGGATTACAAAATCCAGTGCGCATGGCCCGACAATTTTATAACATGTGCACTCCAGCTCATGCATGCTATAAAATCAGCACATTCATGTGTGTGCACCTGGTAGTGCGCACACATGGACACATGTGCCCTTCTTTAAAAATATACCTCTCAGTGAGTACGAGTACATTCCAAAAACAGAGTATAAATTTATTTATTGGTTTTTTTATATCGTCGTTCGAAAATACAATCACAACGGTTCACATAGTTACAACAAAGACCAGATAAAATATAAATTAAAATTAAAAGAATAAAACAGAATCAGAAATTACATTTTTAAGTTCATAGAAATAGGAAAAAATAGGAAGAATAAAAGGTGAAATACATAGATAAAATATATCACTACACCACACTTCTCATATAAAATGAATAAATGAAGTGCCTCAGCAAAGAATTAATCTGTATCCTGGTAAGCCTTGGTAAATAACCATGCCTTTAGCTCTTTTCTAAACAGTTTTAGGTCTAGTTGTAGGCATAATTCGGATGGTAAAGAGTTCCAAATTTTTGGATCGGCCAGTGAAATAGCTCTTTCTATAACCTGAATGAGATGGGCTGACTGGAGAGAGGGAATAATTAGGAAGCCTTTGGATGCCGATCTAAGGTTACATTGAGGAACATACAACTGAATGGCTGCATTTAACCAGTCTGTCTGTTCACCATAAATGACTATGTAAAAGGCATATTATTTTGAATTCAATCCGGTATTTGATTAGAAACCAATGCAGAGAAATTAAAACAGGAGTTAAATGGTCGAATTTCTTTTTTCCTGTCAGGATTCTAGCTGCTGCATTCTATAAAATTTGAAATGGTGATAGAGGATGGAAGACAGTGTAGGAGAGAATTACAATAATCAGTATTAGAAAAGATCAATAATTGTAATACAGTTCTGAAATCGGATTGGGTTAGAAGTGGTTTTAAACGTCTAAGGATCAGGAGTTTATTGTATCCCTCTCCGAGTTTTGTAGTGATGTGTTTTTTAAGTTTAAATTCACAATCAATGACTATGCCAAGATCGCGAGCATGAGTTATAAGCTTGATTTCAGTTTGTTGATCTTCGAGTTTTAATAAAGGCAGTTTAGAGGGATATGATTTCCTGTCTAAAAAGATAATTTCAGTTTTATTGACATGAAGGATGAGTTTCATGTGCATTCACAATTTTTTGATGATGGATAGATACATGGCTGTCATCTTAAGTGTGTTTTCAATTGAGTTTTGAATCGGAATCAAGATCTGGATGTCATCAACATAAATATAATGTATTAACCTTGCTAATAAATGACATAGAGGTTAACAAATACATATTAAATAGGGGGGCCGATAAGGAAGATCCTTGAGGGACGCCAGATTCTAAGGTTATTTTGTCAGAGGTGGAATTCTTAATTTTAACTTGAAATGACGATTGACCAGGTAAGATGAAAACCATTTTAATGTAATATCAGATAGACCAATTTCAGATAGTCTGTCAAATAGGATGGAATGGTTTATGGTTTTATTGTTTTTTATATACCGTCGTCTCGGCATAGCCTTCACAGTGGTTTACAATTCGATAAAAGTAGAGAAATTACAATCATACAATAAATAATATTAACAGCTAAAATAATTAAAAAGAATCAGAAAAGTACAAAAAATTAACCTTAGCTGTTAAAAACTAAATTAAAATATAAGATAAATTACTAAAATATTACTATTCATAAACATAAGAAAAATTAAAAATGCATACAGTATTAGGATCATATAAATAACATTAGAATGTAATTATCGTATCTCTATACTAAAACATAATAAAAAACAAAGCATGGAAGCAAAAGTTATTAACAGAATGAGTGTCGAAGGCTGTGGATAAATCTAATAAAACTAGCAAATAGCTTTGACCATTGTCGAACCCTCTAAGAACAGTATCCGACAAAGCAAGTATTAGAGTTTCTGTACTAAGATGTTTTTGGAAACCAAACTGGGAGGGATATAAGATATTGTTGTTTTCAAGATGTTCCATTAGTTGTTTTTGTACTACTTTTTCTAATAATCTGGATATGAATGGAAGGTTAGAGATGGGTCTATAATTACTAAGGTTGAATGGATCCAAATTAGGTATTTTTAAGAATCAGTTTAATTATTGCACATTTAAGTAATTCAGGGACATTTCCTTCCGCAAGAGAGAGATTAATCAAGGATGCAAAGGGTATGAAAATTGTATGAGCAATCAGTTTGAGAGAGGAGATAGAAATACTATCCAAGGGGTGTACTGCAGGATTCATATATATATAAAGTATTTTTCCCACAGACACAAATGGGGGAAATCTATTGGGGTACATTTTAAGAAACGTACGCTGGATTTTATAAGGTACGCGCATAGCCGCACGTATCTTATAAAATCCGGGGTCAGGGGGTACACATTTGTGCAACTTGCACGTGCCGAGCCCTGCGCGAGCTGCCCGTTCCTGGCCTCAGAGGGAACTTTCCTTCCGCCTCCCCCCACCTTCAACTCCCTTCCCCTACCTAACCCCCCCCACCACCCCCCCCCCCCCCCCACCTTTGTCGCAGAAGTTACGCCTGCTCGAAGCAGACGTAACTTTGCGCACACCGGGCCGGCTGCCGCGCGCCATGTTACGGTCCGGGGGCTGGTCCGGAGCCAGCAGCCACACCCCCAGGCCGAAACCACGCCTGCAACGCCACCCCCGGATGAAGTACAGACCGAATCACGCCCCAGACACGCCCCCGATGACGCACTGACCGCATCACGCCCCCCAACACACCCACCCCACGAAAGCTCCGGGACTTGCACGCGTCGAAAGCCTATGCAATATAGGTTCAGCACGCACAGGGCCGTTTTAGAAGGAAAAATGGACTGGTTACGCGCGTACCTTAAGGGGTAGATTTTCAGAAAGCGCGATTTGGTGTACTTTTGTTGGCGCATCAGGCGCCAACAAAAGTACGCTGGATTTAGCAAATGTTGCTTACCTGATGTAACAGGTGTTCTCACAGGACAGCAGGATGTTAGTCCTCACAAATGGGTGACATCGAGGATGGAGCCCACCACGGAAAACTTCTGTCAAAGTTTAAACAGAACTTTGACTGGCCCCTACTGGGCATGCCCAGCAAGGCACTGACCCTGCAGCCAGCAGGGGTCTCCCTTCAGTCTGATTTTCAAAGCTACAGGCAGTGCCTAAAAAAAAAGTAAAAAGCAAAACGAACCCAACACCGCGGGGTGGCGGGCGGGTTTTGTGAGGACTAACATCCTGCTGTCCTGTGAGAACACCTGTTACATCAGGTAAGCAACATTTGCTTTCTCACAGGACAAGCAGGATGGTTGTCCTCACAAATGGGTGAGTACCGAGCTGAGGATGTCCTGACTTGCACCAAATGCACCCAACGGTGTGCAAGAGGCACAACAACTGGGGTGGAATTTGGGAAAGGGCATCCGCACCCTACCGGGAAGGTGGAAGGGTGTTGGTACATCATGTTGGAAAAAGGTTACCAAGACAGATTGGCCGAAGATGGAGTCCTGTCTTCCAGCTTTGTCCAAACAATAGTGGGCTGCAAAGGTATGGTGAGAACTCCAGGTTGCAGCTTTACAGATGTCGGGAAGCGGCACCGATCGAAGGTGTGCCACCGAAGTTGCCATGGCCCTCACAGAGTGTGCTTTCACACGGTCTTGAAAGGGAATGCCAGCTTGCTGATAGCAAAAAGAAATGCAGTCCACCAACCAGGAGGAAAGAGCCTGCTTACCCACAGGTTGTCCTAACTTGTTAGGATGGAAAGAGACAAATAATTGAGTGCTCTTCCTGTGAGCAACTGTACGGTCTAGATAAAAAGCTAGAGCTCGTTTGCAGTCTAGGGTATGCAGAGTCTGTTCCCCGGAGTTGGAGTGGGGCCTAGGAAAAAAGATAGGTAGTATGATGGATTGATTAATATGAAACTCAGAAACTACCTTAGGTAAAAATTTAGGGTGAGTGCGGAGTACCGCCCGGTCCTGCAGGAGCTTAGTGTAAGGCGGATAGGTGACTAGGGCCTGTAATTCACTAACCCTGCGAGCTGAAGTGATAGCCAAAAGGAATAACACTTTCCATGTGAGATACTTTAATTCACAGGAGTGCAGAGGTTCGAAAGGTGGTTTCATTAGACGACCAAGAACCAGATTAAGGTCCCAAGATGGGGCCGGAGGACGTAAGGGTGGCTTCAGATGGAGCAAGCCCTTAAGGAAGCGTGTTACCAGGGGTTGTACTGAAATAGGACTTCCCCCAATACCTTTATGGAAGGCGGCTACCGCACTGACATGCATTCTTATAGAAGAGGTTTTAAGACCTGATTCAGAGAGATGCCATAAATAGTCCAAGAACTTAGAGATTGGACAGGAAAGGGGATCAAGGGACTGAGAAGTGCACCATGATGTGTACCTTTTCCATTTATATGAATAGGATCTTCTGGTAGAGGGCTTTCGTGAAGCTATCAGGACACGAGAAACCGAATCCGAAAGGTTAAAAGGCTGAAGGACTAACCTTTCAACATCCAAGCCGTCAGGGACAAGGCTTGGAGGTTGGGATGGAGGAGGCATCCGTCGTTTTGAGTGAGCAGATGCGGATCCGTTCCCAGAGGGATGTGCCTGCGGATGGAGAGATCCTGGAGTATTGGAAACCATACTTGGCGTGGCCAGTAAGGTGCTATCAGGATCATGGTTCCTCCGTCCTGGCGTAGCTTCACGAGAGTCCTTGACAGAAGAGGAAGTGGAGGGAATGCATAAAGCAGACCTGTCGTCCACTTGAGGGAGAAGGCATCCCTCGGCTGAAAGTGTTGGCTCCGAATGAGAGAGCAGTAATCGTCCACTTTGTGGTTCTGAGGGGACGCAAAGAGGTCTATGCGGGGAAAACCCCACTTGTGAAACAGAGAGGTCACTACCAGAGGATCGAGTGACCACTTGTGTGGCTTGAAGACACGGCTCAGCTGGTCTGCCAATACATTGTCTACTCCCGGTAGGTAAGTGGCCCTGAGGTACATAGAGTGGGAGAGGGCTTCCGCCCAGATCTGCGCAGCTTCCTGACACAGAAGGAAGGAGCCTGTGCCTCCCTGCTTGTTTATGTACCACATGGCCACTTGGTTGTCCGTCTGGATTAAGACTATCTGATGGAATAGATGATCTTTGAAAGTTCGGAGTGCATAGCGGATTGCGCGAAGTTCCAGGAAATTTATCTGGTGTTCGGCTTCCTCTGGTGACCATAACCCTTGGGTTTGTAATTCGTCCACATGGGCTCCCCAACCGATGTGAGAAGCGTCGGTGGTTAGGATTACTCGCGGATCCGGTGGAAGAAAAGGTAAGCCCTGAAGGAGGTTGACCTGAGTCGTCCACCAGGTTAAGGATAGGCGCAGGGCTTGTGTAACTGTGACTATGGAGGACAGAGGCTGAAAAGCTTGAATCCATTGGTGTCGTAGAGTCCATTGTGTTACTCTCATGGCTAGTCGGGTCATGGGAGTGACTTGAACCGAGGATGCCATGTGTCCTAGGAGAATGAGGAACTGGCGAGCCGTGGCAGAGTTTTGAGACTGGAGCTGGCGAGCCAAGGATATTAGGGTATGGACCCTCTGAAGAGGAAGGTAAGCCTTTGCCTGCAAGGTGTCCAAGTCTGCTCCAATGAAGGATAAGGTTTGAGACGGGACTAAGCAAGATTTCTCGTAAATGACAAGAAACCCTAAGGAAAGGAGTGTTTGAATTGTCAATTTTAGGGAGGATTGAGCTATGTGTTGGGAGGAGGCCCTGATTAGCCAATCGTCCAGGTAGGGGTAGACGTGGACACCTTCCTTCCTTAGGAATGCTGCTACCACTACGAGACATTTGGTAAAGACTCGTGGGGCGGAAGCTAGACCGAAAGGTAGGACACGGTATTGATAATGGTCGTGGCCTACAAGAAACCGCAGATATTTGCGATGGGATTGTGTGATCGCAATGTGGGTATAAGCGTCCTTGAGGTCGAGAGAGCACAGCCAATCCCCCTTTTGCAACAGAGGGAGCAAGGCGCCCAGGGTTACCATCTTGAACTTTTCTTTTTGCAGATACTTGTTGAGGGCCCGAAGGTCCAGGATTGGACGTAGCCCCCCTGATTTCTTTGGTATTAGGAAGTATCTGGAATAGAATCCTTTCCCTTGTTGACAAGGAGGGACGGGTTCTATAGCATTTGATTGTAGAAGAAGGGATACCTCTTGATGTAATTGAGTCAAATGGCTGTTTAGACTCCATGCCTGAAGGGGTGGGGAGTCTGGCGGAAGTGTTATGAAGTTGAGGTGGTAACCCTGTGCGATAATTGCTAGCACCCACTGATCTGAGGTGATCTGTTTCCAACGGTGTAAGAAGTGGAACAGTCGACCCCCCACAGGGATGTGTGGAAGAGGGAGATGGCATGTGCTCAATACAGGGAAGTCAAAGGCCCGCCGTAGGCCCAGGAGGTGGGGCTACAGTAGGTCTTTGCTTTCTCGGCTGACGAGGCTGAGGCCTGTTAGAGGACCGTGCAGGACGCGCCCTAGTTGACGGAGGGTAGTAGCGACGTGGGCGAAAGAACGACTTCTTAGAGTCCTTCTTTTGCGGTTGCTTGGGGGTCACCTCAGGTGGGACAGATGAGAGTTGTTTCAACGTCTCATGGTGGTCTTTTAACTCCGCCACAATCTGTTGAATTTGCTCTCCAAACAAATTGTCGCCTAAGCAGGGCAAATCAGCAAGACGATCTTGGACTTCTGGGCGAAGGTTGGATGACTTTAACCAAGCCCAACGTCTGGCTGAGATGGCTGTGGCTGAAACCTTCGTGGAAGCATCGAATATGTCATAGGCAATCCTAATCTCGTGCTTCCCTGCCTCAAATCCCTCGTGAAGGAGGGCTTGAAGCTGTGGTTGGTATTGGTCCGGCAACGTGTCAGCATAGTCTTGTATCTGCTTAAGGATGGCTCTGTTGTATTGAGTCATGTAAAGTTGATATGAAGCTATGCGTGAAATCAACATAGCTCCATGATACACTTTCCGTCCTACACTATCCAGGAACTTGTTGTCCCTGGTAGGTGGGGTAGAAGAGTGCGGCTTAAGACGCTTGGCCTTCTTCTGCGCGGACTCAACCACAACAGAGCGATGATCCAGTTGAGGCTTTTGGAAACCTGGTGCTGACTGGACAAGGTATGTGGAGTCAGCTTTCTTGTTAACTGGTGACACCGATGAAGGAGATTCCCAGTTTTTCTTGAGCAGATCCAAAAACACCTGGTGTATAGGGATGGAAGCGATGATTTTTGGAGCATCCAGAAATTGAAGAAGTTCCATCATCTGGTGTCTGTCATCAGCTTCAGATTGTAGTTGAAAAGGTACAACTTCTGACATCTCTTTCACAAAATTAATGAAAGATAGATCCTCAGGAGGAGATCTTTTTCTACTCTCTGTAGGAGATGGTGGCGAAGGCAGATCTGTGTCAGAAGAGGTATCATCATCATCACCCCAGGTATCGTAGGGATCATGTGTGGCTTGTAGCCCCGATGGACCTGGCTGAGGCTCTGAAGGCATCGATGGAAACAGAGGTGGAATCGGTGCGGTAGGTGGAACCAGAAATGGCATTGATGGCTTCGGTGCTGCCGATGGAATCGGTGCCTGGCACGGAATCGATGGAGCCGAAGGATAAATCGGTGGAGATATACCAGAAGGTACCGATGGAACTACCCCGGAAGCGGGAATTCGAAACTGTGTTTCTCCTGCCGATGAGAAACCAGTCGGAGACGGTGGTGTTGTCGATGGCACTGGAATCACCGATGGAAGGGCCGTCATGAGTGCCTCCATGCGGCTCAGTAGCGGTGCTAGCGCTTGTATCAACGGCTCGGTGGTCGGTTCCCTCCTCGGTGGCGAAGCCGGTGCCGGCGTCGGTGCCGGGGGCGGCACTGGAACCGGTGCCGGAGACGGTGCCGATGGAGGTTGTAATTTCTTCATCGCTTTCTCGATGGCCTCCTGGACCAGCCGGTCCAGTTCTGCCCGGAGACCAGGGGTAACCATCCCCGGCTCGACGGGAGAGGGAGGCTGAGGCAGGGCCGGAGGGACCACCGTAACCGGTGGGATCACGGCCCCCACACCCCGAGAGGGTGAGGGTTTCCTCGATGCCGGCGAACGAGACGTGGAGGGCGTCCGGTCTGTTCGCGGCTTCTTTGTCAGTGGCTCGGCTTGAACAGAGGTCGATGGCTGTGGATCCTCGACAGGCCGAGACTTATGCCGTCGATGGCGGTGCTTTTCTTTCCGATCCCCTCGCCCATCCGGGGAAGGGACGGGAGTCGACGGCCGAGAAGCGATCGATGGCGGATGGTCACCGGAGGGTTGACGATGATGGTACAACTTCGACGGTGCCGGTTCCGATGACGTCGATGCTATCGATGGCGTTGGGGTGGGTGCATGGAAGAGGAGCCCCATCTTCTCCATCCTGGCTTTGCGACCCTTGGGTGTCATTAAGGCACATTTGGTGCAAGTCAGGACATCATGCCCACTACCCAAACACATTACACAAACCCTGTGGGGGTCTGTGATGGACATAGTCCGGGTACAATCCGGACAACGACGGAACCCCGTTGCCATGGCTGGAAGCCAAAATTTAGGCTGGGGATCGGTAAGTGCCCACAGGCCTCGAGGGCCAAAATCGACGGCAGTCGATGGAAGAAGGCAAAAAACTTACCGGGTTCCGTAAGATGACTAAAAAATTTGTCGAAGGGAGACCCCTGAGGGGCAAATTTTCTTAGGAAAGTAATTTCCAAATTCCTGTCAGGAACGTGGTTAGAGAGCTCCTTTCACTGCGTGGCAACTGCTGCGCGGAAAAAAGAAGACTGAAGGGAGACCCCTGCTGGCTGCAGGGTCAGTGCCTTGCTGGGCATGCCCAGTAGGGGCCAGTCAAAGTTCTGTTTAAACTTTGACAGAAGTTTTCCGTGGTGGGCTCCATCCTCGATGTCACCCATTTGTGAGGACAACCATCCTGCTTGTCCTGTGAGAATAGTAGATACGCGCGAAGCCGCGCGTATCTGCTAAAATCCTGGATCGGCGCGCGCGCAAGGCTACCGATTCTGTATAGCCAGCGCGCGCCGAGCCGCACAGCCTACCTCCGTTCCCTCCGAGGCCACTCCGAAATCGGAGCAGCCTCAGAGGGAATTCTCTACCGCCCTCTCCTCACCTTCCCCTCCCTTCCTCTACCTAACCCATCCGCCCGGCCCTGTCTAAACCCCCCCCCCTTACCTTTGTCGGGGGATTTACGCCTCCCGGAGGGAGACGTAAATCCCCGCACGCCAGCGGGCCGCTACCGCGCCGGGACGCGGCCTGGGGGCGGGTCCGGAGGGGCGGCCATGCCCCCGGACCGCCCCGGGCCGTAACCACGCCCCCGGGCCCACCCCCGAAACGCTCCCGACACGCCCTGAAAACGCCGCGCGGATCGGGCCCGCCCCCCCCCCCCCCCGACACGCCCCCCTCTGAAAACCCCGGGACTTACGCGAGTCCCGGGGCTCTGCGCGCGCCGGTAGGCCTATGTAAAATAGGCGCACCGGTGCGCAGGGCCCTGCTCGCCTAAATCCGCCCGGATTTAGGCGGATTTAGGCGAGCAGGGCTCTTAAAATCCGCCCCTATGTGCGTAACTCTTTTAAAATCCGGCCCTTAATGCAAAGACTATTAAGTGCCAAAGTTAAGTATTGAGCAAGTTAGTATGCATACATAAACTTCAAATAGTGCATATTTTCTCCAAAGATTTAATTGTATCCAACTCTAGAAAACACAAAAGTACACAAAGAATTATGGAAGCAAAACCTTATTTCTTTGTTAGATGGCAATTGTTGTAATGCTTTACTAACTGGAAAACCTTAATAAAAATGTTTAAACACACAAAAAAAAAAAAAAAAAAAGCACTGTGAAAGTCTTGCCCAATTTTTAAATTTAGCACTTTTAATCAATGTCTCACAACAGCATTTGCAAAAGTTTTTATCTAAGATTAGTTGAGATAAGACATTTTCTATTATCCAAAAGCTGTCCAGTTCAACCTTGAACAGCTTAGATGATCAAAATTGATGGAACAAAATTTGCGAGTACATCATTTACTGTATTCTGAGGCTTTCAGATGAATACAGGGATGCTCTACAAAAAAATCTACAAACCCAAATGCATTAAAAGATAATAAATACCTTTTGATTAAGGATGAATTGAAAGGCATGCAAGTACTTCACTGAAACCTATATAGTAAAGGAATTCTAGTCACAGAGGAGTAAATCGCGTTGGTGCAAAAACTTCACTGGTACTTTTACCTTCAGGATTTGCACCATTAATCAAAGCAAAATTAATGCAGTAGTTTTCCTTCGAATATTGCCTAAGGAAAAATTATATGCCAAGATCTATGCTTGCTTTCTCTGGGCATGATTTTTCAGCACAAGATGATGCACATTATTTCATTCTCCACTTGCCCCAGGAATACTTTTGCAGTACGCAGATTAAAGTGTTCGCATTGTTGAAAACTATGCATACTTTACCTGCATTCAGTTTTTTTTGTTTTTTGTTTTTTTTTTAATTAATTTGCACACATTTATACAAACCTGATTTTGCTTTTTCATTATGGGGTATTTTGTGTAGATTGAGAAGGGAAAAATATATATTATCCATTTTAGAATAAGGCTGTAACAAAGTGTGGAAAAAGTAAAGGGGTCTGAATACTTTCTGAATGCACTGTAAGTCAACTTGATTAATAGTTTATGGACTTCTCTTCCAGGAACTTATCCAAATCTTTTTTAAACCCAGCTACACTAACTACTTTAATTACATCCTCTGGCAATGAATTCCAGAGCTTAATTGTGCATAGAGTGAAAAATAATTTTCTCCATTTACTTTAATTGTGCTACTTGCTAACTTTATGGAGTGCTCCCTGGTTCTTGTATTATCTAACAAAGTACATAAACAATTCACATTTACCTGTTCAAGTCCTTTCATGATCTTGTAGAATTCTATCATATCCTCTCTCAGCTGTCTCTTCTCCAAGCTGAACAGCCCTAACTTCTTTAGCTTTTTGTCACAGGAGAGACATTCCACCCCCTTTATCGTTTTGAAAGTCCTTCTCTGTACTTTCTCCAGTACAACTATATCTTTTTTTAAGATGCAGCAACCAGAACTGCACACAGTAGTCAAAGTGCCATCTCACCATGGAGCAATAGAGGTATTATGCCATTCTCCATTTTATTTACCATTCCCTTCCTGATAATTCCTAACATTCAGGCCGATTAAAAAAAAACAAAAAACTGCAGGAGAGCCGGCACTCCAAGACGAGCGCCCGTTCTCCCAATGCACGCCCAGGCACTTCTCCTGGGCGCGCGATTCAGTATTTAAATTAGTGCCGGCGCTAATAAGGAGGCGCTAGGGACACTAGCACGTCCCTAGCGCCTCCTTATTGGTGGAAGCGGCAGCTGTCAGCGGGCCTGACAACCAACGCTTAATTTTACCGGTGTCAGTTGTCAAATCTGCTGATAGCCACATGCTCGGAAAACGGACGCCGGCAAAATTGAGCATCCATTTTCCAACCAGATTTTTATATAAAAATATATATATTTTTATATATATATATATATATATATATATATAATTTTTTTATTTATTTTTTTTTTTTTTATATATATAATTTTTTTTTTTTTAATTTTTGGGGCCTCCGACTTAATATCGCTATGATATTAAGTCGGAGGGTGTACAGAAAAGCAGTTTTTTCTGCTTTTCTGTACATTTGCCCGGTGCCGTCTCAAATTAACACCTTACTGTATAAGGGGTAATAATAGCGCATCAAAAACGCGTGGCCAAAGGGGGGCTGAGCGTACCGTTCTGTATCGGCCTGATTGTTTACTTTTTTCACTAACATGGCAATTTTAAGGTATTATCCACTATAACACCTAGATTTTTTCCCTAATAGGGAACATAACATCATGTAACCACAGCATCCTGCTTGTCCTCAGAGAAAAGTGTTTTACCCATGGAAATGCCTTTGATCATTGCCATCAGAATAGATTTCGTTATCTGATATTAAGGTGGGAAAAAAATCACTCATGGAAACAGAAAAACAATATGTGAAACACAAACATTAAATATTCTGAGCATCTATCAAGTTTCCAATTAGATCATTTCCTATTACATTCCAGAAAATGTTATAATACAAGTGACTGTTTTTTAAATGGTACATCATATCTGCCAGGCATCATCAAATATGCATTTTCTCAACAGTTGCTATTTACGCTTTCAATCACACACAGGATGTAAGTATAGTATACATATTTTCTCATGAATTTTATATAATTTTAGAACATGTCTAATATTTGCAGTACATTTATTTTTTACAGTTGGCTTTTAAATATTGACCTTTTTTTGGTGAGCATATCCTCTACATCAATGTTTACAGCTCTGAAAAACAAAATAGCTAAAATAAAATAAAAAACTAATATCCATCTGACTACAGTGTACATGGGTAATGTCTGGAGTTATTGTTATTTAATCCCCTCAAACAAACAATAAATGTTGCACTTTGCACAAAATAGGTTCAGTGGTCACGTTATACTTTAGTATCTCTAAATAGGACATTTATCCAAATGTACCATACAGCAGTTTTTGTCCAGACAATGAGCAAACCTAAAAGAGCAGAATTGATGTAGCTCAGAATTGATTTGAAGAAGAAAGAATGAATAGCTTTTCTTCAAAACATGCTTCAGCAGTTGTGTTAGCCCTATTAGTCTACCAGAATGCTTATGTTATGTTCCTCAAAGATAACCATTTACTTGCACATAGGGAAAAATAACCCATGCTATAGTTACACAATGTTAGGTGCTATCACCCAAGAAAGATCTAGGTGTTATAGTGGATAACACATTGAAATCGTCAGTTCAGTGTGCTGCGGCAGTCAAAAAAGCAAACATAATGTTGGGACTATTAGAAAGGGAATGGTGAATAAAACGGAAAATGTCATAATGCCTCTGTATCACTCCATGTTGAGACCGCACCTTGAATACTGTGTACAATTCTGGTCGCCGCATCTCAAAAAAGATATAACTGTGATGGAGAAGGTACAGAGAAGGGCGACCAAAATGATAAGGGGAATGGAACAGCTCTCCTATGAGGAAAGACTAAAGGGGTTAGGACTTTTCAGCTTGGAGAAGAGATGGCTGAGGGGGGATATGATAGAGGTGTTTAAAATCATGAGAGGTCTAGAATGGATAGAAGTGAATCGGTTATTTACTCTTTCAGATAATAGAAAGACTAGGGGGCACTCCATGAAGTTAGCATGTGGCACATTTAAAACTAATCAGAGAAAGTTCTTTTTCACTCAACGCACAATTAAACTCTGGAATTTGTTGCCAGAGGATGTGGTTAGTGCAGTTAGTACAGCTGTGTTTAAAAAAGGATTGGATAAGTTTTTGGAGGAGAAGTCCATTACCTGCTATTAATTAAGTTTACTTAGAAAATAGCCACTGCTATTACTAGCAACAATAACATGGAATAGACAGTTTTTGGGTACTTGCCAGGTTCTTATGGCCTGGATTGGCTACTGTTGGGAACAGGATACTGGGCTTAATGGACCCTTGCCTGATCCAGAATGGCACGTTCTTATGTTCTTAAAAATAATGTAATTGCCAAAAATCAGTCTATTCTATTTGGCATTTGTATATCGCCTTCCTAAAAAAAAAAAAAAAAAAGAAGTCCCAAAGTGGTTTACAACATAAGCACACAATACAGAGAAAAAAAGACAATGAGCATATAAATCCTTCCAGGAGAATCCAAATTCCATTCCCACTAGGGAAAAGCCAGCTACCTTTCTTATATTCTAAATACTACACATCAAAGTCTCTACCCCTAAACCACATATAATAAAATATTTTCCCAACTAAAACCATATTGAATTCACAACATCCCAAATCAATCGCAAGTATGATCCCAGAGCATAAAAAATCATTTCAACAGCTGCTTAATAGCAAAAACCCAAAGTTCCTCATTGCTCCCAAAGGGGATCGCCATCCCGTGGGGGCAGTCCAGCTATGATGGGAAAGGATGACATCAAGGGGGCTTGGATATGGCCAACATGCAGGATCAAGAACCTCAACCAGGCACTGATACCAGGGCTAGAGCAAAGGAGGACTGGCTGAGTAGTAAAAACAAAATAAACAAAAAAAACACAACCTACTGAGTTGGTCTTCTGTATTGTGCTGTCTTTCTCTGTTTTCTCACTCCTGAGGCAGCCCTCAATTAAATGTTGGGGGTTTAAGACTGTATTAATTGACAGGGACACCAGTCAGGCAATGGTACTTATACCTGGAAACTTTTCCTTTCCAGTCACCCTGAGAAAGGAACACAAAACTTTCACCTCTCTCATACACACAAACACACACACACTTTAACACTCACATGTCCACTCTCACTACTCTCATTCTCCCACATACACTCTCATACACACTTCTTCACACACAGATGCCCACTCACATTCATTTTTCTCCATCATACACCCACACACATATGCTAATTCTTTCTCTCTCAGCTTCAAACCCACCACTGGCAGCAGCCTCTTCCTTTGAGCCCACACAGCCAATGGGATTCCTCCTCTTCCTGCTAGCCATGTGATCTGAGGCTGGCCCAGCTCCTTTTACCAGCTATTGATGTTATCGTTGCTGCTGCTTCCAGCCATGCAGCTAATACTCCTCCTCTTTTCTGCTGCATGTCGATGCAGTCATGTGGGCTTAGGTGACTTTTTCTTTTCCAATGCCTTAGCTGTGCACCTGAAGTTTTCCTGTGTTTGCTCAGAGACCTGTAAGTTCCTTGGAATCTCTGGATCAAATTCAGAGCTCCCAAGTATTTCTTTGGTACTATTAATTCTGGCATAGCTCAAAACATCAGTGAGTGTATAAAAAACATTGGAAAAATTCAGAAATTAATAATGAGACATGCTGAATAGATGGGTAACAGCATTAATAAAAACATAAAATAAATCATAATGTTACCTCTTAAGTGTACAAATTATGGTTGATCAAAAGCTGACAATTTACAGTCCAGAACATTAGTGAATATTAGTAAAGATGCTAGTATCAAACAAACAAATAAAACAAAGGTCACTGAATAAAGCTTTACAGAGTGAAAAAAAATCTTCAGGCTGAGTGCTTGCATCAAAAAAGTATAGAAACTTAAGAAAATGCAGGACTAATAGGACCAAAGAAGTTAACAGGAACTGGCTGAGGTGGCAAGATCACAAAGAAAAGTTTCAGAGCCATGTTAGTCTGGTGTCGCAAAAATGACAGAGGTGGGTGTCACCTTACAGACAAAATAGAATCGAGGGGGCCCAGCGCATCAGTAGCTAGACAGGACGTTCCACTTATGCCATCAAACATCTTTCCAAGCTTTTCCAGAACTCTCTAGGAAATCATCCCCATGACCAAAAGATTAAATGAGAATCCTGGGAGTCCAACTCAATCACAATCTTATAATGGAAACCCACATTTCAAAGGTAGTGAGGATCTGCTTTATGCACCTGCAAACGTTTTGCCAACTTTCACAACTTTTTCGCTAAACACAATTTGGCCACCGTGATACAAACTTTAACCAACAGCCAGATTGACTATTGTAATTCTCTGCTCCATGGAATTTCACAACACAATCTCATATGCCTCCAACTTCTACAAAATATAGTTGCTAGAATTCTAGGAGGAGCCAAAAGCATCAGATTACATAAGACCTATTTTAAGGCAGTTATTCTGGCTCCTAGTTGAAAAAAAGATTAAATTAAAAACTCTTTGCTTTGTCTTCAGGTAAATAAAAAATATGGCCTCAGATTATCTCTTACAGCTTCTGTTCTCTGTTACACCACTAGAGAACTTAATGCCTCCTAAATGGTCTCTCTTCTTCCTCTCTGGGTTCTGCCAGATTAATCTGCATTAAAATTTGTGTATTCAGATGCTTTCCATCTACATTATAGAACAAGATATCACTATATTTACACCAAGACACTTCAGATCTCACCTCAGGAAAAGAGCCAAGGCCTGGCTATTGAGCCAGGTCTTCTTCTAAATTCCATCATTTAAATGTGATAGAACGGTGACAAGGTCAGTAATGGAAAACTCCCTTATCTCTTCCTGGAACTTAGTCATGAGACTATCAATCATTCACTGCTGGACTTTTTACCTAGTGACCCTCTCTTCCATTGCACTAGATTCCTGCCCTCCCATTACTACTATACTATTGTTTCTTTAATTTAACCTGACTTCCTAATCCATCTAAGCTCCTACTGCTACCATTCATTCTACTACCTGAAATGACTAATTTAATCTCCTTTGTACCTCCAATTACATCTATTACATGTCCTCCTTCATGTTCCCTATGTTGATTTTAAACTGTGTACTATTTTAATAGAAAATTAAAAATTTTGATTGTAATCAGTCTTGAGACTAAGCTTGGAAAAGGTGGAATATCAAATGTTTATAGACAGATAAACAAGAAGCTCCACTCATACCATCAAAAGTCTTTCCAGGCTTTTCCAGAATTCTCTAGGAAATCATCCATGTCTGCATCATGGAATGTCCATAGCAACCTACGTGGCAGATTAATTCTGCTTGTTCTTGGAGAAAGACATACCAAAAATAGTATTAACAAAGGAAAAGTGGTCATCAGCAATTATAACATAGGTAGCAAGGAAAACCCCAAAAAGAAAACCCTGAACTATTGGTGGATCTGGTGAAGGACAGGAAGGAGGAGATAAGGACAAACCAGTCCTCCATAATGCTACTACCAAAGAAGAGGAGAAGCATATTTGAAATCACAGAAAAACAAGCTTAAGATCCATGTGTCTCAGATATCTTTATGTACCAAAGATTTTAAGCTACTTCTATAATTCATGTGTCTGTATTTTTAAGGGTAATACCCCAGATGCACTACAAATCTCCAATCTAATAACTGTTAAAGCAGTACTTGAGATCAGACTGGACTTAAGAACTAGTTTGGCAAGCACTGTTAGTTGGTGGGAATGCCATCTTTCAATGCTACAAAATGGTTTTCCTCACTACAAATTGTAAACTATGCAAAAGAATCTTTTTCCTGTTAAGAAATTTCAAATCTTGGATTCTGCCTTCAAAAACACACACCAATTGATCAACTGTTACTGGAAATTTATTGGAAATTTCAGCAGTATTAGTATTTCTATAGTGCCTCTAAATGTATTAGCATCAGCACAGAACCTGTACCTGTATTCTCGAATGAGGGGGCAGCTCCAGAACATATGCTTGATGTTTGCAGACAAGCACATATCCTCTCCATCAGTTACATATTTGAGTCACTCATTAAGGGTTACTGGAAATGATATGTTCTATGTAAAAGCCTATATTGCATGCCTCTATAGTAATGAAATGGTTTAGGTATTACTGTCCATAAATTAAATCAATCAGCAGTGGAAATAGACATCTCCAGGTCTCTATTCAACAATGTATAGTTTTTACTGATTTTTTTTTTTGAATTTATTTGAGGGAATCCATAACAGACACAAAGATTATATGGATTATAACCACATTTCAATATCAATGAATAAAGACAATCAAGTAACTATATAAATTACAAGAAAACCAACATTTTCAAAATTTGCTACTTTTTAAATTTTTATTTCCACCACATTCATCACTCATGCTTCCACACTAATATAATATTCACTCCTATATACATATTGACCCAGATAATATTATGAAAACTCAATACTGCATATTAGATGGTATTTTAATATCTAGTTTCCTACTGAAATTTAGACAGCCTATTTTGCAAAATTCCTTGTATCTAGAGGCACTGTAACTATATAATTCTCCCACATGCCTTTGACTTTGTTAATACCACCATCCTTCCCTGTAAATATTGTTATCCTATCTACTGGCATATGATAAATAAATCTTCTGCCACACTGACTGATCAGGTGTTCTTCTACCCAATTTATGAGAATACATCTCCTCATTGTCAAAGGCACAGTTGTTTATTATTATTGTTTATTATTTCAACATTCTGTATTTAGTATAAAAGAGGATGTATACCTGTAAGGACAATGTTAGTTTTGTCGCTGTTAAAGCCTCCACTTCGTTTTTCGGGTGAGGAAGTAAAGAAGATCCAAGGATCTATTGGAAGCGCACTTCATTATTTCCAGAAGACTTTTCAGATAAGTCCCTTACCCCCTGATGCAGGGAGGACCGAAACATCAGCTGTTGTCAGGGTTTTGCTCTATGCATTGCAGTGAATCTTTTGAGTTGCATCGTATGGGACAGATTAGTGAACATTGATGTTTCTGTTTTGAATATTGATTTTTAATTGCAAAGGCTAAAAAACAAAGAATATCATTCACTACAATTTCTCACTTTCTCTTTACACTTTTCTCTAGGTAGATGATTGAGTTGACCGGGTAACCACCTTAGAGTTAGTCTTACACTGGCTTCCCAGCTTGCTGACACCCTTACTAGAGAAAACATATTAGATATAGATTTGATACACATTTATTCTGCTCTTCTTAAAACATTGTTGTTTCATATCCCGTTTGTATTTTTGACATTGGTTTAAGCACAGGATTATTGGGAACTGTTGTTTCTTAGTCAAAGCCTCCAATTGGTACAGAACTACTTTAGAGAGACAGGAAACTTAAGTATTGGTTAAGATGTTGCTATATAGCTGGGTACAAATATACGTGCAATACCTCTGTCTATTATATGATAATGTAAGTATACCAGAGGACAATAGGCTAAATCTCAAGCCCACCAATTATTTAATTTGTGTATACAAGAACATTTATAAATTTATACAATACAGTCATGTGTGAGGCGTCTATACATTTAGAATGAATTCTAAAATATGATCAATACAATGTTGATCCACACTCATACTCCATACATACCATTCATCCATAAAAACCACAATGCATATATATCATCAATAATGTTACATTACACATCTAAACAAACCTATGTAACATGTATACAACTGTGCTGAGACCCATTAACAACTGTTCAAATGTTCCTACGAGATTTCTCGTTTCACCTGCCTAACCAGGCTTCTTCAGGGAAACTCTGGATTTTACAATTACGGGTCAAGTATCATTCGCAAAAATGAATTTACAGCAAATCCTTCAATTAAACATGTGTAGTTTGAATAGCGTTTGGAAAGAAGGGAGCAACAATGTATCCGGCCGGGTTGGTAACAATGTTTGAAAGCACTTTGTGTTAAATGAAGGCGGCGAGTTTATGACCTCGAGATTGAGAGTTTATGGAGGTTTAATTTTGGATTTTAAAGACATACTCAGCAATAGAAATATGGAGATTGAGTTTAAGCCAGTTGAAGCCAGTCGGCGTTATTCTCCGTGTATGTAAATGATACAACAGTTCCACCCGGAAGAGGCAAGGAGGTTATCGGCATCTGGTTGAAGGAGCAGTCGTTTAATAACTATGAGTTTGTGAATTCAATAGCTGTGTGAGTACTGCATTTAGAGTGGGGAGAGTTACAGAATATAGTCATGAGAAGATTACCATACGGAGTGGAAATTTGAAAATATACTACACATGTTTAATTGAAGGATTTGCTGTAAATTCATTTTTGCGAATGATACTTGACCCGTAATTGTAAAATCCAGAGTTTCCCTGAAGAAGCCTGGTTACGCAGGTGAAACGAGAAATCTCGTAGGAACATTTGAACAGTTGTTAATGGGTCTCAGCACAGTTGTATACATGTTACATAGGTTTGTTTAGATGTGTAATGTAACATTATTGATGATATATATGCATTGTGGTTTTTATGGATGAATGGTATGTATGGAGTATGAGTGTGGATCAACAAATTGCATTGATCATATTTTAGAATTCATTCTAAATGTATAGACGCCTTACACATGACTGTATTGTATAAATTTATAAATGTTCTTGTATACACAATAAATTAAATAATTGGTGGGCTTGAGATTTAGCCTATTGTCCTCTGGTATACTTACATTATGCTATATAGCTGGGGACATAGAGAGAATTCAGGGACCTTACTAAAAAACTGTAGTTGTAATCTGGTGATACGGAGGCAGAAAAACATTTTCACCTGCTTATTGCTCACTAAATGTTTTCCAGTTAGTGAAATCTCCAAACACTAAAGCTTTATGTTTTGTACTCCAGAATTTCTTTGTTTTATTTTGTATTTAAATTAAGCAAGAGCCAGTTCTTTTTATAGCAAAAAGAAAGCAAAATCACAGAGGTAAGCAAACAATCTGGGTGGACATTTTTGTCCTTCAGGAAACAGAACAATGAAAACAGCTTTCTATGACACCTGCTGGAAATGCCATTACACATGACCTAGAGATAGGCATCCTGTTAGAATGTGCTGAACAGTAAGCCTAGTTACAATTTCCCCAGCACCATGAAAAAGGATAGAGATTCTTAAGGGCTGGAGCTGTATGTCAAAAGATGCAGCAAGAGCCCGGATGACTCTCACCTGAGCTTCTCTCTATTGACAGCTTCATTGGAATACAGCAGATATATCTGAAACCAAGCATCTGGTTCTAATGCCAGTGTCAGAAGCAGTTCAATGTTACTTGTACTGGATATAAAGGCCTAAAGTGAGAGAACACAGGATAAGGTAAAAACAATTGTGAAGATCTTAGAGAGTCTCTGGGAAACTCCAGATCTACTCATTAAAGAGGTCACTAGATTGAAAGCAGATGTAGAAGGGTATGCTAGGTGCTGCAAAGCATACCAAGATTTTATTTTGTTTTATTTAAAATATTTATATTCCGTATATCAAAATTTTCTGCAAAACTCAAAGACCTCCCAAGATCAAAACCAGGAGAGAAAGCCTAAAACGTCATTATATATGCCACCAGCCTCTGGGGCATAAAAAAGTTAACAAGTTCACTAAAGTACTATATGAATTATTTGTAGAAGAGAGCCATAATCCAGAGGAGGACATGAATTAAGACAACAAACAAGACAAACCAAAGAAGTTTAGAGAAACAGAGAAGATAAGACTAAGGAATAAAACTGAATTAAGCATTATAAAAACAAAGACGACATTTGAGAGACTTTAAAACTCCAAAAGTCTGTTTATTCAGACTCCAACTACTTTGAAAATGATGAAGAGTCCAACAGCTATTCTTATGAGTCTCATGTGAGCAGTAGAATCCCAAACATGGCCTCTTGATATCTGATTGCACTTCTGAACAAGAAAGAAGTATTGCAATCTTCATTTGACATTTTTGATGATCAATCTCAGGGATACTTGTTCTGGGCTGAAAAGTTCAAACAAAATGCCCGAAAACTAAAGGTATCAGCCACACAAGAACTGGACTTACTTTTAAAATGATTAGGATCTAAATCCAAGACAGTTGTATGAGCCTTGGAACATGCTTGTGCTGGAAAGCCAGGAAAGGTTCTTTGGAAGACATGGCAACATTTGGATTATACATATGGTGATCTTCAAACAGAAAAAAACCTTACTAGACTAAGCAGACCTCTTTCCAGCAATAAAGTTTAATGCTTGAAAGATCACACAATGCAATGAGCTGAGAAGAACATGCAGGCTTAGAGCTCCGAGTGCCACCCCCTACCTGTATTTTGAACCCTCATTTCTGCAATTACAACTTGTTGGATTTATCTATGTTTCCCTAAGTGCATAGACAAATTTGTGGTTAAAAAAGACCAGGAGATGGCTGCTAAAACTTTGAAAAACACAAGATGTCAAAAGCAATAGAATGGAGGAGTATCCTAATGGTTAGAGCAGCAGGCTATGAACCAGAGAAATCAGAGTTCAAATCCCACTGCCGAATATGTCGAAATGCAGAATATAAATTTAAAAAGAGAATCCACAATGGCTAACGATAAGATGTTATGATTGCTAACTTAACCAAAGCAGTGGTGGTGGCCCTGGATAATAAGTTCATGAAAATAAATGATCATATCAGAAAGATCAAACAATCTATTATGGACATAGAGAAATGTATAGATAGTAGTGTGGCATTATGGGTTTCCTTGTTTGAGGAAGATAAGATCTTAAATAAAAAGCTGACTGGGTTGGAAATGCTGCATCAGAGAAAATAAAAAAAGATCTTGATAACTGATCTAGAAACAACAATTAAAGATTTGTGGGAATTTCTGAGAATCTACTCATTGAATTTTTGCAAGAACTGGGGCTGTTGGCATTGGTTGGAAAAGTGGCAGCTGAACTAGCACAGAGGATTAGTTCCAAAACCAGTGTGAACCATACCTAGATTGATCGTTACCAAATTTCTCAACTATGCACACAAGGTATTACTTACACAAGCCTACCATGCAAAAGGAAATCAAACATCAAGGTAATAAGATTTTTCAAATCCAGTGTCTAGCAAACATAGATAATTTGAGCCAGTTTGTTATGTTTTGCTGAACTATGGATTTGGAACAAAGGTAAAGAGTAAGTGACAAAAGACAACTCTGGAAGCCAAGCCCTTTTTGTTAGCAATTACCAGAAATAGATGCGTGAAACTTAAGCTACATGAACAGAATGATGATTTTTGCAATGGCATGTGACTGAATTCTGTCTAACTTAGGGCCAGATTCATTAAGGTTTTCTCCCATTTTGTGTCTATGGAAAACTCCCATAGTGAATCAGGTAATTACCGTATTTTTCGCTCCATAAGACGCACTTTTTTCCCCCCAAAAGTGGGGGGAAAATGTATGTGCGTCTTATGGAGCGAATATAAAAAAAACAAACAAAAATCTAACAACCCCCCCCCCCTCCTGACTCCCCCAAGACCTGCCGACTTAATTTACCGCAAACCCCCCCTCCTGACCCCCCAAGACCTGCCGACTTAATTTACCGCAACCCCCCACCCTCCTGACCCCCCCCAAGACCTGCCAAACGTCCCTGGTGGTCCAGCGGGGGTCCAGGAGCGGTCCGAGAACGATCTCCTGGGCGTGGGCCGTCGGCTGCCAGTAATCAAAATGGCGCCGACGGCCCTTTGCCCTCACTATGTCACTGAGACCGACCAATAGCAGCGGTCGGTCCCAGTGACATAGTGAGGGCAAAGGGCCGTCGGCGCCATTTTGATTACTGGCAGCCGACGGCCCACGCCCAGGAGATCGTTCTCGGACCGCTCCTGGACCCCCGCTGGACCACCAGGGACGTTTGGCAGGTCTTGGGGGGGTCAGGAGGGTGGGGGGTTGCGGTAAATTAAGTCGGCAGGTCTTGGGGGGGGGTTGCGGTAAATTAAGTCGGCAGGTCTTGGGGGGTCAGGAGGGGGGTTTGCGGTAAATTAAGTCGGCAGGTCTTGGGGGGGTTTGCGGTAAATTAAGTCGGCAGGTCTTGGGGGAGTCAGGAGGGTGGGGGTTGTTAATTTAAAGGGTTGGGATGGGGGTTTTTTTTTTTGGGGGGGGGGGGGGAGGGGTTCCCAGAGAAAAAAGTTTTCTGATCTGGTGAGTGGACCGAAATGGCCCTCCCCAGACCCGAAAACAAAATGGGGAGAAAAAAAAAAAGCTATGCACTCCCCTAATTTGCTCCATAAGTCGCCCAGACGCAGAGCCGGTTTAGCACAATTTTTTTTTTTTTTTTTAATTTTTCCCCTCTGAATCCTAGGTGCGTCTTATGGTCAGGTGCATCTTATGGAGCGAAAAATACGGTACGTATAAATCACATATAGGCACTATATTTCAATGGAGAGAGCAGAGTTGCTTACCTGTAATAGGTGTTCTCCGAGGACAGCAGGATGACATCATCTGATGGAACCCAGCAAAGAAAATTTATATCAAAATTTCTAGAACTGTGACTGAGTATGCTCCGGCATGCAATTTACCTTGCATCTACACGTGGTCCCCTCAGTCTTATAACACAGAATTAAGAAGAACATAAAAAAAGACAAACTCACAAAGTGGAAACCCAAAACCATGGGTAGGTGGGTGGGTTTCATGAAGACAGACATCCTGCTGTCCCTGTAGAACATCTGTTACAGGTAAACAACTCTGCTTTCTCCAAGGACAAGCAGGAAGGCAGTCATCATACATGTGTGAATCCCTAGCTACAGGATGCACCCCCCCCCCCAACAAAAAAGGGACCAACAAAGCAGGTGCCAACGGGCACAACAACAACGTTTTGTTGCTAACAGGAGGAGGAAGACTGAACAGAAAGAATGGGCCCTAGGCAGGAACAGATTTGGGTTCTAAACCTCAAACAAGTTCCAAAGGACAGATTGGCCAAACCTGCTATTGTGTCAGCCATTCCTATCCAAACAATAATGACAGGCGAATGAGTGGATAGAACTTTAAGTCGCAGCTCTGCAGATCTCCTCCATGGGGAGGCCATACCTCCCTGCTCATAAGTAGGCCACTGATACTGCCAAGGCTCAAAGAGAGTGAGCCCTGACATGGCCCCCAAGATGCAATCCTGCCTAGATATAACAGAAGGAGATGCAGTCTGCTAGCCTGTGGGATATATGCGCTTGCCAGCAAGCCACATCAGGGTTAAACACTAACTTCCCTTCTCCCTGACCTTTGCCTGAATAAAAGCATCACTTGTGCTTAAGTCTCTGCCTGGGAAAGGATACCTGTTGGCCCTGAATTCCTGGGGGAGGGGCTGGGTGTTCCCTAGTCAGAGGCAGGACAAAGTCAGGAGGTATAGATTTCAGCAGCCAATGATATGATCCGTGCACACCCCCTGAGCCAAAGCCAATGGTGTAATGACTCTTCTGTTGCTATGGGAAAGTAGCCAATCATGTAATGACACATCATCTGCCTTTGTATGAATGTACAATAAAAGGAAAAGGCTCGTGAGGGCAAGCCCTCTTTGCCTTCTCTCTTCCTGCCTGCCATGAAAGCTGTCTGATGTGCCTCTTCATTACTCCTATATCTGGTGACCCTTGCGACGTGATGATAAACCCCATGCTTATTTCGGCTGGTCATAGCTTAAAGGTACGTACCGTTCAACAGATCTGCTAATCGTAAGTATATTAAAGTACTTTTTAGTATATTTAAGTATTTTTTAGCAAGTTTGTTCCCCACACTCGTAAGCATGGGCAATGATTTGACTATACAGCAGAGGCTACATGCCAGGAAGCTGCAGCAAATCATCAATAATCATTATTTCATCACCAGAAGAAAAATAGCGCAAGTCAGCCTGGGGGACTTAGAAAAATTAATAAGTGAAATAGCTTGCCGTTGCCCTTGGTATTCGATGGAGGCTGGAACTCTAAATACCCAGGAATGGATCTCAATCGGCAATTATCTTCATACGGCTCCCAGAGCTCCCATAAAGCAAAGATTAATTTGGCAAAAATGTACAGAAGCCATCGAACGCATAGAAAAAAAAGGTTTAAAAACAGCAGTTTCAAACCATGTGCTTTTAGAAGCAGGCAGACATACCCTTCCCCCATCTTCTCAGTCTTCCTCAGAGACAGCAAATTCTTTGTATCCTCAGCTCCCCATACTTACACCCAAGGCACAAGCAATTCACACATCTCCGCCCTCTTTAGAAAAGCAACCCTTGAGAACAATAGAGCCACCACCTGGCCTGGGTGGGGCGATTAGCATTGAATTTCAGCAGAAACTGCAGAAAGAAAACTTTACAGAAAAGGATTTGTTGGAAGGACTTCAAGCCTTCCCCATCACAGAAAAGAACCATGAACAAAGGGGGACAGAAAATGAAATAGAACATCTGGGGACACACAATCACATGGCTCCTGTGGCTTCCTCTGCATCCACCTCAGAGAAAAGACCCCAGGAAATAGAAAACACTGAGGTCAGAAAAACTAGCCTTCCTCCATCTTGCCTGCAAACCCCTTTCCCCACTAACCACTCCCTGAACATTCATTTGCCATTGCCTGAGACAGTCATTAATTCTGCATCATCAATTTGTGCAGGTAAATTACTATCTCAAACCACTGCTCCCGGTAACAATTTATGTGCAGCGGTCAGCATGGGATTCCACCTAGAACATGGAAATCTCACAAGGGAGGAATTATTGAAAGGGATTCAAGCCTTTCCCATTACAGAAAGAAACAAAGAACTAGGTGTGGCAGCAAGTGCCATGTGCAGTGGCTATGCCCCCAGGTCTTCAAAGAAATCAGTGTATAAGACCTTGGGCCAGGCAGCTGCACTCCTGTGTTACAAGCAAAGAAAATATCAATATGAAAAAAAAGATTTAATTAGACTCCTGTGTTACAAGCAAAGAAAATATCACTATGAAAAAAAAAATGGTTTCTCTTTACAAACAGTACAGATTTGGAAAAAAAAATGGTTTCTATTAACTAACAGTACAGAATTGGAAAAAATGGTTTCTATTAGTATTTGAATTCAGTTACAAAAAAATCTGCATACTTTGAGAGTATTTTCCCCCACAAAGTGTATGCAAAGCTTATGTTAAAAACTGTACTGAAATTTGAACAATTACTGTGTAAATTACATGTGAAAGTTTCCCTTTTGCAAAGTTTATTTGGCTCACATTTAAAATGACTCCATTTCTCTGAGATTTAAGTTTATAGTTTGAATTGCCAGCACACAGAACTTATATTTCTACTGTGATTCTCCCTAAAGTGAATTGAAGTGGTGTTTGTCTGCAAGGAATCAGCCAGCCATTGTCTGTGGTTGATGGTATCAATTGTTAAACAAAGCTATCTTTAAGTTCCTATTGACTGAAGGATTAATTCCTTGGGTGCAGTTCTTTTCTTTTGAGAAACACTGCTCCTCCCCCCCTTTACTGTAACTCTTGCTTGCCACTCATGGGGGAGGGAGGGAGAACTTTTGAAAAGAAAAAAAACTGGACTTAGTACTGCAGTTTCTCTCTCTACTTTCTATATGTCTTTAATCTTTTAATACTTTCAAACTTTAGCATGCAGCAGACAGAGCTGAGCAAACAGCGTGTTTAATTTCCTATTCTAATAATTATAAGAAGAAATTATATTCTGATACTCCACATTGAATTTAAGCTCAGAGTATTATTGATTGCAACCTGGAACAATAGTTGCAATCTATAAAGTAATGATGGTGTCTCCACTAGGAGGCGCTATGCTATTCTACAAGTTATATTATATTATTGTTTTAATAATTCTGTTGTATAATAGTTTTTATTTTTCAGATCTGCGGTCCTCATGTCTTAAGGAAACTTCAGTTTTATTTTCTTTTTCACAAATTTTTACAGAATTCTGAACCTTAAAATTTTTACTGATAGAGGTTGCTACATCTAAAGCAATCCCTCCCAAGCCTTTTCTTGCAAATCCAAATTGATTTTATTAAATTGAATAATAGAATTGATTCTCTAAGGTTAAAAAAGTAAGAATTTAACTTTAATCCTTACCTTAATAACTTTTTTGCTGTATGCCAGTTTTTAATATTTTCCAGATTTACAGCCTTCCTGCCATGAGGAGATGTGAAGATGAACACTTTGCAGCTTATTTTAACATTTTTCAAACATTTTTCTAATACCTTTTGACTTTTGATCCTTGATCTAATTTTGTTTTTGATAACTTTTTGATAAGATTTTTAGCTCAAATTATGTGTTATCTGTTGTCTGTCTTGATGCAAGAAATATTTGCAGGATGGATGAATATGTGTCAGTTTTGTGTAAATTAATATTTGCAAGATGAATGAATATATGTCAGTCTTGTGTAACATGTTTAATGTAATGTCTAATATACTTGTCATTTGATTCAGCTTACGGCAAATGACTTTTCCTTTAAACGATTAATTTACATTTATTGCTATTTTACTGAATGAAAATTGATCACTACATAAAAACTTTCTTGATAATGGGGTTACCCTCTTTTCTGAAAAATGGCTCTGCTTACTGCAGCCATTCCTTTGCATGAATTTTGTCAATAATCGAATATTAAATACTTATTTGGCATCCCCTACAACACCACAGGGCAAACCATTGTGGAGAGAGCCAACCATACGCTTAAGAGCTCTGGACCAAACAAAAAGAAAGAAGGGGGGATTGCCTCTGGATTTTCCCCCTGAACAAAGTAGGCTTTTCCCCCTGAACAAAGTATTGTTTAAATCATCTAAACATATCAGGTTCACATAAGAACACAGCCATGAGTAATCATTATGGGACTAGGGTTAGTCACCCACAGCCATCAGTTTTGTATAGAATATTTAATGTCTGGTACGGTCCCGTTCCCTTAAAATGGGGAACGAGGATATGTTTCTCTGCTTGCTTCCACAGGTATATCAAGCTGTGGAACGATGGAAAGGTGTCCAGGTCTACAGGACCCGATCCCCAACTTCTCCATGAGCCTCCACAGCCCTCAGAAGGACAGAGACCGGACTCCTTGCAAAAAGCAGCACCACATGACCTGGGGACAGATCAAGGCCCTATCCAACCAATCTGCACAACTCTTAGAACAGCAAGGCCTTGAGAAAACTCCAGAGAACTTATTAGCCGCTTTTTCTTGCCTGAATGCCAACTCATTAACAATTGTGTTCTGCATCCTCATCTTTTGCCCTATTTCTCCAGCTATGGCGATTTCAGAACAAGGACTCTGACAGAACACAGGTACATCCTCGATGCACAGAACTTTTCACACCTGTTGAATCGAACAGACTGTTGGATCTGCACACACATGCCAACCCAAGCCTGCGGAGAACTACTGATGCATGCTGTACCATTTAACCTTACAGTATGGACTAATTATCCTTTACAGAGAGGTTTTCATTAACTCTCCAGTTAATAATACCATACTACACATTGGTAGCTGTATTCAAGAGACTGCCGCTCTTTGTTGGGACTATGATACAGGGGATGGGAAAGGAATTCAGGTGGGAAATATCCATATTGTAACTGAACTTTTGTATTAATCACTGAACACTTGCATAGTTATACCACATATGAATGCAATTGGCAGATTTCAGGATGTGCAGTGGGAGACCCAAGCAGGTACAGAAAGTATAGAGGGGATGAAGGATTTACCTTTTGTAGTTATATAGCCCAAATGATAACCAATGACATGTCCACTAATCTGTTAGGAAACATATGGATGTTATGTGGGCGTAGAGCATATATGTACATTTCCCCAAGATGGAGAGACAGATGCACTTTAGGCTACATCCTCCCCTCATACTATGCAGTCAAACATTTACCCAAAGCAAGGCTCCGTAACAAAAGGGAGGCGATAAATAATCCCATAGAAAAGTATACAGAAACTCAGATAGCTAGAAGCCTGTTTCCCCCAATGGGGACAGATATGAATTACAGAGACTTACACATCCTAGCTAACTGGACGACTGCCATATTTAATCAGACAGTCCATGCATTAAAACTACTTACAACAAAAGTCTCTCAGATTAGAGAAGTAGCATACAGAACAGCTATACCTTAGAAGCTATTTTAGCCTTAAAGGGTGGTGTTTGTGCATTAATTGGATCTCATTGCTGTGTGTACATATCAGTTTATAAAGCAAACCTCACACATACCATAGAGCAGATAGAAACCATGGTTGCTGATGCACCACTTTCAGACAAAATACCAACTTCTCCATGGGACTGGCTATGGTCCTGATTCCCTGATATTTCTGGTCTCAAAAGGGTGATTTCTATTATAATGACCATAATTGTCTTAATTGTTTGCCTGTGATGCTGTATTCAGTGCATACCCAACCTCATATCCATATTGAAACCTTGCTCTCAGCCCGGATACAAAGATGTCTTGTAAGATGCCTAATAGGGAATCATGAGCCCTGCAGAGTTGGCACACCACCTGCACCAGCTCTGGGTGATATGGAGATTCAGGAGCTCATTGACAGCTGGCACACCACGTCGAATTATAGCTTTCTTCTCTCCATAATCCCCCTTCCCCTATTTCCAGCCCATACCAAGACATAACAGATTTCAGTAAGGGTCTAAAGCTTTACTGAGCTGCCCTAAACAAAAACAGAAAGGGTGAGATGTGGGATATATGCGCTTGCCAGCAAGCCATTTCAGGGTTTAAACATTAACTTCCCTTCTCCCTGACCTTTGCCTGAATAAAAGCATCACTTGTGCTTAAGTCTCTGCCTGGGAAAGGATACCTGTTGGCCCTGAATTCCTGGGGGAGGGGCTGGGTGTTCCCTAGTCAGAGGCAGGACAAAGTCAGGAGGTATAGATTTCAGCAGCCAATGATATGATCCATGCACACCCCCTGAGCCAAAGCCAATGGTGTAATGACTCTTCTGTTGCTATGGGAAAGTAGCCAATCATGTAATGACACATCATCTGCCTTTGTATGAATGTACAATAAAAGGAAAAGGCTCGTGAGGGCAAGCCCTCTTTGCCTTCTCTCTTCCTGCCTGCCATGAAAGCTGTCTGATGTGCCTCTTCATTACTCCTATACTAGCCAACCAGAAAGCATCTGCTTGGCAATGGCAATCACCAACCTTTTCTGATCAAAAGAAACAAAAAGTTGGGTGGACTGTTATGGGCTTCTGTCTACTCCACATAGAAGGTTAAGACCCTTTTGCAGTCCAAACTGTGTAGGGCTCGTACACCTTGGTGCAAATGGGGCTTGGGAAAGAATGTTGGCAGGACAATGTACTGGTTAATATGGAAGTCCAACACCACCTTAGGCAAGAACTAAGGGTGGTCTTGCGCACACTATCATGTTAAAAAGTTTTTTCATGGATAAGTCACTAAAGTCTGGAGCTCACTTACCCTGTGTGCTGAAGTGACCATCACCAAAAATATCACCTCCTAGGTCACGTAGTTTAAGTCACAGGAGCACAGTGGCTCAAAAATAATTTTTATCAGCTGAGCCAACACTACATTGAGGTCCCAAGACACAGCGTTAGGCCTTAGAGGCGGTTTCAATTGAAGCAGACCTTGCATAAAACTTTCAATCATGGAGTGTATGGAAATGGGTTTATCTTCTACACAGTGATACGTGTCAATCGCACTCAGATGAACATTAATGGTCTTCAGACCAACTTCTGAAAGGCATAGAAGGCAGTCAAGCAGGAGAAAGGATCTAGGGCCTTTTGCTCCCACCACATGGAAAACCTCCTCTACTTCAGTCTGTAGGACTTTTTAACGGAAGGCTTTCTAGAAGCTACAAGGATCTGAGACACACCTTCTGAGAGATTGAGTGGTTGCAGGATTAGCTTAACATCCAGGGTGTGAGCGTCAGGCCTGAAGGTTGGGATGGAGCAAATTCCTCCAATCCTGGGTGTTGAGATCTGGAGAAGTCCCAGTCTGATCAGTTTCTAAATGGGCGTCTTCAGGAGGAGTGGAAATCAAATCTGTGTCAGCCAATGAGGGTCTATGAGAATCATGGTCACTTTGTCCTCGCAAAGATTAAAAACCGTCTTTGCCATCAGTGGAGCTGGAGGATATGTGTACAGGAGACCCTCTCCCCAATGGCAAGCAAAAGCATCTGAGGCTGGTCTGCCGTGTGCCCTGTACAGGGAGCAGAACTGAGAAATCTTTCTGTTCCAAGGCACTGTAAACAGATCCACCTCCAGGCTTCCCCAAAAGCAGAAGATCTAATTCGCAACCCCTTGATCCAGAGACCATTCATGGGGTCTGAAGGAGTGACTCAGTCTGTCTGCAATCACATACTCCATTTCGGCAATGTACATGGCCCTGAGCACCATCCTGTGGAAGAGGGCCCATGACTATATCTGGACCTCTTCAAGACACTGGAGAGATATGAACCCATACCCCTCTGCTTGTTGACATACCACATTGCCACTTGGTTGCCGGTCTGTACCAGAGAGCCTAAGTCAAAGTTCTAGAAACTTTCATATAAATTTTCTGTGCCAGGCTCCATCGGATGATGTCACCCATGTGTGAGGTCTGCCATCCTGCTTGTCCTTGGAGAAAAAGCCTTGACTGCTCATGTGTGCCACAGCGCCCCTAAATCGTTTTGAAAAAGCCACTTACATGCATAAGAGGATTTTATGCATTTAAGTCATTTTGAAAACCAAGCATATAAAGTGTTCCTCTCCTCTACATGAAGAAAAATCAAAGGGGGACTTATAGTGCCTAAGAAAAGATCTTCAAAAAATTATTTTTTAAACTGAAGATCTGTGTAGCTTCTCATGTTCTAACAGAAGAAAACCAGCATGGTGACAAGAGATGTCCTATGGTGCATTATGGTTCATTTCCCTATAGGCTCCTATTATTATTTCATAATATGACAGACTAATTTCTGGTCACCTCGCTATTTTCTTTCTGGAAGTTAGTAAACAAAGTACTGCTATAAAAGATGAGCAGTTTAAAAAAAATAAAGAGGGAGGGGTTTGTCTCAGGAAGTTTAATGGATTTCCTCTTTTTTTTTTTTTTTTTAAAGGAAAGAAAAACTATGCAAGGGAGACAAGCATGTTAATGCAATCTAGCCAGCATGTAGAGTTTTTATATTTACTGCTAATGTCCTTGGTGATGTGTCTCCTTTCAGCATAAATCCAATGAACCAGCAACATTTTACTTTTAATTCTTGTTCATGTTGCCTCACTTGAATTATAAGTATGTCAGACATGCGCAAAAGTAGAAAGACAATTAAAATACTGCTGGTTCAACAGACTTAAACTGAAGTGAGCCAAAACATGTCATCACTGACCAGGAGCAGGGTGAACTAATTGAAATCAATCCAATTTAATTCACCAAGCGTAAAGCTTTAATTTAAATCACAATTTTCAATTTCTTGAAGTCTTGCATGCTATTTGATGCACAAAGAGAGCAGAATGAATGAGCTTGTGAATTGAATGATATATTATTTGAGATAATTAATTTTATTTGCACCCAGTTACTTTATGATGATATCTAAATGTAATTAAATATACAAAATAACATTTAGAATTTATTTTTATTAAACATAATGACGGCAATTTTCAAAGCCATTTACCTAGGTAAATAGTGATTTACTGAGGTAAACAGGACTAGCTAAAAACTGCCTTCCTCTGCTTGGCTATGAGTACACGCAGGCTTCCATAACGATTATAATTTTTGGCAAGTTAAAAAGAGGTGCTCCCATCAGGAGCAGAGGGAGTATTCACGACAGGAGAAAAACATAGTATATAAACATGGATTTTCAAAAGCATGCACACTATATTCTAGTCTCTGCCCTCCATACAATAACTTCTTAAAACATGTGTATGCCCTTAGCTAAGAAATGCATGTTATAAAAATATCCCTAAACTTGGCAGCTGCACAGTTACTCAAAATTACACTCAATAACCTTGAATGATTTGTTCATATTTGCCATGGTTTTTCCACTCTTAATTTTGAGTTTGTGAAGCCATTACAAAAATGCAAAATTGCTAATATTTATTTATTTATTTGTTTATTTGTTATTTTTATTATACCGAGTTTCATGATAGGAATCACATCAACCCGGTTTACAATTAACAATGTGAGTAAAGGCAGAGAGTAACAAAGTAAAGAACATTTCCCAATACAAGAACAAATATAGTATGAAACTTAACAAATATTATAACAATATTTTGGATGTGAGAAAGTTACAAAAAACATGGAAAAATAACTTGGATATGAAAGGGGAAGAATTGTAGAACGACTATAAGCATTTTAACCAGCTGTATCAATTAATAAATATGTATAATATTATAAAATGTAGATGTGTAGCAAAATGATTAGATAAGATATTGTTGTGAAGTATAATAAAATGTTGCTGTGACTGCGTGTGAAGTTAGTGGGATTTTTTTTTTTTTTTTTTTTTTTTTTTTTACAGTTCCTAACTTTTGTGTTTATGCTGATGATGAGTGGGGAATTTAATCCAGATCTGGGAAAGCTTTTTTAAAAAGCCAAGTTTTTAGTCTTTTCCTAAAAGTTGGAGCGCATGGTTCTTGTCTTAAGTCCGGTGGGATGGAGTTCCAAAGGATTGGACCTGCTGATGAGAGAGCTCTTGAGCTGTAGGATTTATGATGGTAGGTTTTGGCATGTGGAACCTGTAGTGATTCTTTGTAGTGTTCCCTGATGGGTCTGTCTGATGTGTGTTTTTTAAAAGGGATTTGTAGGTCCAGTTGAGTGTGTTGATGGATGTTCTTGTAGATAATCATGATGGTTTTATACATAATTCTGAAGTGGATCGGTAACCAATGAAGGTCTTTGAGGATGGGGGAGATGTGGTCGATTTTCCTGGAGTTTGTGAGGATTCTGGCTGATGTGTTCTGTACCATTTGTAGAGGCTTGGTGTAGGAAGCTGGGAGGCCTAGTAGAAGAGAATTGCAATAATCTAGTTTGGAGAAGATTATTGCTTGCAGGATTGATCTAAAGTCATGCGCATGGAAAAGTGGCTTTATTCTTTTCAGGATATGTAATTTGTGGAAGCAGTCTTTGGTAGTTCTGTTAATGAATGGTTTGAGGCTAAGATGATTATCTAATATGATTATCTAATATGCTCAAGAATCATACAAATCCACCCATTAGCAATCTTGGCACAGCAAAATTACATGTGGAGAATCACACAAAGCAGTATTTTCCATAAAACAACTATGCCTTGCTTGGGTGTAGTTAATTATTTTTTCAATAAAAGGAAGATTTCTTCCAGTACCCTGTTTTCCATAGATAGAGGGATGAATTAGACATCATCCAGTAGCATTGAAAAGAACAGTCTCTTCAAGCTAATACAGCTCTGAGTTCTACTGATCATGTGCAGGAGTTCCCACACAAGCATGCCTCAGAGTCTCCTCAGTCTATACGAAAGCTAAGAGGTGCCCAGTCTACTCTCCAGGGAGGAGGGCAGGCATCTCATGTCTAATTCATCCTGCTATCTATGGAAAACACCTTTTATAGTAAGTAAACTAGAGAACTGTCTTCCTGAGATAAGAGATGTAGGTCGTTTCCAAGATGTATAAGTGGTTTTGTGGATAGTTGAAATAGATATGAGGAGAGGTTGAAGAACCCGAATATGTATACCTTGGAGGAGAAGAGGAGCAGGGTTGATATGATACAGACCTTAAGATACTTGAAAGGTTTTAATGATCCATGGTCGTCAACAAACCTTAGTAGAACTAGGGGGTAACTATTTGAAACTCCAGGGAGGAAGACTAAGAACCAATGTCAGGAAATATTTTTTCATTGAGAGGGTGGTAGATGCCTGGAATATCCTTCCAGAGGAAGTGGTAAAGACTAAAACTGTGAAGGATTTCTAAGGGGCATGGGATAAACACTGTGGATCCCTAAAAAGCTAGAGGATAGGAATAAATAGAAAAGCTTAACCGGCACTAAGCGGCCGTTACTACCCTTAAGAGAAACATGGGGGTAACCTGCATGGAGCAAAAGACCATTTTGGTCTTTTTCTGCAGTCATTACTATGTTACTATGTAGATATGCATACCATGTTTGTCTTGGCCATGCCAGTGTGATGAGAATCATGAGGCTTGATCCTTCATGAGTTTGGTTCTCGCTGAAAGTAGTATAGGAGGAAAAGCATACATGAGGTCTGTTTTCCAGGAACGCATCTTGTGCTTTGCATAATGCACTGTGTAGTATGGAGCAGAATCAACAATTTACGGTTTTGCTTCAATGCAAACAGGTCAATCCAAGGACAATCTCATAGGCTGAACAGATGGCAGATATGGACTGTTGTAGTGACCATTCGTGTGGACAAAAAACCTGCTGAGACGATCCACCAAGCATTTGCTATTCTGGATAAATAAGTGGCCTGAAATTTGGCCTCATTCTTTATCACCCACGCTCAGTTCCCCAAAGACAACTAAGAACTTAACTATTTCCATTGCTTGTTAACTGCCTCCTTTTTCTAACCTTACTATGGTCCCTTACCATACTGTACTTTGCCCAGACTGCTCCTTTACCTGTTACCACATGTACTTATGCATGACTATTGCTGTTCTTTGTACTTCCCTTCTATTTCACCCCTGTAAACCATTGAGATGGCAAAACCAGAACGACGGTATATAAAACTCGATAAATAAATAAATATGCATAGTATTTCCTAGCACAAGATCCAAGACTTGTTTCCTTCTTTTTATGTAAAGCATGGCTACTTGGTTGGTTGTTTGAATCAGGATGTTCTTCCCTCTGAGGATGTGAGCGAAGGCATGTAGTGCCTTGTGCATTTCTCCGAGTTCCAGCAGGTTGATCTGAAGAATACATTCTTGAGGAGACCAAAGATCTTGCATTTTGTAGGAGCCAGTATGGGCTCCCCAACCTTCAGTGGAGGCATCAGTGACCAAAATGAGTTGGACGAAGAGGTGTACCTGTCTGAAGGACAGTCAGTTGTAACCACCAAGGAATTTTCAATGATATCTCTGGAGTAAGTTGGATAGGTGTGTGGAGTGATTGGAGAAGTTGGTTCCATTGAGTTCGTAGACCTCACTTCAGGTAAACTTGTCAGAGAAACTATATGAACTGCTGCTGCAAAGTTTCTCAAAACCTTAGAATGTTGCGTGCTGTTACCATTTGCGAGGCAAGTAATGTGTTTTCAATTTTGGTTAATGCTGATGATTGATCCAATAGAAGGAATGTTTGTACCTGTGTTGAATCTATAAATCACACCAATGAATATTATGTGCTGATTAGGTTCCAGGATGGATTTCCCGAAAGTGATCAAGAATCCTAAAATTGCAGAGTATGTTTCATTGTAGTTAACTACTCCTGAAGAACATCCCATATAGGAGCTGCTGGGTGCCAATCATACAAGTAAGGAAAGCAGAGTTGCTTACCTGTAGCAGGTGTTCTCCCAGGACAGCAGGGTGTAGTCCTCACATATGGGTGACATCACTGGTCAGAGCCTATCATGGAAAACTTTCTGTCAAAGTTTCTAAAACCTTATGACTGGCACACTGTGCATGCCCAGCATGCCATGATCCTTCAAGCCACAGCGGTCTCCCTTCCGTCTCGTTTCTAGCAATAGGTGCGAGCAAAAAATAAAATAATAAAACGTTTCAGACCCAACTCTGCGGGATGGCGGGTGGGTTTCGTGAGGACTACATCCTGCTGTCCTGGGAGAACACCTGCTACAGATAAGCAACTCTGCTTTCGCCCAGGTCAAGCAGGATGGTAGTCCTCACATATGGGTGATTAGCAAGCTACAAGCTGACTCATATTTAATGGGCCAACAGCACAGAACCTGTGCAACAGGCACAACAATTGGTGTGCTGTTGGGAAAAATGAGGCAGCCTGAAATCACAGCAGGTTGGATGTGGAAGGAGTTGGGATTATACTGGAAATAAATTCTTCAAGACAGATTGGCTAAAGGCTGAATCTTGGCATCCTTCCTTGTCCAAGCAGTAATGTGCTGCAAATGTGTGAAGAGAGGTTCATGTTGCAGCTTTACAGATGTCAGCAATCAGTACTGCTGACATCTGTAAAGCAATGAGGTTGCCATTGCTCTTACTGAGTGTGCCTTCACGCGTCCCTGGAGAGGAAGGCCTGCTTTGTCATAGCAGAATTCAATACAGTCTGCTAACCAATTGGAGAGAGTTTGTTTGCCCACTGCAGCTCCTGGTTTGTTTTTATCAAAAAGAACCAAAGAGTTGGGTGGATTTCCTATGGACTGCAGTGTGATCTAGGTAAAAGGCAAGTGCATGTTTACAGTCCAAAGTGGGTAAAACCTTCTCGCCTTGGTGAGAGTTAGGCCATGGGAAAAATGTGGGCAAGACAATAGACTGATTCAAGTGGAAATCAGTAACTACCTAGGGAAGGAATTTTGGGTGAGTACGGAGCACTACTCTGTCATGTAGGAACCTGGTATAGGGTGAGTATGCAACAAGTGCTTGCAACTCACTAAGTCTTCGAGCAGATGTAATGGCTACTAGGAAGAGAACTTTCCATGTAAGAAATTTAACCTCGCAAGAATCTATAGGCTCAAACGGGGAGCGCATGAGCCTTGTAAGTACTACATTTAGGTCCCATTCAGGTACTGGTGGCCGTAAAGAGGGCTTAAGTTGTAATAGACCCCTCATAAACCTACTCACAAGCACCGCCTTCCCAACACTCGGACCGTCTTGATGCTGCTCTCCTTCGTCCCGATAGAACCCTCCTAAGTCCCAGCGGTCCGGGTCCTCCCGGGCGGATCTCGGGGTTCCAGGGTGAAAATCCTGCCTGGTCGCCTGGCTTCATGCCACCTCCCGGCCTATCCTTCTCCGCGGAGTTCTCCTTACCATCCTTCTTCTCTCCGCAAGGCCGGCCCAAGGGTCCACCACTCCGTCCGCAACACTTAGAATGATAGGATTTTCGTATGGAAGACTTTCGTGAAGCTACTAGCACTTGAGAGACATCAGTTGAAAGGTTGAGTGGTTGGAGTATCAAGCGTTCAACATCCAAGCTGTGAGGGATAGGGTCTGAAGGTTTGGATCGCATAGCTTGCCTTGGTTCTGAGTTAAGAGAGTGGGTGCTGTGCCCAGGCGAATTGGCTCTCTGATTGAGAGATCGACAAGTATGGGAAACCACACTTGTCGAGGCCAATATGGGGCTATGAGTATCATTGACCCTTTGTCCTGTTGTAGCTTCACGAGAGTCTTGGCTATCAGCAGTATCGGGGGATATGCGAATAGGAGGCCTGAGGTTCCAGGTGCGAGCAAAGGCGTCCATGGCTAACCTATTTTGCTGATTGTACAGGGAGCAGAATCTGTCCACTTTGTGATTCAGTTGGGATGCAAAGAGGTCTATTGTTGGTTGACCCCAGCGTTGAAAGATTCTGATCATTACTACAGGATCCAGGGACCACTCGTGGGGATGGTACTGTCGGCTGAGGCGATCTGCTACCACGTTCTGTATGCCTGCCAGGTAAGTGGCCCAAAGAAACATAGAATGCGTTAGGGCCCAGTCCTAGATCTGCGCGGCTTCTTGGCATAGGAGATAAGAGCCCATGCCTCCTTGTTTGTTCAAGTGCCACACTGCAATTGTGTTGTCTGTTTGTATGAGAACAGTCTTGTGTGAAAGGCAGTCTGAACGCATAGAGAGCATAACATATAGCTCAAAGCTCTAAAAAGTTTATTTGAAATGTTGCTTCGAGTTTTGTCCAAGTACCTTGAGTTTGAAGATTGTTCACTTGTGCTCCCCAACCTAAGGTGGATGCATCTGTGGTTAAAGTGATTTGTGGAACTGGTTGATGGAATGGCAGACCTGTTAGCAAGTTGTTTTTGTTCGTCCACCAGAGTAGAGATAAACGTAACTGGTGGTTATATGAATCCGAGACGACAGTGGCTGAATGGCTTGGAGCCACTAAGATTTCAAAGTCCATTGCATTATTCTCATGGCTAACATGGCCATAGGAGTGACATGGACCATCGAAGCCATGTGGCCCAGCAGCGTTAAGAATTGATGGGCTGAGGCTGTTTTCTTTGTGCGCAGAGATATAGCTAGCCTGGAGAGTGTGACTGCGCAATCGTTGGGCAGGAAGGCCTTTGGGACGGTGGTGTCCAACTCTGCTCCAATGATATGCAGGAGGAGAGATGGAATCAGGTGGGATTTTTGGTAGTTGATGAGAAATCCCAAGGAGTGAAACAGACTGATAGTGAGCTTGAGAGCGTCGAGAGTTCCTTGCTTGGATTGGCTCTTGATGAGCCAGTCGTCTAAGTAAAGAAAGAATTGAATGCTTTTCCTGCATAGATGGGCTGCTGCCACTGCCAGGTACTTTGTAAATACATGGGGTGCCGAGGCAAGTCCGAAGGGAAGGACCCGGTATTGAAAGTATTGATGTCCCACTAAGAAATGCAGGTATTTGCGGTGAGGTGGGAAGATTGGAATGTGAGTGTTAAGCATCTTGAAGATCCAGAGAACAGAGCCAATCTCCTGTATGAAGAAGTGGAAGCATGGTGCCTAAGGACACCATCCTGAATTTTTCTCTTCGTAGAAATTTGCTGAGATTGCGGAGGTCTGAGATGGGGTGGAGGCCTCCTGTTTTCTTTGGAATGAGAAAATAGCGGGAGTAGAATCCTCTGCCCTGCTGAGGTGGGAGAACAGGTTCCACGGCCCTGGCGCCCAGAAGGGTGGACAATTTGACTCCAGAAGAGGTGTGTGATCTTTGTGCATCCACAGTGGGTTGGGCAGTGAATCCCGGGGTACCGTGAGAAAGTTGAGACGGTAACCCTGGATTATGATAGAAATATACCATTGGTCTGTGGTGATGTTGACCCAATTGGTTATAAAGTGATGAACTTGACCTCCCACTGGCAAATTTGGCTTTCAATTTGTGCAGGGGCTGCTGTTCTCTGGAAATGCTTCAACACCCAGATGCTTGGCCTGTCTGTGGAGGAGGCTGAGGTCTGGATGGTTTAGGCTGCCAAGGATGTCCTCTCTGAGGCGGTCTAGTTGTCTGGCCATGAGGTGCAGGTGGCTAATAGCTGTGTGGGCAATAGAATGGCTTTTTAGGGTCTCTTCTAGATGACCGTCTGGCAGAAGAAGGGACCTCTGTAGTTGGCGCAGGGTCTCATTGTAGACTTTCAATTGAGCCACTGCGTCTTGTACTTTGTCACCAAATAAAATTTCACCAGTGCAAGGTAAGTCAGCCAGTCTGTCCTGGACTTCAGGTCTGAGGCTTTTAACCATGCCCATTCTCCTGGCACTGATTCCCGTTGCTGACATATGAGAAGCTGTTTCGAAGGAATCGTGAGCCGCACGGACTTCGTGCTTTCCAGCTTCAAGGCCCTTATGTAAAATGGCATTGAGAGTGCCCTGGTGTTGTTGAGGAAGAGTATCAGCTACTTCCTGAACCTGTTTCCAAAGGTTCCTTTGGTATTGCATCATGTAGAGTTGGTATGATCAATTCTTGAGAGCAGCATTGAGCCCTGAAACATTTTATGACCTAAAACGTCCATGAACTTTTGATCCTTGCCAGGAGGCGTTGATGAATGTGGATGAAGTCTCCGTGATTTCTTTGTGCCAATTCCAGAACCACCGACTGATGTGGCAGTTGTGGTTTCTGGAATCCGGGTATGTGCTGAAATACGTAAGTTGCATCTGTTCTTCTGTTCACCAGAGGAACAGTGCAGGGATGTTCCCAAAGTCAATGCTGCAGGTCTACCAGTACTTCGTGTACTGGAATAGCCATGACTTCCTTTCGATCATCAATAAATTGAAGTACCTCCCATGTCTTGTGTCTTGTATCCTCCTCTGTAATTAGATCGAAAGGATTGTTTCTGGCATTTCCCTTATGAAATTTGCAAAGGAGAGGTCTTCAGGTGGAGACTTTCTTCTGGAGGAGAGGGTTCTGACAAAATATCTTCTGTAGAAGAATCAGTGTCCATCTCCTCCCAGGTGTCTGAGAAGGTCTTAGGACGACGTCCTAGACGAAGAAGGAAGACTGGTGTTGTAGGATGTAAAAGCACCGATGGATCCTTTGATGGATGTTGATGGATGCATCAATAGTAATTGTTGTGGCACCGATGGCATTGAGGGAAATCGCGGGCATCTTGGTCCCGAGAGCCCTGATAGTCCAGGCATCGGTTGAGGCATCGGTGACTGCGGACTGGAGTCTGTGCCTTTTTCATCCGATGACCCAGGAATAGGAATCGGGTCCTTTGGAAAATGCACTGATTGCATCGGCATCAGTGGACCAGGTTGTGTCGGTAGAGCACCGATTAATGTATCCAGTCTGGTAAGCAGCGGTGCAAACATCAATGGCTCCGGTAGTGGTGCCGGTATGGGGGCTGACACCGGTGGCTGTAGTTCACAGAGGGCATCAAGGACTGCCTGGCAGATAAAACGTCGAGTTCCTCCCTGAGAGCTGATGATGACAAAGCAAATACAGGGGGTGGCAGGCTAGGCGGAACTGGCTCCTCCACAGGTCCCTGTGGGGGCACAGTACCTGGCACAGATCAGTGGGGATCACCTTGGATGTTCTGGAGTAGAGGGCATACTCGGCTCCTCTATATGTGTCCTCTTTGCAAGCGGTTCGATGGCCATCGAACCCGCTGCGGTGTCTGTGCCGGCATCGGGCATGGATTCTCGTCGGTGCCGGTGTTTTCATCTGTGCTCGGCCCAGTCTTTCCCCAGAACCGAGGTAGAAGTTGTCAATGACTTCGATGAAGTCGGTGACGGATGGTCACCGCTTCCTCGATGTTCCCGGCGGGTTTTTATCATCACTTTTTTCTATGCCCCTGCAGTGAAGATTGTGTGGATGTCGATGGAACCAGGTGTATTTTAAAACAGGGTTTCTGTTTTATCTAGGTAAGCCCGCCAACCTTTTGGAGTCATCTTGGTGCATTTTGGGCAAGTAGAGACATCGTGAGCCGAACAGAGGCACAGCACACAAACATCATGCGGGTCGATTATCGACACGGTTTGGGGGCACTCTGGACATTTTCTGAAATCTGTTGCCATAATGGCAAAGGATGAGGCCAAAAACAGTTGACAGTTTGTGGACACAGAAAACGGTGGTGATGGTACCTACCGGGAAGTGAGTATTTTACTCACCATATCGAAGAAAAATATTTACCGATGGGAGACCCCTATGAGGGAATATTTTTCTGAAGGAATTTTAAAAAGTTTTCCGTGAGGAAAATTATGTGAGAAGTCTCACAGAGCTCCTAAACACGAGACAAACTGCAGCACAGAAAAAAAGAGACTGAAGGGAGGCCCCCCTGTGGCTTGAGGGATCATGGCATGCTGGGCATGCTCAGTGTGCCAGTCAAATGTTTCTAGAAACTTTGACAGAAAGTTTTCTGTGATAGGCTCTGTCCAGTGACGTCACCCATATGAGAGGACTACCAACCTGCTTGTCCTGGGAGAAACACAAATTCCTTGATGACACAGATAGGACACTATTACTGAAAGCATTTTTCTGAAGACTGAAGGGGTGGCCAGAAGTCCAAGCGGAAGAAGTTTGTGTTGGTAGTGTCCACCTTCAAAGAGAGGTACCACCAAAAGGAAGGATGAATGGAAGTGTGTGTATATGCATCTTGGATATCCAAGGAGCACATCTGGACATCGTGTTGGATGAAAGGAAGAATTGTGCTCAATTAGATCATTCAGAATTTCTGTCAATGAAGATGCTTGTTAAGATTCCAGAGGTCTAAGATGAGACAGAGGCCTCCAGACTTCTTAGGGATTAGGAAATATTGGGAATAGAATCCACGATTGTATTGAACAGGAGGTATCTCTTGTATGGCTCTTTGTGAAAACCAAATTCTGTACTTCCTGCTTCCAGAGAGGAAGGTGAGCAGGGTCGCATAAGGGAGTACTGGCTGTTTGAAACTGAAGTGATAAATATGTTGGACAATCCTCAGTACCCAGTTGTCATGAGATACTGGATTCCATATCTTCAGAAACAATTGAATTCTGCCCCTCATCTGATTGCTGCAGTTGATCAAAAACTTTGTATCAGTTTTGCTGGAGGCTGTTGGGTCTTTTGTTGTTGGTACCTTCAAAGATAATTTCATGTTGGTGCTAGGTGAGATTCCTGTCACTGTATCGGTAACAGTGGCAGATGATATTGATGATAAGATCTGTATAACTTCCTGGGGTAATAAGGTTGTTTATAAGATATGGTCTTCTGATGTAAGGATGTGGTTCTGCCTTCATAGAGTGTGACTGGACCACTACAGTTTGCTTATTGATTTGAGATAGTCTTGTAATTTCTCAAAGAGATTGTCACCAAGATAAGGTAAGTTTGCCAGCTTTCGTGAACATAAGAACATAAGAAAATGCCATACTGGGTCAGACCAAGGGTCCATCAAGCCCAGCATCCTGTTTCCAACAGTGGCCAATCCAGGCCATAAGAACCTGGCAAGTACCCAAAAACTAAGTCTATTCCATGTAACCATTGCTAATGGCAGTGGCTATTCTCTAAGTGAACTTAATAGCAGGTAATGGACTTCTCCTCCAAGAACTTATCCAATCCTTTTTTGACTGCCGCAGCACACTGAACCGACGATTTCAATGTGTTATCCACTATGACACCTAGATCTCTTTCTTGGGTTGTAGCACCTAATATGGAATCCAACATTGTGTAATTATAGCATGGGTTATTTTTCCCTATATGCATCACCTTGCACTTATCCACATTAAATTTCATCTGCCATTAGGATGCCCAATTTTCCAGTCTCACAAAGTCTTCCTGCAATTTATCACAATCTGCTTGTGATTTAACTACTCTGAACAATTTTGTGTCATCTGCAAATTTGATTATCTCACTCGTCGTATTTCTTTCCAGATCATTTACAAATATATTGAAAAGTAAGGGTCCCAATACAGATCCCTGAGGCACTCCACTGTCCACTCCCTTCCACTGAGAAAATTGTCCATTTAATCCTACTCTCTGTTTCCTGTCTTTTAGCCAGTTTGCAATCCATGAAAGGACATCGCCACCTATCCCATGACTTTTTACTTTTCCTAGAAGCCTCTCATGAGGAACTTTGTCAAACACCTTCTGAAAATCCAAGTATACTATATCTACCGGTTCACCTTTATCCACATGTTTATTAACTCCTTCAAAAAATGGTCGGATCACCGACTCATAATCTCTAACCTAATGGTAAAAGAACATCCTCCTCTCTCTTTCCCTAAAACCACTATACAGTTCAAAAAACCTTGCTCCTCAGACCTCATCAAATCTCACCTCGAAAAAGAAACACCCCACCTTAACCTAGCGGATGTAGACACGGCGATTACATCATGGATCAATATCGCCACAAAGATCGCAGAACAAACTTGTCCAAGCTCCACTAAAATACTACGCAACCCACCTCCTAACAGGAAACCTTGGTTCACCCCTGAACTAAAGGTATTAAAACAAAATCTTAGAAAGAAAGAGAAAATCTGGAGAAATACACCATCCTCAGCAACACAAACGGCTTACAAAACCCTCCTTTCTGCTTACAGAACTGCCATCCTTAAAACGAAAAGGGATTTCTTCGCAAAAAAATTCATCATTTTTTCTTTGATTCGAAAGCCCTATTCTCGTATGTCTCTACTCTTACCAAGCCATTCCCCCCCCTCCATCCCAGATGATTCAGCACTCGACAAAGCAACAGAACTTTCAATCTTCTTTAAGAAAAAAATCTCAGACCTAACTGCTTCTCTCTGATCCTCCTACCACTCATCCTCCACTCAGCAGCATACCTACTCCACAACTAAATTTTTCACTAGAAACATTCGAACCTACATCAACGATGGAAATTGAAAACATCATTAAAAAGCTAAAACCAGCAATGCACCCTATTGACCCAATTCAGACTAATCTTCTCTTCAACATCCCAAACTCCATCTCTAAACCTCTCTCGGATACCATTAACCTCTCCTTAGCCCAAGGTCGAGTGCCAGACCAACTAAAGTTTGCTATTCTCAAACCCATATTAAAAAAACTGAATTTGTCCCCATCAGATCCAGCTAATTTCCGTCCAATAGCCAACCTTCCCATTATCGCTAAAATTATGGAAAAAGTGGTTAACAAACAGCTATCAGAGTACCTTGAGGATCATCATATCCTTTTCCCATCACAACATGGATTTAGGAAGTCATTCAGAACAGAAACTCTACTGCTATCACTCGCAGACAACATCCTTATCAACATGGAAAGAGGTCAAAAGCATTTACTAGTACTACTAGATCTATCCTCAGCATTTGACATGGTCAACCATTCAACTCTACTGGAAAGACTAGCAGAAATAGGCAAAGGATTAGCCTTCAGCTGGTTCAAGTCATTCCTTTCCAATAGGTACTATAAACTCAAGATTAACAACAAAATATCTCCTGACGTCCGCTCCAACATGGGTTTTCCCCAGGGATACTCCCTCTCACCCACACTATTTTAACTATTGATCATATTATGATCACTATTGCCAAGTGTCCCCACCACCATTACCTCTCTCACGAAATCCTGCATTCCACTAAGAATTAAATCTAAAATAGCTGCCTCTCTCATTGTTTCCTGAACCACAGACCTAACATTTCCTAAGGAAGACTGTTGAGCCTGGATAGACACTTTGGAAAGGTTACTCTCCAATCCAGATTAAGGATCAAAAGATAAGAAATTGCCATACTGCATCAGACCAAGGGTCCATCAAGCTCAGCATCCTGTCTCCAACAGTGGCCAGTCCAGACTACAAGTACCTGGCAAGTACACAAATTCTAAGTAGATCCTATGCTACTGATGCCAGTAATAGCAGTGGCTAATCCCTAAGTCAACTTGATTAACAGCAGTTAATGGACTTCTCCTCAAAGAATTTATCCAAAACGTTTTTAAACCCAACTACACTAAATGCACTAACCACATCCTTTGGCAACAAATTCCAGAACTATATTTTACATTGAGTGAAAAATAATTTTCTCCGATTAGTTTTAAATGTGCTACTTGCTAACTTCATGGAGTGCCCTCTAATCCTGCTATTATCCAAAAGAGTAAATAACCGTTTCACATTTACCTGTTCTAGACCTCTTATGATTTTAAAGATCTCTATCATATCCCCCCTCAGCAGTCTCTTCTCCAAGCTGAACAGCCTTAACCTCTTTAGCCTTTCCACCACCTTTATCATTTTGGTCATCCTTCTCTGTACCTTCCAGTGCAACTATTTTTTTTTAGATGCGGCGACCAGAATTATACAGGTGAACAATACAGAAACATTATGACATTTTCTGTTTTTTCACCATTCCCTTCCTAATAATTCTAACGTTGTTTGCTTTTTTGACTGCCGCAGCACACTTAGCCAACTATTTCAATGTATTATCCACTATGACGCCTAGATCATTTTCCTGGGAGGTAGCTCCTAACATTGTCTAACTACAGCATGAGTTATTTTTCCCTATATGCATCACCTTGCACTTGTCCACATTAAATTTCATCTGACATTTGAATGCCCAATCTTCCAGTCTTACAAGGTCCTCCTGCAATTTATCACAATCTGCTTGTGATTTAACTACTCTGAATAATTTTATATCTACAAATTTGATTTAACTCACTCAAGGTATTCCTTTCCAGATCATTTATAAATATATTGAAAAGCACAGGTCCAAGTACATATCCCTGCGGCATGCCACTGTTTACCCTTTTCCACTGAGAAAATTGATCATTTAATCCTACTCTCTGTTACCTGTCTTTTAACTAGTTTATAATCCACAAAAGAACTTTGCCTTCCTTTTACAATATCTCCTCCACCGTACAGTGGATCAGAAACACTTTCTACCTCTGGAAAAGTTATCTAAAATCAGATGCATCTCCTTTACCTTCTGAGACTCTTTTGCCTCCAGTTTTAATATTGTAACCATGCAGTTGGTTAGCAAATTAAATGTCTATTTTGTTGAAATGCCTTAGCCTGTTGACATGACTTTCGTCTGACCCTGATATTACTTATTTGGAAGAGACCAGGGATCCATCTCTGAGCCAAGTTCAGGACAGATAAGAGCTCAGAGGAGGAAATTAGATGTTTGGCTCTTCCTCTATTTGGTGGGCTGTTTACACAGGTAGTGTTACCTTCTAAAATCAAAACAAAACAAAAAAGGTCCAGATGAATCCTAATGAGAATGTTTAGCCAATCTACCAGCTCTATATCTAGAGTCCTTTGGATCAAATCATTAGATCAGCATCAGCACAGGGGACATATTGAGTGCCATTTTCTGTCCCCACAGCTGCTTCTCCTCATCCCACTTTCTACTTAGACAAAAAGTAAGTGCGAGTCAAAAGATGAACAGCCATGTGGCTCTAAAGTGAGCACTCATTTATTCATGCTGCTGCCAGCCTGTGACAATGAGCTTGCTAAGGGATGGGAGACAGGACAAATGGATCCCACTTCAGCCCTGGCTCTTCTCTTCATTCTCACCTAGCTCAGTAGGGTGAAAAGTTCCAATATCAGACTATCCCACTTCAGGCTGTCAGTATCACCTTCCATATTTTAGGCAACCGTATGAATGGGCACATGAAAATTTTTCAGCCCAAGACATACGTTTCCATAATTGAAATACTGAGTCAAGCAAAGCCCAAATAGGGGGACAGTATGACAGACATATGAAACCAAACAAGAGGGAGAAGTATTTAATCATAAGATGCTTACCAATATGTTTCTGAATAAATATCAAATCCACACCCAATACTTACGACTGTATTTTTCAGTCTACTACTCCCATTAATAAAATCGTCAACATCAAACAGAGTACAGTAGATCTACTATATTCTACTTATAACATTTTGCCCTAAAAAATAGATTATTCTGTGACTTTCCATACACTAAAAATCTTAAGTTGGAACTTTGGCTAGGCAATTATGGATCCAGTACATTTCGAGGTTCATATTGCTTAAGCTGGGGAGCAAAAGCTTTACCCATATATTCACTGGAACAGACCCAAATAAGTATTCTGCTGATTATACCATCATTAAGTCAGCTATCGAACTGGCCCAGTTAATTAAATTTGATATAGCTATATACATACATATACCTGCACATATGTAAAAATATAAAGTACAGAATTGCTTTGGAAAGAACAAAACCTCTATGGTTCACCACCCTTAATGCAAAATAGACTGTCCTCCTGCTCACAGAAAAATTAAACTTTCTGGAAAATCCTATAAGAGGTACTGCTACTTTAATGCTATACTAACATATTTTTGGAATTTTAAAATGATCAAATCTTCACATACTGATGTAATACCAAAGTATACACTAAATTATATAAGTACCATAAAATACCTAAAGCATACAAAAAAGCCTACTTTCAACATTTTTGCACATTATATTAATGTTAACAAGGCAATGTGTTTTGGTATAGAGTAAGAACAAAAGTCATCTGCATTATGTCCATCATCCCAATCGATTATATCAGTTGATCAATATTCAGAATTAAATGGATCCATTAGGTCAATTTAATAGATCTCTTTACAAAATTATTTTCTTTCATATGAGCATAAGCAGATCTACTGTACAAGGTTTCCTCACTGCTTCTTAGGGTTCTTTACTTTCCACCTGGAAATCAGAATACTAAACCATTTGTTTATTAGAGGGTAAAAAGAGCAGAATTCAGTCAGATTTCCTGTTATAGTACTAAGTTAGAAAGAACAGGGCTCAGAGAGAACTTAAGGTTTTTTTTCCCCTCTAAAAGCATATTTATTAAAAAAGGAAATAAGAACTGATGACAGGAAGTCTCAAATATTCATAATGAAACCCAAACAATTTCAAATCGTACTTTATTTCATTATGATCAAGCCTGAGCAATTGCCAGTTCTGTAAAATAGTCTATAAAGTAATACTGGACAAGTAACATGGAAAAACACTATATTATACATTAATACATTCAATATTTAAGTAGCCAAAGCATCTAGCACACTTTTTTCTGTTATTTAAGCAATTTTATAATCAAATGGATCAGCAGTTATTTCAGATTAACTAGTGTACATTCAATTTAAAGTCTTTAAAAAACAATGTACAGTTGTTCACAAACATTAGAAAATGTGTTTTAATATATCTTCCATTAACAGAAGTTAAGTGAAAACTAGCTTATTTTTAAACAAAAGATTGTTTTTATTTAAATTAGTGGAGTTCATTTTCATGTAGATTTGTACTTCAGCCTATAATTTAAAGTCAAAAACAGATCATTCCTTCATAAACAGCAGACTAGGAAACACTGAACAATCTTGCCTTCACAGGAAAATAAATATTTAACATTTACTGCTTACTGTGGATAGTGGTTTAATCAGGAAGTAGCCATTATCCTTTCGCTACAGAGCAGTGACAGCACTCCAAAACAAGCCGTGATATTTTTTCAGTTAATAGAAATGAAAGAACAAATACTATTGTGCCCCAGTTTTTCTGACCCAGAGGTCACCTAATGTCTTACCAAAAGGAATCATGAAAAGATAATCCAAGAAAGCATTTATAATGCAGTATTTGTTGAAACATCTAATATCTAGCTAACACAGCCTCTTTCTCCCTTTCTTACTTACTCACAAAACATGGCTGACTTATTCAGAGATTAGCAATTATTGTAATGAGATACAGTACTGTCAGATGGGGGTCAAACAGTACTTCCTGCAGTTTACACATTTTGATATCCCGGTAAACAAACTGGAAGGCAGGTGGAGCACTTAGATCACTAGTAAACTACAGGATCAAGTAATTTGAATATAGCCAGTGAAGGATGGAGCTATAAATCAAATATTTCTTGTTACTCAGCTCTTGTTGAAACAAATCAGTGACACTAAAAACCAAAGGCCAGATTATTTTAAAATCAAAAGCAAAGTCCTCTGACCTCACATTTCTAATACAGTATTACAAAACTGCAAAAATATAAAAGTCAAAGGAGGGAGGAATAGTTTAAAATAACTGAAGGAACTTAAATATATCCAAATCTAAAACACTCTTAAATAAGCACATGTCAAAACCAGATAATATTTTGGGCGGATGAGTTGCAGTTAAGAAGTTCAAGTTAAATGAATATGAGAAGATATCTGAAGAGACACACAATACTTAAATCTCTCTTTACATGATTAAGAGAAAACTATCTTTTATATATTTTGTAATACTGTACACAGACTAAATGGAATGAATACTTATAAAATTTAGAAATGTTACTTCTAAACTGGAAGCTGCCAGGGCTGAAAGCTTCACAAGTGACATCACTCAGAATAGTATGTGATGGTTCATACTGTGCAACTCTCTAACACAGCTCCTCCCAGGGTGTGTGGAACTAAAAATAAACTGCTTAACGATATTTAAAAATGACTCAAAATTTTTGATTGATACAAGGCATGCATTAATTCTTGCTGTGTAATTTGAAAGCATTGTACTATATATATATATGGTATGATTTTCTATTAAATACAGTTTCAAAATTTTGTAAGTTAGAGGCATGAGAACAATAGGAATTGCCTAATCTTAGAAGAACAATTATCATAAAATATCAAGCTATTTGAGCACCAATAGTTTGATGGTAGAACACTGCATCAGTCCTAATGCAGTCTTATCCACAGAAGAGGTCAAGTTTTAATTTTTGTTATAAAATATGTGGTTTCAAATACCTTAAAATCATTCCATAAGCAATTCTCCTTGAGCCCAGTTTGGGACTTACAAAAATTTACAACCAAAAGTTATTCATCAATTTGGTTAAATAAAAATGATCTATTCTTTTTCATACTTTGTGTAATAGTTTCCCTTCTCTGCCAAGTCCTTCATCAGTCTGTTTTCTCACTTGCGGCATGGTGTTAAAAATGGGCACAGTAAATGGTTATGGGGAGTTTAAGAAGGGATTTAAGTACATACTCTAATTTGTTTTTTTCTCTTCTCTTCTCTGCAGAATCCCCAAGCCAATCAACTAGAATCATGCATATTTTCACTGTTTTAATGAAGGAGGGATTGGGGTGTATGAGCTGTGGTCCGTTTCTAACCTGTTAGGGATATTATTTATGTACACTGCTGTTTTAGGATTTATCTGATAGTTACATCCATAATGAAGGCAATATTTGAAGTCCTGTCTGTGTGTAAAAAAAAAAAAACAAACCCAAAAAAACAACAATTTTACCAATAGAAATCAGGGCTTTGACTATTGTTCAATCTACAGGTAAATTTTTTTTTTTTTTAACATGGTGAAATTATAATCTTACCTGCTAATTTCCTTTCCTTGAGTCCTGCCAGACCAGTCCAGACTTGTCAGATTTGTTTCCCCTATCAGCAGACAGAGGCAGAGAGCAAAACTTTGTACTGACGTCCTTGTTACTTATATAATCTGATTCAGAAGGGGAAATCATTAGTAGACTCTTGCCCCAAGATAGCAACTGAGAACCCCTAGAATAACAATTTAAAAAAAAATCTTTCCTAAACAAAGAACAGAGAAAAATGCAAAAAAAACCCAAAAAAACAACCACCCTCAAACTGAGAACTCTCACTGATCTTCCTCTCCTGGGCTGAATCCCCATAACAGAACAGAAAGAAGCTGCTTTTTTTTTTTTTTTTTAAACTGAGCCACCTTCCATTCTCTTTGCTTTCCCTCTTTTTTTCATGCTTCTGTCTTCCTCAGTATTCCTTCTCCTCCCTATAATTTGGATGGGCTCTGTACTGCTCTGTAATGACACAAGGAAAGAAAATTAGCAGGTAAGATTTCAATTTCACCTTCCTCATCATCCTGCCAGACCAGTCCAGCAACTATTTTGAATGGGAGCAGGCCTGGGTCGCTTCGAGAACCTTTGTTCCAAAGGCTGTATCCCCTTTTGTCTGCAAGTTTATCCCTGTAGTGTTTGGTGAACGAGTGCAATGAGGCCCACATTGTTGCCTTACATATAAAATATCTTCCAGAAATACCACTCTGCTCGAAATGTGGCCTGTGGATTAGTACAGCATGCTCTTAATACCTTTATAGTGTCTTCCCTTTAACTGTATAGGCCAAAGCTATTGCTTCTTTAATCCATCAAGCAATGGATGCCTTTAATGTCAGTCCCCCCACCAAACAGAATAAAAAAGTCTATCTGATTTAGGAAATACATTTATGGCTTTTAGGTAACGCAGCAATGCCCTTCATATATCTAGGAAATGTAGGCTCTTCCTACCAACACATTCTGACTTCTTGAAGCAGGGTAGGGAGACCTGCTGATTTAGATTGAACTCCGATAACACCTTAGGCAAACTGGATAGAATTGGCCTAATAGTGACCTCTTCCTTTAAAAATGTCAGATACAGGATTCCTGCAACACAGTGCTAGAAGCTCAGAGATTCTCCTTCCTGAAGAGATGGCTACCAAAAATACCATCTTCAGGGCAAGATCCTTTAATAAGGCTCTTTTCAGTGTCTCAAACAGGGCTTCCATTAGGTTTTTGGTAAAAAGGTCAGGTCCCAAGTTGGTGTTAATGGCCATATGGGAGTGCATACATGCTTCACTCCCCTAAAGAACTGCACCATATCCAGATGTGCGACCAGGAAGCCACATCTAACCTTCCCCCTATAACAGGCTATGGTTGCTTCTTGCATTCTCATTGTGTTGAGGGTTAATCAGTTGTCTAGCCCCTCCTGTAGGAATTGCAGAATTGAAGTAAGCTGTCCTTAAACAGGAACATAACCCATGCCTGAATTCTGACTCTGCCTTGATTGCCGCCTGCCTCAACCTGTTGCCTGGCTACAGACTCCATCTGATCACTGCCTGCCTGACCCTGGACCACCTTCCTGCTGTAGATTCACCTAAGTGCTGCTGGCCTTTGAACCCAAGGGCTTAATCTGCAGTTAAAGAGGCTGGTATAGGTGAAGCCTCCTTTTAGGCCCAGCCATAGCATGTCTACCTGCTCTCAGCGTGGACCACCCTCTACCCATGCGCTAAGTAGTAACAAATTCGGCACAGCCCAAGGATTCACATCCCATGACACCTTTAGCCCTTGAATGGCTGGACACCACTGGTACTTCAGAATCCATTGGGCTTGTCTCATATGGAGATGTACCATGGGAGTAATATGAATTGTTGATACCATATGAACCAGACTGCTGACTCTGAAGGACTCTCTATACTATGGATATTGAGTTGGTGATCCTGTTGGCAGAGAGAAGGGCTTTCACCAAAGTTATACCTAGCAAAGCTTTCATGAACTTCAAATGTAGTGACAGGTTTAATTTGATCAGCCAATCATCCAAATATGAAAATACGTGTATCCCCAATTTTCGTATATATGCTGTGACAACACTAAGCATTAAGGGGGTAATTTTGTAACAGCCCACATAAAAAAGTACAGAAAACTACATAAAAGTTACACCAATTTTTAAAGCAAACAATGCCATTGTTTGCTTTGAAATTATTTCAACCAAATTATTCCACCAAAACAATTACATCTGCTAAAATATATCAAGATATTTTTCAAGAAATTTTATGCACATACTTTTAAAAGTTCAACAGTAGACATCCAAGTCCAACCCTCAAATCTACCTTTGGGAACATGTCTGCTCAGTCCAGGTCCACTTATATGTATCCAAAACATATGCACATAAAAGTCTACCTGCATATTAGGCAAGCAATTTTATAACAAGTTATTTCTGTGGATAAAGCACTGTTTAACCTGTGAAAATTCCTTTGAAAATTACCCTCTTAGTGAACACACAAGTTGTCGACCTTAAGCCAAAAAGAAAAACATGGTAATGTCTAAAAATGAAATAGACTTGGCATTCACATGGTATGGAAATTGTAGATTAGAATCACAACCATTTAACCAGATCAAAAATGTAAATTATCCAAACTCTAAAACCGTATCATGAGAATGTCATTGATTGGAGAAATTACTTACCTGATAATTTCGTTTTCCATAGCATAGACAGATGGACTCAGGACCAGTGGGTTATACTCCCCTGCCAGCAGATGGAGATGGAGCAAGCTGACGTCACAGTATAAATACTCTTGCAGTGATCCCAGCCTGCCAGAATTCTCTTCAAAAGCAACTGTGGACAGACTACCAAAAAACTTGATTAAAAAACAGGCAACCATAATTGTACTCAACCAACAAAAAAACACTGAACTCACATAAGAATCTAGATACCACAAGCTAGGGACTGGATGAACACTTACCAGTAATCACTTGGGACCCAGAACCCCACAGAACGAATATTGACACACTCATGCGGCAGCCAAGGGCGGGAAGCTGAGTCCAACTGTCTACACTAAGGAAAACAAAATTATCAGGTAAGTAATTTCTCCATTTTCTAGCATGTAGACAGATGGACTCAGGACCAGTGGGATGTACCAAAGTTACTCTCCAACAGAGTAGGAAGCTGCCCGCGGTCCAGTCGACACCACCCATGTCCTCCTGGGCCTGCAGATCCAGATGATAAAACCTGGAAAAAGTGTGTAAGCAGGACCATATCACAGCTTGGCAGATATTGAGGGGAGACAACAATCTAACCTCCACTCATGACACTGCCTGAGCCCTAGTGGAATGAGCCCAAACCTGAGTAGGCAACAGTTTCTCAACAACCACATACGTGGCCATGACTTCCTTAATCCAGTGAGCTATGGTAGCCCATAAAGCTGGATCGCCCTTACTCCCACCATGGAAAACTAACAGGTGATCTGTCTTCCAGAAAGGCTCAGAAACCTCCACATACCACACAAGTCTCTTGACATCCAAGGAGCACAGGAGGCGATTCTCCTCCGCATCCCTGACCTTATCCAGGTTCAGCAAGGAAATGGACTGATTCAAATGAAAGTCCGACACCACTTCGGGCAAGAAAGAGGTAACAGTACGCAGCTTTAACGCCCCTGAAGTCACCCAAAGGAACAGCTCCCAGCAAGACAAGGCCTGCAGCTCAGAATTTCAACATGCAGAACATATAGCCACCAGGAACACTGTCTTCAAAAGCAACAACCACAAGGAAAGGCTACATAGCGGTCAGAACGTAGGGCCCATCAAGAAATCCAGCACCAAGTTAAGACTCCACAAAGGGACCGGCAACCTCAAGAGAGACCTAAGATGCTTCACGTCCATCAAAAAATAGACCACATCAGGATGGGATGACAAGAAATCACCATTCACTGGATCCCTGAAACAGGCAAAATCCGCAACCTGCACCTTCAAGGAATTAAGGGCCAATCCTTTATTCAACCCATCCTGCAAAAAAAATCCAGAGTGAGTGGGATCTTAAGTGAACGAGGAAGAACATCATGCTCCTCACACAAGACCTAAAATACTCTCCAAACCCGCACATGGGCTAAGGAAGTGGAGAACTTCTGATTGCAAAGAAAGGTGGAACTGACCACAGAAGAATACCCACCTTTCAACAGGCGAGCCCTCTCAAGGGCCAAACCGTAAGACAGAATCGAGAAGGATCCTTATGAAGAACCTGACTCTGCTGTAACAGATCACGCCACAGTGGAAGCCAAAGAGGGGTCTCCACCAAGAGTCTTCGCAATCTGTGAATCAAGGCATCTTCCACGGATGCCTGAACCAATCTGGCACCACGGGAATTCTAGTCCCCGTGGCATTTGATTTTGCAAATTATCCTGCCCAGCAATGGCTACAGAGGAAATGCGTAAAGCAATCTGTCTTCCAGACAGACCTGTATAAGAGCATCAATGCCCAGAAACCATGGATCTCTCCTGCGACTGTAGAATAGAGGAACTTTCACACTGCGAGAAGTCGCCAGCAGGTCTAGGAACAGAAGGACCCAGTGATCCACAATCAGCTGAAATGCCTCAGCGGACAACACCCATTCTCCTGGGTCCAGACTCTCTCTGCTGAAGAACTACGCTCTTACATTGCCTTTTCCTGCAATATGAGAGGCCGACATCATCTGTAGATGACCTTCCATCCATTCCAAAAGTTGGTCTATTTCCTGCGACACTTGCTGGCTCTTTGGTTTCTCCCTGGCGATTGATGTAGGCCACCATCGTCACGTTGTCGGACATTGCGTGGACCGCTTGGTCCTGCAAGCCTGCCATCTGGACCACCTGGGCTTCCAGACGATTGATGTCCAGCGGGACTCCTAGCATTCCAAAGCCCTTGGGCCGTCAGCAACTGACAGTGAGCTCCCCAACCCTTGAGACTCACATCTGTCTTAAGTACCAACCAGGTCAGGGAGGACAAAGAAACTCCCTTTCTCAGATGAGCCTCCGGCAACCACCACTGGAGGTGAGAGCAGATTTCCATCAGCAAGTGGAGCTGAACTGAATAGTCCTGAGACTGCAGATTCCAATGAGACAGTAGTGAGCGCTGAAGAGGACACATATGCACCCTTGCCCATGGCACCACTTCCAGGGGTGCCGCCATCAAGCCAAGCACCTGTAGATAGGACCACACCGTTGGGCGTATAGTGCTCAACAACTGACACACCTGAGACATCAATGTCTGTATTCAAACATCGGGCAGGAAAACCTTGTCCTCTCCTGTGTCGAACCGAACCCCTAGCTACTACAATGACTGGGATGGCTGAAGACTGCTCTTGGTCAGGTTCACCACCCACCCAAGGCTCCTGCATCGCCAGGTGGCTCTCTTCCTGAGACTTGGCTCAAATCAGCCAGTCGTCCAAGTATGTGTGCACCAGGATCCCTTCTCTTCTCAAGGCTGCCACTACTACCACCATAACCTTGGAAAATGTTCTGGGGGCAGTGGCTAGACTAAAGGGCAGCACCAGAAACTGATAATGACATTCCAATACCACTAAATGTAGAAAACGGTGGTGTTCCAAATGGATGGGAATATGAAGGTAGGCTTCGGACAAATTCAGGAAAGTCAGAAATTCCGCCAACTGCACTGCCATAATCACAGAACATAACAACATAAATTGCCATGCTGGGTCAGACTAAGGGTCCATCAAGCCCAGCATCCTGTTTCCAACAGAGGCCAAAACCAGGCCACAAGAACCTGGCAATTACCCAAACACTAAGAAGAACCCATGCTACTGATGCAATTAATAGCAGTGGCTATTCCCCAAGTATAATTGATTAATAGCCATTAATGGACTTCTCCTCCAAGAACTTATCCAAATCTTTTTTGAACCCAGCTACACTAACTGCACTAACCACCTCCCTCTGGCAACAAATTCCAGAGCTTTATTATGCGTTGAGTGAAAAAGAATTTTCTCCGATTAGTCTTAAATGTGCTACTTGCTAACTTCATGGAATGCCCCCTAGTCCTTCTATTATTCGAATGTGTAAATAACCGAGTCACATCTACTCGTTCAAGACCTCTCATGATCTTAAAGATCTCTATCATATCCCCCCCTCAGCCATCTCTTCTCCAAGCTGAACAGCCCTAACCTCTTCAGCCTTTCCTCATAGGGGAGCTGTTCCATCCCCTTTATCATTTTGGTTGCCCTTCTCTGTACCTTCTCCATCGCAACTATATCTTTTTTGAGATGCGGCGACCAGAATTGTACACAGTATTCAAGGTGCGGTCTCACCATGGAGCAATACAGAGGCATTATGACATTTTCCGTTCTATTAACCATTCCCTTCCTAATAATTCCTAACATTCTATTTGCTTTTTTGACTGCTGCAGCACACTGAGCCGATGATTTTAAAGTATTATCCACTATGATGCCTAGATCTTTTTCCTGGGTGGTAGCTCCTAATATGGAACCTAACATCGTGTAACTACAGCAAGGGTTATTTTTCCCTATATGCAACACCTTGCACTTGTCCACATTAAATTTCATCTGCCATTTGGATGCCCAATCTTCCAGTCTTGCAAGGTCCTCCTGCAATGTATCACAGTCTGCTTGTGATTTAAGTACTCTGAATAATTTTGTATCATCTGCAAATTTGATAACCTCACTCGTCGTATTCCTTTCCAGATCATTTATAAATATATATTGAAAAGCACCGGTCAAAGTACAGATCCCTGAGGCACTCCACTGTTTACCCTTTTCCACTGAGAAAACTGACCATTTAATCCTACTGTTTCCTCTCTTTTAACCAGTTTGTAATCCACAAAAGGACATCGCCTCCTATCCCATGACTTTTTAGTTTTCGTAGAAGCCTCTCATGAGGGACTTTGTCAAACGCCTTCTGAAAATCCAAATACACTACATCTACTGGTTCACCTTTATCCACATGTTTATTAACCCCTTCAAAAAAATGAAGCAGATTTGTTAGGCAAGACTTCCCTTGGGTAAATCCATGTTGACTGTGTCCCATTAAATCATGTCTTTCTATATGCTCTACGATTTTGATCTTGAGAATAGTTTCCACTATTTTTCCCGGCACTGAAGTCAGGCTCGTATCGCCCCTGGAGCCTTTTTTAAATATTGGGGTTACATTGGCCACCCTCCAGTCTTCAAGTACAATGGATGATTTTAATGATAGGTTACAAATTTTAACTAATAGATCAGAAATTTCATTTTTTAGTTCCTTCAGAACCCTAGGATGCATACCATCCGGTCCAGGTGATTTGCTACTCTTTAGTTTGTCAATCTGGCCTACTACATCTTCCAGGTTCACAGTGATTTCGTTCAGTTCGTCTGAGTCATCACCCCTGAAAACCATCTCTGGAACTGGTATCTCCCCAACATCCTCATTAGTAAACACGGAGGCAAAGAATTCATTTAATCTTTCTGCAATGGCCTTATCTTCCCTAAGAGCCCCTTTAACCCCTCTGTCATCTAATGGTCCAACCGACTCCCTCACAGGTTTCTTGCTTTGGATATATTTTAAAAAGTTTTTATTATGAGTTTTTGCCTCTATGGCCAACTTCATTTCAAATTCTCTCTTCGCCTGTCTTATCAATGTTTTACACTTACCTTGACAATGCTTATGTTTTATCCTATTTTCTTCAGATGGATCCTTCTTCCAATTTTTGAAGGATTTTTTTTGGCTAAAATAGCCTCTTTCACCTCACCTTTTAACCATGACGGTAATCGTTTTGCCTTCCTTCCACCTTTCTTAATGCACGGAATACATATGGACTGCGCCTCTAGGATTGTATTTTTTTTTTTTATCATTTGTATTTTATTATCCAATAAATCAAAATTACAATGCAAATGGTCCACACATATCGTACATGGATAACTTTTCCATTGTTAACAAAACTAATAAAAGAAATAAATAAAAACTTAGAGTACACGGGTACAATCACAACAATTGATGTTAAGAAAGAAAGGTACAGCAGTTTATGATTATGGTGTGTAGATTCTCTAGATCAGGAGCAAACCATCTCCTCTAATTCTGGAACACTGGGAATATGCATCAGGCCACTACATAGGAACCAAATGGGCAAAACCCAACCCCAGCCCACCCTTCTTATGAATGATGAATATGTCTGTCTCCAGCCCTGGTAGGGCAACCATATTGTAGTAAACTTTTGCTGATTCCGTCGTTTTTGTTCTGTCCATTTATACAGATCCTGCATTTGGTCTAACTTCTGAATAAGCATATGTAATGTGGGAGTACTATCACTCTTCCATTGTGTCGCTATGATGCATCTGGAAGCAATAAAAATCTGCTGAATGAGCAACCATTCCGAGCGGCAAATGGTATACGGGACGCTGAGCAACGCCTGCTCTGAAGTAATAGATACAGGATGCTTTAAGATTTGTCTAAGAGTATCTGATACTAGAGTCCAAAAGGCCTATATTCTAGGACACTCCCACCACATATGGAAGAAGGTTCCTACGCCCCCACAACCCCTCCAACAGTCCGCGGTTCGTCTAATATTAGCCTTCCACAACTTGTAGGGGGTACAATACCATCGTAGGAGAACCTTGTACCCATTTTCGTTTAGTGAGGATGAGATAGAACTTCGCTTGGTTTTCATAAAGATAGTATCCCAAGTCTCTTTGTCAAGCTTCTTCCCTAAATCCCTCTCCCATGCTGGCATAAAGGTTGGGATATGGGCAATGTCAGTGTTAAGAAAATTGTATATTTTAGAGATTATTTTTTGTGCCCTGTCAGCCTGAGCGCACCAATTTTCAAATTGTGTCATCCCCAACGCCAAATCGTTTGCTATGGTATTCGTCCTTAAAAAATGGACAGTTTGTATATATGGAAAAATATTGGTATCCGGCAACTGATACCTATCTTTGAAAGTCTGAAAGGGTATAATACCACCCGCCTCCCACAGCTTCCCAAAAGTTTGAATGTTATGGTCTTTCCACTTTGTGAAACCTGTCGACGCCCAACCTGGGGAAAAGGAGCTATTATAAAATAGAGAAGAACTCATAAAATACTGTCTGGGTCCTATCAGGTGTGTCTTCCAATGCCTCCAGGTCCTCAATGTGTTGACCAGGGATGGCGTTGTTACACCACATTGTAGCCAAGAGTCTTTAGGTTGCCACGTAATTGCCCAAAGCGGCATGGAACCCAACAGTGGCTGCTCTATATCTGTCCATCGTTTCCTTTCTCCCCATTTATTCCAATCTACAATCGCCTGCAATTGAGCAGCTGCGTAGTACCTCCCCAGATTTGGGACTCCTAGCCCTCCCCTGTCTCTTTGTCTGAACATGGTCGTTCTGGCCACCCTAGGCGGCTTATGTTTCCAAATGAATGCGAATATCTTCCGCTGCCAGCATTTAAGCATGGATGCAGAAATAGGGACGGGGAGCGTCTGAAACAAATATAAGAATTTTGGTAGAACTGACATTTTGATTGCAGCGATGCGCCCAATCCAGGATAATTGATGCCGGGTCCAGCTATCCATGTCCCCAAATATTTTAGCAATGAGAGGTGTATAATTTAAGCGGAATAAATCGTCTATGGAATTACTTATTAGGATCCCTAGGTACTTTATTCTCTGGGGTGCCCATCTGAAAGGAAATTTGTCTTTTATAGCCTGGATCTGGTCCTTCGGCAGTGATATATTGAGCAGCTCTGACTTTTCTAAATTCAATTTGAATCCAGATACGGAGCTAAACTCATTAAAAAGGGATACTACATTGGTCAATGAATTGAGGGGGCTAGTCAAGGTGAACAACACGTCATCGGCGAAGAGCGACAACCTGTAATCTACTCCACCCACTTCCACCCCAGTGATAACTGCAGAGGATCTTATCCTAATGGCTAGAGGTTCTAGAAACAAGGCAAATAGCAAAGGTGATAAAGGACAGCCTTGTCTAGTACCCCCTCTATCGAAAAGGGCTCTGAATATGAGCTGTTAACCTTTACACACGCCTGGGGAGTTTCATATAGAGCAGCCAATCATCCAAGGAAAGAAGGCCCGAAGTTCATCTGTCCCATTGTAGCGAATAAATATAGCCAGTGCACCATATCGAACGCTTTTTCAGCGTCTATGGAAAGCAAAACTGTAGACAGTTGTTGTTGCTTAGCCCACCATATGAGATCTATGATCTTACGGACGTTGTCCGCCGCCATCCGTCCCGGGATAAAGCCGGCCTGGTCCGGGTGTATCAATTTTGCTAAAACCAAGTTTAAACGATTCGCCAGTACTTTGGCCAAAATTTTTAAATCGATGTTAATAAGGGAGATGGGGGCGATACGAGCCACATTCTGCTGGATCTCTCCCTGGTTTGGCCAATATGGTGATACCAGCTACATTAGACCCCTTGTATAAGGATTTACCCCTATGCAAAGAATTAAACATGTCGAGAAGTATCGGGGCTATCTCCTGGGAGAACGTTTTATAAAACTGCCCAGTGAAGCAGTCTAGTCCAGGGGATTTGTTAACCTTGAGATCTTTGATAACCTGGAGAACCTCACACAATGATATTTCCTTTTCCAGGAGAACCCTATCAGGTTCCGAAAGCTGAGGTAGCTGCACTTGACTTAAGAAATCCTGTATTTGCTCGTCACAGATTGACTGCTCCCTGGCATATAGTGACCCGTAAAAGCTCTGAAAGCGCTCATGTATGGCTTTCGCTGTGACAACAAGAGAGTGATCTTCCCCTCTAATGCTTGTAATCTGTGTCTGGGCCCGGCGCTGCTTTAATTTTTGAGCCAATTTGCCCGCTTTGTCCCCCCACTCAAAGTGTTGCTGCTTTAGCATGTTTAATTTATGAGGAACCTCCGCTAGTGTAAGAGAACAATATTGTGTGCAGGCCGTTTGTAGTTCTCGGAGAATAGTGTTAGTGGGATTCTGTTTGTGGGTGTTCTCCAATCGAGCTCTCTCGTCATGTAGATGTTGCAATCTTTGTATCTTCATTTTTTTCTGACACGCTCCATGAGAGATAAATCTGCCTCGCAATACGGCTTTAAGACATTCCCAGAAGAGTGGGGGATTGTCTCTCGCCTCCTCATTTGTGATTCGGTAGTTCGCTATGTCCCCCTTTATTGTTTGGCAAAAGGCCTCATCGTCTAACAGTGAGTCATTCAGCTTCCAGTATTTCCAACCCTCCTCTATACCTGACGTTAATAGTTTCATGGTTATGGGAGCATGGTCGGACTACGTAATCTGCCCTATAGTCGGGTCTCTCACGCTATTTGAAAGTGTTGATTCTACCATAAAGCAGTCAATCCAGGAATACGATTTGTACGGATTGGAATAGAAGGTATAATTCTTTGCATTTGGGTTACGAGCTCTCCACACATCTAGAAGGCCCCACTTATACATAAAAGATTTGAGGGACCTCCTCTCCCTCCTGGCCCCCTCCCGTAGAGTTGTCCAGCTGAGGTTGAAGAGTCATATTAAAATCTCCAGCGACTATCCAAAAGCCATTCCCCAGCTGTGACATCTCCTGATCCAGGCACTTGAGAAAAGGACTAAGGGAGGTGTTTGGGGCGTAGACATTGAGAAGGTTATAGACCATATTGCCTATTTCTAATTGCAGTATGATAAACCTCCCCTCTGCATCCACTAATTGCTTGTGGACCTGACCTTGTAAATTTCTATGCAACAGGATGCTGACGCCAGTGTATTTATGTAATTTGGAGGCTGGAGCACTGTAACAGGAAGGAAAGGAGGACCAAGGTAGTAATCTGTCGTATTTTTTTAGCAAGTGGGTCTCCTGTAAAAACAGTATATCAGTCCCCGCCAACGACACATCTTCCCTTAAGAGCTGATGCTTCCTAGGGGCATTTAGTCCCTTAACATTCAATGAGCAAATATTAATCCTAGCCATTAGTCATTACAATCCCCCAATTCTGCTCCACCCCCAACATTCCCGCCCGGTCTGTACCTCTGGAGTTTGCCCTTCCCTGAGAATGAAATAGCAGTCGATAAGCTGAAATAAGAGAGCTCCATAACTCCCCTGCTGGGTAGTAAGAGTCCCCTGCTGACCCAATAATAAAAGAACCCGTATCCTCAAAGAAACGCACCCCCCCTCCCACCCCTTCAATATTCTGCCTAACCAGTAGGGCAGATCTGCCAAAGCAGGTGAGGACATTGTTTCCATCGGAGCATGCTTCCCCTCCCCCCCGAAACAACGCTAAATATTCAACAATGTAAACAGCAATGACCGAATATCAGTTCCTATCGAACTGCAACAGAAAATTATATAACGATCCCCTCAAACTTTACCAAGCGTAATGCTTATAAGCTATCACCCTCAGACAGCAGGCTTTCGCCTCATCTCACTGATGCTAAATTATTTACTACCGGAAAACTTAAATGCTCAGCTTGCTTTCAGTTGACCAGAACGATTTATCTCCTCTTCCTGGTGACACAGTCTTCGGCCCCCTTTGGGCCCCCTTTGCCATCTCGGGGTGTCTGGAGGAGGTGCGTTGTTGATTCGCTTTGGTGCTGGAGGAAGCTGCACCGCGAGGCCCGCTTCCTTCAAAATGGCCGCCGCCGCCTCCTCCACCGACTGCGCTTTTGAGGTCTTTCCGTTGATCATTGTGGCCAGTCCAAACAGATAGAGCCAGCGGTATCTATGGTCTTCCTTCCGGAGAATGGAGGTGATGTCCCTATATTCCAGACGTCTCTTCAGAGTCACGGGGGAAAGGTCGGCAAAGACTGCGATTTTATTACCCTTCCAGACCCATTCTTTTTGCCGCCGGGCCGTCTGCCATATTTTTTCCTTCGCCAGGAATCTGGTAAAGCAGACTACGATGTCTCGGGGTTTTTCCCCAACCTTCGGCCCCAGGGACCTATGAGCCCGTTCGATCTCGATCTCCGCCAATGAATCTGCCAATGCAGTTGGGTCTCCTTGTTGTAGAAAAAACTGTCCAATTTGTTTAATAACGTCAATGCAGTCGGCATACTCTGTTGATTCCGGTATGCCGCGGAAGCGCAAGTTATTGCGCCGGCTCCGATTTTCTAGATCTTCCAATTTATATTGTATTCCCATCGATTCGCGGGTTACCTGCTCACCTTGGGATTGCAGGGCTTCTGTTTTTAATGCCTGAGCATCTAATCGTCCATCTAGTTCATCGACCCGTCTGCCAATATCCGATATTTCATCCTTCAGGTCCGCCATTTTTTCCAGCAGCTCTTTTTTTTTATTGTTCTTCATGTCTCTTCTGAGGTCCGCAAACCACTGCCGAAATTCCTCCCTGGTCGGGGCAATCTGTACTCCCTCTGCGATTTGATCTCCGGTCGTGCTTCCCTCGTCTTCCGAAGCCTCTACGCTGCCGGCGTCCCTCGTGTCTGTAGGCCGCGTTTCACCCGGCTCGTTTTTAGAGTAGGAGAACTGCTTAAAATCCACACCTTTTTTCTTTTGAGCCATCGCCTCAGACCACGAAGTCTTTTTGCTATCACTGGGGTGAATTTCGCCAAAAAAAAGATAAGGTAATCGCTGTTTGTCGTGTGAGAGTATAGGGAGCTCTGGTTTATGCGACCATTCTACTCCGTGGTGACAGTGCCCCCCCTAGGATTGTATTTTTAAACAATGTCCAAGCCTGTTGAACACTTTTAACCTTTGCAGCTGCACCTTTCAGTTTTTTTCTAACTATTTTCCTCATTTTATCAAAGTTTCCCTTTTTAAAATTTAGTGTTAGAGCTGCAGATTTACTTATTGTCCCCCTTCCAGTTATTAGTTTAAATTTGATCATTTTATGATCACTTTTGCCAAGTGGTCTCACCACAGTTACTTCTTTCACCAAATCTTGCGTTCCACTAAGAATTAAATCTAAAATAGCTCCCTCTCTTGTTGGTTCCTGAACCAATTGCTCCATGAAGCAATCATTTATTACATCCAGGAACTTTATGTCTCTAGCAAAGCGTAAGCTTTCTATGTGAAAATGAGTCACCTTCAAATGATGGCTGACCCTTTTGAGGTCCAGGATGGGATAAAAGGAACCCTCCTTCTTGGCTGCAACAAAATAATTGGAATATTACCCCATACTTTGAGACGTGGGCACCGGAACCCCAGCCCTCAGCCTGAGGAGCCTTTGAAGCGTAGACTCTGCTGCCTGCTTCTTCTGTGGGGAGTGGCAAGGAGACACCATGAACAAATCCCAAGGAACACTGCGAAATTCCAGAACATATCCTTCTCGTATCACCTCCTGGACCCACTGGTCCAATGTGATTTTGACCCACCTCTGATAAAAGAGAAACATCCCCCTCTCACTTGTTCTCAAAGGTGGGTTGGCAAAACTTCATTGGGAAGCTTGGGAAGGTCCGCCACCCGAGCCCCCTCTTCTCTTGGGCCGTCTCAAATGAAAGGACTGAGACCTACCAAAAGGCCAAGTCCTCTGAAAGGTTGATGCTCTGTAGGGACAAAACCACTTGGTAAAGGGGTAAAGGGGTGCTGCAATTCCTATGTTCTTCTTATGTTCTTATTCAGCTTGGAGAGGAGACGGCTGAGGGGGGATATGATGGAGGTCTTTAAGATCATGAGAGGTCTTGAACGAGTAGATGGGACTCTGTTATTTACACTTTCGAATAATAGAAGGACTAGGGGGCATTCCATGAAGTTAGCAAGTAGCACATTTAAGACTAATCGGAGAAAATTCTTTTTCACTCAACGCACAATAAAGCTCTGGAATTTGTTGCCAGAGAAGGTAGTTAGTGCAGTTAGTGTAGCTGGGTTCAAAAAAGGTTTGGATAAGTTCTTGGAGGAGAAGTCCATTAATGGCTATTAATCAATTATACTTAGGGAATAGCCACTGCTATTAATTGCATCAGTGGCATGGGTTCTTCTTAGTGTTTGGGTAATTGCCAGGTTCTTGTAGCCTGGTTTTTGGCCTCTGTTGGAGGCGGGATGCTGGGCTTGATGGACCCTTGGTCTGACCCAGCATGGCAATTTCTTATGTTCTTATGTTCTTCTTATCCTCCAGCAACCGAAGAAGCAGTGATTCGCTCCACTTACACACCAGTTTCTCCAACTCACTCCCAAACAAGTGCAAGCCTTTAAAGGGCTTCTTTGTAAGCTTTGAAGGCTGAGTCAGGTGACCAATTTCACAACCAGAATTGATGCCTGGCTGCTATCACCAAAGCCACTCCCCTGGCCAAGGTATGGACCAAATCACAGCCTGTTCCTGCTAAAAAGGCGACAGTGGGCTCCATAACCATTCTGGAATTCCCTCCAGAATCAACCTCCTGAGAGTGAAGCAGCCAAGATTGCATCACTAGGGAACAACAGAAAGCAATCTGTAAAATCATCGCCAGTGCCTCAAAGGCTTGCTTAAGGATAGCCTCAATCCTATCATGCACATCCTTCAAGGCCACTCCTTCTGCCACGGGGATAGTTGACAGCTTAGAGACGGCACATACCAGTGCATCCACTTTGGGAAAACGCAAATTCTCTCGCACAGCTGAATCCAGGGAGCACTGGCTTTCCAACATCTGACCCCCTTTAAAATTTGCTTCTGCAGCGTCCCATTCAAGATCAATCAATTACTGAATAATGTCCATCACAGGGAAAAAACAAGAGGCTTTATGCAAGGAAACCAAAATTGGATTCTTCTTCGGCTCTGACATGCCATCTACACCAGGATCATCCAGCTGCTTCAAAGCCTGGGAAATCAGGGCTGGCAGTTCATCTCTATGAAAGAACCGCAACATGGTATGATACAGTTCCAGAGCCGGAGGGAATTCCCATCTTCCAGGGAATCAAGACCTGCCTCATCATCAGTGCCATCTGGGTTCCTGTTGGGAATACCTGCAGAGAGCGGAGGCGAGTCCCATCACTTTAGCTTAGGACTGGAAAAGGAAGGAACCACCGACTGACTGTCCAACCTGACAGGTTTGACTGAAGCGAAGGACTGTGTCTAAAGAAAAGCATGTAAGCCTTGAAAAAATTGCACCCAAGAAAAAGCAGCTGGGTCCAAACCAAATCCAGAAGGAACTGAAGCGGGGCCCACAGAACTACCCTCTCCAGCAAAGAAGCCAGTCAAGGGAGAACAAAGGTCTGGTGTCCCTCCAGCCAAGGCCATTACTAACTCATCATCAGAATGGGAGGAGCCAGGCTTAGCAAAATCCGAAGAAGACAACTCACCCCGAGCATCCGAACAGCGCTGACACGTTAGAAGGCAGGTCAGGCTGAGAAGCCCTAATATGACTGGCAACTCAAAGAGAAAGGCGCTTAAGGCTTCTTGTTTACCAGCACCATTACGGCGGTAAACAAGCGTCTGAATGTCTTGCGTTCAAAAATTATGCACACAAAACTTAAGCACTGGAGAGGTAAGCGCGGCAAGGCACATGAACAACTTGTGTGTCAAGCAAAGTGTTTGAAACAGTGCAAAACGTTGTGCGCAAAAGGCGTGCCCAAAACTAAGCACACAATGCATGTGCAGAGCTGACGCACTGAGAAGACTGTCGGCCTATAGAAAGCAACAAAACAAGCACAGGAGTGCATGAAAACACCACAGCAGCCTACCACGTGGCATGCAAGCACAAAGCCTAACTACAGGGCCTAGCCCAGCAGGGCTGCTCAACCCACCAGGCTGCCCAGTTCCCCAACCCCAACAGGAGCGAGAACGAACATCAGGATGGCGCAGAGAGCACAGAGACTGGAGGAAGTCCTAAAAAAAACCCTCTAACTGTCTCTGTATCTGAAGGTAAAATGTTCCCCCTTTTTTTTTTTTTTTTTTAAACCTTACCTGAGCTCAGCAGTTACCGGCTGAGTACAGAGACAGTCTCCGGCTATGGGGGGAGAGGGCATCTGCTGTCACCGCCATGCTCAGCCTTCTACACCCGCTGCCTTTCAGCTGAACAAGCAGCTAAGTCCATGCCAGTAAACCCAGCTAACGGACCAAGGCACACCTCTTAAGGACCACGGAAATCACCTCAGGAATACTCAACTGGGGGAGGGACTATTTGGTATCACCACAGGAGAGCAGGGCTTTCTTTTCCTTAAGTCAAATTTCTCCTTCCAAAAAACTCAATCCCCATAGGGAGATGCATGTCCACCAACTGCTGGAGATGAAGAATACTGGCAGGCTGGAGTCACTACAGGAGTATATATATATACTGTGACCTCAGCTTGCTCAGTCTCCATCAGGGGAGCATAACTCCACTGGTCCTGAGTCCATCTGTCTACACGTTAGGAAAGTATCTTTTCCAAAAACAAATCTGTGTGTGAAACAGACAAATAGGAAGAGACCAAGTTTTGAAATCACCCACATATATTAGCCATGTCTGGGGACATTGTGGCTGGCTCCCATAGCTGTTTCTTTTATCTGCCTTTAGTTCAACTATAGCCTCAAGCATTTCCTGCACAAAAGCTTAAAAGAACAGATCTTTGTAACTTGCGTAGGAAAAGAATCTGATGGAAAATCTGGAGATTGCTCCTGTTCAGAGACAGAAAAGCTTGACCAATAAAGCAAATCCCAGGACTCTTCAGATTTCAACTCAGATTATGAGTGATTCAGAAGTCTGAGGTAGCACCAACCCTCATCCTCAAAGGGTATGTGCAAAGACTGCTTTGGTCTCAGGACTGAAGGCACCAAGTATCTGGAGGAACATCCCTTATAAATGCACTGAATGGTGCACATAACACTGAAGTTTAGTCACACCATCATGGCATGCATCCATCCCACTTGAGGTGCCAAAAGACATCCTCAAGGATCCTCCTGCTCAAAAGGTGTTGAAGATGCTTACGATCAGAGAATGGAAGAAAACATGTCATTTTTCCCATTAAAATATTTTTCTTAAGCAAATAAAGTTACTATCTGTCCTGGGTTTACTGGGACAGAACCAAATTCAGTATTTTCAAATAGGATGCCAGCTGGATTTCTATTAGTTACTTTAATGAACTAGTTTTAACTATCTAAATAAATGGCAAAAGAAGATTTTATACCAGTTGCATGTCTGTACAAGGCTCTCTTGTGATGCCATTAAGATGTTGGATACAGTGCTCTAAAATACTGTGACTACACTGCTTCAGTAACACTTTCACAGATTATGTGGGACTGGAGTAACATTTAGGCAGGGCAAGCAGACGCAAAAAAAGTCAAGAATAATAAGAACACTTATTCCACACAGACACACACACCACCACTCACTCCTACCATTTCTCATCCTCTCTCCTCATTCCCTACAGCAAAAGTGTGCAGGACTCTACTAAGTACAGCTGGCAAAAATGTTATACTGAATGTGGACAGTGAGTCAGCACAAGTTCACAGTTCCCACCACAGCCCCACAACCACTCAACAAATTAAGCAAAAAACACAACAAGATATGGACAGCAGTAGAATTACGCATTTCCAGCTAACTCCCAAAGTTTCAGAGTTGTAGCACTGCATATAGTTTCAGTATGGTGGTTTCAAAGAAACCAGAGTAATCTGTAAGCAAAAGGATGGGAGAGATATAGAAGCACTGGTGCAGGCAAAAGGATAGGGTTCCATTCAATAATATAAAGTATTTTTATTGTTAAGATTCACAAGTTACTCAATGCGGCAACTCCATTCAAAATAGCAGTAAGGCATTTAAAGTCCCCCCAATGCCTTACTGCTATTTTGAATGGAGTTGCCGCATTGAGTAACTTGTGAATCTTAACAATAAAAATACTTTATATTATTGAATGGAACCCTATCCTTTTGCCTGCACCAGTGACTCTGAGTACTTGCTTATGTGCAAGGTTTGCTTCTGTTGATTTTTAGAGATATAGAAGCCCAATGATAGCTAGCTCACAGACAGGCCAATTCAGTAAGGTCACATGGAAAACAGGCGCTTAGCGTTCAGCGCCCGCTTTGCTATCTCATGCCCAGTCACCTCTCCTGGGCGTGCAATACAGTATTTAAATGAGGGGTCGGGCTAAAAAGGATGCTCTAGGGACAATAGCACGCCCCTAGCACCTCTTTAGCAGCGGAAGCCCAGGAGAGGTGGCTGTGCATGGGTTAGGAAAACTGACGATCACAAAATTGAGCGTCCGTTTTCCTAACCTGACTGCCGGCACACTTTTTTCTTTTTTTTTTTTTTTTTTTTTATTAACCATTTGGTTCCTCCAACTTAGTATTGCCATGATATTAAGTCAGAGGATGTACAGAAAAGCAGTATTTTCTGCTTTTCTGTACATTTTTTTGGGCTGCTCAGAAATTAACACATGCATTTCTGAGTGTAAAAAGTGCGGATAGGGCGCACGTTTTTTTTTTCTGATTCTGGGGTGAATGGTAATAGCCTCATCAACATGCATTTGCATGTGATAAGCACTATTCGTTTCGGCGGGGGTTTGGACACGTTTTGGACGCGCTAAACCCCTTATTGTATAAGGGGTAGTGGACGCTGGTTAAACGGTGCACTCAGCTGAGCACTCTTTACTGTATTGGCCTGAAAGAAGGTAGATAAGCATGGCACTTCAAGGATCTAGTTCAGAAGTGGCCAAACCACAAACAGACCTGATTTTCAGGTTATGCACAAGGAATATGCATGAAAGATATTTGTATACAATGGAGATAGTGCATATTAATGTCTCTTATGCATATTCCTTGAGGATATTCTGAAAACTGTGGCTCTTGAGGACCAGAGCTGGCCACCCCATCTAGACCTACTGGGAAAAAAGGTGCATTGACCAAGTGCTAAATAAAAAGGACAAAGGATACTCTCAAACTGATATTAGTTCATTACAAAGAAATCAGTTTACACTTTATTTGCATCAACAGTCTTCAAAGGGAATTATTTTTAACATATACAGTGAGATCTAATTAATATTACATTCTATTTACTCATGTATAATCAGATAATTCAGTACTTCTGTATTTTACTGGATGCAAATTAGGAAAGACAACAAAACATACCTCCAAATACACATTCGAGCACAAAAATAAAAGCAGTACCATTTCTACATCAAATGCTTTTATTGTTCAAAAATATTATAATGTTAAAATAGTAAATTTCTATTGTTCCATGTACCTATAAACATAAAATAGGCACATACAGTGCCCGTGAGAATACAATATTCGTTTTGCTGCAGAAGAACAGACATTGCATAACAATGAGATTTGCTAATGAAATCAACCATCAACCTGGAATACATATGTATTAAACCAAGACCTCAGTGTCATTTTCTTTTTGCATCATTTGTTCTCTCTCTTTTTTCCTCAACCTTTCAGCATTTTCCTCCTTCAAATTGTATTGCTTCAAGCAAGGCAATATTATGTAATATTTTGTTAACATTGTAGGTGAGATTTTCTTCGTTTCCCACATTTCCTAAAAACTATAAATCATAGTTATATAGGCTGTACCAGCACTGTTAATATCTTTTTGAGAGAAAAATCAATAAATGTTAAAGAAATAAAATGTTTTATTTTTGAGGTATAAAAGCATTAAACCATGTCTCATAAAACGTACCATCATAACACAAACCAGGCAGAAACTTTTACAGTCAGGCTAGCATTTACCTAGCAGTCAATTTGCAGAAGATGATAAAATATACGTATCACCCATTCTCCCATTACATATACACAGAATCCTGACTGCACTTTGTTCATTTACACAAAGACACTATTCAATGAGGGTGTTCTAAATGTATTTATCTAAAGTGAGGTTTGCCAGTATGCAAAATCCATACTAAGTTGTGTCCCTAATGATAATCTACTGCTAGTGTACAAACCTAGAAAACGTCACTTTATTGATTGTCAAGATTTCAGGTTCCACAATTCTGTTTAGCAAGAATACCATTCTTCCATTTAAAGGATTTTTGAAAAATTACACAATGGAAGAGGAGCTATAAATTCTCTTCAAGTTGGTGATCACAATGCCTGCATATGATTTTCTAAGCTTCTGACCCCCCAACTGTGAGAATAATTTTAAGTTTTATTTTTAAGGGCTTGATTTCAAAATTATGTGCATGCATAAACCTCTGTTTTGTGTGTGTAAGTAATGTTCTGAAAATCAGTCTGAGGCCAGTGCACAGAACAATATGTGCATAAGTCACTAAGGTGCTCCACGGGTGGGACAGAGATGCACCTAAGTTAACCTATACTAGTTATGCCCTAACTGGAGCAAGTATAAATGTGGTTAGGAAAACAAAGGAAATAGATGCCTTGGTCCTTTTTCAAGTATTTATTACAGTAGAGACGTATTTTTTAAAAATAATGCCCGACTCAGGCAAGTTAAGAGTAGAGACTGTATACGGGACTGCACGTTGCAAGATTCATTATTACTTTGCATCGCCCACTAAAAGAAATTTGTTCCTTGATGTTTCCACATAATTCAAAATTTACTCGAGACTCATGATTGTCTAAGCCCCTGAGGCAACGGCTGTGAAAGATGCGAAACTCGGCCTGAGTCGGGCATTGTTTTTAAAAAATATGTCTCTACTGTAAGAAATAGTTGAAAAAGGACCAAGGCATCTATTTCCTTTGTTTTCCTAAAGGCTATTTTAGATCGCCTACACCTCTTTGCTTTTTGGGGCAAGTATAAATGTGTACTTACTTGGTAAACTGACTGAACATTTTTTTCAGGGACATAGTAGCCAAGTCCCAGATCCACTCTGGCAGCCCCAGTGCTGCCTTGGATCAGAAAGGTCTCCCAGTTGGAGAAGAGATGGCTGAGGGGGGATATGATAGTGGTCTTGAAAGAGTAGATGTGAATCGGTTATTTCCACTCTTGGGTAATAGAAGTACTAGAGGGCACTCCATGAAGTTAGCAAGTAGCACATTTAAGACTAATTGGAGAAAATTCTTTTTCACTCAACACACAATTAAGCTCTGGAATTTGTTGCCAGAGGATGTGGTTAGTGCAGTTGGTGTAGCTGGGTTCAAAAAAGGTTTGGATAAGTTCTTGGAGGAGAAGTCCATTAACTGCTATTAATCAAGTTTACTTAAGGAATAGCAACTGCTATTAATTGCATCAGTAGCATGGGGATCTTCTTAGTATTTGGGTAATTGCCAGGTTCTTGTAGCCTGGTTTGGTCTCTGTTGGAAACAGGATGTTGGGCTTGATGGACCCTTGGTCTGACCCAGCATGGCAATTTCTTATGTTCTTATGTTCTTAAAGAAAACCTAAAAAAAGGGTTCATTAGACTCTTTGACTCTCCTGCAAGAGTGGGCTTTTTGTTAAGAAAAAGGACGGAGGATTACGCCCTTGTATTGATTATAGAGGGCTTAACGCCATAACCCGAAAAGACTGGTACCTGTTGCCCCTCATCAGTGAGCTGTTTGACCGCCTCCAGGGGGCTCGGATCTTTACCAAGTTAGATCTGAGGGGTGCGTACAATCCTGTGCGCATCCAACTGGAAGATTTTTGGAAGACCGCATTTAACACTAGGGATGGTCACTACGAGTACATCATGAAGCTCTTCGGTCTATGTAATGCCCCCACTGTCTTTCAATGTCTCATGAACGAAATTTTCCGAGACCTCTTATACTCCTCTGTAGTCATATATACTTAGAAGACATCCTGATCTTTTCTAAAGATCTAGAATCACATTGGAATCATGTCAAGACCGTACTTCAACATCTACGAGAGAACCACCTCTACACCAAATTGGAAAAATGCATCTTCGAGCAAAACCGCTTGCCCTTCCTAAGGTATATAATCTCTGATCGGGGATTCTCTATGGACCCAGAGAAACTTCAAGGCATCCGAGGCTGGCCTCAGCCAGTTGGCCTCCATGCTTTGTAACGCTTCCTTGGTTTCACGAACTATTATAGAAGCTTTATTGCTAATTACTCTACCCTAGCCGCTCTGCTCACCACCATGACAAAGAAAGGGGCTAATGCTCCCAAAGCACAAGCCGCCTTTCAAACACTAAAAGAGGCATTCTGCTCTGGCCCTTGCCTACAACACCCAGATCCAAGACGCCCATTCGTCGTAGAATTAGATGCATTTGCTATTGGGGCTGGGGCAGTATTAAGTCAATTTTCTCCCAAGGGTACTCTGATACCATGTTCATTCTATTCGCACAAATTCTCACCTACAGAAGAGAACTATACAGTCGGAGATCGGGAACTCTTCGCGGTCAAGTTGGCCCTCCAAGAGTGGCATCCCTGGTTGGAAGGGGCGCAACATAAATTTACCATTTTCACCGATCTTAGAAACCTTGAACATCTAAAAGAGGCTCAACTCCTGAATCCAAGGCAAGCCCGATGGGCGCTGTTTTTTGACCGATTCAATTTCAAACTGCGCTACCAGCCAGCTTCGAAAAACCTCCGCGCAGATGCGCTCTCTAGATCTTTTGACCCAGAAGATATCCCTGAAGTTTCAAGACATATTATTGACCCTGCCTGTGTATCTCTTGCAGTATCAACTACAGCTCCTGCCGGAAAAACCGTTGTTCCACGTAGATTATGTGAACGGATTCTTAAGTGGGCCCACGATTCTAAGTTGACAGGACATCCGGGCCATACAAGAACCCTAGAGATGTTGCGGAGATTTTACTGGTGGCCCACTATGTTACAAGACTCCCGCAACTACGTAGATTCATGCCCCATCTGCGCCCAACAGAAATCTCCTACAGGGTGACCATAGGGTCTCCTCCAGCCGCCACGGAACCCTGGTCAAGCATATCGACGGATTTCATCACGGACCTGCCACCGTCACAGAACAATACCGTGATCTGGGTCATCGCTGACCGTTTTTCTAAAATGGGTCACTTCATTCCACTGCAAGGACTTCCATCGGCCCCAGAATTGGCCAAATTGTTTCTAAGGTATGTCTTTCGCCTCCATGGCCTCTCCAAAGAGATCATAGCAGACCGAGGACCACAGGTACTGGCGCTCCTTATGTAAAAAATTCAACATCACCTTGAATCTCAAGTCAGCCTATCACCCCCAGGCCAACGGCCAAACAGAAAAAACCAATCGGACCCTGAAGTCATTTCTCCGCTCATATGTGAATGACCAACAGGATAATTGGTCCGACCTGCTGCCCTGGGAAGAATTGTCGCATACCCATGTCGCTGCTGCCACCAATGTATCACCATTTTCTGTGGTGCTTGGTCGACAACCATGATTATCGCTGCCAGTACCCTTCGCTGTTCCATCACCAGCCTCTCAATTCATGGCTCACACCATTCGTCAGGTGTGGAATCAGGTCAAAGAACCTCAAGCCGGCCGCCAAACGTTCCAAGCATACATCAGATGCTCACAGACATTCTGTTCCACTCTTCTGTCCTGGCCAGAAGGTGTGGCTGAGCACCTGACACATAAGGCTGCGACTCCCCTCACATCGTCAGGCACCTAAGTTCATCAGCCCTTTTCCAGTACTCCAGAGAGAGAGAGCAGTGAACTACCAATTACAACTACCATGTGCCATGGGGATTCACAACACGTTCCACGTGTCTCTGTTGAAGCCGCTAGTCCTATCCTGGCCCTCTCGCAAGAAACCCTCACCACCTCAGATCTCCACAGAACCAGATTCCACTCTTCAGGTAAGAGAAGTCATCGACGTCCGTTAGCGTCGAGGCAGATGGGAATACCTCTTATCCTGGAAGAGTTACGGGGCCAAGGAGAACTCGTGGGAACCTTCCCACAGTATCCTAGACAAAGAACTCATCAGAACATTCCACAGGGCTCATCCTGAAAAACCTCGCCCGCGTAGAAGGCAGCCCAGAAGGGGGGGGTACTGTTGCGCGCCCCGTCCGCACTCGGCCTGCACATGGGCCTGCTCACCTCTCCAACTCCTCTGCAGGTCCCAGGTCGGCCTCTCCAGCAGCAGCCGCAAGTTCCTCCAGGCCTCGGCATCCCGTGGTGGCAGTTGCCGGGCCTTCCTCTGCGCACCAGACCTCACAGCGGGGCTCGGCGTCCTCCTTGGCATCGGGCCCGCCCCTAGGCGCTCGTACGCCGACCACCCGGTCCCTTATAGGGCCAGGGGCGGGTCCAAGCTCCACGATGCGCTCTGATTGAACGCAGTACAAGAGGAAGTGCCTGTACTTCCTTGCCTTGGCAATCGGGTCGACACTGTGTACTAGTTTGCCTCCGTGTCATCGCCTGTTCCAGTCTTGTTCCAGCGTCTGTCTGTTCCTGTGTTCCCCCAGGTGGTACCTCTTGGACTGTCCATCTGGTACTGACCTCTGCCTGCTCTTGACCATGTTGATCGCTGCCCAGATACTGACCTCTGCCTGCCTCTTTGACCATGTCTGATCTCTGGAACCTGACCCTTAATTTGACTGAATACTCTTGGACTGATCTTTGGAACTTGACCTCTGCTACTACTGACCACACCTCCTGGATTCTGGCCCTGCTCCTAGCCTTGTCGTTGCAGACACTGTACTGGCCTTCCTCGATCCCTCAGGCCTCCAGTCCAGATATCGAACGCACACCCTTGATCCTGGTGGGCACACCTTTGAACATCCTTTCTGGGAGACCCTGCAAGGCCCAACTAAGTCCAAGCAGCTCGGGTCCCAAAGGGCTCCACCTGGGGGGACCACGGGCTTCCAGTGGTGAAGCTCCAGCTAGCCTCTGTCTCCTCCTGTGCTCCGCCTCCTGGTGGCAGGTGCTTCCTGGGTCCGACCAGGGAGCCGCCCTACATTGCTCCAGAACAAGGGTCCACCTCCAAGTGCAACAACAGTTTTCAATTGGAAAATTCAGGAGTGCAACTGTGGCCACATTTAAAGTACAAAGAAAATTATTCTAAAATCCAGTTGTCTATTTTTTTTTTAAATTCTAAAAGAGGGATAGGAAATCAAAGCAAGTGTTGCTCAGATGTCACCAAATTTGCCCAAGTATATGTCACTGGTGCTTTAACAATAGCCTAATCTGCTCAGGAGGTTCCCAGTTAGTAGCACATTTTAAGAATCCAATCAACTTACTTGCAATTTATATTTCATATACTACATTAAAAACAAATGGATAACATTTTACATCTTCAGGTAATCTAGTTTGACAATATAGATAAACTATAAAATCCATGGCAACACTGTCTGGTAATGTGCATTCTTTAATAAGCAACCATCTGCATTAGCAAACGTAGGGGTCAAAGTACTAAAGGCTAACGCAGCAGTCACACATGCTTAATGTGTGTTAGCACTTCATTATCCAAAATGTACTTGTGCATTAGTCTATGTTAATGTTAACACAGAGTTAACATGGGCTACTCTAATAAAAATAGTAATGAGCTGCATGACATGCAAAGAAGTACATTAATATTAAAATGAGGTTAACACAAATTGAAATAAACACTGATTTGTGTTAAGTCTCCCCCCACTGCTCCCAGTTACATAAAAACTTAACTAGAACTCCTAAGCTGCAGTTACATTTTTGCATTGCCTGTACCCTCCTCTTCTCCTCTGACTACCAAAATCCTTGTGGAACTTCCCTGAATGGCAACCATGAACTGGGATAAATGGTATTCTTTTAAGGGTCTGGTTGATCCTCTCTGTAATGGTGTAGCACCGGCTAATCCTCCGGTCCTTTCAGGCCTGTCACTGGCTGTGAACCCTTTGAACCACTGTAAACCCCTTGGTGCGACCCATTCAATTGGCACTGCCTGATGTGCGAGCAGATCTGGCTCTAACAGGTGGCAGCTGATGAAAAGACATAGGTACGTAGAACCAAGGAAGCAGAGAAGTCAGGCAGGCAAGGGTCGGGGCAGGCAGATTTCTTTTACAGAGAGAAGTAACCAAGCCAAGGTCAGGGTAGCCGACAAGCAAAGCGAAGTCAGAACAGTCCGGGTCAAAACAAAACAGGAATGAAATAAAGGAAAATGCTGCAGTTCAGGGTAACAGGACTTGTTGCTCAGGCAAGTGTGACATGAACTAGACTTCCTTAAAATACTAGACAGTACTTATGTCATCAAGCTGCGCCACAGGACAAGAAAAGGGGCAAACCCTCATGTCTGGAATGAAGATGCTTTACTGGCTTTCCAACATTTAAAACAATAATTTACTCGCGACCCTTGCCTACATCACCTGGACCCCACCAATCCCTTTGTCATCAAGGTAGATGCCTCCACCATCAGCTGTTCTTTTATAGCACAAACCACATGGCATATTGATAACCTGCGCAAATTTCTCAAAACAAATCTCCCCTGCCGAGAGAAGTTATACTATCTGGGAGGGAGCACTATTAGCCATCAAGTTAGCTCGAGGATTGGCGTCATCTCCTTGAGGGAACCCGACACCAGATCAAGGTATACACAGATCACAAAAATCTACAGTACCTATCGCAAGCACAACAGCTGAATCCGAGGCAGGCCCAATTTTTTTTTTTTTTTTAACCATTTTGACTTTGAGCTGTAATATCGACCAGCCAAAAAGAATCACCATGCCGATGCACTATCATGCTCCTTCGATTCCAAGAAGCAGCCGGACCCATGCAGCCATATTATGGACCAAGCAAAGGTCGTGTTGGCCACGGCTATAATGGAACACCAAGGGAAAACCGTGGTTCCTCGACAACTCCAGGAACGTATTCTAAAATGGGTCAAAGACTTACGACTGGCAGAACACCAAGGAGCCAACAGAACACTAGAACTAACTGCCCGCTATTACTGATGGCTCCTTGTTTGAAAGGATGTGAATTATGTAGGGGTAAGACATGTTCGGGTAAGACATGTTCTTGCTGAGCTCCGCGTCCCCTCCCTCCAGAGGAGCTATTTATTCTTTATTTTTTCTGTTTAATTAGCTACTTTTAGTGCTCAGGGGATTGCTATACTATCTCCACTCTTCATCGGGGTATTTTGATATTTGAGAGTATGGCCGCAAAACCATAATGCTATGGCCAGGAAAAGCTTAAGCAGGCAGGGTCTAAAATAGTAACAGGCTCTAGCGCTCCTCCATCTCCTGAGAACCGAGACATTAAGGTAACAGAGGTAGTTGAGGCTGTGGTAGCAGCACTGGATATAAAGTTTGAAAAATTGTATGAAAAATTTGAAGATATAAATCAGTTGTTTGCAGACTCAGCAACCTGCTTCCAGGAGGTGGAAACACACCTAGCAGCAATGGAGGATCAAGTGGACATTTTGAAGAAACAACTAGCTGCTGGGAAATCAAAGGCAGACAAACAAGCTAAAAAGCTTGATGATCTAGAAAACAGATCCCAGAGGGGAAACTTGCAGTTTATAGGTTTCCCTGAAACCATTCGAGAAGTGGATCTTGTTGAGATTTTAGAGGGCTGGTTCCTGAATGCCATGGATCTCTCAACTAAACATGGTGTCCTCAGAATTGAGAGAGCCAATCAGCCTGGACAAAAATCATACGAGAAGAGCAGACCAAGTCCAGTTATAGCCAAATTACTGAATACTGCCCATAAAATGGATATTCTTCAGGCATACCGCAAAAATCGCAAGACTGACTATGAAGGTACCCCGATCCTGATTTTTCAAGATTATTCAACATTGGTGGCAGCGCAACAGAAAGCTTTTGCCCTGATTTGTGTGAAACTGGTGCAACATAAAATCCCCTTTAAGTTGCAATACCTGGCTAAATTAAACATTACATGGCAGAATGTTTCTTATATTTATGACACGTTGATGCAGCTTTACAATTTCTGCAAACTATGAAAAAGCAATCCCCCTGAGTGAGATTTCGCGATAGATTGGCAGCTGCTTTCCCAATAATTAACACTTCAATCTTTGGCAGCGATGAAGTGTTGGCTTTAATTGTAGCCTTGTTTGGACAGCCTGTTTACTCTTTATCAATGTTTCAGGCTCAGAAGCTGATGGCCATAGCGAAAGTGACTGCTCCTGGTCCAGTTTAGCAAATGGCCTGTTGATGGCCATGTGTCCATGAATCCACATCAGCAACCTTGGATTGTTGTGCATGGACTTTTTTTTTTTTTTTTTATCATCATACTCTGCCTAACAGAACTTATTTCCAGATTATTTTTCCATGTTCTCTGAGGAAACACCACCAGTGCATGTGACCGCTTTGTGCCTCGCAGTTGATGCCTGTTTTTCTTTTTAGGGACTCTTTGGTTGCATTTCACATAGAAAGAGTATATTGATCATTCAGCTCCTTGACATTTTTTTTTTCTTTTTCTCTTCTTTTCTACCTCCCTCACATGATATGGTATGCAGGGAAGGGACATCTCATGTCTGGAACAGGTTTTGCTCTCTATGCATAGGGAGATGGGTATTGCTACTGAATGGGGGTTGGGGAGGGAGGGGTTGGGGGAGGGTTTCACAGAATGATATACATGGAAAATTGTTTTGTTGATCCTGAACTCTACATTGTTATTTGGTGGGGTATATTGTCACTGTCATCTCTACTGGCTCAAGTTTGGATCCTGGCTGGGAGATCCAGGCTTTTGGTTGAAGGTTATTTTCTTTGTTTCAACTATAGAGGAAATGGGGATATCATAACGCCGTCACATCTGAGATTTTGGTCTTGGAATGTGTCGGGGGTGGGTTCTGTGGTTAGACATTATAAAATTCTGCAATCTTTACAGCAACATAAAGCGCAGTTGCTTATCTGTAAAAGGTATTCTAGGACAGCAGGATGTTAGTCCTCACATGTGGGTGACATCATCCGATGGAGCCCGGCATGGAACATAAGAACATGTCATACTGGGTCAGACCAAGGGTCCATCAAGCCCAGCATCCTGTTTCCAACAGTAGCCAATCCAGGCCATAAGAACCTGGCAAGTACCAAAAACTAAGTCTATTCCATGTTACCATTGCTAGTAATAGCAGTGGCTAATTTCTAAGTCAACTTAATTAATAGCAGGTAAGGGACTCCTCCTCCAAGAACTTATCCAATCCTTTTTTAAACACAGCTATACCAACTGCACTAACCACATCCTCTGGCAACAAATTCCAGAGTTTACTTGTGCGTTGAGTGAAAAAGAACTTTCTCCGATTAGTTTTAAATGTGCCACATGCTAACTTCATGGAGTGCCCCCTAGTCTATTATCCGAAAGCGTAAATAACCAATTCACATCTACCCATTCTAGACCGCTCATGATTTTAAACACCTCTATCATATCCACCCTCAGCCATCTCTTCTCCAAGCTGAAAGGTCCTAACCTCTTTAGTCTTTCCCTCATAGGGGAGCTGTTCCATTCCCCTTAACATTTTGGTAGCCCTTCTCTGTACCTTCTCCATCACAATTATATCTTTTTTGAGATGCGGCGACCAGAATTGTACACAGTATTCAAGGTGCGGTCTCACCATGGAGCGAAACAGGCATTATGACATTTTCCGATTTATTCACCATTCCCTTTCTAATAATTCCCAACATTCTGTTTGCTTTCTTGACTGCCGCAGCACACTGAACCGACGATTTCAATGTGTTATCCACTATGATGCCTAGACCTCTTTCTTGGGTAGTAGCACCTAGTAAGGAAACTAACATTGTGTAACTATGGCATGGGTTATTTTTCCCTATATGCATCATCTTGCACTTATCCACATTAAATTTCATCTGCCATTTTGATGCCCAATTTTCCAGTATCATAAGGTCTTCCTGCAATTTATCACAGTCTGCTTGTGATTTAACTACTCTGAACAATTTTGTGTCATCTGCAAATTTGATTACCTCACTCGTCGTATTTCTTTCCAGATCATTTATAAATATATAGAAAAGTAAGGGTCCCAATACAGATCCCTGAGGCACTCCACTGCCTACTCCCTTCCACTGAGAAAATTGTCCATTTAATCCTACTCTGTTTCCTATCTTTTAGCCAGTTTGTAATCCACGAAAGGACATCGCCACCTATCCCATGACTTTTTACTTTTCCTAGAAGCCTCTCATGAGGAACTTTGACAAACGCCTTCTGAAAATCCAAGAACACCTCCAGTCTTAAGGTACAATGGATGATTTTAATGATAGGTTACAAATTTTTACTAACAGGTCTGAAATTTCATTTTTTAGATCCTTCAGAACTCTGGGCTGTATACCATCCAGTCCAGGTGATTTGCTACTCTTCAGTTTGACAAGGTTCACCGTGATTTGATTTAGTCCATCTGAATCATTACCCATGAAAACCTTCTCCAGTACAGGTAGCTCCCCAACATCCTCTTCAGTAAACACCGAAGCAAAGAAATCATTTAATCTTTCCACGATGGCCTTATCTTCTCTAAGTGCCCCTTTAACCCCTCGATCATCTAACGGTCCAACTGACTCCCTCACAGGCTTTCTGCTTCGGATATATTTAAAAAAGCTTTTACTGTGAGTTTTTGCCTCTACGGCCAACTTCTTTTCAAATTCTCTCTTAGCCTGTCTTATCAATGTCTTACATTTAACTTGCCAACTTTTATGCATTATCCTATTTTCTTCTGTTGGATCCTTCTTCCAATTTTTGAATGAAGATCTTTTGGCTAAAATAGCTTCTTTCACCTCCCCTTTTAACCATGCCGGTAATTTATTTATTTATTTAGCATTTTTTTATATACCGAGGTATAGCAGAGTTGCCTTCACTCCGGTTTACATACAGAAACAACATGTTACATAGAACGATGTATGAAGATTACAATTTAAAATTAATGATAGTAAATACAACAGGAGAATGTATAACAAGATAACACAGGATAGAACCCTGAATAGATGTACATATATCTCATGAAGCATTGAAGGGCATCTGTATCATTGTAACAGGGAGATTGAAAAATGGCAGAATATATAAAAGAATTTTAGAGTCATTGAGTGCTATCTTTAAAAGATTGGCTGAGAAGCCAGGGTTTTTAAGTCTTTTTTGAAGGATTTAAGTTATCTTGATTGGTGGGGGCAATGAGGAAGCGAGTTCCAGAGCTTAGGGCCGATGATGGAAAAGGCTCTGTTTCTGGTGGAGGATAATTTAGCCTGTGGAAGAGAGGGAATCACTAGATTAATTTTGCTGGCGGTTCGTGTAGTACGTTGGGAGCAATGGATGTGAATGATGTCATCAAAGGCGGAATAGTCGGCATTGTATATTGCTTTGTGGAGTATGGTGAGGACTTTGAATTCTGCTCTTTTTTTCAATAGGGAGCCACTGTAATTGGTTGAGAACAGGTGTAATGTGATCAGCTTTTCTTGTACCTGTTAGAACTCTGGCTGCAGCATTCTGAAGGAGCTGCAAGGGTCTCAAGGAAGATTTTGGAAGGCCGATCAATAGGGAGTTGCAGTAATCCAAACCTGAAAAAATGAGGGCTTGAAGGACAGTTTTGAAATCATGGGGGTGGAGTAGGGGTTTTAGATGTTTTATTATTTGAAGTTTGTGAAAGCCTTCCTTTATTTTTGTGGAGATGTGTTTTTTGTAGATTAGGTCAGTGTCTAACCAAACACCCAGGTCTTTAACGCTCTCTTTGAGAAGGACGAGGGTCTTGTCAAAGTAGAAGGGTGGAATTGTTAAATGTCCAGGATATTTTTTGGCAATTAGGATACATTCGGTTTTGCTTGTATTTAGACATAATTTAAGATGAATTAGCAAGTTTCTGATAGTATCCAAGTGTGAGGCTGCTTTAGACATAGCATCTTCTATCGAGGAAGAAATAGGAATGAGTAATTGAATATCGTCTGCATACATGTAATACGTTATGTCAAGACTAGATAAGAGATGGCAAAGAGGGGTCAGGTAGATGTTGAATAGAATTGGTGAAAGTGCTAATCCTTGAGGCACACCTGTATAGAGGGGGACAGGAGAAGAAGAGCTATTGTTGTGAAAAACTTTGAAGTGTCTGTTACTGAGGAAGGATGAGAACCAACTGAGAGTTTTGCCAGCCAGCCCAATGGATTCTAGACATGAGATGAGAATTTTATGATCCACTGTATTGAAGGCAGCAGAGAGGTCTAAGAGAATCAGAAGGTATCCTTTTTTGTTGTCAAAACCTCTTAGGATGGTATTGGAGAGTTTAAGGAGGAGGGTTTCAGTGCTGTGGTTTTTTCTGAAGCCGAATTGGGAAGGAGAAAGAATTTTATTATCGTCTAGATGGTCGTTGAGTTGTTTCAATGCCGCCTTCTCAATCATTTTTGCAAAGAAGGGTAAGTTGGAGATTGGGTGGTAGTTGTTTAGGTCATCTGGATTGAGGTTTTTTTTCTTTAATAAAGGAGTGACGGTGGCAATTTTTAACTTGGGAGGCAGCTCGCCTTCCTCGAGCGATTTGTTGATGATTGCTGAAATTGTTGGGGCTAAAGGATAGGCAATTTCTTTAAGAACTCGGGTGGGAATGGTGTCGAGTTCATGACGAGCAGGGTTGATTTTCTTTATCATTTTTTCTGTTTCAGTAATGGAAATAGGTCTGAAGTCGAGCCAAGGAGGATGTTAATTGAAGAAGTTTGTAAATTGAAGAAAGAAGAGGTGATGAAGGTGTTTGTTTATTTTGGAGATTTTATCCTTAAAATAGATGGCTAAATCTTGGCTTAGGTTTTTTTTGGTAATAGTAGTGTTGGAGATGTGGATATCAGAGATGAGGTTGTTTACAAGGTTGAATAAGGATTTGGGTTTGTTGGAGGAATTTATAATTTTATTGCCGAAGTAGTTCCGTTTTGTGTTTTGGATTGATTTCTTGTAGGCTGCTAATTGTGAATGGTATTTTTGTAGTGTAGCAGGCAGCTTATTTTTTTGCCATTCTTTCTCTGTTTTCCTGAGAGCTGATTTCATGTTTTTTAGGGTGGTGTTAAACCATGGGTTTTGTATTTCTTTTTTGTTCTTTAGGTGTTTGATCTTCTCCGGGTTAATGATGTTAGCGGTTGTTTCAGTGATTGAGGACCATGATTGGACAGCGTTATTTATGTTTGATAAGTCAAGATTCGCTAGTTGTAGACCCAGCTCTTGAAGGAGAAGATTAATTTGATAGGGTGGACGGAATTTGAAGGATTTTTTTGTAGAGTTATTATTTGTTGGGTTGTTGAAGTTCGTTTGGGATTTGCAGAGTAAGAGATGGTGATCAGACCATGGGACTGGGTTGTGAGAAATAGAAGAGTTCATGAAGAAGTTGTTGGTGAAAATCAGGTCGAGAGTGTGACCTGCTTTATGTGTAGGGTTGTTCACTTGAAGGATGAAGTTTAGACTTGATAGCATGTCGAGAAGAGTTTTGCAGCTAGGAGAACGGGGGTTGGCGTCTGTATGGAGGTTGAAGTCTCCAAGAATGATCACAGGTTTTTTTATGTTGATGTTAGAGATGAGAAATTCAATGAGCGGAGAAATGTTGTGTCTAGTAGTTTAGGGGGGCAATAAACGAGGCAGATTTGAAGATGTTGGGAGTCGAAGAGAGTAACTTCAAATTGTTTAGGGAGGTTTGTGTGGGATTATTTTCATTGAAAAGTGTTTTCTTATGATAAGTAGCAGGCCTCCTCCTCTTTTGTAGTTTACGGGGAATTGAAAAGGTATCGTAGTCATTGTTGTTAAGGTGGTTCAGAATTACTTGATCGGTGTTTTTTAGCCAGGATTCAGTTATGGCGAAGAAGTCAGGATTTTTTTTCTTGTAGTATGTCAGAAATTAACATGTGTTTCTTAGACAATGACTGCGGCATTGATGAGAAGAAAGGTGAGACCATAAGAAAGTTTTTGTTGTTTTTCAATAGGGGGATGTTAATAAGGTGGCTGTGTCTGTTTTGGAAATAAGAGTTGGAGAAAGTTGTCATCTTTGATTGGGTGAGGGAGAGGAAGAAGGAAATCGGGTGAGGGGTACCAGAAGTTGAAAGACTGTAGGGGCCGAGTGGTGGATGCTGGAAGTTGAATGCTGTCCGAGTGGTGGACACTGGAGGTTGAATGCTGACCGTGTGGAGGTTGAATGCTGTCCGAGTGGTGGACACTGGAGATTGAATGCAGTCCGAGTGGAGGTTGAATGCAGTCCGAGTGGAGGTTGAATGCTGTCCGAGTGGAGGACACTGGAGGTTGAATGCAGTCCGTGTGGAGGTTGAATGCTGTCCGAGTGGTGGACACTGGAGGTTGAATGCAGTCCGAGTGGAGGTTGAATGCTGTCCGAGTGGTGGACACTGGAGGTTGAATGCAGTCCTAGTGGAGGTTGAATGCTGTCCGAGTCGTGGACACTGGAGGTTGAATGCAGTCCGAGTGGAGGTTGAATGCTGTCCGAGTGGTGGACACTGGAGGTTGAATGCAGTCCGAGTGGAGGTTGAATGCTGTCCGAGTGGAGGTTGAATGCTGTCCGAGTGGTGGACACTGGAGGTTGAATGCTGTCCGAGTGGAGGTTGAATGTTGTCCGAGTGGTGGACACTGGAGGTTGCAGGAGGCTAAAAGCACTTAGATTTGACTTAGAGCTCTAAGCTGCGGTGAGGAATTGTGGGTTACCACAGAGAGAGTTCCAGAACAAAGGGAGAGCGGGTTCAATCCGCTTAGAGGTGGCACGAATCTCAGCAGATGGAGGGGTGAGAGACGGTCGGGAACGGGTGATGAACTTACTTTTATTTATTACTATTTTCTCTCACTTCTTCTTGGACTCAGTGGCTGCACGAAGGGGCGCACAAAGGGGCCAGCCCCTTTGTTGCGCTCCTTCGGCGCGCGGCGCCTGGAGGTTTTAAAATTTAAATCTCCCTCTCCGCTCCTGATTGGTGCTTCCCTGGTTGGTGGGAGGGTCCCTGTTCTGAATGGAGGGACGGCGCGGCAGGCGGAGGCCGCGATCGGTGGCTGGGCTCGCCGGGGGCAGGGAGATAAGAGGCCTTACCCCGACGGGTCTGGGCGCCGATCGCGCAGGGCCCTACCTCCCTCCAGGCACAGCAGCGGCGGGTGGTAGCAGCGGCAATGGAGGTCCGGAGAAAGGTAATAGTTTTGCCTTCTTTCCACCTTCCTTAATGTGGAAGGACTAAGCATGTGGGTCGGTAATCGACATGGTTATGGAGACACTCCGGGCATTTTCTAAACACTGTTGCTATGATAAAAAAAAAGGGGAGCCCAAAAACAATCGATGGCCTGTGGACATAGAAAAAAGGGGGAGGTAGGATCAACCGAAGATGGGAGAATTCACTCACCAAGCGACAAAATCGATGTTGCAATGGAAGACCCATGTGAGGGAAGTTTTTGGAGAAGTATACTTCAAGTATTCGTGAGGAAACGTTTTGTGAGAAAATCTCACAGAGTTTCCTACCGCGAGGCAAACTGCAGCGTGGAAAGCAGAGTTGCTTACCTCTAACAGATGTTCTCCCAGGACAGCAGGATGTTAGTCCTCACATGTGGGTGACATCTTCAGGATAGAGCCCAATCATGGAACACTTTTGTCAAAGTTTCTAGAACTTTGACTGGCACACTGAGCATGCCCCTAACCCTGCATCCAGGGGTCCCCCTTTAGTCTCGTTTGTAGTAAACAGTATGAGCGAAAAATAAAATAAGAAAACGTAAGCGAACCCAACTCGCGGGGTGGGTGGACGTGTTTCGTGAGGGCTAACATCCTGCTGTCCTGGGAGAACACCTGTTACAGGAAGCTACTCTGCTTTCTCCCAGGACAAGCAGGATGTAGTTCTCACATGTGGGTGAAGTAGCGAGCTACAGGATGCCCAAATACAATAAGCCAAAAACACCCAACGACGTGCAACAAGCACAACAACTGGGGTGGTTTTGGTTAGGAGGGCAGCATGAATTTCAAAGTGGGTTGCTGGAAGATAGTTGAAATATTAAACTGGAAACAAATTACACAGGACAGACTGACCGAAGATGGAATCTTGTCTGCCAGTCTTGTCGAGACAATAATGAGCTGCAAAAGTATTAAGGGAACTCCATGTTGCAGCTTTGCAGATGTCAGCAAGAGGTACAGTCTTATGTCCAAAAAATGTAATAATTTCACCCTATTTATTCATTCTTATAATCTAACAACGTGATTGCTAGTGGTTGAAAAATAATTTAATGCGGGATGAGGTAAGTTTCATATACTTAGAAGCATGCCTCCACGGCCTTGCCTCTATTTTGCTATATAATCATTAACTTACCTCCCTCCAAATAACGCCGTCATTTGGAGCCAGCAGGCTCGAGAGAGAGGAGGAAGGAAGAAGAATGCCATCGATCAGCGTTTATTAATCCGAGGCGAAAAGGACGCGAATAGACAGAAGCACGCCACATACCAGAGGCTTTGTACGGAGAGTGTGAACTAAAGAATGGACATATGCTCCCCTGATGAAGAAAGGACACTTTTCGAAACACAGCTGTGTTGGGAGATAAGTCTATATGATATATAACAACAACATGGCATTTATAATATGATTCTGGCGTTTTCACGAATAAGTTCTTAGTTGGAGATAAAAGTGATATCATTCCTCATCTACTAGGTTATAAGATTCAAGTTTTCACTATAAGCAAACATTCATAAGTCTTTAAAGGCAGAATTTTTCAAAAATGTGGAAAGCCTAGAGAAGGTGAATATCACACTTTTTTTAAAAATGAATTAAATAAAATCTTGAATAAAATTCTACAAAAATATTTTTGCATAAAATAAAGGGAGTGGGAGGGAGGTAAGTTAATGATTATATAGCAAAATAAGAGGCAAGGCCGTGGAGGCATGCGTCTAAATATATGAAACTTACCTCATCCCGCATTAAATTATTTTTCACCACTAGCAATCACGTTGTTAGATTATAAGAATGATAACTAGGGTGAGATTATTACATTTTTGGACATAAGAGTGTATAAATTTTTGATCTCATCTCAGCGGAGATTGACAGGAGCAAGATGTACAGAACATAGGTGTGCTACTGATATTGCCATAGCTCTCACTCAATGCGCTCTCACATGTTCTTGTAGCGGAAGGCCTGCTTGTTGGTAGCAGAAGGAGATACTGTCCGCCAGCCAGGTGGACAGGGTCTGCTTGCCCACCGAAGCTCTCAATTGTGTTTTATCAAAGGAGACAAACAGTTGGTGGACTTCCTATGGGCTGCAGTGTAGTCAAATAGAAAACAAGAGCACATTTACCGTCCAAGAATGCAGAGCACGCTCACTTGGTTGTGAGTGAGACCTTGAAAAAAGGGTAGAAGTATTATTGACTGATTCAGTGGAAATCTGACACTACTTTTGGCAAGAATTTAGGGTTGTGTGCAGGGTACTACATGATCTTGAAGGAATCTGGTATACGGTGGATACGTTACCAGTGCCTGTAGTTCACTGACTCTGCGAGCCGATGTTTATAGCAACTAGAAAGCTCACTTTCCAAGTTAAAGTGTCGAAGCTTGCAGGAATGCAGGGGTTCGAATGGCGGTCGCATGAGCCATGCTAGAACAAGGTCCCACATTGGAACTGGAAGATGCAATGAAGGCTTCAGTTGTAGAAATCCTCTCACATAAAGCACCCAACCAGGGGATGCACCGAGATCAGAGCATCTCCTATTCATTTGTGGTAAGCTGAAATGGCGCTGATATGTAAACGGATGGAGAAAGTTTGCAGGCCAGCTTCAGAGAGATACCAGAGGTAGTCCAGGAACTTTAGAATAGGGGCAGGAAACAGGATCTATTTCCTTAGTGGTGCACCCATGTGGAGAATCTTTTCCATTTGGAACGATACCAATCTCCTAGTAGAAGGCTTTCGTGAAGCTACGAGGGTCCTGGGACACACTGTCAGAGAGGTTGAGAGAATTGCAGGATCAACCTTTCAACATCCAAGCTGTCAGAGATAGGACGTGATGGTTCGGATGATGCAAAGCCCGTTCTGCATTATCAGGGTTGGATCTGTGCCCAGGCAAATTGGTTGCCTGGACTGAGAGGTCGCAGAGGATGGGGAAACCAAACCCTGACGTGGCCAGTGAGGGGCTATGAGGATCATTGTTGCCCCTTGTCCTGCTGTAACTTCACAAGAGTCTTGCTGATGAGCAGGCAAAAGCAATCTCGTGGTGGCGTGTGGTAGCTGCGGTGTAGAGAGCAGAAGTTGTCCACTTTGTGGTTGCGAACTGATGCAAAGAGGTCTATGTATGGGCGGCCCCACTGGTGGAAATTTCTGTTTGTGACAGTGGGGTCCAGGGACCATTCGTGAGGATGAAAGGTTCAGTTGACATTGTCCGCCATCACATTGTCCACGCCTGCCAGGTATGTCGCTTTTAGTAGCATGGGGTGGGAGAGAGCCCAGGCCCAGATCTGTGCCGCCTCCTGGCATAGAAGGAAGGAGCCCGTGCCCCCTTGCTTGTTGACGTACCACATCGCTACCTGGTTGTCTGTTTGAATTAAGATTACCTTGTTGGACAGGCAATCCCAAAAGGCAAGTAGGGCGTATCGAATTGCCCAAAGCTCCAGGAAATTTATCTGGTGCTTTGCTTCCTGTTTGGACCAGGTTTGAAGGTTGTTGACATGGGCTCCCTAACCCAGAGTGGATGCATTTGTAGTTAGAGTAATTTGAGGTTCTGGAGAATGGAAGGGTAGTCCTGTCTGAAGACTGGACTCCCTTGTCCACCAAGCTAGTGAGAGACGAAGCTGGTTGGTGACGTAGACAATGTGAGACATGGGTTGATTTGACTGGGACTTTAAAGTCACTGTGTTATCCTCATGGCTAGTCGAGCCATTGGAGCAACATGAACTGTAGATGCCATTTGACCCAAGAGGGTTAGCAGATGACGAGCTGTGGTTGTTTGACGAGTATGCACTGCTTTGGCCAAGGTTGTTAATGAGCGTGCTCAGTCATTTGGGAGGAACACTTTGGCCTGGATAGTGTTTAGATCTCCTCCTATGAACGAAAGGTGTGTTAAGGAGACAGATGTGATTTGGTGTAATTGATTAGGAATCCTAAGGAATGTAGTAGGCTGATGGTGAAATGGAAGGAGTGGAGCACTTCCTGCCAGGATGGGCCTCTGATGAGCCAATCATCTAGATATGGATAAACGTGAATGTTGTTCTAGCGAAGATGAGCTGCGACAACTGCGAGGCATTTCGTACTGCCGGGGTGCTGATGCTAGTCCGAATGGTAGCACCCGGTACTGGTAATGGTTGTGGCCTACTACGAACCTAAGATATTTCTGATGAGGAGGGTATCTGGCAATGTGGACACTGGCTCTGCTCTCTAGATCTCCAGGAGGCCTATCTCCCTCTTGTAGGAGAGGAAGCATGGTGCCCAGGGTTACCATTCTGAACTTTTCTCTGCAGAGGTGCTTGTTTAGGGTATGTAGGTCTAGAATAGGATGAATGACTCCTGATTTTTTTGTTATTAGAAAATACCGAGAGTAGAACCCCTGACCCCACTGCAGTTGAGGCACAGGTTCCACGGTGTTGGAGTGCAGAAGAGTCAAGAGCTCTGTCTAGAGAAGCAGAGAACGATTGATGGAAGCTACCGCCGGACAAGGAGGAGAGTTCGGTGGTAGGGTGAGGATGTTTAGACAGTAACCCTGGTTGACCACAGGCAGGACCCATTGGTCCGTAGTAATTGTGCGCCATATGTTGTGGAAGAGGCACAAGCGGCCTCCTACAGGAATGGTTGTGGAAGTTGGAGGTTGGCTTCTGCTCTGTAGAAAGGAGTCAAAACCCCAATGCTGGACCAGACTGCGGGGCTGGTTGGGCTTTTGGAGCCCTGGGTTGTCGAGGCTGGCCTCTCCGGGGAGGTCTGGTCTGCCGAGCACGGGACAGAAGAGGATAGTACCAACGCGGTTTATACAAAAATTTTCTAGGATCACGTCTAAAAGACCTCTTGGTTGTAGCTAGGAATTCTGAGGGAAGAAAGAAGAGCTGACGCAAAGTGTCATGATGGTCTTTTAATTGTGTAACTGTCTCCTGAATTTTGTTGTCAAACAAATTGTCCCCAGTAGATGGAAGGTCTGATAGCCTCTCTTGGACCTCCTGGCATAGGTCAGATGATTTGACCCATGCCCAACGCCTGGCGCTTATACCTGCTGCCAACACTTGAGGCAGTGTCAAAAACATCATATGCTGCCCTTACTTCATGCTTTCCAGCAACGAGTCCTTTCTGAAGGATAGAATTTAGGCCTTCTTGATACTCAGCCGGTAGGCTTTCAGAGAATTCCTGGACTTTTTTCCAAAGCTTCTTGGAGTATTGAGTCATATAAAGCTGATAAGCTGCTATCCGTGCCATCAGCATGAAGCCATTTAAGACTCTGTACCCAAAGGCATCCAAGGATTTTTGTTCTTTAGCTGGAGGGGCAGATGTATGAGGTCGAGAGCTTTTGAACTTTTTCTGAGCAAACTCAACAACAGATTGGTGGGGAAGTTGGTTTTTTTGAAACCACGGCGCTGACTGGACTAAGTAGGTGGCATCAGTTTTTCTATTTACTGGTAGAACTGTGCCTGGGTGTTCCCAGTTGCAATGTAGCAGATCAAGGAGCACCTCATGAATTGGAACTGCCTTAACCTCTTTAGGTGTATCGCCAAATTGTAACACCTCTAGCATTTTGTAGCTGGCATCCTCCTCCGTTTGTAACTTAAAAGGGATGGTTTCAGACATCTCCTTGATGAAGTTAGCAAATGTAAGATCTTCAGGAGGGGAGCGGCGGCATTCTTCTGGAGGTGAAGGCTCTGACAGGCTTTCAGAGTCTTGAGTTTCGGAAGAATAATCATCCCAGGGATCATAAGGTGTATCTCCAGCATCTTGAGGGCATTTAGATGGAGATATTTATCCAAATCCGGCCGGATCTGGAGGGTGCACCGATGGGAAGGATGGGAGCACCGATGGAGGCAGTGAGGGCATCAATGGCATCTGTGCTTTTGATGGACGTCAGGGTGGCAGGAGACTGATGGTCCTGGAACAGGCTCCAGCATCGGTAAATTCTGTTCCTCATCCGAGGTTAACTGAATCGGTAGTCTCGGAGGTGCCAATGGCATGGCAGAAAGCGGTGCCGATGGCAAAGTACAGATCAGGACATCAAGATGGTCAAGCAGCGGAGCCAGCATGGTAGGCATCGGATCGGGTACCGGTGGAGACTGGAACCCTCGAAGTGCCTGGAGAACTGCCTCTTGGACTATCCTGTCCAATTCCGCCCTGGAAGCTGGCATCAGTGGCACAGCTATTGGTGGTGGAGGCTCAGAAGGCGTTGCCGGAGAGTCCACATGTATTAGTGGAGTCTCGGCTACCAGCACCAGTGCCGGTGGGGAATGCCTTGATGTCCCGGGTCCAGAAGGGGATGGGGCCCCTTCTCCCCGGGACTTCTTCGTCGGTGGTTCCGTCGAAGCCGATGGCTTGCTGGTGGAGGCATCGGCAGAAATGTCTCGTCGATGTCTGTGATGGTACTTCTCTTGATGCTCCGTCCGGATCTTTTCCGGCACCAAGGAAGGTGACATCAATGCCTTCGAACGTACAGAGGATGGTGAAGGAAGGTCATCGATGACTCGATGTCGCTGAGATTTCGATGGCAACGGAGTCATTGAGGACTTGCAACTCGGTGTTGCTTTAGCTGGAGTAGATGGAGATACTCTCTTAATGAGAAGCTCCATCTTTTCCAAGCTGGCCCTGAGGCCTTTTGGCATCATTTGGGCACAGTTAGTGCACTGTTGGACATTGTGAGTGGGGCCTAAACATAAATTACACACGTCGTGAGGATCAGTAATGGACATCATCCTCGGGCACTCGGGGCACTTACGGAACCCGGTTGCCATCATTTTTTTAAAATATAGGTGGTGCATGTTCGGTGGCCGTTGGGCACTGATGAAAACACCTCAGGAACCAACCGCGAGGGACGAGGTAAACTTACCGGCATCAACAGGTATCGGCGGTCGATGGGGAACCCCGGGATGGGGTAAAAGTTTTAAATTTTTATGTTTCCGTGAGGAAAAAGTTGTGAGAAATTCTCACAGAGCTCCAAAGATCCATGAGGCTACTTCTGCGCGGAAAAAAAGAGACTGAGGGGGGACTCCCTGCTGGATGCAGGATTAGGGGCATGCTGGGCATGCTCAGTGTGCCAGTCAAAAGTTCTAGAAACTTTGAAAGAAAAATTCAGTGACTTCACCCACATGTGAGAACTACCATCCTGCTTGTACTGGGAGAAAATATATTTCTGTTCCTAGTTCTCCAATTTTGCACTGCATGCAGAAGGTCTTGGTGCTTCCATTCCAGTTTTTGTTTTAACATTTGTGGTATTCCATTCTATATTAGGTGAAGGTAGGTCTGTCTGATTCTGTATTTGTGTGACTGATGAGGTACTTTACTAGCAAGTAAGGATTTGTATCAGTCTTATTTGTTGTAGTTTCTCAATATTATATTGCACTGGTGGTGAACTGCTGCCTTTGCATGGATAGAGCTATTGCTGTTTCATTTCTTGGAGTCAGTGCTGCTTTCGTTTGGCAGGTTTGATAAACATGTATAGAGTGGGGTTGGTTTGTTTGTTTGTATTATTTTACAATGCACCTGGAAGTAGAGGGAGTTTGTGATGCTGTTATTGAGGTCGAGAGAATCAGAATATCCAGAATCAGAATATCTATTTTTTATGGTGAGATGTAAAGGGAAATGTGTTAGCTCTGCTCTGCATTCATTGTTAGGAAGCAAGAGATTCCTGTGGATGCAGAGAATATGCTTATATTTAGTCCCATGATGGTCATGAGTTCAGTGTGTCATGCATGCGAGCATCATCTCTCAGGTGTGTCCTGATAGAAAAAAGGTTGAGAACCACTGTTCTATACTACATATAGACACAAGTTTATAAGGTACAAATGAATGTTATTAGACGAGGGAAATGGGACAGAAGACAGAAATAATCAAACGTTTTAAGTATTGCTGGTCTGATCAAAGAGAGCTTTCAAACACACTTTAGTATACTGTATATGTCGGGACACCTTATTGCAGGGGTCGGGAACCTTTTTGGCTGAGAGCGCCATGAACGCTATATATTTTAAAATGTAATTCTGTGAGAGCCATACTAACTACAACCCCCCACCATCCTGACCCCCCCCCCCCCCCAAGACCTACCAAATTAATTTACTACAACCCCCCACCATCCTGACCCCCCCCCCCCCCCCCCCGACCTGCCAAAAGTCCCTGGTGGTCCAGCGGGGGTCCGGGAGCAATCTCCTGGACTTGGGCTGTCGGCTGCCAGTAGTCAAAATGGGCCGACGGCCCTTTGTCCTCACTATGTCACTGGGGTCGACCAATGGCAGCGGTAGCCCCTGTGACATAGTAAGGGCAAGGGGCCGTCGACGCCATTTTGATTACTGGCAGCAGACGGCCCTTTGCCCTTACTATGTCACAGGGGCTACCGCTGCCATTGGTCGACCCCAGTGACATAGTGAGGGCAAAGGGCCGTTGGCGCCATTTTGACTACTGGCAGCCGACAGTCCAAGTCCAGGAGATCGCTCCTGGACCGGACTGCTCCTGGACCCCCGCTGGACCACCAGGGACTTTTGGCAGGTCTTGGTGGGGTCAGGAGGGTGGGGGGTTGTAGTAAATTAATTTTGGAGGTCTTGGGGGGCGTCAGGAGGGTGGGTGGGGGGTTTTGTTAGATTTTTACTTTTTTATTAAAGATTTGTCAGTGAGCCAGATGCAGCTATCAAAAGAGCCACATCTGGCTCGCGAGCCATAGGTTCCCGACCCCTGCCTTATTGCAAGCTCCTTTTGGCACAATACACTTCTGAAAGTGAGCAATGATAGCAATCTGAGAGATCATCATTATTAGTAATATATCCTGGATTAAAAGTAAGGTTCATTCCAGTTGAGCTGTGTGCAAAACACAGCCATTTGGAAACAATATCCCCATTATCCATACTACTGTGCAGAGGGAAAAAAATCAAACTCGGACTGCAAGACTGAAAAACCACTGAGAGATTCTGGTGCCATCAAAAACCAAGACATTGAAAATAAAGTTGCTTATTATGTCACCAGAAATGGAATACACTATTTACAACCTTGCTTATTCTTAATGAATCACACTGTAAAATAATATTTTAAGGCAAACTTTTCAACTTCAAGGGGCATTTTTCTTATATCTCAATCTGCTGAACCACTAATGAGTAAGGCTGTTTGATTTTAACAGTTTCAATAATGAATTTAAGAGAATATGTCACCAAAATGTAGAGAGATGAATAACATGGTATGTGCCATACTCCCACTGAACTGAAGAGTATTGTTTCTTCAATAATGCTGGCGTATTTTCCTTTTTCTCCAGCCCTTTCTTCATTCTCATGACAATTTCGTCTGCTCCCACCAAATTACCTAGAGAAGCTATTTGATGCCCTTCAGTTATACATTATTAATAAACCCAGTGAACTATATAATTTTGGAAACCACTAAGTCTATAAGTGGGAGTCGGGAAACTCTCTGGGGAGTAGGGACATATGGTGGCAGATACGAGGGCTCCTGGAGTCCAGCGGTGTCTCAGTTTGTCTTAACCTGGTTTGGTAGCCCAGCAGTCACTTAAGTAAAGCATGGCAGTTCTAGCCCTGCTCCAAAAGGAAAACAAAACAAAAAGAGCAAGGAAAGGGGAAAAAACCCAAAGGCTAAATTAAAATTGGTTCTTACCTGCTAATTTTCATTCTTGTAATACTACAGATCAGTCCAGAAAAGTGGGTTGTGTATCCCTACCAGCAGGTGGAGTCAGAGAACAATTAGAACTTTGGGCACTGCTACATAATGAGAGTGCCACCTGCAGTCGCTCAGTATTGACTTGTACCCAAGCCCATGCTAACAGAACTAAATAACGAAGGGTGGCACCCAACCAAATTTCCGGACTACCACTTCATTGCTGGCAAAAAACCAGACCGAACAACTGCTAAAAACTGCTCCATGAATCATGTCTGCAAAAAAGGAGCTTCAACAATAAAAAACTTAAGCAGGTTCTGACCAAGACAGTCTTTCGGTATCTGAAGAAAGGGGTGGGCCTCTGGACTGATCTGTGGTATTACAGGAAAGAAAATTAGCAGGTAAGAACCAATTTTCATTTCCTGAACATACCCAGATCAGTCCAGAAAAGTGGGATGTACCCAAGCCACCCTACACTGGGCGGGAACCCGAAAGACCCACACGAAGCACATTCTCCCCGAAGGACGGTTCATCGGAAGCCTTAATGTCCAGTCGGTAATGTTTCGTAAAAGTGTGAATAGACGACCACACTGCCGCCCTACAGATCTCCTGAAAGTAACTGACACTCTGCCCAGGAGGAAGCCTGAGCCCTAGTGGAATGAGATCTGAGACCCAAAGGCACCTGACGCCCTCGGGCTATGTATGCCACGCAAATGGCTTCCTTAATCCACTGAGATATGGTCGCTTTTGACGCTTTGTCCCCCTTCTTTGGGACACCAAAGAGAACGAACAAATGATCAGAATGTCTGAAGTCATTGGTAACCTCCAGATAACGCAATAAGGCGCACCACACATCCAAAAGATGAAGATCTCTGTTCTGAGAAGACTCCCGGGACCAGTTAGGGAACTCCGGAAGCTCCACATCTGGCATCACATCTGGCCATCTGGCAGCTCATCTGCCCGCCGTTCTGGAACAGATGAAGCCTCCTACGACGCCGATCGCCATCCACAGTCGCCCCTCCTCCTCAGGACGCGCCGGTGACGTCATCACCCCTCGACCTAGGGGGATTTAAACTTCGGAGCCACTCCCTGGCGCCCTTTCCCGCGGCGACCAACGCGATCGAAGGACGCCCTCAACAGCGGAGCAGAGGCAGGAGCTGGGAGAAGGGGCCGCGCGGTCGGCGCTTGAGCCTGTCTGGGTAAGGCCCACCCTTTTCTCGCTCTTACCGCCGAGGGCCCCCGCGCCGACCACGGGCATCTGGCAGCTCATCTGCCCGCCGTTCTGGAACCAACGAAGCCTCCTACGACGCCAATCGCCGTCCACAGTCGCCCCTCCTCCTCAGGACGCGCCGGTGACGTCATCACCCCTCGACCTAGGGGGATTTAAACTTCGGAGCCGCTCCCAGGCGCCGCTCGCCGGGCGTTGCGCACCGAAGGAGAGTGACAAAGGGGCCTGCCCCTTTGTGCGCCCCTTAGTGCAGCCCCGCAGGACAGCCCTTCTCTTGAAATCTGAAACTGCTCAGCCCCCTTCTGGTGCTCAAGCCGGGCAACCTCCCCACCCCACATCATTGCGTTCCAGCCTCTCCCTCCAACTGGGAGCTGCTGTAACCTGCCACAGGATCCATTACAACTCTACCTCTTGCTTCTACACTGTAGATCGTCCAGAGGAAGTTTACTCCCGCTCTCAGCATTCAACCATCAGACAACCTCCATCTCAGCATCAAAACAACCTCCCAGCACTCAGCATTCAACCAGCATCAGACAACAACCTCCCAGCACTCAGCATTCAACCAGCATCAGACAACAACCTCTCAGCACTCAGCATTCAACCAGCATCAGACAACAACCTCCCAGCACTCAGCATTCAACCAGCATCAGACAACAACCTCCCAGCTCTCAGCATTCAACCAGCATCAGACAACAACCTCCCAGCACTCAGCATTCAACCAGCATCAGACAACAACCTCCCAGCACTCAGCATTCAACCAGCATCAGACAACAACCTCCCAGCTCTCAGCATTCAACCAGCAGACAACAACCTCCCAGCACTCAGCATTCAACCAGCATTAGACAACAACCTACCAGCTCTCAGCATTCAACCAGCCTCATAATTAGGCTCTTCTATACTTGTCTTTGTCCTCTTCAAACATCCACTTACAGTAATCGATTTTTCTAGAACAAACACATTCACCATGATCACCTCCCACATTCCATTTCTAAAATACTCTAACTTCACCACCAATATAATGAGAACGAAGACCGTTAACTCATACTACAAATCTCTCATTCCTATTATGACTTCCCCCTTCACTCAAATCATGGGATTAATGACGTTCTCCATCCTTCTTCTGAACACACAATCACTACTAAAAAAAGCCACACTATTAGGTGATATCCTTACTGATGAGTCCCCTAACATATGTGCAATAAGAGACCTGGCTCAAAAGCACTGACGTCTCCATAATAAACCAACTACCAACAGAATTATACGATATGTTCTCCATTCCGAGACCTAAAAAGAAAGGAGGGGGACTTCTACTGGCTGCAAAAAAGAAATTCAATCTCACCCTGCAACCCAGCTTACCCCCACACAAGATTGAAATTGGTCTCTTTAAATCAAAAGACCTTCAAATTTGTTTAATTTATGCACCCCCGAGCATATTGGGAAAAAACCCTTCGCCCCTTGCGGAATATATCACAAAATACATTGACATCAACATACCTGCCATCATCCTAGGAGATCTAAACCTCCATTTTGACCGCTCCCCTCTCACACCAGCATGTGAAGCCATACTCTCTACTCTTAATGCCATCGGATTTAAACAAATTGTCTCAGGCCCAACTCACAATGCAGGCCATACCCTGGATGTGATTTTCACAAACTCTCTAATCCTCTCTGACCACCCCCAATGCACCCCCGTACCATGGTCAGACCACTACCGAGTAGACACTCGCTGCACTTTCAACTGTAATCACCATGCAACACACCCGAAAAAAAGAATTATAGAATTCAGAAAAAAATGCCAAATGGAAGACATCATTGAGGCGCTCACAGAAGATCTCCATAAATTAGATCTCACTGATGCCAACTCGGCCTGTCTCACTTGGCATCAACTCACCAGCTGCATTGCAAATCGACTCTGCCCTCTACTAACAAAAGAAATCAGCTCAGATAAGAAAGATAAAAAACCATGGTACACCACGGACCTTAGAAATATGAAACGCGAACTCCGTAAACTGGAAAAGAGGTGGCGTAGAAACCAAGACTCAACACATCTACAAAAATACAAATCCCTACTCCATAAGTATCGTAAAACAACTGATGAAGCCAAAAAAAACTTCTACACAGCAAAAATTCATCAATACCAGTTCAATCCACGCACCCTCTTCCAATATGTTTCTAACATAATTTCCCCCCCAATAAACATCAACCCTGATAATGAGGATAAAAATAAATGTGAGAAACTAGCCTCCTATTTCCACTCAAGATTGCTAATATCATGGCTCGCTTTACCTCTCCTTCTCAGCCGGTATCCTTATTGCCCACAAGCACCATTAGCTCATCACCCACACTCTCAAATTTCGAAACCTCAACGGCATCAGAAATTGAAGCAATTTTTAAAAAAAATCAAACCTGCCTTGCACCCCCATTGATACCATGCCAACAAAAACACTCCTTGCCATTCCCTACTAGGATTGCCCCTTCTATTTCTAACATCATCAACAAATCCATAACGGATGGTGTTTTTCCTACGCAACTCAAACACGCAATAATAAAGCCTACACTCAAAAAATCTGACCTGGATCCCTCCGAACCTGCCAACTATCAGCCAGTCTCAAACCTCCCGTTATTGTCTAAAATCTTAGAGAAAGTCATTAACAAACAACTCACAGACTTTCTAGACGAAAATCGATTACTCTTCCCTTCACAAAATGGTTTCCGTAAGAACCATAGCACTGAAACTCTGCTTGTGTCCCTCTCAGACTCCATACTAAAAACCCTAGATACTGGTCACTCTTATTTTCTGGCGCTTCTTGATATTTCTTCTGCGTTTGACACTGTCAACCACAATACCCTTCTTTCTCTCCTCTCACAAATTGGCATCACTGGCACTGCCTTATGCTGGATCCAATCCTTCCTGAAAGACAGGACATACAGTGTCAAGATGGGACACCAAACATCGAAACCCAGAAATCTATCACAAGGTGCCCCACAAGGTTCCTCTCTATCATCAACTCTATTCAATGTTTACCTATCTCCTCTTTGTCGACTTCTGGTGAAACTAGATCTCCGTCATTTCATATAAGCCGATGATGTACAGATCCTCATCCCCATCTATGATTCACTCGCCAATGACCTGAAAACTTGGGATTCGGCCCTTGCTGAAATAAAAAATCTACTCACAGAGAACTGTCTTGCTATAAACACTACCAAGACAGAACTCATCACTCCACACAAGAACACCGCCGCTAACACCACACCGATATCAACATCAGACCATCCCCATTTGCAGCAAGTCCGCAGCCTTGGCGTTATGATTGATAATCACTTTTCCTTAAAGAATTTCATCTTGGCCACAATCAAAAATGGTTTCTTCAAGCTACATACGCTAAAAAGAATTAAACCTCTCTTACACCCAAAGGATTTCCGGACTGTGTTACAAGCCACAATACTGCCGAAACTAGACTACTGTAACGCCTTACTACTAGGTCTCCCGAAAAACACAATTCAACCATTGCAGATGCTACAAAAAACTCTGCTGCTCGCTTACTCACCAATACTCGCCGACACGAACACATCACTCCAGCTCTCATGTTCCTGCACTGGCTTCCTGTAGCTTACAGGATTACATTTAAAGTACTGTCCCTCATTCATAAATCAATACATAACTAAGAGATGCAATGGTTTTCTGATCAGTTTATATTCCGTACATCTAATAGACCAATAAGAAATATCCACCAAGCTAAACTTGCCACTCCTCCTCTTAAACACATCAAACATGTGACCACAAGAGACCGTTCTTTCTCCATAGCTGGTATCAACATCTGGAACAAAATGCCCATGGACTTGCGTCTCGAATCCTGCCATAAAACTTTCAAACAAAACCTCAAAACCTGGTTGTTCGAACAAGCATTCACGCAATGATCATCGATTAATCTGAAATGCCGTTTTCTTGTTTACTTTTCACTAGCTCCCTGTTCCTTTTCTCTCCCCTATGTTTGTTTCAATCTGCTAATTTCTCTGTTCTCCCTTTACGCCTGCTATCCCTATTTGCAATATTTGTGACTTGACATTAACTAATGGAATAGGCCTGTAGCAGGTTAATTGCTTATTATCTCTCCTGCTTCATTATTGAATTAGAATATGCATTTGTTCTTAATAGTTAAAGGAGTTATATTAGGCACTCCTGAAATCCGTTATTTATGTAAAGCCTGTTGCTGTCATTTGTTTACTTCCTGTAAAGCCTGTTGCTAATTTATTGTTTACTGTAAACCGAGGTGATGTATATCTTTACGTGCCGCGGTATATAAAAATCACTAAATAAATAAATAAATAAATTTGACGTGAAAGGCTGAAACCACCTTAGGAACAAAGGACGGAACCGTACGTAACGATACCCGATCGTAAATCCGAAGAAAAGGATCCTGCAACTCAGATCCAACGAGCCGAGCAAATGGACACCAAAAACACCGTTTTCAAAGTCAGATCTTTCAGGGAAACTCCACGAAGAGGATCGAAAGGAGCGCCACATAGAACTCGCAGGACTAAATTCAAACTCCAATCCAGACACACCAAATGGATGGGAGGGCGCAAATGTTTGACCCCCTTAAGAAACCGAGCAATATCCGGATGCGCTGCCAGAGAACAGCCAAAGTTTCCACGCAAGGCACCTACAGCTGCAACTTGTACATGAAGGGAATTGAACGCCAAGCCCTTAGCAAGGCCCTGTTGCAGAAAGTCAAGCACCTGAGGAACATGCACCGCTAAAGGGTCACAGGGACGCTGATGACACCACGTCTCAAAAAGCTTCCAAACTCTCACATAGGCCACAGAGGTGGCTGGACATCCCACCTGTAGGAGGGTGGAAATGACTTGTTCTGAATAACCCCTCAAGCGTAAACGTCGCTTCTCAAAAGCCAAGATGCGAGAGAGAAGCGATCCTCCTGATCTGAAAATATGGGCCCCTGACGAAGCAGATGTGTTAGATGAGCCAGCTGAAGTGGACCATCTAGAGCCAAGCGTACCAGATCCGCGAACCATGGACAATGTGGCCACTCCGGCGCCAGCAGAATCACTCTTCCCGGATGCCGCTCTATGCGACGGAAAAGCCGACCTATGAGGGGCCTGGGCGGGAATGCGTACAGCAGAATACCCGTGGGCCAAGGACACACGAGAGCGTCTATGCCCACCGAGCCCTGTTCTCGGCGATGGCTGAAAAAATGAACTGTTTTTGCGTTCGCCTGCGTTGCCATCAGATCCAGCTGAGGAGTTCTCCATCTGGCGCAAATGAGATTCCATGCATCAAGAGATATTTCCCATTCCCCTGGGTCTAGTTGCTGAAGGCTGAGATAATCGGCTTGCACATTTCTCTACTCCCGCAACATGGGATGCAGCAATGCCCTCGAGATGGCGTCCCGTCCAGGTCCCACCTTGCCTGTTGATGTACGCCACCATTGTCGCATTGTCCGAGAAGACTGGTACCATTCTGCCCTGGATCCAGGGAAGAAACGCCCGCAGGGCCAGACGTACCACCCTGGTCTGGAGCCGGTTTATGGACCAGGATCTTTCCATCGCTGACAAGAGCCCTTGGGCGGACCTGTCTGCACACACACAGCCCCCCAACCTGAGAGGCTGGCATCGGTGGAGATTATCAGCCAATTTGGAGTGTCCAAATCCACCCCCCATTCCAGATTGTCCAGTGACAGCCACCATGACAGACTGGCTCTGGATTCCAGAAGTATAGGCAATGGTAGATGGAATTGCTCCGACACCGGGCTCCAGCGAGACAAAAGCGCACGCTGTAAAGGTCTTAAGTGAGTGAACGCCCAAGGAACCAAGTCCAAGGTTGAAGCCATGGAGCCCAGGACCTGAAGATGATGCCACACTGTGAGATTGTTCCTTCGAAGAAGGGAATGTATTTGTTCCTGCAATTTCCCTATTCGGTCCGCCGCTAGAAACAATTTGCCCAGCAAGGTATCGAATTGTGCTCAGAGATAAATCAACTTCTGAGTGGGTTCCAAGTGACTCTTCTGCACATTGATTACCCAATCTAGGGATCGCAATGTGAATATCACCATGTGCACTGATCTCTCGCAGTCCACCCGAGTCTTCGCGCGTATCAACCAGTCGTCCAGGTACAGGTGGACCAAGATTCCCTCCTGATGAAGGAAGGCTGCCACCACCACCATCACCTTGATGAACATGCGAGGAGCTGTTGCGAGACCAAATGGTAGGGCTCGAAATTGGACGTGTAGTCCCAAGACCTTGAACCGCAGAAACCTCTGGCGATTCAGCTGGATCGGAATGTGTAAATACGCTTCCATGAGGTCCAGGGAAGCGAGAAACCGCAGCCATCACTGTCCTCAGGGTTTCTATACGAAAGCACGGAACCCGAGGCAATGGTTCACCTTCTGCAGATCGAGGATGGACCTGTAATGTGCCCTCCTTCTTGGGGACCACAAAGTACATGAAGTGCAGACCTCATCCCTGTTGAGCCTCCGAAACGGGGACAATAGCTTTGAGCTCGAGAAGTCGTTGTAGAGTTACCGCTTGACACTTGAGACCACTCGGGACTCCACAAAAACCTCCCGGACCGGGCACAAGAACTCCAGGGCATACCCATCTTTGATCACTTCTAAGATCCAGCAGTCTGATATAATTCTTGCCCATTCCGTGTAAAAGTTGGATAATCTGCCTCAGACAGCTTCGACAAAGGAATGTGTGCTCGTGGCTTCATTGGGGGTTTTTATTACTTCCTGCACCAAGATGTCCCGAATCTCTTCCAGGCTGGCGACCCCCTCGAAAGGATTGCTGGAGCCCTGAAGCAGCAAGGGTCCGGATACCTAACTCAAGGAGAGAATACTTTCGTAGAAGATCTTTCATCTTTCGGCAACCGATTGCCCTTGGATTCGGCAAGCAGCTTTACTAGCTGATCCAGATCCTCCCCAAACAGGAGCTTGCCCTTATAGGGTAGATTACAAAGCTGGGACTTGGAGGGCAAATCCACCACCCAATTTCGCAGCCAGAGGAGATGCCACGCTGACATCAAGGACACCATACCTCTCACCAAGGTCCTTACCAGATCATACAAAGCATCTGCAACATAAGCGATGCCTGCTTCTAGGCAGGCTGACTACAGAGCCCCACTGTCGCCCGTACCGGCCCCGGCAGCAGACTCCTGGAACCAACACAGACAAACCCTCTGCATGAGGCTAGCGCAAACAGTCACCCAAAGGCTTTGCGCGGTAACCTCGAATGCTTGCTTCAACTGGATCTCCAGCTTGCGGTCCTGCATATCCTTAAGGGCAGCTGCCCCAGCAACCGGGATAGTGGTGTTTTTCGTGACTGCTGAGACCCTGGTGTCCACCTTTGGAATCTTCAGTAAATCCAAAACATCAGACGATAACTGGTACAGTTTCATCATAGCTCTTCCCACCTTCAAGTCGGAATCCAGAGTCTCCCACTCCCGGGTCACTAGTTTATGAACCTTCTTAGGCAGAGGCAAAGATGTGCGACCCCTAATACCGTCGAGGACTGGATTGACGCCCTCATTGTCAGACTCTTCTTGAGAAACCTTAAGTCCCAGAACTTCAAGGACCTGGGGAATAAGGGGTCTAAACTCATTCCGCTTGAACAAACGCACCATGCTGGGGTCATCCCCCTCCGCAGGAGGGTCATCAGGCTCATCCGGATCATCAGTATCCACATCAGCCGGATCCGGCCACGGATCCGGGTCTGCCGCCCATACTACCCCAGAAGCTGGCATCGTCCCAGACCCCAGGATCGGATCTCATGTAACCTAGGGAGAATCCTCTGTGGAGTGAGCCTGATCAGAGAGGTGCTGACGAGGGTCTGTACCCCGACCTCTTTTCTCAGGCGGGTCCAAACCTGCCCCCAGGAGACCGGGCTGCTTTACCGCCGAGCGTTTCCTTGCCAGGAAAGCCTGATGCATAAATAGGACAAATTCTGGGGAAAACCCCTCCGGGTCCCCCTCCCCCACTGGAGAGTCGACTGGGGTGATATCATCAGTTCCCCTGGTGAGGTCTTCCCTTACCGGGGCTAGAACAGGCAGAGAATCCTCTTCCCGCAAAGCCGAAGGAGAGACAGACGTTCCCTCCCCGAGGGAGGAGGCAAGAAGCCCTGAAGAGCCCTCTAACCCCGGGGAACATGCTGCGCATAAGGAAGCCGTATCTAACGCCTGGCTGCGTGACCCACACGCGGCAGGCCTGCGTCCCATCCGCAGAAGCGCACCGTCTGAAGTGAAATAGAAAAGGGCACGAATAAAAAAAGAAACCCTTGGAGCCACGACACGGAGAAAATTTCAGTCAGGCAGGACCAGAAAAACAAACTTTTCGTGCTGCAGGCTAAGAGACCTACTGGCTGAGGAGAAACAAACGCGCGCAGCCATGCCGTGGGAAAGGAGCCTGTCTATAGTGAAATCGCAAAGCCCCCGGCAAGGAAGCGGTGAGTAAATGAGGCACACGGAGAAATACTCACCCTTGCCCTCAGAAAACGACCCGGAACCCCGGGAGCTGAGGGGAACACTGTTGACAGCTTCCCCGGCCAGCCTTAAAAGACCTGGTCCCTCCTGCACCTCTCCTTACCTCAGCCCTGAAGAACTGTCAAGTCAGCCACAGTGAAAACAACTTTTTTTTTTTTTTTTTTTTAATTAAACTTTACCAAGGCATAGAGAAAAGCTGTTGCAGGAGACAAGGGTACAACTGTAACAGAGAAGGTGGTGAGTAGCCAGGAGCCCCTGGTCGTCAGACACCAAACTGTGGCGGGTGAAACCCTGACAGGAATATCCAATTCCCCGGACGCCCAGCTTCTACTGAGGGATGGCCCACAAAGGCACCTAACACCTCAGGAAGCGACCGTAAACAAAAAAATTAAATTCAAACTAATTAAATAAAAAATATAAAGACTGCAGGTGTGCATCTGTACCACCCACTCAAGTCAGAGAAATACTGAGTGACTGCAGGTGGCACTCTCGTTATGTAGCAGTGCCCAAAGTTCTAATTGTTCTCTGACTCCACCTGCTGGTAGGGATACACAACCCACTTTTCTGGACTGATCTGGGTATGTTCAGGAACTGGCTTTCGTGCAGTCACCACATTGCACAGCCCCATATAAAAAGGAGGGATAGTCTTGGTTCCTCTCCCACTTACAAAGGAGAACTTGTCCAATTCACAATGCACAGCACCAAAACACCAGGCAGTGCAAAAAAACCTGCTCCAGGGTCATCTTGTGAACATGCCCAGAACAACTCTATCCCCTCACTCTCCCAGAAGTTGTTTTTATCAGTTAGAGGCTTATAACCGCTTTTCCTCAACCCCAGCGTAGCATGAAGGGAAAAGAAAAACAAACAAACACAAAATGCGTGCATTCTTATGCCTGGAGATGTATAACTACTTGCCTTGGGATTACTCTAATTCCCCCGATACCTCCATTTCTTCAATAGAGAGCTCAGCCTCCTGCTGGAGTTTATAAGCCTTGGTTTCAGGAAAGAGCTTATCCCAGGATTGGTTGGCCCCTAAGTCCCTGCCTGCAGGTGGATTGCCTACATAATTAAGTCCTCCACCCTCAGCTGGCTCCTGACCTAGATATCGCCTCAGTGCCTTAGACTCCACTGGGCTCTTGAGTTGGAGCCCCACCTTGAGTTTGGCCCTATGTCTCTGGGTGTCTTGCTGTATTAAAAGTTGGGACCAGGATCCCACCATGTCACAGTGTGTTCGCTCAAAATATCTTAATCAAGTTCTGAAGACGCCACCTTCAGAGGATATTAGCATTATTCAATTCCAATTAATTCACTTCTTTCTTTGCCTCTGTGCTAATATGACTAGTAAGCATGCCAACTGTTATTGTATTTTTAGTGGCAACAATATCCATTGCCACCTAGCTTAGACCCACCAACTCAAACACCCACCATTATGGTGATATCGTATCCAAATATATTCACAAGTGGACAAGTTATACTCTGATTAAGTCTCTGAAAATGGTTTGAAAAATATAGAGAATATAGCATGAAATATGATTAATAGCAGAGAAGTAAAAATGAGAAAATATAATGAATTTAGAACTTTTATGTTTTAAGTTCTCAGAATAGAGGCTATACTGTATCTACTCACATATAAGCCTAGAATTTTATGCTCCAAAATATGCCTGAAAAGCTGTCAGGCTAATCCATGGATCACAGCCAAATTTTAAACCAAAGTATAGTTGCTAAACATTGAGGCCGATGTGGGCCATGCCATGTGTAGCTACCTATTAGTATATTAGCAAAAATATAAACTAGGTATTATGCTAATTAAAATGGTTTAATTTTAATGCAATATTTATGTACTATATTCTACTTTAAATATTTTAGATCATTTGGTGAAATGTGAATTATCATGCCTTGTTTATCTATATTTAAGGAAACACATTCAACATCCAATTTGTGAATGTTAGGAAAAGAATATAATAAACCATGGCTTTCAATCAGTAAGATCAACTGATAGAACACACCAGGTTTTGTTTTGTTTTTTTAAATGAACTACAACAGGGCACAGAGATTGTTTTGCAAAACGCGAGTAAGCTGCATTTGAAGTTCTTAAAAGTACTACACTTGATCTTAGCCAAAAGGCTGAGAAGCGATAAGGCAAATGTATGTCTATATCACTAAGGTGATGTTAAGAAGCAAATATATTTCTGATAGTTGGTGCTATCAAAAATGTTGAATCTCAGCCTATATGCAGGATTTGCATTTCCTGGTTTAGGAGGTTTAAAAAAACAATGTTTGGCTTATAGATAGCTAGGCTTATACGTGAGTAAATATGGTAATTTCTTCTTCTATAATATTCTAACATTAAAAGATAATATTAACTTTATTTTACATTATAGCTTTCAACCAAATTCTTACAAATCATAACATTTTCCTCTTTTCCCTGCTTTTTATTTACAAAAAATGTGAAATGAAAATTTAGCATTTTAATTATGAAGCAGTACTGCAGGCCATTCCACAATCCAGGTATCATACCATAGGGGTAATTTTGCACTGTATTTAGTTTTGTTTTTGTATGTTTCTTTTTTTAGACATATAAGCTAAATGTTTCCCTCCAACTCATCTTACCAGGCAGGAAATACAAGTTGGTTTATAAGTTATTACTTCGAAAACTTACCAATAAAGCATGTTTATGCTTCTATACAATGAAACAATTCAATTTGTATTGACTTCTTATAGAAACAATTTCTCTGCTTTTAGGAAACTAAAAACACAAAGGACAAGTTATTAAAACACAGGAGGACTCTTGAACAGTAGACAGGTCATAGAAGGCAAGCCTGTGAGCTTGAGCTGCTAGCAAAAACAGCTATAATGTTCCAAAGCTGCCATTTTTCTTCCTTGACAAAGACTCCATCTGCCACAGAGCCATTTACAGCCTCAGTTAAATATCAATGATTTCCAACCATTCTGCAACCCTGCTTTCACCTTGACATCACCTCTATAAAAGATCTAAAACTGATGATACATATATTCTCTACAAGCTCTAAACCTAATAGGCATTTAAGTTGGCCTCTAAGTATCATCTTTTCTTCTTACTGTTGTATAAGAAACTACTTAAACTTAACATTTATTTTCATTTCTGCCTGTTCATTAATATTTTAGAAATTTTCAAAAAATCTGCATCATGCAAATTTAAAACTAGAATGGGTACAGAATATCCATTCTAAAGCCTAATTAGTGAAAATCAATAATAAAAACTCCATTTATTAGTCATTTAAAAATATATTTTTTTAAATCCATAAAAAACATACATTTTCCTTATGCTTCGTACAGCTCTCACAAGCACTCTATTAGAACTAAATGTTTTCAAAACAAAGGACTTTGAAAAACAAAGTTTCACAAAATTGCTCAATTAAGAGCAATCCTAAACCATCGAATGCTCTTTTTGCAGATTTATTACTATTACCACCAAAATGTTACTACAACTCAATTTGCATCCAGTCCCCTCTAGTTGCCATCTGTATTGTAAAGCTTAATAAACTACTTATTCCATAGCAAAATCCTCTTCTTCGTCAATAGAAAACATACTATCTAAATCACCATCAAGGCGATACAGTAAAAGCGCGGGCCGCGGTTACCCTGTTTCTAACCCGCTTTCTACCCACAATTTGGCCGCGTAAGTCTAACCCGCAATTCACTATCCGTTTTTACCAATCTTTACCGCTTCTTTAAATCGACGCGTATCTCTTCTTCCGCCCGCGGCATGTTATGATATATGTAAACGATCGGATTAGCTATTCCCTCCATACAGTAACGTGCGGCCCGATTAGCGCCTTTTTAACCAACTGTTTTGCCGCGTCTTAACCCTCTAATTACCGCCTATCCTGACCCTGGCATTAGAGGGATGTGACAGCAATAGGGCAGGCTCCGGTCAAATAAGTAGGTGGCTTGGAGCAAGCGAGTAACATGGTGTGGCCTGTTCTCCTACGCTCGGGCATCGGGGATTGCCAGTCCTCTCTCCCCCCTCCCGAAGCAAGGCGCAGGGCAAAAATCGACTCGACATGTTATTAAAGCGGATAGAAATTGTAACAAAAAGTAAAACTTACTGCATGCTTCCAGCAGCCCCAGTCCCCTCTCCCCGAGGCGCCCACCGTGGCTCCCCTGCCTGCCGGTGGCAAGCCGGCGGCGAAAGCGGCTTCCAGCAGCCCCCGCCGGCGAAGGTGCATGAACGCATGTCCAATTTGGGCGCTCAAGCAGAGAAGGCACATAGCGCACGCTGTGACCTGAGCGCCCGGATGGACGTCAGAGGTCACAGCATGCGCCTTCGCTGCTTGAGCGCCCAAATTGGACGTGCGTTCATGCACCTTCGCCGGCGGGGCTGCTAGAAGCCGCTTTCGCCGCCGGCTGCCCCCGGGAGCAGGGGAGCCGTGGTGGGTGCCTCGGGAGGAGGGGAGATGCATGAACACATGTCCAATTTGGGCGCTCAAGCAGCGAAGGCGCATGAGCGCACACCGTGACCTCAGATGTCCATCTGGGCGCTCAGGTCGCAGCATGCACTCATGCGCCTTCGCTGCTTGAGCGCCCAATTGGACGTGCGTTCATGCACCTTCGCCGGCGGGGCTGCTGGAAGCCGCTTTCGCCGCCGGCTGCCCCTGGGAGGCAGGGGAGCCGCGGTGGGCGCCTCGGGAGGAGGGGAAAGAGGACTGGGGCTGCTGAAAGCATGCAGTAAGTTTAATTTTTGTACAATTTCTATTTGCTTTAATAACATGTCGAGTCGATTTTTGCCCTGGCGCCTTGCTTCGGGAGGGGGGGGAGAGAGGACTGGCAATCCCCGATGCCCGAGCGTAGGAGAACCATCCACTTCCTGGTACCTGTCATTTCAAATGTCATTTGAAATGACATTTGAAATTACAGGTACCAGCGCACCCAGGATACTGTATAGGCACTGTATAGCGCTCTATACAGTAAAATGGATTGTGCTTCATGGACGCGCTTTGGACACGGCTTGCATTTGCATGCCATTTAAATAAGAAACATAAGAACATAAGAAAATGCCATACTGGGTCAGACCAAGGGTCCATCAAGCCCAGCATCCTGCCCCCAACAGTGGCCAATCCAGGCCACAAGAACCTGGCAAGTACCCAAAAACTAAGTCTATTCCATGCTACCATTGCTAAAGGCAGTGGCTATTCTCTAGGTGAACTTAATAGCAGGTAATGGACTTCTCCTCCAAGAACTTATCCAATCCTTTTTTAAACACAGCTATACTAACTGCACTAACCACATCCTCTGGCAACAAATTCCAGAGTTTAATTTGCGTTGAGTAAAAAAGAACTTTCTCCGATTAGTTTTAAATGTGCCCCATGCTAACTTCATGGAGTGCCCCCTAGTCTTTCTACTATCCGAAAGAATAAATAAACCGAACTGTGCGCGCGGCAAACGAGCGGGCGCGTGGCACTGCCACACTTTTTCTTACGCGCCCTTACTGTATCAGCCTGCATCTCTTTTTACCTTACTAAAGCAAGTTTACTTATTATAAACTGTGTTCTCCGTAGACAGCAGGATATGTGGGTGACATCATCAGACTGTGCCAAAAGGCCCCTTCTCACTTAGCTCATAGAGATTTTGCTTTACAGAGCATGTGCGGGAGTTCCCAGCTTGGATGTTGCATTGTGTGCCCCTCCACTGATTTCAGAGCCAAGTCTAGCTTGATAGTCGACTCTCCAGGGAAGAGGGCATGACTAATTCATCCTGCTGTCCATGGAGAACACTGTTCATGGTAGGCAAACTTGCTTACCTCCATTGACGAGCAAAGCTCAATTAGCCATAACACATGGAGAAGTCCCAAGATGAGGGTTGCAGCAGTGCATTTACTAAAAAAAAAAAAAAAAAAAAAAAAAAAAGCAACCCAAACTTCATCATGGGAGAGTATAGTACTAGCAAACAGGTTACACAAAACTGCTTGTCCAAATTTACTGTCATTTCTTGATAGATTGTCCAGATAGTGATGGGACATAAAGATGTTGCACTGATAATTAAGTTGCAGCTTTGCAAATATCTTCGATAGTCGCGTCTCACAGATGAGCCACTGATGCAGGCCATGGTTCCCACTTGATGAGCCTTAATAGAGTCTGTAATCTGGAGGCCAGGTAGCACATAATATGCAATACAATCTGTTAGGCTAATAGAACAATGTATGTTTGGAAACTGCAATGCCCACACAATTAAGATCGTAAGAGATGAACATTGCAAGGCCTGAAGATATAGTAAAGTTCACTTTCAGTAGTAAGCCAAGTTCTTTTACAATCCAATGTATGAAGGGTTTTTCTCACCTTCATATGCATGTGGCCTTGGAAACAATGTGAGTAACATGATGGCTTCTTTTATATGAAAACTTTGGAAGAGGGCAGCCTATTGTGCAAAACTGCATATATGGAGAGTATAGTGTCAATGACTGAAATTCACAGACTCTTCTGGCTGATGTGATTACAACAAGGAATAATACTTTCCCTATAACAAACTTCAAACAGGCTGACTCCAATGGCTCAAAGGATGGCTTCATAAACTGTGCCAGAACGATATTAAGATCTCAAGGAACAAGTCATTTGGTCACAAGAGGTTTAATATGCCACAGGCCTTTCATAAACTTTTGACAATAAAAGAGGAGTGGAAATTGGTTTTTCCCTCTACCTGAACATGGTAGGCTGATATTGGCACTCAGGTGAACCTTGACTGATGAGGTACCTAATCCTGAAGAGGAAAAAACAGGACAAGTACTAAAGCATGGATGGTGCCAAAGCTTGATGTTTCTTTGCCACTGATGGCACTTCCAGCTCCAAAGAGTGATACTTCTTTTACTCTGATCTGAGGCCTCATAGGCTTACCAACACCTAACAATGGTGCTTTTTCTGCTTATTTGCTCCCGATAAAGTGAAAGGGCCCCAGGCCTGCCCCAAAGAGGGAGGAGGCTTACTCAAGGAGCTCCTGTTCAACTGGATGCATGGGAAGTTAGGAAACATTCCACTCTGGAAAAAGGAATGGCTGTGGCTCCTCAGAGACTTGTATGGCAGTTCCTTAGAGCATGATGATATCTGGCTGCAGTAATAAGTTGGATTGGTCAGGGTCAATGACCATCAGCCTTTGAAGCCACCATAGTAGGCTTCTTAGCACCAGACATTTTCTGTGAAGTTTTCACTTTGCGCACACACACCATACATACATACACACACACATACATAAATATATATGATACAACGATGATTCAAAATGTGAGGAACTAGCTACGTTCTTTATAACAAAATACATTCTATTTTAACGCGCTTTAAGTCATTTCCAGCTCCTTTACACAACAACCAAACTACATCAGTCTGCGCAAGATAAATTTGAAACAAAGCTAACTATCTTGAGATCACTACTGGTACTGAAGTTGAGTCAATTCTAAAGAAATGAAACCAGCTTTCCACCCCACAGACATCTTACCCACTAAGACTCTTCTTTCATACGTTCTACATAGCAAAACCTATTGCAAGATTCTTAACAAATCCATCACCACAGGCGTAGTTCCTTCTATACTTAAGCATGCTATTATAACTCCAATGATAAAAAATCTAACCTAGATTCATCTGATCCAGCAAACTTTCGACCAGTATCAAACTTACCCTTCCTTTCAAAAATTATGGAAAGAGTCATCAACAAACAACTGATTATTTAGATGATCATCAAATACTCTTCCCATCTCAGTATGGGTTCAGAAAGTACCACAGCACGGAAACACTTTTGATATCACTTTCTGAGGTGCTACTAAAAGCTTTAGATGCTGGCAAATCATACCTCATCGCCCTTCTGGATATATCAGCTGCTTTTGATACGGTAAACCACAACACCCTTATTATCCGCTCTCTGAAATTAGGTATCTCGGGATCGGCTTTTACTATGGTTTCAGTCATTTCCTGAGCAACAGAACATACAGCGTTAGATGTGGATGAAGTGAAATCCAAGCCAAGAAACCTCTCTCAGGAGTCCCCCAAGGATCATCTCCTCTCCTCCACATTATTCAATGTTTACCTACTTACACCGCTATGCCGGTTACTTTCAAATTGGGGTCTTCAATACTTCATCTACGCAGATGATGTTCAAATACTCATACCTATCACCCAGCACAATCACAAATGCCCTGAAGTACTTGGAAGGCTGCTCTATTAGAAATTAAAACAATCCTCACAGGACAACCAATTGGCTATCAATACCAATAAAACTGAGCTTATCATAATTTCACCTCCAAAAATACAACAATGATCAACTCTGGTATTTCACAAGACAACTCTACTATTTCACAGCAAGTACGCAGCCTTGGTATAATCATTGACAGCAATCTCACGTTTAAAAAATTCATCGCGGATACAGTCAAAATGGTTTCTTTAAGCTACACACGCTTAAACGTATTAAATCTCTTTTACACCAATATGATTTCCGCACAGTCTTACAGGCAACTATTTTGTCAAAGATTGATTACTGCAATGCTCTGCTACTGGGTCTACCTAAACCCACCATTCAACCTTTGCAAATGCTGCAAAATGCAGCTGCCCGCATTATCAACCGACACAAGCCGCCATGATCACATCACTCCAGCTCTTCAGTCTTTGCACTGGCTACCGTGGCTCACAGGATAATCTATAATCTATGACGCTGATACATAAAGCCATTCAAAATAGAGATATGCACTGGTTCACAGATCAACTACAATTCAAAAACATCTTCCCGCCCAACGAGATCCCAAAACTTAGCTAAATTAAAGATTCCAGCACCCAATCTGACTAAACTCTCTAGTACAAAAGAACGCTTTCATCATTGCTGGATCAACAATTTGGAACACTATGCCCTCTGAATTACGCCAAGAACTTTGTCACAAAAAATTTAAACAAAACCTTAAAACATGGTTGTTTAAAAAAGCCTACTATTAATGATTTGAACCTCAACTACTCTTCTAATTTCCACAGTCTCTCATATATTGCTTATATTCTATTAATACAAAGTTATACATTGTATTGTATTTGTTCAGTTACTATGTTATATTGTAAAGCGCAATGCTGAATTACTGTTTGAATGTAAACCGAGGTGATGTTACTTACGTACCCCGGTATAGAAAATCTATAAATATATATATATATATACACACACACACACACACACACACACATAGCACAGTTGCTTACCTGTAACAGGTGTTCTCCTAGAAGAGCAGGATGTTAGTCCTCCCATGTGGGTGACATCATCCGATGGAGCCTGGCACAGAAGCTTTGACCAGCACACTGAACATGCCTAGCATGCTGCTATCTGCGCGTCCATGTGAGGCCCCCCTTCAGTCTCGTAATATAGAAGAAAAAGCAAGTTTGCTTACTGTTAACAGTGTTTCCATAGATAGCAGGATGAATTAGCCATGCTGTCTGGGAGCGTCTCGCGACCGGTCAGTAGGCAGACATTTGAACTTTGTATGGCTGCACGGTGAGCTTCCCACGCGATTGCCTTGTTATCTCAGTCTCTTGTAGCCAAGCGAGATGTACGTGGAAATGTTTTTTGGTAGAATCTGTAGAGAGTCTAGGGAGGTGGGAAGAGATCGCATGGCTAATTCATCCTATCTACGGAAACACCGTTTTACGGTAAGCAAACTTGCTTTTTCCCCATCGATAGCAGGGCTGAATTAGCCATGCTGTCTGGGAGTCCCACGCTCCCGGGTTGTGTCCATATAATAAGTTTTTATGAGTTGAGGACACTACCCTTCAATAAAGGTAGACAGTCTTATTCTGTATTTAGGGTTGACAGAACTGCTGAACCCAGAGCTGCATCGGAAGATGTTTGCTGTCCGATACAGTAGTGAGATGTGAAAGTATGAAGAGAAAACCAAGTTGCCGCTTTGCAGATGTCTAGTAGCAGAACTCTTCTTAAATGCATAACAGATGCTGCTGTTACGCGTATCGGGTGCGCTTTTGGTTTGTTGCTCAAAACAATAGAACGTTTATTGTAGCAGAATTCAATGCATTGGGATAGCCAACTAGGCTGGTTTGGATTATTAGGGTTAAAAGAGAGGAACAATTGAGATGGTCTTCCTTGAGATTGAGTCCTTTGTAATAAGCTAAAGCTCTTTTACAGTCTAAAGAGTGCAGAAGCTTGTCTCGGTCATTATGATGAGGTTTAGGTTTGAAGATTGGCAATGTAATTGACTGGTTTAAGTGGAAAGCAGATACTACTTTAGGAAGGAAAGTAGGATGAGGCCGAAGAGTGACCTTATCATGGTAAAATTCTAAATAAGGAGAATAGTGAACCAAGGCTTGTATGTTGATGTGATGGCCACTAGAAATACCTTCTTCCATGAGAGGTATTTAATGTAGCATGAATCTAATGGCTCAAAAGGAGGCAGCATTAGCTGTTCAAGGATTATATTGAGATTCCATGGTATAGGTGGTTTTGACACTGGTGGCCGTAGATGTTGCATGTTCCGCATGAATCTGGAGATCACTAGGTTTTGAAAATGTTAAATGTTTCATTTTTTGTGACTTAAGACATTCCTGACTTAACAGTATAGGCTGCATCGGAATTCAAGGTTGACTCGATAGCGTCGCACGTTTTAAGCCATGATGCTCTGCTGCGTCATGCGGCATAGACGCTGTACGCTTAGATGCACCTTTGTGCGCCGAACGGTGCGCCAATGTGTTATTCGTGTCGTTGTGCACATCGCTGTGCGCGCCGTTGTACGCCAATGTGATGTGTGTGACTGTGCGCCAATGAGTCATGTGCGCAATTGTGCACCGATGTTTTGTGCGCGTATCTGTGCGCCAGTGACTTGTGCGCCGAGCCGTGCGCCAATGTCTTGTGTGCGGAGTCGTGCGCCGATACATTGTGCGCCGGGCTAAGCGCTGTGTGCGCATCCTGGTGCCGACACCATGTCCAGCTTCGGCTGATTTGATTTTTTTTATGACCCGATTTCTCCCGGCGAAGACTGTGTTGACGAAACCTTTAGACGCGCAATTTTTTCTGTGTGCTTCCTTTGGGCTCTGGGAGACATACGAGCACAGTCCCGGCATGAGACTTGATCGTGTTCCGGTCCCAGGCAAATATAGCAGTAATTATGTCCATCTGTAATGGACATAATTTTACCACATTGGCAGTATTTAAATCCGGATGGCTTAGGAGCCATCACTGCCTAAAAAATTGAAGAAAAAGAAACAAATTTGAGAAAAAATCTCTTCAGAGACGAGGAGGAGAAAACACCCCGCGTGCAGACTTGCTCGCAGGAAAAAAAAAGAGACTGAGGTAACAAGGCAACCATGCGGGAAGCTCACCAAACAGCCGTACAGAGTTCAAAACTCTGTACTAACTGAGAAAACTCCGCCTACTGATCGGTCGCGAGACGCTCCCAGACAGCATGGCTAATTCAGCCCTGCTATCGACGGGAAAAAATACAAGCGAAAAAATAAAACAAACCGAAAGGAGAACTCAACTCCATGGGGAGGCAGGAGGGACTCCTGAGGACTAACATCCTACTGTCCTAGGAGAACACCTATTACAGGTAAGCAACTTCGCTTTCTCCTAGGACAAGCAGGATGGTAGTCCTCACATGTGGGTGAGTACCAAGCTCCAGAATGTCCCTGAGAACAGGAGAGACCAAGAGCGAACAAACAAGGTGCCAATAGGCACAACACAACTGCGGCGCTTTAGGTCAGTAGGGGACTGTCTGGTTCCTACAGAAGCACAAAGAGTTGGGTTCAGGCCTGGAACAGATTGCGCAGGAAAGAATAACCAAAGGCATTATCCTGACGCCGTCCTTATCCAAACAGTAATGAGCCGCAAACATGTGAAGAGAACTCCAGGTTGTGGCCTGGCAAATCTCGGCGACGGGGACTGCATGTAAATGAGCTACCGATGCCACCATGGCCCGCACAGAGTGAGCCTTTACTCTGCCGGTGAGTGGGAGGCCTGCCTGCTGATAGCAAAAGGCAACGCAATCCGCCAACCAGTTCGACAGGGTCTGCTTACCCACCACCCTTTCCAGTCTGTTGGGATCAAAAGAGACGAAGAGTTGGGTGGATTGTCTGTGACTTGCTGTATCCAGAAAGAAAGCCAAGGCCCTTTTGCAGTCCAAGGTGTGAAGGGCTCGCTCCCCTGAGTGGGAATAAGGCTGAGATAAGAAGGTGGGTAACACGATGGATTGATTAAGGTGGAAATTTGATACAACCTTGGGCAGGAACTTCAGATGCGTACACAACACACAAGATCATGGAAGAACTTTGTGTATGGTGAGTAGGTCACCAGAGCTTGAAGCTCACTGACCCCACAAGCTGAAATAATCACTATCAGGAACAAAACTTTCCAAGTGAGGAATTTCAGGTCGCAAGACTTCAGCAGCTCAAAGGGGGGGGGGGGGGGGGGGGGGGGGGGGGGTCGCATGAGCCATGCCAGAACAACATTTAGATCCCAGGCTACGACAGGAGGCTGAAGAGAGGGCTTCAGCTGGAGAACACCCAACATAAACCGGCCTACCAGAGGAAGCACGGAAACCGGCGTGCCAGCAACCCCCTAATGGTACGCACTGACAGCACTCAGGTGGACCCTGACCGAGCCGCTCTGAAGCCCAGACTCAGAGAGGTGCCATAGGTAGTCCAACAGCTGAGGGAGGGGGCAGGCGAAGGGATCCAAGCCATGCCCCGTATACCAGATGAAAAATCTTTTCCACTTCAAGCTGTAGGACTTTCTGGTGGAGGGTTTTCGGGACACCACCAGTACACGGGAGATGCAGTCCGAGAGCACCAGAGGCTGAAGGACTATGCGCTCAACATCCAAGCCATCAGGGCCAATGCCCAGAGGTTTGGATGGCACAGGGTGCCCTGATTCTGAGAGATGAGACTGGGTGCCGTCCCCAGCCGGACAGGGGCCTGCAACGACACGTCCTGTAGAAACGGGAAACAGACTTGACGTGGCCAGAAGGGCGCCACCAGGATCGTGGTCCCGCCATCCTATTGAAGCTTCAGCAAGGTCTTTAGCAGGAGCGGCAGAGGGGGGTACGTGTATAGCAGGTCTCTCCCCCAGTGGAGGGAGAAGGCATTGCAGGCCGGATGTCCGCCCACCCCCCCCCCCCCCCAACAGGGAGCAGAACTTGCTCACCTTGTAGTTGTGAAGGGAGGTGAAAAGTCCACATCCTGCATGCCCCAGCAGCGAAACAGCTCGACTGCCACCCCTGGATGGAGGGACCACTTGTGGGGCTGAAAGGAGTGGCTTAAGCAATCCGCCAAGACATTCAGGTGACCCGGCAAGTATGTGGCACGCAGACACAACCCCTGCAAGAGGGCCTAAGTCCACACTTGCACCGCCTCCAGGTACAGCAGGAATGAGCCTATGCCTCCCTGCTTGTTGATGTACTACATCGCAACTTGGTTGTCTATCCGAATTAGGACTTCTTTGGATGACAACTGGTCCCTGAACATCCACAAGACATACCAGATTGCATGAAACTCCAGGAAGTTTATCTGACAGCAGGCTTCGGAGGCAGTCCAGAGTCCCTGCGTGTCGATACCGTTCACATGGGCTCCCCAGCCCTGAGTGGAAGCATTGGTGGTGAGAATCGCCTCGGGTGGAGAAGCTTGGAAGGGAAGTCCTTTTTCCAGGTTGGAAAGATCTTCCCACCAAGATAGGGACTCTCGCAGAGGGTCTCTGATTGTGACAAAAGCCTTGAGATCCTGAGAAGCCTGTTGCCACTGAGACCACAAGGTCTACTGGGCCCTCCTCATGCAGAGGCGAGCCAGAGGGATCCACTTGGATGGAGACCGCTATGTGGCCCAGCAGGCGGAGCAGAAGGCGGGCTAGTACCCTCCAGCTGTTCCAGATAAGGGTAGCCAACAAGGCAAGGGTGATCGCTCAGTCCCTGGGCAAAAAAAAGCTTTTGCCTGTGCCGTGTCCAGTCTGGCGCCTATGAAGTCCAGCTGAGGAGACAGGCAGAGATGAGACTTGGGGAAATTGATAACAAATCCCAACACCTGCAGCGTCTGCACCATAAGGGCCAGAGCATGCAACGCTTTTGAGCGGGAGTCACTCTTGAGCAACCAGTCGTCCAGGTAGGAGAACACATGCACCGAGCGACGCCTGAGGTAGGCGGCCACCACCACTAGGTATTTGGTAAAAATGCGGGGGGCGGATGCCAGCCCGAAGGGCAGCACTTTGTACCGGTAATATGTATTCCCACCACAAAGCGGAAGTACTTCAAGTGGCTGGGGAAGATAGCAACGTGCGCATAAGCCTCCTTGAGATCGAGGGAGCAAAGCCAGTCTCCTCCTCTGAGGAGCAGGAGCAGCATGCCCAGAGAGACCATCTTGAACTTTTCTCTTACAAGAAACTTGTTCAATGCCCGGAGGTCGAGAATGGGGCACAAGCTACTATTCTTTTTCGGAATGAGGAAGTACCTTGAATAGAACCCTTGGCCCCGCTGAAGGGGAGGGACCAGTTCCACTACACCTGCCATGAGGAGGGCAGCGAGTTCCATCTGAAGTATGACCTGTGGGCAGACAAACCCCATGATGGACATGGGTGGGGAGAGTTCTCCGGGAGCCAACTGAAGTTTAGATGGTACCCCCGACGGATGATAGTGAGGACCCATCGGTCGGACATGAATCTCTTCCCAGCGATGGGTGAAGCTCAAGAACCTGCCTCCAACCAGGGGATCCAACTTCAGGGGTACAATCAACTGGCCTTCACTCTCTTGCCGCCAGTCAAAAGCCCGTGACTGGGGTTTGCTGGGGCGTCACCTGGAGCCTAGGTGCTCGTTGCTGATGAGGGTGGTCACTGGCACTGGTGCAAGGCGTACGAGCCCTAGAAGCTAGAGGATAATACTTCCTCTGCCTGTAGAAAGGCTTCCAGGATCCTGGACTAGAGGACTGCCTGGCAGAGGATGAGACATCAGAAGCACTAGCGGAAAGCTGTTAAAGGGTGTCATGATGGTCCTTCCATTGCACTACCGCATTCCAGACTTTATCCCCGAAGAGATTTTCATCTGTGCAGGGGAGATTGCCTAGTCTGTCCTAGACCTCCAGCTGGGGGTCAGAGGCTCTGAGCCATGCCATTCTCCTGGCGCCAATGCCAACCGTAGCTACGAGGACCGAGGTCTCAAATACATCATAGGTGGAAACACACTTCCCCGGCCTCGAGACCCCAACAGGACAATGGCCAAGAGGGCCCCCTGTTGTTGAGGTAGGCCCTCTGTGAATTCCTGGACCCGTTTCCAGAGACTGCAGTTTTACTGAGTTATATAGAGCTGGTAGGCAGCGATGCAGGCCACCAGCATGGTGCCTTGGAAGACTTTCCTGCCCAGGGCATCCAGCTCCACCCTCACGTCCCGGAGGGTGGAGACACAATTGTAGGAGCGCCGGGCATTTTTCAGGGCGGATTCCTCGACCACCGACTGGTGGGGGGAGGTGCTGCTTCTCAAACCTCACGGCCTGCTGCACTAAGTAGGTGGCGTCGGCCTTTCTATTGACAGGGGAGATAGAAATGGGGTGCTCCCACATGCAAAGGAGGTCCTTGAAAATGTCATGGATAGGAACCGCCACAATCTCCTCAGGAGTGCCGAGGAACTAGAGAACCTCCAACATCTTATTACGCATGTCCTCCTCAATGAGCAGTTGAAAAGGGATGGCCTCGGCTATGGCCCTGACAAATCCTGCAAAGAACCGGTCTTCAGAGGGTGACCAACGTAGCTCCTCTGGAGAGGAGGGCTCCGAGAGGGGGGGTCATCCGAATAAATGGAGGACGACTCCGTGGAGTCATCACCCCAAGGGTCGTAAGGCCCTTCCTTCCTCAATAGGACCAGCATGCCATGGGCAAGGTCCATGAGGGGCATCAGTCCTGGGCTACAATGGCTTTGGAGGCCTCGAGGGCACTGCGGACAAAGCTTCCCCTGGCATCAATAGGACCGGAGGCCACAAGAGGCCAGATGGACCTGGCAAGGGTTCGGGGAACCATGGTCTAAGAAACACAGTACCGGCCGTATCTTCCTCCTCAGAGAACCTGAGAATCGGGATCGCTCTAGGCGGAGCAACGGTGGCCGCTGGGGAACAGAGGTTCCCTAGGGCACCAGCTGCTTCGGAAGGGCGCTCCAGCATGGATGTTAGCATTGATGGCCGAGGCTCGAGCACTAGTATGCAGGACAGTGGCACCAGCAGCTCAACGCTCTGGAGAGCTTTGAACACAGCGGACTGGCACCCTGTGGTCCATCTCCTCCTGAAAGTCCAGAGTGGCCAGGAATGAGGGAGGGGGATGAGGCGTCACCAGCTCTTCCTTGGGTCTCTGAGGTGACACAGTGCCCAGCACCAGTGTTGGTGGGGGAACGCCTAGAACTACTGGGGGCAGAGGATGGGGCCTCCGATGGCCAGTATTGCTTTGATGGGGGCCCGGCAGTCGCTGGTGCCGCTCCAGAGCCAGAACCGTGCATCAGCGGCAACCGATGGCAATGTTTTCAGGATTTCCCTCAGTGCTTGGCCTGGTCTTTCCTCAGCGCCGAGGAAGCAGAAGATCCCGATGTCCAGGAGAGCGGTGAAATCATCGAAGAACTATCACCATCCCCACAATCCATGGAGGTACTGGCAAGCAGAACAGCCAGGGGAAGCATGTAAAGAAGCTCCCCGCAGTCCTTCGGCATCGATGGGGCCGACGCAGCAGTAGAAGGAGCAGACTTCGGGGCCCTGAAAAGCTTCTCCATTTTATCGAGGTGCACCCAACGCCCTTTGGGGATTATCTGATGATAGACATGGTCCGCGGGCACTGGGGGTACAAACGAAAACCGATCGACGCCATGAAAACACACGCGTGTGGTCAATGACAGGCAGCCACCATACGGCAAAGAGTCTGGAATCAACGGCAAAGTTGGAGAAAAGGAAAAAAGACAACCTATCGCACCAAGGAGGCACAGACTGCGGAGGGGGATCCAATGAGGAATTTGGGGGAAAAAACTCAAAAACTAATCGAGAAAAACAAGAAAATTGAGAGCTCCACGAACCACGAGGCAACTGCACAGCGGAAAAGAAGAGACTAAAGGGGGGACCTCGCGTGGACACCCAGATAGCAGCATGCTGGGCATGCTTAGTGTGCTGGTCAAAGCTTCTAGAAACTGACAAAATGAAAAAAGGGAAAGCATTAAACCTATTGAAAATAGAGAATCAACAGAATAATAAGAATAGACAAAAATCAGTGTTTTTGAAAGGGTTTGAGTAATCAATTAGTTCCATGTAGGTGACGTGAGGTATCAACTCTTAGTGTGTATGTATGTGTGTGTATGTATGTGCGCGCAAAATGAAAATTATCGATATATAGATATATAAACACTGAAAAGTGCTGTTTGGGTAGTTGCCAAGGCAATAAAGTAATCAAAAAAGTTAGAAACAAATTTGGATATTCAATTAAGGAAAAACAGAGAGATGGGGTACATGTCCATGCTGAAGCTCAGACAAAAAACGATTGAGAGGCTCAAAAGACTATGCCCACACGTGCTCTGAGAACAAAAGCTCTACGAGCTAAGAAAGAAGGATCCATTCGGTACCATTCACCCATGTGTCATAGCAAATTTAGCTCTGCTTGTCAATGGAGAATAAAAAATTCTAGTTTTATGTGCTTTTGGTTTTATTTACATTTGTTGTATACTCTTTTTGGAGGAGTGTTAAATTTGAAAATAAAATAGAACAATCAGCTTGATGAAAACAACAAATTAGAATTCATGATAATTTAAAACACAGTTTAGGAATATCCTGGAATAGAACATTAAATCAACATGTTCATTTGCTACTAGAAAAATTGAATAAAATTAATTGCAATAATTAGTAGTTGTATAAAGGCCATATACCTCAACCTGTTTTAAATCCTTCACCTTTTAAGATAATCTACAATAATCAAGATTCTTCAGAATTAGCATGCATCTACTAACATAAACCATTTATGTATGCCTGAATGACAAAATAAGTAATAATCAAATCACAACTAATAAGTATTACTATCTTTTGGGGTTTTTTGTTTGGTTTTTTTTTTTTGTTTTTTTTTTAAAGCAAATTGAATACATCAAGAATTGTACAATTTTAAAAAGCAGTAATGCGATTATGATTATGCCAATAATCTATCAAATAAGTTTCAACAAATGTTGGGACTGCAAAAAAATGTGTATACAAAAAAATTGTGTATGCAAAGGTTGCTTACCTATAACTGGTGGTCTCTGTGACCAGGATAAATCAGTCACACCTATGGATGATCAGACTTCATACTGAAAGCCCTTGACAAAGGCCAATCATATATCCTTGCCCTCGGATATTTCCTCAGCATTGACAAAGTTAAACCACAACATCCTACTAAAACTCCTCCAAGAAATCGGCATTTCTGGCACCCCCCTCCACTGGTTTCAATCATACCTCTGCAATAGACAATACAGAGTAAAAATGGGGAACTGTAAATCAAAACCATTTAACTTGACGCAAGGCGTCCCCCCAAGGTTCTTCACTTTCTTCCACATTGTTCAATATATACATTCTTCCCCTTTGCCTCCTATCAGAACTTGGTCTTCCACACTTCATATATGCGGATGACGTACAGATCCTCATACCTATTTCTGACACCCTGTCCAATGCCTTGAAAACATGGGAATCAGCCCTCACCTCAATCGGCTCCCTGCTCTCTGAGAATTACCTTGCCCTCAACACCTCAAACTGAGCTCTTAGCCATCTCACCATGCAATACCTACTCCTACCTCCCCACACACTTCATACCACCGTCTCACATTACCTTCACACCACATGTTTGTAGCCTTGGTGTCACCCTAGACAATCAATTTAACCTAAAAAAGTTCATTAACGCTACCCTAAAAGAATCCTTTTTCAAACTTCATACCCTAAAAAAACTCAAACCCCTTCTACATCTCAATGACTTCCACACAATTCTCCAAGCCTTCGTCCTGTCCAAACTTGATTATTACAATGCCCTCCTCCTAGGCCTCCCTAAGAATGCTATCCAGCCCCTTCAGATGCTCCAAAATGCGGCTGCCCGTATCGTTACTAATGCCCACAGAAATGACCATATCACCCCTGTAGTCAAACACTTACACCGGCTGCCAATCTCAGCTCGGATTCAATACAAGTCTCTCACCATCATCCATAAATCTCTACACACCAATAAGATGCTATTCCTCAATGAACAATTGCAGTTTCGCATAACGAACAGACCCACAAGAAACCAACATCTCGCAACACTACGTACTCCCTCACACAAACTCACAAGGCTTAAATCCACCTCTGACCGTGCTCTCTCCTTAGCAGGCCCAACACTTTGGAACAACATACCCCCCAATCTTCGCCTACAACCATGCCATAAGAAATTCAAGCAGAACCTCAAGTCATGGCTTTTCAAGCAAGTCTACAATTAATACCCTATTCTTCACTCCCCCTATGCCTCTCACTCCATCCCCCTGCCTTCGCCCACCCTCCCCCTCCTCCCTTCCCTTTAACTTCCTCCTTAACTTTCCCTTACCCATAGCCTCTGCCCCATTTCCCTCCCGCTCTAACCACCTCCCTTTTCTATTCCACTGCATCCCAAAGCTACACACCTACATTTGTAAACATTATTCTACTGCATTGTTTGCCTATGTATATATGTTCTTCAACCATCATATAATCGTCAATTATGCATCATAGCTCCTCTCCTGTTTTTGGATCCTAACATTATTACCCTTATTAAGTGTTCTATGTAAGCCTGTTGCTGCGTTATTTTCTCTGTAAAACCGATAAGATGTTCCAACGATTGTCGGTATATAAAAAAGCTTAAATAAATAAAAATAAATGATGTATTCTGTTGGCACTGAGAATGCAAACATTTACAAGCTAGAAAGAAGGGTCCTTCTGTACCTGTGCACCCAGCACCACAGAGCTGCATATGCCACCAAGAACACCCCCCATGCTCAAATCATATATCAGAGCTAGTTAAGAAAAAATAGGTGTAATGGAGAGCATCTTAAGTATTTATCAGATCCATGGCTTTGTTAATTTTATCTCCAAAGATATACTTCTCTGCAGTATGTCATGACTGTGACCCTGTCCCTGGAAATTTTTCATGAGTCTCATACCTCATATGCCTGGCAGGCACCAATGGCTATCAAGAAGCCTCTCAATGTAGTTTCAAAAGCACTATAGGTTGAATGAACCAGTTTCCCATACTCTACACCACTGTATAATAGATGAACAATTTGTCCCTTTTTCTCTGGAGGGTGAAATTCTGAAAATGTGTGTGCCCCTTCTAGTATAAAGTGCAATGACTATCTAGTAGGATGCTATGAAGAAACAGGGCAAAGTATATTGAAAGAATCTTCTCCCATAAAGGTTCAAAGGCTATGAATCATGGCAAAAAAAAAAAAAAGAATGAGCTTTGGACTTTGACACTTTTCAGGACAGATTCAACCACTATATATTGATACGGCAACTGAACTTTATTGAACCCTGATGCTGTTTAGACATGATAATTGTGTCTACCTTGTTTCTGGTAGGATGCACAATGAGTGCATCCTACCAGGATAAAGCATAAACATAAAGCATAAAGCATAAACATTGGCAAGTTAAATGTAAGACATTGATAAGACAGGCTAAGAGAGAATTTGAAAGAAGTTGGCTGTGGAGGCAAAAACTCACAGTAAAAACTTTTTAAAATATATCCAAAGCAGAAAGCCTGTGAGGGAGTCATTTGGACCGTTAGATGATCGAGGGGTTAAAGGGGCACTTAGAGAAGATAAGGCCATCGCGGAAAGATTAAATGATTTCTTTGCTTCGGTGTTTACTGAAGAGGATGTTGGGGAGGTACCCGTAATGGAGAAGGTTTTCATGGGTAATGATTCAGATGGACTGAATCAAATCACGGTGAACCTAGAAGATGTGGTAGGCCTGATTGACAAACTGAAGAGTAGTAAATCACCTGGACCGGATGGTATACACCCCAGAGTACTGAAGGAACTAAAAAATGAAATTTCAGACCTATTAGTAAAAATTTGTAACTTATCATTAAAATCATCCATTGTACCTGAAGACTGGAGGATAGCAAATGTAACCCCAATATTTAAGAAGGGCTCCAGGGGCGATCCGGGAAACTAGCAGACCGGTTAGCCTGACTTCAGTGCCAGAAAAAATAGTAGAAAGTGTTCTAAACATCAAAATCACAGAAACATATAGAAAGACATGGTTTAATGGAACAAGTCAGCATTGCTTTACACCAGGGCAAGTCTTGCCTCAAAAATCTGCTTCACTTTTTTGAAGTAGTTAATAAACATGTGGATAAAGGTGAACCGGTAGATATAGTATACTTGATTTTCAGAAGGCGTTTGACAAAAAGTTCCTCATGAGAGGGCTGCTTAGGAAAAGTAAAAAGTCATGGGATAGGTGGCGATTGTCCTTTCGTGGATTGCAACTGGCTAAAAGACAGGAAACAGAGAGTATGAATTAAATGGGCAATTTTCTCAGTGGAAGGGAGTGGACAGTGGAGTGCCTCAGGGATCTGTATTGGGACCCTTACTTTTCAATATATTTATAAATGATCTGGAAAGAAATATGACGAGTGAGATAATCAAATTTGCAGATGACACAAAATTGTTCAGAGTAGTTAAATCACAAGCAGATTGTGATAAATTGCAGGAAGACCTTGTGAGATTGGAAAATTGGGCATCCAAATGGCAGATGAAATTTAATGTGCATAAGTGCAAGGTGATGCATATAGGGAAAAATAACCCATGCTATAATTACACAATGTTGGGTTCCCTATTAGGTGCTACAACCCAAGAAAGAGATCTAGGTGTCATAGTGGATAACACATTGAAATCGTCGGTACAGTGTGCTGCGGCAGTCAAAAAAGCAAACAGAATGTTGGGAATTATTTGAAAGGGAATGGTGAATAAATACTTGCCAGGCTCTTAAGGCCTGGATTGACCACTGTTGGAAACAGGATGCTGGGCTTGATGGACCCTTGGTCTGACCCAGTATGGCATTTTCTTATGTTATGTTCTTATGGGTTCTCTCACATTCCCTTCTGCACATCCAGAAATAGTTACTGGATAGATACTGGCACCGCCTCCTTAGAGGCATCATGATTTCCTAGGAAGCTAAATAATGTTACCCTGATATCATCCTCTATCCCTAATATTAAAGGCATGATCTTAGACATTCCCTATATAAAAGTGGAAAGAAAGGAAAAAGGTTTTCTTGTAGGGGACATCAACCCGAGATGAAGAGAGGAACTGAAGGAAGACAAGAGCATATTTCCCTTCTCAGAACCAGGTTTTCCGACTTTATAGCCCAGATTTCAAGACAATTAAGATTCAGACTCAGAGATTAAAATTGGATGTGTAGTCGGAAAGGCATTGATCTTGGAGCTATTACCTCCTTGGGCACTGGGGCTGAAAGATGTCGAAGAGGCTGAACAGACTCCTCTCTCTCTTCAAGCTATCCTACTTCTACTTGGCATGGGCACCATTAATGCCAAGTCTTGCACTGTAACATCAGCATTTGTGGCCAATCCACTCAATGCCTAGGGCTTAGTCTCAACAAACCGGTTCACCTGGCATCACAGGGTACCAGCATCTGGAACCCAACTTAGGTGCAAATAGAAGATCTCAAGAATGCTGCTGTTGTCTAATTCTCTCTCAAACATCACTGAAACAGTTCTCCGCTCCGAAGGGATGGCTGTCAGTGTTTCAAAAGCTTCTCATGATGCTAAGTCCAGACAACTACTGAGCTCTGAGTTCAATCCTGAGGAACCCTTCTCAGGTGCTGAGCAGTAGGAGGAGGAAAGCTCCCTGCTCCTGAACCCATGTTTCAATATTGTTGCAGAGGACAAATTAGACTTTCTTGATGTTTATATAGTACCAGTAGCCTGTGCAGCTCTGTGATCTTTCAACATCAATAGCTTCCTTGCTTATGGAGTTGCACTGGACTTTTGTTTTGAGGAAAAAGTGTCTTGAAGTTAATTTTTAGAGACTGTGGCTTTCAGTGACATCTTTAAGTAGCTACCATAATCAGAAACATCAGGCTGTAGTGTCAAGATAGATATAGCAGAATTAGAAAAGGTACAAAGAAAGGTGACCAAAATGATAAAGGAGCTGGAACAACTCCCCTATGAAAAAAAGCTAAAGAGTTCAGGACTCTTCAGCTTGGAGAAAAGATGGCTGAGGAGGGATATGATAGAGGTCTATAAAAATGAGTGGAATGGAACGAGTACATGTTAATCATTTGTTTACTCTTTCGAAAAGTACAAAGACCAGGAGACACACAATGAAGTTAGTAGGTAATACATTAAAACTAATGAGAAAATAGTTTTGTACTCAATGCATAATTAAGCTCTGGAATTTGTTGTCAAGAGGATATGGTGAAAGCTGTTAGTGTAGTTCCATTTAAAAAAGCTTTGGACAAGGTTTCTGGAAGCAAAGTCCATTAACCATTATTAACAGAGTTGCAGAAATCCACTGCTTATTCTTGGGATAAGCAGCTTGGAATCTATCTTCTCCTTTGGGATCCTGACAGGTACTAGTGACTTGGCTTGGCCACTGTTGGAAACAGGATACTGGCCTTGATGGACCTTTGGTCTGTCCCAGTATGGAAAGTCTTATGTTCTTAGTCCCAGACAATGCATGCAGACTTCATGATGGTCAGTTGTGAACATTTTGAAGTCACATCACTTAAAGTTGCTGGCCTTCAAAAGGGAAAGTGTTTTATTTTATAGGGTTGGATGCATATTTCCAATTCAAGGTTACAGTCCATCATGCTCTGGAGCCCATTATAGTTACAGGAGTGTTTCTGGACCGAAAAATACCCCTTTTATATGTTTCTGGCTATCATTTCTTTCCTTATTATATCCTATGGAGCCTGCCCAAATACCATAAGTGTTTTGGAGAGTATTTAAATAAGGTGGTGATGGAAGAGTTAGCAAGCATGTTTGGCTTTTTGCCCTTAGTTCACACTAATGTTATTCACAGGGCATGCTCAGAGTGCTTCCCTTAGTCCAAGTCCAGACATGAAAGAGGTCATTGGAACAATGCTGCATGCCTGAAAGGGATGTGGCACATAATGCATGCCATGGTTTGAAATTATAAGAACATAAGAAGTTGCCATACTGGGTCAGATCGAGCATCCATCAAGCCCAGCATCCTATTTCCAACAGTGGCCAACCCAGTTACAAAGCACCTGGCAAGTACCCAAACATTAAATAGATCCAATGCTACTAATGCTGGTAATAAGCAGTGGCTATTCTCTAATACAACAAGATTAATAGCAGCTTATGGATTTCTCCCCCAAGAACTTATCCAAACTTTTTTTAAACCCAGCTACACTGACTCCCTTAACTACATCCTCTGGCAATGAATTGCAGAGCTTAATTGTACATTGAGTGAAAAAGAATTTTCTCTGGTTTGTTTTAAATGTGCTACTTGCTAACTTTATGGAGAGCCCCTTAGTTCTTGTATTATCTGAAAAAGTAAATAGCCAATTCACATTAACCTATTCAAGTCCTTTCATGATTTTATAGACCTCCTTCATATCCCCCCTCAGCCGTCTATTCTCCAAGCTGAACAGCCCTAATTTCTTTAGCCTTTCTTCACAGGGAAGCTGTTCCATGCCCTTTATCATTTTGGTCACCCTTTTCTGTACCTTCTCTAGTACAACTATATATTTTTTGAGATACGGTGACCAGAACTTCACAAAGTACTCAAGTTGCAATCTCACCATGGAGCAATACAGAGGCATTATTACATTCTGTTTTAATCACCATTCTCTTCCTAATAATTCCTAACATTGTTTGCTTTTTTGACCACTGTGACACACTGAGCAGACAATTTCAATGTATTATCCAATATGATGCCTAGATCTTTTTCTTGCGTGGCAGCTCCTAATATGGAACCTAATATCGTGTAACCACAGCATGGGTTATTTTTCCTTATATGCATCATCTTGCATTTGTTCATATTAAATTTAATCTGCCATCTGTATGCCCTATCTTCTAGTCTCACAAAATCCTTCTGCAATTTATCACAAATCGCTTGTGTTTTAACTACTCAGAATAATTTTCTGTCATTCTGCAAATTTGATCACCTCACTCATCGTACCCCTTTCCAGATCATTTATAAATATATTAAAAAGCACTGGTCCAAGTATAGATCCCTGAAGCACGCCATTGTTTACCTTTGACTACTGAGAAAACTATTTAATCCATCTCTCTTTTTCCTGTCTTTTAACCCGTTTCAAATCCACAGAAGGATATCGCCTCTTATCCCATGACTTTTCAGATTTCTTATAAGCCTCTCATGAGAGACTTTGTTAAATGCCTTCCTGAAAATCCAAATACACTACATATACTGGTACACCTTTAGCAACATGTTTATGAACCCCTTCAAAAAACTGTAGCAGATTTAAAAGGCAAGACTTCCCTTGGATAAATCCATACTTAAACTTCATCACAATTAGGGATCCTCTGTGTCAAGATCTGTTGAAGTACTGGTGTACAGTGGTAGCGTGGGGTCCAATGTGCCAGGGGAAGCATGGGGGATAGAAGATCAAACAATTGACTCAATTACAGCCTATTCACTGATTTTGCATTCCCAGAGGCTATATTTTTTTTAATCTCAGGATATAGCTAAACATTTACCCAATACTTCCATATAGCTATTTGTCATGGCCTTTTTTTGGCCTCTCAAAGGTCTATTTACTAAAATGCATTACAACACATGATTTTAACATACTGTAGTTACCTAGGTATTCACCAACCTGCACCTAGTACCATAGTTTAGTGAATATTACAATACTGTTCTCACAGAAGGGAATGCGCAGACATGATCATTGTTAATAACATCTGCATGTTACCTCCCACAGCCCCCTCCCCCAGTAAAGCCCTATAAATCAATGAAGCCCCAAGTTCTACACACCTTCCAGGTATCAACAGCAATAATTCCTCACCCAGCACCCCTCCAAGTGTGTGAAATCTGAATTTCCTATACCTCCCCCTGTTCCCGCCTATCCAAAGAGCCAATAAAGGCCCCTCCCATGCAGTTCTAGAACTCCCCTTCCACAAACCCCATATCTTGTACATCCCTCTGGTCTAAAATGATGGAGAGGAAGGTTTATTGCTATAAAACTTGGGGAGGAGGGATGATGGAACTCAGGGCTTCATGCCTTTTTAAGCCTTTACTGGGTATGTTAACTACCACCGATAGCATCAGCATGCTGTCTTGAGGTTTAGTTAACTATTACAGCTTCATATAAAGTTACACTGAATATCACAATCCAATTTAAGATTTTTTGCATATTAATAAAGCAAATGTTGCTTACCTGTAACAGGTGTTCTCACAGGACAGCAAGATGTTAGTCCTTACATATAGGTGACATCATCAGGATGGAGCCCAATCACGGAAAACTTCTGTCAAAGTTTCCAGAACTTTGACTGGCCCCCTACTGGGCATGCCCAGCATGGCACTAACCCTGCAGCCAGCAGGGGTCCCCCTTCAGTCTTATTTTATAGCTACAGGCAGTGCCGAAAAAATAAAACAAAGCGTTACGAACCCAACACCGTGGGGCGGAGGGCGGGTTTCGTGAGGACTAACATCCTGCTATCCTGTGAGAACACCTGTTACAAGTAAGCAACATTTGCTTTCTCACAGGACAAGCAGGATGGTAGTCCTCACATATGGGTGAGTACCAAGCTGAGGATGTCCGAACATGCACCAAATGTACCCAACGGCATGCAAAAGGCACAACAACTGGGGTGGAATTTGGTAGAGGGCATCCTGAACCCCGCCGGGCAGGCGGAAAGGTGTTGGTACGTCACGTTGGAAACAAGTTATGCAAGACAGATTGGCCGAAGATGGAATCTTGTCTTCTGGCTTTGTCCAAGCAATGGTGGGCTGCGAAGGTATGGAGCGAGCTCCAGGTAGCAGCCCTGCAAATGTCAGGAAGTGGCACCGATCGTAGGTGTGCTACTGAAGTCGCCATGGCCCTCACAGAGTGTGCTTTAACACGGTCGTGAAAAAGAAAGCCTGCTTGCTGATAGCAAAAGGATATGCAGTCAGCCAACCAGGAGGAGAGAGTCTGCTTACCCACAGGCTGCCCTAATTTGTTGGGAAGGAAGGAGACGAATAGCTGAGTGCTCTTCCTGTGGGCAACTGTACGGTATAGGTAGAATGCTAGAGCCCGTTTACAGTCGAGGGTATGCAGAGCCTGTTCTCCTGGATTGGAATGGGGCCTGGGAAAGAAGGTAGGTAGTATGATGGATTGATTAATGTGGAACTCCGAAACTACCTTAGGTAAGAATTTAGGGTGAGTGCGAAGTACCGCCCGGTCCTGCAGGAGTTTAGTGTAAGGCGGATAGGTAACTAGGGCCTGTAATACACTAACCCTGGAAGATAGAAGGAAAATCACCTTCCATGTGAGATATTTTAGGTCACAGGAGTGAAGAGGCTCAAATGGAGGTTTCATGAGCCGACCAAGAACCAGATTAAGGTCCCATGAAGGGGCTGGAGGCCGCAAGGGTGGCTTGATATGAAGCAAGCCTTTAAGAAAACGTATTACAAGGGGTTGTACCGATATAGGGACATCCCCGACATCTTTATGGAAGGCGGCTACCGCACTGACATGCATTCTGATTGAGGAAGCCTTTAGACCGGATTCCGATAAATGCCAGAGATAATCCAAAAATCTCGGGATTGGACAGGAAAAGGGATCAAGGGACTGTGAAGAACACCATGATGTATACCTTTTCCATTTATAGAAATAAGACTTTCTTGTGGAAGGCTTCCGTGAAGCAATGAGGACACAAAAAACCAAATCTGAAAGGTTAAGCGGCTGAAGAATTAACCTTTCAACATCCATGCCGTCAGGGACAAGGCCTGAAGATTGGGATGGCGTAGACATCCGTCGTTCTGAATGATCAAGAGCGGGTCCTTTCCCAAGGGAATGTGCCTGCGGATGGAGAGATCCTGGAGTATTGGAAACCACTCTTGGCGTGGCCAGGGAGGTGCTATCAGGATCATGGTTCCCTTGTCCTGTCGGAGCTTCACGAGAGTCTTCGAGAGAAGAGGAAGTGGAGGGAATGCATAAAGCAGCCCGGCTGCCCACGAGAGGGAGAATGCATCTCTGGGCTGAGAGCGCTCGCTCCGAATGAGGGAGCAGTAATTGTCTACTTTGTGGCTCTGAGGGGACGCAAAGAGGTCTATTTGGGGATATCCCTATTGCTGGAAGAGAGAGGTCGCTACCGAGGGATTGAGCGACCATTCGTGTGGTTGGAAGACAACTCAGTTTGTCCGTCAAGAGATTGTCCACTCCCAGCAAGTAGGTGGCCCTGAGGTATATCGAGTGGGAGAGCGCTTCCGCCCGAATCTGAGCGGCCTCCTGACAGAGAAGGAAGGAGCCTGTGCCTCCCTGCTTGTTTATGTACCACATGGCCACCTGGTTGTCCGTCTGAATCAGGATGACGTAATTTGATAGGTAATCCTGAAAAGCTCTGAGAGCATGTCGCATTGCTCGAAGCTCCAGGATTTATCTGGTATTTGGATTCCTCGAGACCAAGATCCTTGTGTCTGTAGATCATTTACATGAGCTCCCCAGCCGAGGTTGGAAGCATCGGTAGTGAGAATGAGTTGAGGATCTGGTAGATGAAAAGGCAGTCCCTGGAGGAGATTGTTGTGATCTTTCCACCAGGCGAGAGACAGACGGAGTGCGTCGGTGATGTGGACAATGGTTGAGAGAGGCTGAGTCGCTTAAGTCCACTGTGACCGTAGAGTCCAATGCATGACTCTCATGGCCAGGCAGGCCATTGGAGTGAGATGGACTGAGGACGCCATGTGTCCGAGAAGGACAAGGAATTCCCGAGCAGTTGCTGTGTACTGAGACTGCAACTGGTGAGCGAGAGACACGAGGGTTTGTACTCGTTGTTGAGGTAGGAAAGCTTTTGCCTGTAAGGTGTCCAAGTCTGCCCCAATGAAAGACAAGGTTTGAGATGGGACTAAATAGGATTTCTCGTAATTGACGAGAAATCCTAGAGAGATTAGAGTGTGTAGGGTAAAATCCAGGGACGATCGAGCTGCTTGCTGGGTTGGGGCCCTGATTAACCAGGCGTCTAGATAGGGGTAGACGTGAACACCTTCTTTCCTGAGGAAGGCTGCGACAACTACGAGACATTTGGTAAAGACTCGTGGTGCCGATGCTAGGCCGAATGGAAGCACCCGGTATTGATAGTGCTTTGGGCCTACTAAGAACCGGAGGTACTTGCGATGAGCTGGAGCTATCGCAATGTGGGTGTATGCGTCCTGGAGGTCTAGAGAGCAGAGCCAGTCTCCTCTTTGTAGAAGAGGTAGAAAGGAGCCCAAGGTTACCATTTTGAACTTTTCCCGCTGGAGGTACTTGTTGAGGGCACGTAGGTCCAGAATTGGACAAAGGCCCCCAGATTTTTTGGGGATCAAGAAGTACCGGGAATAGAACCCTAGACCTTGTTGCGAAAGAGGAACGGATTCTATTGCTCTTAACTGGAGAAGAAGGGAGACCTCCTGCTCCAGAAGGACAGAGTGGTTGGCTAGTCTCCATGCTTGTAGTGGTGGGGAGTCCTGTGGGACAGCAAGAAAATTCAGATGGTAACTCTGAGCAAAGATTGCCAGCACCCATTGGTCGGTTGTGATTGTTTGCCACATTCCATGAAAGTGGCATAGTCGACCTCCCACCGGTATGCTTGGCAAAGGAATTAGGCTGCTGCTCTCCAAGTGAAAGTCAAAAGCCTGAAGCAGGCCCCGGCTGGGGAGCTGCTTGTGACTTTTGCTGGCGAGGCTGGGATTTATGATAAGTCCTTGTCACTTGGGTCCTTGTCGGTGGAGGATAGTACTTCCTTGGCCAGAAGAATGACTTCTTGGAGGGCTGTCTAGACGGGAAGTCAGAAGGAATCGATGAGAGCTGTTTGAGGGTCTCATGGTGATCCTTCAACTCAGCCACTATTTGCTGAATCTGTTCACCGAATAGATTATCACCAATACAGAGCAGGTCGGAGAGCCTGTCTTGTACTTCTGGGCGAAGGTCCGAGGACTTGAGCCAGGCCCAACGCCGTGCCGAAATGGCAGTTGCAGACACTCTAGTGGAGGTGTCGAAGATATCATAAGCTGTTCTTATTTCATGCTTTCCTGCTTCAAAGCCCTTACTGACAAGGGTTTGAAGATGTTCTTGGAATTGGTCAGGCAGGGTTTCAGAGAAGTCCTGTATTTGCTTAAAGATGACCCTATTTGTATTGGGTCATGTACAGCTGGTAAGAAGCAATTCTAGAGATGAGCATGGCCCCTTGGAACACTCGTCAACCAATATTGTCTAGGAACTTGTGTTCCTTGACAGGAGGGGTAGAGGAGTGTGGCTTCGTTCTTTTCGCTTTCTTCTGAGCTGACTCTAGCACAACTGAGTGGTGGTCAAGCTGAGACTTTTGAAAGCCCGGGACTGACTGTACTAGATAAGTAGTGTCAGCTTTCCTGTGTACTGGGGCTATAGATCCAGGATTTTCCCAGTTCTTTTTCAGGAGGTCAAGAAGAACTTGATGAATGGGAATAGAGGTGATCACTTTGGGGGCATCCAGGAATTGGAGAAGCTCCATCATCTGATGCCTATCATCTTGCTCCATCTGAAGTTGAAAAGGGACCATCTCAGACATTTCCTTCACAAAATTAATGAAAGAGAGGTCCTCTGGAGGAGAACGCTTTCTACTTTCAGCAGAAGGAGGTGAAGGTAAATCATCAGTGTCTGTGGAGGTATCATCACCCTAAGTGTCATAAGGATCAGAAGGCTGACCTGTAGGATGAGAGGGTGGTTGGATACTCGAAGGGCCCGGCTGTGGCTCCGAGAAAATCAAAGGAATCGCCAAGGGCACCGCGGACACCTTGGGGGGCATCGATGCCGGCATCGATGGCGCCGATGTGCATATCGCCCCGATGAGTTAATTGGTGGCGAGGGACGGCATGGCATCGATGGCTGAGGCACTACCCCCGAAGGAGGAATGCAGAACGGTGTTTCTCCTCCCGATGAAGCAGCCATCGGGGAGCGCACCGGAGCCATCGGAGACCCAGGAATCACTGGTGGAAGAGCAGTCATGAGCGCCTCCATCCGGGATAGCAGCGGTGCCAGCGCTGCTGGAATCGGGTCGGTGACCGGTTCCATTCTCGGTGCCGGAGGGACCTGGAGTCGTTGCATCGCTTTGTCGATGGCCTCCTGGACCAGCCAGTCCAGTTCTTCCCAGAGACCTGGGGCAATTAGCTCCGGCTCTGTGACAAAAGAGGGCGGCTGAGGCACAGTCGGAGGGACCACCTTTACAGGTGGAATCGCGACTCCCAAACCCCGATCGGGTGAGGGTGGCCTCGATATCCGGGTCGCAGGAGTGGTCGGTGCCGCTCCTGGACGGGGCTTCTTCAACGGTGGCTCGGACGGTGGCTCAGTCGATGATTTCACTCCCTCAACGGTCCGAGACCTACGATGCCGATGGCGATGCTTCTCCCGACTATCCCCTCGATCTTGAGGGGGAGATACGGGAGTCGATGGCCGTAAAGACGTCGATGGAGGGCGGCCACCAGACTGTTGTCGATGGTGCGACTTCGACGGTGCCAGTTCCGAGGACGTCGATGCAATGGACGGTTTCGGGGTGTGAGCACGGAAGAGGAGTCCCATCTTCTCCATTCTGGCTTTGCGACCCTTAGGTGTCATGAGGGCACACTTGGTGCAAGTTAGGACATCATGCTCATGGTCTAAACACAAAACACAGACTCCATGAGGGTCTGTGATAGACATGGTGTGAGTACAGTCCGGGCACCGACAAAAACCCGACACCATGGCCATGGAAAAAACCGAGCCGCGGTACGGTCGACGGCCAGTAGGCCGCGAGGGCCAAACTCGACGGTAATCGACGAAAAACTGTAAAAAAAAAAAAAAAAAATTGCCGGAGTACCGCGGTCGAAGAAAAGTTAGAGGGGGGGACCCCTGTGGGGCGAAGTATTTTAAATTAATTCCGTTAGGAAAAATTCCTGTCAGGAATCAGTTCAGAGCTCCTAAACCGCGAGGCTACTGCTGCGTGGAAAAAAGAAGACTGAAGGGGGACCCCTGCTGGCTGCAGGGTTAGTGCCATGCTGGGCATGCCCAGTAGGGGCCAGTCAATGTTCTGGAAACTTTGACAGACGTTTTCCATGATTGGGCTCTATCCTGATGATGTCACCCATATGTGAGGACTACCATCCTGCTTGTCCTGTGAGAATATGCTTTACATATGACATAGCTCATTATATTGGTACATGTGTTGTGCCTTATTTGTTGGGGATGCAATATCATGTGATCACAAGTTTTTAAATGCATTCTGACTGTTGATTTCCCTTATTTTGCTGAATCAATCTTATAGCTCTTAACATTTCTGTATACTTAAATTAATAACTTCCATATTTAGATATTAAATTTTACTTGCCGTTTTTAATCGGCCACTATTGTTGTGACATTTCATGCTTGGTTAATTACAATAACTAAATATAATTACACATTTACTATATAGTCTGTAGAATAAGAAAAAGTGCTATCCTTATAATTATATTATGACCAATCCTTGAAAAATACAAAAGCAAAACACACTATACTTTAAATGCAGCTTTTTACCCCAAAGATTACAGCAAGTTGTAAACATGCTTGATGTAACATGTAAATTATATGCATTGTGTATTATTAAATCACTATACAATTTATTCTATTATGCATTTACTGAATTTCAGACAGTATCTCACAGCCAAGGAATTCCTTATTTTCATTTAACCTGTGTTACTTTAAATATAGACCATGCCATGTTCTGTTTATCTGGAACTAGCAAAAGTATCATTCAGTAAAATAAAACATTTTGTCAACATTAACATTTTAGCTCTGGATGAAAACTGATTAAATTCTGAAGAAGATCTGAGAAAGATTAGAATAAGAAACAATTATTAAAAATAAATAAAATGCTATAATCAAATCAAACAGTAAAACCCAGTATTAACATCATATTATTTCCCAGTCTTGATAAGATCCAGTTAAACATTGCAGTACCATGTACTGAAGTGCACGGATGTTCGCAGAAGTTTCAATAAGTGTTAAAATTGTAAGTAATGTGCATAATTAAACACACAAAACATAAACCGACCCAAGAAACTTACAAAATTACTTATAGAGGATCATCATAAAGAGAACTGTTAGTGATTAATTTTACCAGCAGTTCATACACTAATCATCAGTCTTAGATCAGTCCAAGAATAAAGTCTCTCAGTCTATTATTAGATGGCTTGATAGGATATTTTATATATTTTTCAATGCACTTAAAATGTTCATGCACTCATCAGCTAATCTGATTCCTTTCATCCTTTACTTTTACCTGCCTTGGAAGTGGTGGTAGTGGGGAGCAGGCAATTTCTGGCAAGTCTTTTATGCATGCAAACACCCGTATACCTATGCAAAATGTTTTGATAAGTAATTTGAAAAACCCAGTAGTTTCTCTTAAAGGAAAATTGGTTCTTACCTGCTAATTTTCGTTCCTGTAATATCATAGATCAGTCCAGACCAATGGGTTATGCATCCCTACCAACAGATGGCGGCAGAGAGCAAAACTTTGAGACTGTGCCCTATAAACAAGGGTGCCATCTGCAGCCCTTCAGTATTAAACTATACCCAAGCTTAGAACCAAAAAACAATCAACTTACAGGGCAAAACAAACCTCAGTACTGATACCCCCAAGGTCCACAAAAAAAGGTTAAACTCATGAAAATATTGGCATAACTTACTTGGTAACTTAAAACTGTAACCCTTCTGAACGCAGTAGCAGAACACCAGAAAAAAATCAGTCTTTCAGTATTGATATCAGGGCGGGCCTCTGGACTGATCTGTGGTATTACAGGAATGAAAATTAGCAGATAAGAACCAATTTTCCCTTTCCTGAACATATCCAGATCAGTCCAGACCAATGGGATGTACCAAAGCTCCCTACACTGGGCGGGAACCCGAAAGACCCGCTTCTCAGTACACTTTCACTGAAAGAAGGAGACTCGTGTGCCCGCACATCCAAGCGGTAATGCTTGGTGAAAGTATGAAGAGAAGACCACACCGCAGCCCTACAGATTTCCTGGGAACAAAGCAACTGACATTCCGCCCAAGAAGACGCCTGAGCTCTTGCAGAATGCACCTTCAGGGCCCACGGTACAGATCAACCCTTGCTAATGTAAGCTGCGGCAATAGCTCCTTTCAACCAACGGGCCAAAGTAGCCTTAGACACTTTTTCCACTTTCTTGGCTCCACCAAAAGCCATGAAGAGATGATCCGATCACCGAAAGGAGTTGGTGACCTTGAGATATCGTAAAAGAACTCGCCTCACTTCCAAAAGGGAGATCCCTCCCCATCGCTGAATCTCAAGACCACTCTGGAAAACCTGGTAACTCCATTACATGATTCACATGAAAAGAGGAAACCACCTTCGGCAAAAAAGATGGAACCATCTGCAACACCACTTTGTCATTATCAATTCGCAAAAACAGCTCCCAACATGAGAGAGCCTGAAGCTCTGAAATTCTCCTTGCAGAGCAAATTGCCACCAGAAAGTTTTCAGAGAAGTGTGTTTCAAAGGCTCATAGGGTTCCTCACAGAGAGCTCATAAGACCAGATTGAGACTCCATTCTGTACACATCTTCCATATTGGGGGTTTCAAATGCTTTACCCCTTTCAAAAAATGAAGGACATTCAGGGGGAGAATTTGACCTCTCACCCTAGACAGCCTAGGGCAGACACTTGAACCCGGAGAGAGTTATAAGCTAGACCCTTGGATAAACCCTACTGCAAGAATGCCAAAAATCTGTGGAACGGACGCAACAAGGGGATTCCAGTCTTGCTGATCACACCAAGACTCAAACACCTTCCAGACCCTAACGTATGCCATCGAAGTGGAAGGTCTTCTGGCCTAGAGAAGGGTAGAAATCACCTGGTGTTGCCTCTCAAACACCAAGCTGCAAGACAAAAGCAATCCTCCCAATCTGAAAATATGGGACATTGGCGCAGAATTTCTGACAAATGAGCCAGCGGAAGGAGTCCATCCACCGACAGACACATTAGATCTGCGAATCACGGACGACATGGCCAGTCCGGCGCCACCAGAACCACAGAGCCGGGGTGCGCTTCTAGGTGCCTGAGAACGCGACCTTTGAGCGGCCATGGTGGAAACACGTAGAGAAGAACCCCCATCGGCAAAAGGACACACCAGAGCATCCAGCCCCAACAAGCCCCCCTCACCTCTGCGACTGAAGAATCTCATTGCCTTCGCGTTGGCTTCCGTCGCCATGAGATCCAACTGAGGTGTCCCCCACCGGGCACATATGCGGTTCCATGCTTCCTGGGACAGCTCCCAATCGCCTGAATCCAGCTGCTGATGACTTAAGAAGTCGGCCTTAATGTTGTCTATTCCTGATACATGGGAGGCCGCAATCCCCTGCAGGTGGCTCTCCGCCCATACGAAGAGCAACTGAGCCTCCCACATCACTGCCTGGCTCTTGGTGCCTCCTTGGCAATTGACATACGCCACCATTGTCATGTTGTCTGAGAATATCCTTATCATCCGCCCCTGGACCAGCGGGAGACATTTCTCGAGAGCCCTGCACACTGCTCTGGTTTCCAGTTGATTTATTGACCAGGTTTGTTAAGTCTCTGACCATCTTCCCTGTGCTGAATGTCCTAGGCACACAGCGCCCCAGCCCATAAGGCTGGCAACTGTGGTGCCTACAACCCAATCCACAACCTCGAGGGACATGCCCTTTTCCAGATTGGCCCTTGAAAGCCACCAGGTTAAGCTGGTTCTGGCTTCCTTCTGAAGGGGCAATGGAATGTGAAACTGCTCCGAAACTGGGCTCCAGCGGGTCATCAGAGCTCTCTGCAGGAGACGCATATGAGCGAAGGCCTATGGCACCAGTTCCAGGGTTAAGGCCATGGATCCCAGGACCTGAAAGTAGTCCCAGACCTTTGGGACTGGAAGGCGTAGCAAACAACAAACTTGACTCTGCAACTTGAAGATCCTGTCTTGGGTCAGGGACACTGTGCCTTTCAGGGTGTCGAATCCTGCTCCCAGATATTCCAGCGGCTGGGATGGAAGAGGGTGACTTCGCCACATTGATCACCCAACCTAAGGTTCTCAGGACCTGTATCACCCGGTGAATCAAACGAGAATACTCCTCCTCTGTCTTGGCCTGGATAAGCCAGTCATCCAGGTATGGATGCACTAGGACTCCGTCCTTCCCCGCAGGAATGCTGCCACTACTATCATTACCTTCGTGAAAGTCCAAGGAGCTGTGGCCAAGCCGAATGGAATAACTTGGAACTGATAATGTTGACCGAACACCTTGAACCTGAGGTACTTCTGATGATTCCTCCCGAATAGGAATATGTAAGTATGCCTCCGTGAGGTTAAAGGATGCCAGGAACTCCCACTTGCGGACTACAACAATGACTGTGCGCAGTGTTTCCATCAGTAACCTGGGAACCCGCAAACTCCGGTTCACCTTCCATAGATCCAGAATGGGGCGGAAAGTGCCCTCCTTCTTGGGAACCCACGAAGTAAATGGAATACCGTCTGTGACAGTGTTTGCCCAGCAGAACAGGAAGAATGGCCTCCAACAATAGCAGCCTTTGAAGCGTCCCTTCTACTGCTGCCCTTTTGCTTTTGGAAACAACGTTACTCCAGAAAGGACTCCTTGAGAGGCCGAGAAAATTCTAAGGCGTAACTGTGGCGAATAACCTCTAGTGGTTAGAGGTAATCTTGGTCCACTCCTCGAAAAACCAGGACAATCTGCCCCACAGTTGAGGAGTGAACGAGCCTGATCTCATTGGATTGAATTTCTGCTTGCGGCTCCCTGACTGGAACCACCTCTGGCTGACCTACTGGGCACCCGAAAGGAATGTTGCCGGTCAACCGGTTGTTTAGAGCCAGAGGAGGAAGCCCCCTTCCCAGGGCGAAATCTGTGTGCCTCCCGAAAATGGGGTCAACTTGCAAAGGATCTCTTCATGCTCCTCTTACCCTCTGGCAGTCTGTTCCCCTTGGTCTCTGCAAGGGACTTCATAAGCTGATCCAGGTCTTCCCCAAAGTGCAGCTTCCCTGTAAAGGAAAGATTACACAACTGAGTCTTGGATGAGACATCCGCTGATCAATTTCCATACATCGGACGGCAGTGCGGACTAGGTCATAGAAAGCATCTGCCAAGTAGGCTATCCCCGCCTCTAGCCGCTTGAGCTGGAGATAAGTGTCCCTAGGACGAAGGTTCCTGAGTTTCTGAACCAAACAAACAGGCATGCTGCATCATGTGAGGAAAGACTAAAGAGGTTAGGACTTTTCAGCATGGAGAAGAGACAGCTGAGGGGGGATATGATAGAGATGTTTAAAATTATGAGAGGTCTAGAACGGGTAGATGTGAATTGGTTATTTACTCTTTCGGATAGTAGAAAGACTAGGGGGCACTCCATGAAGTTAGCAAGGGGCACATTTAAAACTAATCGGAGAAAGTTCTTTTTTACTCAACGCACAATTAAACTCTGGAATTTGTTGCCAGAGGATGTGGTTAGTGCAGTTAGCATAGCGGTGTTTAAAAAAGGATTGGATAAGTTCTTGGAGGAGAAGTCCATTACCTGCTATTAAGTTCACTTAGAGAATAGCCACTGCCATTAGCAACGGTAACATGGAATAGACTTAGTTTTTGGGTACTTGCCAGGTTCTTATGGCCTGGATTGGCCACTGTTGGAAACAGGATGCTGGGCTTGATGGACCCTTGGTCTGACCTAGTATGGCATTTTCTTATGTTCTTATGCTCGCACAGAAAGCTGCTCAAAGACCAAAGAAAGAAACCTCAAACCTGCGTTGGAGCTGAAGTTCCAGGTTGCAATCCTGAACATTCTTAAGAGCGGCCGCCCCTGTAACTGGAATTGTTTTCTTGGTGACCGTGGAAACTGCTGTATCCACCTTAGGGCGATCGAGATATTCCTCCAATAGGGGATACAACTTCCCCACTGCCCTTCCCACCTTGAGTCCCGACTCTGGGGACTCCCACTCACAATTTATGAGCTTCTGAATTTTCTTTGGGACAGGAAAGGCACTGGGAGGTCCCCAAAGCCCATTCAGGACCGGGTTCACTCCCTCATTGTCTGACTCCTCTTGAGACATTTTGACCCCCAGTTCCTCCAGAACTTGGGGAATAACCGGACTCAGCTCTTCTTTTTTGAAGAGATGGACCACTCGAGGGTCATCACCCTCTGAAACCAGTCCCTCCAAAAAGACCTGATCTTCCTTAGCTGGATCTGGGAACTGATCCCCATCTGGATCCCCTTCCGGATCTCCCCCCGGAGAGGTATAACAGTCATCCTGTAGGTCACCTGAAACAACCAGATCCTCACGGTTCCCTGCTGTCCATACAGTTTGGACTCTTTTTTGCTTGGGTGGCTCCTGAAAAGGTTCCTCCGGGTTCCCCCAGGACCTTTTTGAGGAGGTGACGTGCTTATCCTTAAGTTGCTTTTTAAAAGATCCCCTAGCTAGAAAGGCTTCATATGCATTAGAAGGATAAATTCAGGAGAAAAATCCTTAGAAGATAAGGTTTCTTCCTCAGCCTCACTATTTGAAGAAAGCAAAATTGCTTACCTTGTAATAGGTGTTATCCCAGGACAGCAGGATGTAGTCCTCACATATGGGTGACATCACTGACGGAGCCCTATTGCGGGAAAACTTTCTGTCAAAGTTTCTAGAAACTTTTGACTGGCCCTGTGAGGCCACTGAGCATGCCCAGCATGCCATGATATTCTCTGCCACAGGGGTCTCTCTCTAGTCTCATATGTAGCAATAATCTTGAGCAAAAATAAAATAAAACCTATCGGACCCAACTCCACAGGATGGCGGGTGGGTTTCGTGAGGACTACATCCTGGGATAACACCTATTACAAGGTAAGCAATTTTGCTTTATCCCAGGACAAGCAGGATGCTAGTCCTCACATATGGGTGATTAGTGAGCTAGAGGCTGAGTCATTTCATAGAGAAGCAACAGAGAAGTATTGCTGCTGAAACTGAGGCAGCCGAAGATTACAGCAGGATAGATGTAGAAGGAGTTGGGATTAAACTGGAAACAAGTTCTTTAAAACAGATTGTCCATAGGCTGAATCTTGTCGTCCTTCTTTGTCTAACAGTAATGAGCTACAAAAGGTGTGAAGAGAACTCCATGTTGCTGCTTTACATATGTCAAGAATTGGCACTGAACGGTAGTGTGCTACTGAGGTTGACATTGTTCTTACTGAATATGCTTTTACTCACCCTTGGAGAGGAAGGCCTGCTTTTTCATAGCAAAACTGTATGCAATCTGCTAACCAGTTGGATAGAGTATGTTTACCAACTGCTTTACCCGGTTTGTTTGGATCATAAGATACAAAGAGTTGAGTGGATTTCCTGTGGACTGCAGCGCGGTCTAAGTAAAATGCCAGTGCATGCTTACAGTCCAATGTATGTAAGGCCCGTTCTCCTTGGTGTGAATGAGGCCTTGGAAAGAATGTGGGTAAAACTATGGATTGGTTCAAGTGGAATTCCGTAACGACCTTGGGGAGGAATTTTGGATGTGTACGGAGGACCACTCTGTCATGTAGGAATTTTGTATAGGGTGAATACGTGACAAGTGCTTGTAACTCACTAACCCTTCTAGCTGATGTAATGGCTATGAGGAAGATAGTCTTCCATGTGAGAAATTTAAAATCACGGGAATTCATGGGTTCGAAAGGAGAACGCATGAGTCTTGTTAAGACCAGATTCAGGTCCCATTCTGTGACTGGTGGCCGAATTGGTGGTTTAAGTTGAGTTAAGCCTCTCATAAACCTGCTGACAAGAGGTTGTATGGATATTGGTGCATCTCCCATCTTGTTATGGTAAGCGGAGATTGCACTTAGGTGTACTCTAACAGATGAAGTCTGAAGACCAGAGTCTGAAAGATGACATAAGTAGTCAAGTAGAGAAGTTGTGGAGCAGGTGAAAGAATCAATGTTCTTTTATCTGCACCACAAAGTATACCTTTTCCATTTTGAAGAATAATTCTTTTGTGTCGAAGGTTTACGTGAAGCTATAAGCACTTGAGATACATTGGTTGAAAGATTGAGTGGTTGAAGAATGAAGCTTTCAACATCCATGCTGTCAGGGATAGGGATTGAAGGTTGGGATGGCGCAACTGACCCTGATCCTGGTTATGAGAGTGGGAGCTACACCCAGGCGAATGGGATCCCTGAGAGGTCTAGAAGTGTGGGAAACCATACTTGTCGAGGCCAATACGGGGCTATGAGTATCATGGATCCCCTGTCCTGTTGTAGTTTCACTAGAGTTTTGGTCATAAGTGGTATTGGAGGATACGCATATAGAAGGCCTGAATTCCAAGGGCGAGCAAAGGCATCCTTGTCTGGCTGGTTTTTCTGATTGTGTAGAAAACAGTATCCGTCTACTTTGTGATTCTGATGTGACGCAAAGAGGTCTATTGTTGGTTGTCCCCAATGTTGAAATATCCTGGTCGCTACTAAGGGATCCAAAGACCATTCTTGTGGTTGGAACTGACGACTGAGTTGATCTGCTACTACGTTGTGAATGCCTGCCAGATAAGTGGCCCGCAGAAACATTGAGTGTGTCAGGGCCCAGTCCCAAATCTGTGCAGCTTCTTGACAAAGGAGATACGAGCCCGTACCTCCCTGTTTGTTGATGTACCACATGGCTACTGTGTTATCCATTTGGATGAGAACAGTTTTGTGTGAAAGGTAGTCCTTGAACGCATGCAGCGCATAACGTTTAGCTCGAAGTTCCAGGAAATTGATTTGAAATGTTGCTTCGAGTTTTGTCCAAGTCCCTTGAGTTTGGAGAGTGTCTATGTGAGCTCCCCAACCCAAGGTGGATGCATCTGTAGTTAAAGTTATCTGTGGGACTGGTTGTTGGAAGGGTAGGCCCTTGCGCAAATTGTCCTTGTTCGTCCACCAAAGTAGAGATGAACGTAGCTGGTGGGTTACTTGAATTGGAGAGTATAGTGGTTGAATGGCTTGGATCCATTGTGATCTTAAAGTCCACTGAGTTATCCTCATGGCTAGTCTTGCCATAGGAGTGACATGAACTGTGGAAGCCATGTGGCCTAGTAAGGTTAGAAACTGATGAGCTGTTGCTTGTTTCTTTGAATGGATCGAGTTTGCCAGTAGGGAAAGTGTTTCTGCTCAATCGTCGGGTAGAAAAGCCTTTGAGAGGATGGTGTTCAATTCTGCTCCGATGAATTGAAGCAGGTGCGATGGAGTAAGATGGGACACATGATAATTGATGAGAAAGCCCATGGAGTGAAGTATAGTAGTTGTTTGACTGAGAGAAGCTAGAGCTCCTTGTTGAGATTGACTTCTGATGAGCCATTCGTTTAAGTAGGGAAAGACATGGACACTTTCTTTGTGCAAGTGTGCTGCTATTACTGCCAGACATTTGGTGAATACTCTGGGAGCAGAGGCAAGCCCAAATGGCAGTACTCTGTATTGGAAATGGCGATGACCCACCATGAAGCGCAGATATTTGCGATGAGAGGTGAATATTGGAATGTGAGCGTAAGCGTTTTGAAGATCCAGAGAACAAAGCCAATCACCGGTTTTAAGAAGTGGAAGCATGATGCCTAGAGACACCATCCTGAATTTTTCTCTCTTTAGAAATTTGTTGAGATTTCTGAGATCCAGGATGGGACTTAGGCCTCCGGTTTTCTTTGGAATGAGGAAATAGCGGGAATAGAATCCTCTGCCCTGCTGAGTCCAGGGGACTGGCTCCACAGCCCTGGCTTTCAGAAGGGTAGATAATTCTACTTGTAATTGGATTATGTGATTTTCGCTGAGAGAAAGAGGTCTCTGAGGAGAATCTGTTGGAATTGAGAGGAAACAGAGTTGGTAACCTCGAGATATTATTGCCAGAACCTATTGGTCGGTTGATACTCGAACCCAATGGTTGTAAAAGGAGGATATTTGACCTCCTACCAGAAGCTCTGGATGAGGATTGGAGAGATGGCTGTGTTCTATGGAAATGGCCTCAAAAGCCAGCAGCCAGACCAGTCTGTGGTGGAGATTGAGGCCTGGATGGTCTAGGCTGTCTGGTCTGAGCCCTTTGTTGTGGCCTAGAAGAACTGCTTCTAGATGTAGGGGGGTAATACCTCCTCTGTCTATAGAAAGGTCTTCTAGAATCCTTCCTTTGAGGCCTACGAATTGGTTGAGTAGGTGGATCCTGAGGAATCGCTGACAGCTGTCTCAGGGTTTGGGTATGCTCTTTTAATTGAGCAACTGCATCCTGTACCTTAGATCCGAAAAGATTATCACCAAGACATGGGAGATCTACTAACATGTCCTCGACTTCAGGCCTGAGATCCGAGGCTTTAAGCCATGTCCAACGTCTGGCACTTATACCTGATGCAGCCACTCTGGAAGCTGTCTCGAAACCATCATAGGCCGCACGGACCTCGTGTTTACCTGCTTCTAGCCCTTTATGAATAATCATTTAGGCTGCTTCCTGATGCTGTGATGGAAGTGATGGAATAAAGTCCTGCATTTGCTTCCATAAATTTCTTTGGTACTGGGTCATGTACAATTGATACGAAGATATCCTGGAATTTAACATGGCCCCTTGGAAGACTTTCTGTCCCAGGGAATCTAAAAATCTGTGATCTTTACCTTTGGGATTTAAAGAATGTGGTCTAATTCTCTTGGACTTTTTCTGTGCAGATTCTACCACTACTGACTGGTGAGGCAGCTGTGATTTTTGGTAGCCAGGAGCAGACTGCACCAAATATGTAGTGTCCATTCTCTTGTTAACAGCTGGCACTGAGCAGGGATGTTCCCAAATCAGATGTTGTAATTGTAAAAGGACATCATGGACTGGTACAGCTACCACTTGTTTTGGGGGGTCCACAAACTGAAGAACATCCAATGTTTGCTGCCTGACATCCTGCTCTGTGACCAAAGTGAATGGGATGGTGTCAGCCATTTCTTGGACAAAGGTTGTGAATGTGAAATCTTCCGGTGGAGATTTTTTCCTTGGATCCTGTGGTGAAGGATCTGACATGAAGGCTTCAAGATGAGGTATCTGAGTGTGTATCACTCCAAGTGTCATATGGATCCTGTTCAGGTGGAGAAATTGTAGATGTTCTAGGCGGTCTAGGGATCCCTGAAGGACCTGGCTGTGGATCTTCCAAGGGTAACTCCTCTAGTTGTTCTTTCCCAGGTTTGGGAGGAAGAGCACCGACCACCTCATCGAATCTCTTCATTAGAAGATGGTAGAGTGCCAGTTTTGGGTGTCCCGGGTCCCCGGGAGAGAGTGGCATCGATGGTGACGGCACTGGAATAGACTATGGCATTGGTATCTTTGGTGATTGTGCTGGTGTTACCTTGACAATACCGATGCTGACGATTCTGTCGATGCTGGTACCCACACAGATTCCAGTCATTGGCCTCTGTGCAATCACCGGTATCGGTGAGAGCACCGGCATCAGTTCAATAACCGGCATCGGCGAAGTCGCCAGAGTAGGTGTGTGTTCTTTCAGGGCCTGGAGCACCGCTTGTCTAATAAAATTTGACAATTCCTGCGATACAGCTGTTGCAGGCAGAGCAGCTGTATGCGGTGGCAGTGTAGGCGTCGATATCACGTCCGCAGATCCCTTGGAGGTTCGATCGATGCAGGTATAGGCCAAGGCGCCGAAGGTAGCAGAGTTTCCTGAGGTTTTTGCCGTTTAGCGGTCTGTTCCTCCGGGGAGAGGGGCGTCGCTGGAGTCGATGTGTGTCGATGTCTGTGGCGATGTTTTGGACGATGCTCGACTACCGACCTTATCGATGCCGTCGACGGATGATCTCCCAATCCCTCCAAACCGTTTTTTCAATAAAATTCGCTTCGTAACCCCCACCGGGGACGACTTCGTTGATGTTGAAGGAGAAGGAAGGAGCTGCAGGTGAAAAAGATGTTCCATCTTCTCCTGTCGAAGTTTTCTTCCTTTAGGAGTCATCTCTGCACATTGAGGGCAGGATGGAACATCATGTTTGTCTCCCAAACAGATAACACATTCTAGGTGTGGATCTGTTATGGACATTGTTATGTTACAAACCGGACATTTTTTAAATCCGGAAGCCATTTTTTGTCGACAGCCATCGATGAAAAAATGGGAAAAGAAAATGAGAAAGGTTTTTACTAAGAGTAAAAACGAGACTGAGTTTACTCACCAGCCGGTGGAAAACTGAGAAAGAGAATCCCCTATGGGAGAAAATTGTTGACTTTTTAGTCAGAATATTGTGAGGAAAAACTCACAAGGCTCCTTGATCCGTGATGCTTACAGCAGCACGGAAAAGCGAAGACTAGAGAGAGACCCCTGTGGCAGAGAATATCATGGCATGCTGGGCATGCTCAGTGGCCTCCCAGGGCCAGTCAAAAGTTTCTAGAAACTTTGACAGAAAGTTTTCCCGCAATAGGGCTCCGTCAGTGATGTCACCCATATGTGAGGACTAGCATCCTGCTTGTCCTGGGATAATCAGTGTTCTCCTCTTGACCGTGCCTCGACTCCCGCACCACGAGGAAAAGCAGGGGTGGGCATGAATGTCCTGTTTACCAGCCTGGTTCCCTTTAGGGCCATCCCTGTCCATGAGAGAACCCACAAGGGACCAATGCTTGGAATCCAACCCAGCTTCTACTGGACAGGAAGATCCCCTATCTCTCTTATCTTTCACCAACAACCCCTCCCCCACCCGTGCACAACCTGTGCAGAGGGAGAGGGAATTGAGAGGAAATGACACTGCACCGCAGGTCTTACAATTTTCCATAGCCAGCAAATTCAGTTGGTGCCTTTTTTTTTTTTTTTTACCAACGGGGATCCCCCTCCCCCCGAAGACGGGCCTGTAAATGAGGCGAAGCGCAAGAGAGGTGCGCTAACACAATGCCTTCGACGCCGTGCGGGAAGCTGAGCAGGGCTAGTGCAGAAAAATGGTGCATGCGCCAAAGAAAAAAATCTCCCTCAGGCACCGTGCATCGGAGCACTACAGTTTCCCCTCTGGGGGAAAAAAAACAGCCAAAACCCTGCTGTAAGCTGCAGGTCTCCCACTGCCCACACAGAACTAGACGAACCCGGTCTTACAGGAGCTGACATTGTCAGGCAGGCCTATTAAACCAGCAAAAAGCTGCTGCGCCCAGAAGACGTCCAGAGAAAAAAAATAAACTTTTTTTTTTTAAACCTAAATTAAAACTTAAAACAAATTCAAATGTAAAAATCCTTAAAGGGATACTTCCCTGAGCTGGCAGCTGTCGGAGGGAGGGGGAGTTGAGGCCACAGAGGGAGCCAGTCCCCTGGCTTTCAGCAGCCCCAGAATTGGCTCAACCCAAGGGATGGTCTGAGAAATCCTTGAGGAGCAGAAATATGAACGCCAAAAAGTATGCACCTCTACCATCTGCTGGTGGTAGAGAAATACGGAAGGGCTGCAGGTGGCACTCTCGTTTATATGGCACAGCCTCAAAGTTTTGCTCTCTGCCGCCATCTGCTGGTAGGGATGCATAACCCATTGGTCTGGACTGATCAGGAATAGTGGTTATTAATGAAGAAGCTCAAACATGTCAATTTTCAAATAAATGTGTTGTGAGTCATTTTAATATAGCCAGAAAATTCTCAACGACAGTTTGATCGACTGAAAAGATGGAAATCATAGCATGCAAAACACTGAGCGTCTGATCAGGGAAGCCTACTCTACCGAACACCAAGAAAAGTAAAAGCTCTGATCTGATAGAAGAAAGAATGGCTGCTGCTAAGGGGCATGAAGAAAGATGAAGCATACAAATAATCCCAAGCATAGAGAGGTAGAGGAGATGAGGCAGTGGAGAGCTGTTTTAGAGAGGAATCAAGCGGGCATGATATAAAATATTTGAGAACCACAGCTATAGAAAAATTTTAATTTTGAAAAACAAATCCAAGTAGACAATATTCAAAAGACATTTCTGCACTTAAAATATAGTTTTACTCACTGGATTCTCTGAAAAATGCAGATAAAATTAGGCATGCTGCTCTACAACACAATTTTACCAACATTGTTTGGAGGCATTCCAAATAATGGGAAGCAACAAAGTATGACATTTGGATTTTCAAATTGTTGAGACTCATTTTGGCTGAAAAAAAAAAATAACTACCCACAGGAAAAGCAGGTGCAAATCTCTGCAAGTACTTTTTACAGAGATAACAACCAAAGTAAAACTATCCAGTTTTATTTTGGATTACTGGTGCAAATGCCCACAGAGTTTACACCAGTTTAGGAAGTTTGATTATTACCTCCCCTATCACCAACACCACACTTTTCTATCTATTTTAAGAAAACAGTTTTAAAAAGCACATATGGCCTAATTTGTTAAGCAGTTCCTCCCAGTCTCTGACTATGTGGAAGACAATTAATCAATTAAATCTACACTCTCTTCAAAAGCCATTTCAAGTAATTTATTTTTGACTGGGGGGTGAAGGGAGCAGCTGCTATATCATGAACAGTTTATTCCCTTTCTAGCCATTTCTCTGCTCTGCTAAGGCCCTATTAGGGTCCTGTCCTCTCTCAACAATCTCTGATTGAAGGCAACTTGAAGAAAAGTACTAAGAAACTACCCCAAAAGTTATAATCTTTTAAAGAGATTGTGTTTTTAATTTAAACTCTATGTAGTACAAAGGGGAGCACTGCAACATAAGCAAATGTAGTCAGGTATGTTGAAAAATTCTCAAGTGTTAAAAGAACACAATAGTCTATACCAGTGGTTCTCAACCTTTTTTTGGCCGGGACACACCTGACAAATGGTTCTCACATGCGTGACACACTGAACATGTGACCATCACGGGGCTAAATGTAAACATGCACTCTGCATCCTCAGGATGCAGATCTAGGGCATAACCCGTACAACTCACCATACAAAAAAGAAATTTTGGTTCTGATGACATCTCAGTAAAAGCAAAACAAACTCCCTTTACTACCAGGCACAATAGCCTTCCTTATGAAAAGACAGTAATATACCACTAATGCATATCCTATTGAGAAAACACATCAAATAAGATTGATACCAATGCCTACATGCTAGTAAAATACCTCACCTCAGTCACACACCCAGAACTGACCTTCACCAAGTACAGAAAACCCACAAATTATAAATATGGAGACAGAAACTGGAATGGAAAACCAAAAAAGCCACTCTGCATGCAGTGTGAACCTGGAGAAATGGAAAGAGAAATATAGCACCTAACAGACTCAGGATTTGCAATAATGCACACAAACTAACCCGCACAAAGTTACACCTGTATTACGGAACACACACAAACAGTAACAACCCTATCTAAGAAATACAACTATTAAACCAGGCCCTAAACACTAAAACATTTCCTATTGGGAAAACAGAATAAGCCAAGCTGCTACAGAGCCCCACACAGAAATCATTGTAAAGTTATACCAAAAATGTTACAAAATAGCTGCTGAATAGAATAATATTCAATTAAATACTCATAAAAATTATTAAAACATGTCCAAATATCAATAAAATATTTCAAAACAGCAGACATCGCATAATATCCAATAATTAAAATGGCAGTCAATCAAGAAAAATAAATTTAAAAAACCACCTTTACTTACCCTCTCCAGCAACTCTCCTACTCCTTTCCCTTCCAGGCCAATAGCACTCACCAGAAGCAGCAAGGGCTGCTGAAGCTCTGTCCTCAATCTTCTTCCTTAGCACCCACAACCAGTCACTCACAACACACACACCCCCAATTAGACCCCACGACCAGTCTCGGTCTCTTTCACACCAGTCATCTTCCTGACCAGTCTCTCTCTCTCACACACAGAAACACATCACTACCCTGACCAGTCTCGCTCTCTCAATCACACTCATGTTCTCTTATATACAAGCTCTCAATCACACACAAAAGCTCTCACACCCATTCACACCAGCTCTTACCCAGGCTTCCATTCACACCCCTACACACAAGCTCTCACCCAAGCACCCATTCACACCCACAAGCTCTCACCCAGGCTTCCATTCACACCTACAGACACAAGCTTTCACCCAGGTTTCCATTCACACCCACAAGCTCTCACTCAAGCACCCATTCACACCAGCTCTCACCCATTCACACCCACACACACAAGCTCTCACCCAGGCATCCATTCACACCCTCAGACACAAGCTCTCACCCAGGCATCCATTCACACCCTCAGACACAAGCTCTAACCCAGGCATCCATTCACACCCTCAGACACAAGCTCTCACCCAGGCATCCATTCACACCCTCAGACACAAGCTCTCACCCAGGCATTCATTCACACCCACAGACACAAGCTCTCACCCAGGCACCCATTCACACCCTCAGACACAAGCTCTCACCCAGGCATCCATTCACACCCACAGACACAAGCTCTCACCCAGGCATCCATTCACACCCTCAGACACAAGCTCTCACCCAGGCATTCATTCACACCCACAGACACAAGCTCTCACCCAGGCACCCATTCACACCCTCAGACACAAGCTCTCACCCAGGCATCCATTCACACCCTCAGACACAAGCTCTCACCCAGGCATCCATTCACACCCACAGACACAAGCTCTCACCCAGGCACCCATTCACACCCTCAGACACAAGCTCTCACCCAGGCACCCATTCACACCCACAGACACAAGCTCTCACCCAGGCACCCAATTCACACCCTCAGACACAAGCTCTCACCCAGGCATTCATTCACACACAGTCACACCAGCTCTCACCAAAAATAACTTCCTTCACTGCAGGGATGGGGTCCAGTTCCACCGCGGCTTTAATCCGGCGGGCCTTCTTTTTTCGGCGCCACAGGGATGGGTGCCTCAGTCGGAGGTCGGGTTTCCTCTTCGCCGCTGGGGGTCAGGTTTTCCTCTTCACCGCTACGGGGATGAGCTCCCGTAGCGGCCTTGTACCGTCGGGGGTCGGGTTTCTCCTTCACCGCTACGAGGATCGGCTCCCGTAGCGGCCTTGCACCGTCGGGGTCGGGTTTTCCTCTTCACCGCTACGGGGATGGGCTCCCGTAGCGGCCTTGCACCATCGGAGTCGGGATTTCCTCTTCACCGCTACGGGGATGGGCTCCCATAGCGGCCTTGCACCGTCGGGGTCGGGGTTTCCTCTTCACCGCTACGGGGATGGGCTCCCGTAGCGGCCTTGCTTCGTCGGGGTTCTACACTGCTATTCCTCCCACCCCACTCCCGGGCAGTGCCATACCTGCCTCACCGGCCAATCAAAGGCTTCCTCCCTTCTTCCTACTCCCACTGGCAGGTAGAAGGGAGGAGGCTTCCGATTGGCCTGCGCGGGGGAAGGCAGAAAGAAGGAGGCTTCCCATTGGGCAGTGGGGGTAGGAAGAAAGGAGGCTTTCAATTGGCCCACGGGGGCTGGAAAAAGGGAGAAGGAAAGTACAACGGGGTAGTGGGACACGGGGAGACGCGACACACCTGCCGGTGTTTGGCGACACACTAGTGTCTCAACCGGTGTGTCGCGACACACTAGTGTGTCGCGACACACCGGTTGAGAAGCGCTGGTCTATACAAATATCCACAAATTTAGCAGCTGGTAATCACTTTTGCGCAGAGAAGTTGATAGAGGAATCTTAGTAGTATGGTACAAAACATCCGAATTCCTCAGCTAGAAGCCAAAATATATAAAATATATATTTATCTAATTTCTATGTTAAAACATCTCATAGAATTCCAATTCCTCCCTAGTCAGATTCCATTTCCCCCATAGCAATGCCAAGACATGTGAGATGTGTCACAAACAGACTGCATAAAGGCCATCTTAAAACTGAAAGAAACAGGAAAAATAAAGTGAGCATGGGGCCTATCCCTGAGCTGGCACGCACTCAAGCTCTGCCACGGCCCCACCTCCTCCTTCTGCAGGAGATTCCCATTACATAGGAAACCCATGTGTGGGGAGAGTGCAGCAGGGCCTGAATATGGCAGCTCAAAGACAGGCCACGTGCACTGTTTGACTTTTCCTGTTTCTTAAGCCATAGCGAAGCCTTTATGCAGTCTACTGTTTGCGATACACACCCCTCGCCCCCAATCTTCACACTGCTGAGGAGAAAGGTGGCCTGAATGGGGAGGCACTTGAACTTTTTTGCCAATCAGTAGGGTGGGTGAAAAGAGATAGTTAACATCCGCAAGTCAGCCCAGACCATCCTGAGCATGCACTCCTCCTGCACCACTGACACCACCATGAATAACAACTGCATGCTGTGGGGCCAGCAGCACAGTGCCATTTGGCAGTAATGCTTATGGCCATGGCGGTATTGACCATATGCTAGCTACAACTCTGATTTTTGTTACTAAGGAAGCCAGTTAACATCAGGTTCCAAAAATATTCATAACACCTTGAAATTTGTATTACACATTTACAATGGAACTTTAAAATGTTCCAAATTGCAGGAGCCTGGGTTTCATGACAAGAAACGACTTCTCCGTAGATGGTAGATGTAGACTTGAGTAATATATCTTTTAAACATATTGGCCAGAGCAACTGAAGGAACCCTGGGAAAATTATCCAAATTATGCCTTCTTGCTGCATTTTCCATATTTTCTAACTTATTGTGAATAGTAACATTATTTTAATAAGCAAGATCTCGATCATGAATTTGTTTCACCTTGTCCTCCAGAGACAGAGTACAATTTTTAATAGCAGAAAATTCAGTTTTCTGGGCTTTAAAAGTTCCCAGTGATTCTTCCAATTTGCCTGAGAGCACATGAATCTTTCCATGGCCACTATAATTCCCTATATAGTTTCAAAATTAAAACTTTTAGGTTTCACAGATATTGCCACTAGGATAGGCAGAGAACTTCCTTTCCCTTCGATTACCAAACTCATAAGTGATGGAAAGTAAAGCTGCAATCTTCAGAACATCAGTCCCAGATCTCCCTTTAACTGCCTCCATTTCACTTTTTGAGCTACAAGCAGAACCATCTCCAATCAGCGGGACCTGTTCCATCTCCCTCACCAAAGCTTGCAACATGCTCATTTCCTTAGCATTTGCCCTATTGATATCTCTCTCTGCTATAGTCGTAACTTGAATGCCATCCAGGAATTTATTGCCAGAGGATGTGATTAGTGCAGTTAGTGTAGCTGGGTTTAAAAAAGGATTGAATAAGTTCTTGGAGGAGAAGTTCATTACCTGCTATTAATCAAGTTTACTTAGGGAATAGTCACTGCTATTAATTGCATCAGTGGCATGGGATCTTCTTAGTGTTTAGGTAATTGCCAGGTTCTTGTGGCCTGGTTTGGCCTCTGTTGGAAACAGGATGCTGGGCTTGATGGACCCTTGGTCTGACCCAGCATGGCAATTTCTTATATTCTTATATGCCATAACAGCAGATCCCCTGGCATTTCTTGCCTGTGAAGCAGCAGCAGGAAACCCAACCCTCCAGACTAGCATTACAGTCACAATGTCAAACCACCTTCCCTTGTCTGCATTTCTAAGAAGCATGCATCGAACAAAAATACTGTAGGGCTAAGTCAAAAGACAAACACATCCATCAACCCACCGGCAAACTGTCCAGACTTGGATCAGAGGGCAACCTTTGTCTTTCTTGCTTTCACTTCTTGAATTATTTTACTACTCGTCCATGAACTTGTACAAACAAGCCTGAACATAGTCACTATGGTGTTACCATCTTGGGTTCCCAGCTTTGCTTAATATTTTTATGTCCCTGATTGTAATCACCTGTTACTCATTCTGATTGTAACTGAACAGTCACAAGTTTTTGTCTCTACCCTGTGTAACACTAAAATAAACCATGAGTATATATTGCAGGTTTAAGAGATTATTCTTGATTTAGGTTTATAGTTTAAAAAAATGTACAAAAATCATGCCATGACAAATTAATCATAGCCAACAATGAATGCTGCAATAGAAAAAAAAAAGTCTCAAAAAGATCACTTATTCCACAGTTCTGAGATTAGAAGCATTTCATGCAGTCAGGAAGATGTTTAAGTCCATCATGAATTGTATAATTAATTATTCTTAAAACATGGAAAACTGGAATCAATCAGATTTAATCTGGTAAGTATTAACTGACAATAACCACAGGAAATGCAACTGACACTATCACAGAGAGCAGAGCTGCAGCTGGAAAAGTGAATGCAAGGCATCTAATTTTGGCTTCTAAAAATGGTTTTTCCTAAGAGGAGGACACCAGCACAAGATAATTGTGACTGTCTATCAAAGCATTTCCATGACTTCAGCTAAGGTATCTATCAGCATACCTCATTATAATACCCACTTCTAGGAGGTACTATCAATTATAGTATATACAGCTATAACAGACCATCTAGCACATATACTTTTCTATAGCCATGTGGTGGTAGTTGTAGCTAAACTATGCCAGCAAAAAGGTTACATTAATATATGACAAAATTAACAAACACCATGATCAGCAATCTGTAATCACAGTTTGCACTTTCCAAATCTGTTGTCTATGACATCTAATATTTGATAAAGCTGGAGCTATGCAATTCAAACTCAATACCTCTGTTTGAAATGACATTTACAAAGTTTAGACAGCACAGAAGATTTGAAAATTTGCATACTTTACATATTTTTCTATATGTCCTCCAACTATTCTCAAACTGTTACGTGAACATGATTTCAATCATAATAAGAGATGCTTTCCTAAAAATAGCAAATATAAAAACAAAAGATGTGCCATGTTGGTCAGACCAAAGGTTTTATCGATCTCAGCATCCTATCTCCAACATTGACCAAGAGGTAAGTGGAAGATAAGACTCGGCGCGCGCAGGCTGCCGATTTTGCACAGCCTTGCGCACGCCGACCCCGGATTTTAAAAGATATGCACGGCTAGGCGCTTATCTATTAAAATCCAGCGTACTTTTGTTTGCGCCTGGTGCGCGAACAAAAGTACGAGCGGGTGTACTTTTATAAAATCTACCCCTATATGTATGCTATTTTGAAATTGCATGTTGATGGGTTATATTCTTGCCTCAGTAAAATGCTTTTGGTTCACATTGGGGTACATTTTCAAAAAAAAGCGCGAGCGCGTACTTTTGTTCGCGCATCAGGCGCGCGCAAGGGGGTGCACATTTGTGTACCTTGCGCGCGCCGAGCCCTGCGTGCACTGCCCGTTCCCTCCGCCTCCCCCCACCTTCCCCTAACCCCCCCTACCTTTATCACAAAAGTTACGCCTGCTCGAGGCAGGAGTAACTTGGGCGCGCCGGTGGCCCGCTGGTGCGCCATCACCCGACCCAGGGCTGGTCCAGAGGCCTCGGCCACGCCCCCAGGAACGCTCCCGGGCCGGCACCACGCCCCCCGGAACGCCCTGAACGTTGCGCCGCCCCCCCCCGGCACGCCCCCCTAGCAAAGCCCCAGGACTTACGCGCGTCCTGGGGCTTGCGCGCACCGCCAAGCCTATGCAAAATAGGCTCGGTGCTTGCAGGAGGTTATTTTAAGGGTTACACGCGTAACCCTTTTAAAATCCGCCCCATTGTGTTTTTATTCCAGCTCGGTATATTTCAGTGAAGATTACACCTGAAGCAGCTTGTTAGGGCGAAACGCTAAGGGGCAGATTTTCAAAGGGGTACGCGTGAAAGATACGCGCAGAACCCCCGAAAAGCTGCCCCTTCCACCCCCTGCGTGGGCAGGCGTAACTTTTGAAATAAAGATTAGGCGGAGGGAATTAGTTAGGGCTGGGGGGTACCGGAGAGAAAGTTCCCTCAGAGGCCGCTCCGATTTCAGAGCGGCCTCGGAGAGAACGGAGGCAGGCTGCGCGGCTCGGCACGTGCAGGCTGCCAATTTTGCGCAGCCTTGCACGCGCCGACCCTGGATTTTAAAAGATACGCGCGGCTACGCACGTATCTTTTAAAATCCGGTGCACTTTTGTTTGCGCTGGTTGCGCAAACAAAAGTGCACGCGTGCGAACTTTTTTAAAATCTGCCCTTAGGCGTCCAAGGTATTCTTGCGGAGAAGATTTCTCCCTGAAGCAGCTTGTTACGATTACGCTTAGCGTTTCGCCCTATCAGTTTGGAGCATCAGTTCCTTTTGAGACCACAGTTTTATTCACAAAACTATGTAAATTCCTCAGAGGCCTTCATCCGCAAAGCTAAGTGAATTTTTCAGAGATTCATGAAAGATATGAGGTTGAGAGAATTTTTTGTAAGCTCACTATTTAAAAAGCCAAGTGAATATTTTTGAGATTTCTTTAAAGATGTTGTTTGTTTTTAAATTATTTTTTTATATATTGATTACAAAAACAGCATATAGTTTGCACATAAACAAATTAAGGAGAATAAGGAAATTTATATAAATGATCTTGCTGCATTTTAGTATGGAGGTTTTTTATGACTAATTATTTTGCCCCGCAAACCAATTCATAAGGTATTTCGCCTGAGAATTGGCATCTGAAGTCTTTTTTTCTCCACGTTAAATATGTCATGCATATAAAAATCTTTGTTCACAGTGGGTATTTATTTTAAACACATGTGCATTTCAAAAAACCAAATATTAAAAATGGATAAATTGTTTTTCTACTGGGTATTATCTTTTATTCTAATCACTATATCCAGTGGTCTCCCCATTTTATCATTTTGTATTTTGTTCTGCTATATAGATTACAATTTCTATCTTTGGAAATCAGATGTGGATTCTTTACATAATTTTGCCTTGTGGTTAAGTACACAGGATAATAATTTGTTATTTACTTTTTCTTCAATGTCCAAAAATGAAATATTATAGAAATTTCATTTCTGGATATTAACATCTGAAGGGGTGGCACTATATTAGAACCATAGTTTACAGGAAATCGAAGTGATAGAAACACCCTTCTACATTTCTATAGTTTTCACCCATACAGCTTACATTGCAATTTACCATTAGGTCAATTTCTACGTTTTTGCAGGATCTGTTTGACAAAAGAGGAATTTCAATCACAAGCTAAAGTTCTATTTAAAATACTCCTGTTATATAGTTATCCATATAGGGATATAAAGCGATCTTATAAAAGATCTTTATATGCTCAAATGGATTGGCTTCTTATAGACAATCAGCAGGGAAAAGAAGATGCTTGCATTGTATGTGTGTTGAAATATTCTAACAGAGTGTCTGCTGTGGCATCACTAATTTTTAAACACTGGGCAATATTACAGATGTATTCAGTTTTTGCACAGATACCTTTAATAGCATATGTGTGAGGGAGGAGTATTTGCGGTTATTTAGTGCATTCTTATTTAGATACTGTGACTACGTTAAATGATATGATTCCCAGGGAACACTGGGAATGTGGCCACTGCTCTATATATGCACAAACTATCACCGGTCAATCATGGAGCGATAACATCACTGGTAAATTTATGAAACCACGGCATATTCAGACTGTGGTTTATTTGATCTTATGTCTGTGCGCCAAGAAGTACGTAGGGAGAACCCATCAAAAAATCTATACTTGACTAACTGAACATCAGAGCTGTGTCAACACTCACAAGAAACAAGCTCCTTTAGTTCAACACTGTATGTAGCATTCTCATATGTTTCCGGAATTGAGAGGGTGAGTCCTGGAATGAATGAATAAAAATCCTCGGTGAGGTGACCAAGATGCATATTTGAATCTTAGAAAACAGTACTGGATCTTTCATCTTAACACTGTTGCCTCAAATGGTTTCAATAATTAAATTGATTGGCATTCTCTAATTTGATTGACAAGAGTCTGGGATGAAAGGAAGTAAAGTTTTAATTTCATGATATCACATCCTGCAGAATGCCATGCTGGTATAATCAGGCAGATGCCATACATTCTCTCCGTTTTCTTTGGCGGTCTTAGAGGAATAAGGTATTTGTATACAATTTTGTTTTTTTATTTTTAGAATCAAGAAGTGACCATACCCTGATGAAGGATATTAGTGTCCTAAACATAGACCAATGACGGATGGTGGGACTGCGAAGGCAAGTAAAAAAGCTGCCTATTAAGAATTTGGACTGCAAGAGCAAGTAAAAAGCCTCCTATGAAGGACATCTTGTATACTAGCAGTCAGTTTGTTCTCAGTAAAATGACATGAAGATACGTTTTATGTTTACATTAATTGCAAAAAAATTATTTACAAAAATATATAATATATTGGGACCTTCAGTGGCCAATGATTATATATAAGACAGAGTGAAAACATATGAAAACATTTTTTCAATGATGCCTATTATGATGTTCACTAAAACTACTAAGTGTGATTAATGGTGAGATAAGAGTAGTGCAGCTATACAAATCATAATCAAAACTATATGAATTAGTTTCACTGTAAAAATTACTGATAGTTAAAGTAGATATAAATGTCTGTGCATAATATTTTTTGGGGGGGGGGGGGTGGCATTAATCAAAGCAAAATTACCTGTACAATTTTACTTTGATTATTGTTGCAAACCCTGTGAGTAAAAAGTAGGGGTTGGGTTTGCATCAACAGGAGCAGTTTGATTATTGTCCTCTTAATTTTAGTGCCTCTAGAGGACAATTTTCAAATGAATTTCTGCAGGAAAAACTGTTTTTATGAGCAAAAATGGTCTCTCTGAAAACTGCTTACCCTCTCTGTGCATAGTGACAGTACATACAAACTTGCACATTCGGAAAGAGAGGAAGTGTTCCTGGGACCAGAGTCAGGGAAGGTTAGCAAATACATTTGTAAATTTGCTGTAGAAAGCACCAGTATAAATAGCAGATGCAGGTCTGTGCATGTATTTTTTCCCTTTGAAAAATTGACAGTCTATGGGGTAAAAAGTACATGTAGACTTTCCAAAGACAAGCAGGTTGGCAGTCCTCATATATGGGTGACAACATCAGATGGAGCCCAGCTCAGAACTCTGCATATATCCTACTAGGCATGTCCAGTCCTATCCACCCCCCTCCCTCCCAGAGTGGGCCCCTCAGTCTCATTGTTTTCTGCAGAGCCTGCAAATCACAGTTCTTTGCTCTCTCTCACAGCTACTGCAGTGAAAGTTTCTGGAGCTGCAGGAGCTGGTTTTTTGTTTTTTTTTTGCAGGGCCATGCTGCTGATTTATGTTCTCCTCCAAGTATCTTTAGATAAGTTTTGTCTATTTCATTATTTTCTGGTTTGTTTTTTTTAACCTTTATTTGTATAGACCACATTGTGCAGAGGGCTGGTGTCCAGTGCAGCCTGGTCAAAGTTTTTTTTCTCAGCCTTCATGTAATGCTTTTTGCCTTAGTCTAATGCCTCACTGAGCCTGCAGTTTTCAGGGCCCCTGCATGGGCACACTAGGCCTCTTATCCCATTGTTCGGGGACTTGCCTGTGTACAGATCAAGGCATCTCTGGCAGCCTTTCATGTCAAGCTCTGGCCATTTTTGGATAGCTGAGGTGGGTTCGGTGCATGGTGGACACCACCTCCAGAGTGGCGTAGGACGGCATGATGGGGATAGGGTTAGACTTGAGCAGCCTGTGAGACTGGAGCAAGGCAGGCAATGCTGGAACTCAAACAATGTACAGGCAAGAGTGAACTGGACCTCAGGAACAGATTGGATCTGGGTGCAGGTAAGAGTGAACTGGAGCAACTAGAACAGAGTGCAAGTAAGCATGGAACTGGAACACTGGGCTAAGACAGAACAGCAATGGACTGGACAAAGACAACACAGAACATGAAACAAAGCCCGAAGGCAAGAATGCAGGAAGGCCCCCAAGGGGCAAGACAAGGAGAGGCATAACAACAGGAAGAGGCCAAGAGAAGCCGCAAGGCTAGGCAAGACCTGGGTAGGCCAGAGGTCAGGGGTGGCCTAGGTAGACCACAAGCAAGGAAAGGGCCAGACGGCCCAGAGGCCACAAGGCAAGAAAGAGGCTGAAGGCTGGATAGCCACAAAGCAAGACAAAGGTTGAAGGCCCCAAGGCAAATTAAGGTAAGACTAGAGTCAGAAGGCCATAAACCACAAAGCAGAGCACGAAATGGCCTAGGAAGGCTGCAAGGCAGAAGTGGCTAGAGCAAGGAAGCAATAGGAACTCAATGCCGAAGCATTAAGACAAAGGACAGATTGGGTTAAGTAGCGCTAGAGTCTGGGTGTGGTGCAGGCAGGCAAGAGGATCTTGGCCAGATGGTGGGAGTGCGCTTGTGTAGGTCCCCTGGTAGAGCAGAGGCCGTAGGACCAGTTGAGGCATGAGACCAGGGACATACCGGAGAGTAGAGTTCAGAGAGGAGTTCGCTGGTGTCCCCTGGTGGAGGGGAGGCTGCACGAAAGCCACAACTGTAACAATAGCATTCTAGATAGAAGCTCAGGGAGACATAGTCCAACAGATGGGCGACGGAAGAGGCCCCAGCATTCAGGAGTCCAAGAAGGCACTGCCAGGATTCAGATATTATCAATTCCCCCATGACTTGTGCACCAGGCCTGGGTTACAGCTACTGCTGGATAAAGGAGTGTTCCCATGGGAAGAAGCTCATCCTCCCCACAATCCTGGGAACTGCACTAATCTCCATGGGCCCAAACCCGGGTTTAGGCATAGGCAACATAGGCAATTGCCTAGGGTGCCAAACCTTGAAGGCAAATACCCAGCCCAAAAAGAATTACAACTGTATCAAGAAGCCTGCTCTAGAAATCCACTTCTAAAGAGTACTGCTATAGCACCCTGGGATGGTACGAGTGTGTGTGTGTTGGGGGGGGGGGGGGGGGGGGGGGAAGGACTCACCTATTTTCTAATCTCCAAGGTCTCTCACCCCCTCCACTCTGCAACCCTGCCTATGGGCGCACAGTTCTTAAATCCAGCCTTGCAAGGGCCCAAGTTAGTTATCGCTTTTTGTGTCCTGGATAATGTGGTCTCCCCTCCTGCCTGCCAGCCTGTCTAGGCAGGGCAGTCTTCATGGAGAAGCTGGAGAGCTTCAACATGGGAGCAATCAGCAGTGCTGATGCACAGATGTTGTTATGCCCCAAAGACATTAGATGCTCATGCACATCTAAGTGCCTGTGAGATTCGACAATGCCAGGCACCATGGGGCCAGTGGCACTGTTGCCATCATCTGCTACCAGCACAGATGGAATCTGTACCATTGGTGGTCCCAATGGGATCAGTGCTGGGGCCACCTTGCGTGCTGATGGAATGGCAGCATTAGCTGCCAATAGCTGACAGAAGAATAAGCCCTGTCAGAATAAGTACCAAGGGAATTTATGCTGGCCAAAAATCAGCTATTATTTATTTATTTATTTATTTATTTATTTAACATTTCTTTTATACCGATATCCGTTCGCACACCGTATCGGTTCACAGTGAACAAAAATCCATTGGGCAGTGCCCATACATATAACAGATAACATAATATAATATGATGAACTAGGCAACATATAAATAATTTTTGGGAGGAGCCCTTACATATAACAGGCATCAATGGGTAGATGCTATGGAATATAACTATAACTATATACATGATAGTGCAAAGTACAAAATCAGCAGACATAAAGGCGTTCATACCAAGATATCAGTATAACATTCATAGGGGGGTTTTATGTAATAGGGGGTGAGATGGAGTAGGCTTGCTGAAAGAGCCAGGTTTTAAGTTTCTTTTTGAAAGTGGGGGTATAGGTCTCTATGCGGATATCATGGGGCAGTGAGTTCCATATGGTGGGGCCGGCAAGAGAAAAGGCTCTGTTAATAGTGGAGAAGAGTTTAAAAGATTTAATAGATTGGGCATGGAGTGTTCCTTGGAGGGCTGGGCGTGTAGGTCTCTTGGAGGTATGAGGTAAGAGGGTAAGAGGTAAGAGTAAGGTTAAGAGGTAAGAGTAAGGGTAAGAGGTAAGGGTAAGAGGTAAGAGTAAGGGTAAGAGGTAAGAGTAAGGGTAAGAGGTAAGAGGTAAGGCATTTATCCGCTATTAATAGCGGATAAATGCCCGGTGGAGTGGCACCACTGGAATCAGCACCAGGAACAGACTTAATCAATGCTTTCACAACTGAGGGTCTGGATAGAGCTGGGGAACACCCACAGGGGCAGCACAAGACTTCAAGGCAGGGTAAAGAGGATCTTCCACCTATACCAACCACCTCCCATGGGGGTTGAGCCCTTGGATTCTGGAGGCCAGCAGGACTTAGGCTGAGGTTTGAATCAAGGTGCAGGCTGGAACTTTGAGACACAGGCTGGAGACAAGGACTGGATACAAAAGCAGGCCAGGACTGGAGACAAGGGCTGGGCCCAGGTGGAATTAGGCTAGACAGGCTGGGCAGACAGACAAGGCAGGGCACTGGTAGTACTGGGACCAATACCAGGGGCAGAACTAGGCCAGACAAGGACAAGACTATACAAGATAGACCAGGACAGGACAGGGACAAGATAGAACAGAACAAGGAACAAAGAGGCACAAAGGCAGCGGTTTAGAAAGCCTGTAGGCCACCAAGCATGAGGCCCGGAGGCAAGACAGGGAGAAACTAGGAGGCTTCGAGGCCGCAGCCTAGGCAAAGCTAGAAGACCTAGAGACTATGGGACTAGAAAGACAGAGCTGGACAGCCCAGAAGCCACAGGGCTAGGCAAGACAGACCTGGAAGAACCAGACACCACAGGGCTAGGCAAGACGGAGTTGGAAGGCCCACAGGCCACAGAACTAGACAAGGCAATGCTGGAAGGCCTGAAGGCCACTGGACTAGGCAAGTCTGAGCTAGAAGGCCTGAAGGCCACAGAGCAATACAAGACAGAATAGGGCTAAGTAGGGAGCCAAGTAGACCCAATGACAAGACATCAGGTATTGCAAGAGGCGGGCTAAATGGGTGAAGCCCTGCTGAATCATGAGCCCATGGTGACTATGGCTGGAGTGAGGGCAGATGTAGCTCCATGGTGAACTCTGGTGGCATGCAGGCTGCATAGCAGGCTGGATCCTAACAAAGGCCAAGCGCCATGGGTACCAGGGAACGTGACATCAGGTGCCAGACAGCATTGGGCACCGCCATAGCAGGATCAATAAGATGCACCGCCTACAGGCATCAACATAGCTGGCTGCACCAAGGGGTACTGGGAGGGCCAGCACATCAGTGTCTGGTGCCAACACCCGAAGTTGGGTGGTGCCGGAGGCATTTACGAAAAATCATCAATGTCGGATGCTGCTGCACCACTGGAAATAATTAGCTTGTGCACTGCTGAGCATCAAGCACCACTGCACTGTTATAGATTGGTAAACCATTAAGTACTGAAGTACAGAGATGTCTTTTAGGCATACTGACAAACATTCACTCCTAGTGGACCATTCAGTTTGGAGAATGCTACTTCAGAGCACCTGCTTTTTACCAGAAACATCTGTCCTTTTGTGACAGTGTCCTAATCTGGATTCAGGAAAAGAAGCCTGGCACCAATATCCAGATGTTCCTTACTACTGTGGCAGGTGCCTATGAGCAATTGCCTGTCTGAGTGGAGAAACTTGCTCCAGTAGTTTGTGCAGTTGCTCATGCTGGACATTGCAAGACATGTGGAATGGTGCCAAAGTGACAGATGGGAAGATATAAAATAAAATTGAAACAGAGTAAAAATAAATTGCATTTAGTCTAATTAATTTAGTTTGCAAATATATTTAGTTCAGTTTAAGCTATTTCAGGCCAATGCAATATGAACTCACTAAAACAGGCATCCAAACTGGGCGCCTGTTTTCCTAACACGTGCCCACCATCCACCTCTCCTAGGCACGCTGCGATATGCAAATGAACAGCCGCGTTCAAAAGGGCGAGCTAGGGGGAAATTGTGCATTCCTAGTGCATTCTTGACATTGATCACCCGGGAGAGGTAGCTGTGCGCACAGATATGGGTTAAGAAAACGGACCGAGCATCTGTTTTCCCGAACCCGCACATAGCCATGGGTTAGGAAAATGAACACTGGTAAATTGAGCATCTGTTTTCCTTACCTGACCACCATCAAGACTTTTTTTCTTCATGTTGATGTTTTCTGTGGTTCCTCCTACGTAGTATCATGATGATCAGTCAGAGGAACCACAGAAAAGCAGTATTTTCTGTTTTTTCTGTTGATGGCTTGGGGTGTCTCAAGATCTGATGCCAGCTCCAGGACTAGCGTTCATTTTTGAGGGTTAAAATGTGTGTGTTGAGCACACAGTGATTTTTTTTACATCAGGGTGCTAGCTAATAGCCTCATCAACATGGCATTTACATGTGATGAGTGCTGTTAGCTACACACAGGTTTGGACAGGCTAATCCCATTATTGCATCAGGAGTTATTCTAGACAGTCTAAAATGCGCAGCCAACCACACGTCAAGCTATGTGCTAGACCGAGTGTACTGTATTGCATCGGCCCCTTTGTGTCCTCAAAGGCAGACCTACAAGCACACAGTAAATTTTGTGGTTGGAGCCTATCAAATCTAGTCACAGATTAACAATATTTTTTTCAGTGGGGAACAATGCTCATTTTAAGTGTTCAAGACACTTCGCATATGTTGCATAAATTATCAGCAGTGGAATATCTTTCTCCTGAAAAGTTCTTTGTCACCTTGAATGTACAATCAGTGTATACGAACATTCCACAACAATCTGCATTACAGATATGGCAGAAGTACTCTCATAGCGTGATTGCCCACAACGTATTCCATCAAGTTTTCTAATTGACTTAGCAGAATTGGTTCTATGTAACAATTTTTTCCAGCTTGATCAGTACTTTTTTCATCAGAAGCATGGGGTAGCCATGGGTTCTCCCAAGGACCCTGCATTGGCTAATTTATTTGTCACTAAGTTTGAAGAGTCATTGGTGTATACTTCGGTTTATTTTCAACATATATTGCTATGACCAAGCTATATATCGATGACATTTTTTTTCATCTGGACCAGCACGGAATGTGAACTTAAAAATTTTCAAACTTAGCTCAACGAAGTAGATCCAAACTTACAATTTCTTGGACATCTTGATTAGGAAGGCAGAAAAAGGTATTCATACCACTTTGTACCAGAAACCTACAGACAGGAACAATATTTTGCATTTGAGAGTTACCATTTGTGTCCCTTTAAATGTGGGTTATCAGTTGGGCAATTTTTTCGACTCCGGAGAAATCTGTTTCAGATAATGAAGAATTTCAATGTCAATTGACTGAGTTGGTTTGTGGATTCTGCTCTCAAGGACACCATAAGAGATCTATTATGGTAGCTTGGATTTGGGGCACAGTTTTCAGACCAAGACTCGCTTTTATAATACAGTATGCAAACTGACAGTGAAGATCTTGCCTGTGTTTTGAAGTTCACAAATATGGAATATAAGATTAAGAAAATTATCCAACAACATTGACACATACTGAGTATACATCACGTTTCCATTCATTTACCTGTATTTGCTTTTTCAAGCAGCGATTGATCAGAGCAGTGCTCCCCAATAGGGGACATACAGCAGACAGTGCTCCTAAGACATGATCCCTGTCAACTCTGATTTTTGTGATGCCACCATAGCAGGAACATAGTGGCACGCACCTAATACAAACTTTATCAAGCGCAGATATAATAGGAATTATCTAGTAATGTCGTCTATGCCTTAATTTGTCCCTCCAATAAGTTGTACATAGGATGCATGAAACGTCCAATTAGGAAACGTTTAATTGAACGTCACAGCTGTATCTTATTGTTGCGACCGTCGCTGCCCGACGTCTCCACTACGCCCACCTTACCTCTTTGGCAACTCACTCTTTGCTTGGTGGAAGATTGGCTGCCGCGGCATCATCTTGCCGACCTCCTCCGGCGTCCCCGGACTGGCTAGACGCTGCACTCCGCCATGTTTCCCAGAAGCCTAAGGGTGCGCACGTGGCACAGCCCCAACTCAAGTACCAGCAGTGGTGCGAACCTCAGGGGCGTCCCCCTGAGATGTTGTCATCCTCACCAGACCACCTCCTCCTCGATCGACCATGTGGTGTCGGCCCACCCACCCCCGACTGCATCATCTGGGGCAAGAGGGATCTTTAAATTCCCGGCCCCGACCACTGGCGCTCTCTTCTGTGCCTGCCGGCCATCACTGCTAACTAGGGCCCGGCCCCTGCGCGACCGGCACTGACCTGTCGGAGCCCCGGAGCCGCCCTTGGAACTGCCGGACCGCCTCCTCCTCGATCGGCCACGCAGCGTCGGCCTGCCCACCCCCGACTGCATCATCATCCGGGGCCGGAGGGATTTTTAAATTCCCGGCCCCGACCACTGGCGCTCTCTTCTGTGCCTGCCGGCCATCGCTGCTAACTAGGGCCCCCGCCCCCACACGACCGGCACTGACCTGTCGGGGTCCTGGAGCCCCGGAGCCGCCTCCTCCTCGATTGGCCACGCGGCGTCGGCCCGCCCACCCCCGACTGCATCATCATCCGGGGCTGGAGGGAACTTTAAATTCCTGGCCCTGACCACTGGCGTCATGTGCCGAAGGAGCGCGACTAAGGGACCTGCCCCTTAGTGCGCCCCTGCAAGTAACCTAACTTTTACCCTCTTTTGTCCTGCTTCCCTGCAATGCTTGATATGCCATTGATTGAAGTCTTAGTTATTGAATCTTTTTCGTCACTGTCATCCATGCAATTACTGACATATTGCCTGTGCATCTAGAACTTTGTATACAATTTACATTGCATTTGTACTTCTGCTGCCTCTGCGTCCTCCGCCCACTCCTTCCCTACACTGCTCCCTATAGGGTTCAATTTTAGCCACCAAGGCCAGCATGGCAAGGAGCATGGCAAGCTACTTCAACTTCCCTATCCCATGCATCCACTACCACCCCCGCAGATCCCCCTACCTCACACCTCATAACCACCCTTCCCATCGTAAATCCCTAATCCCTATCCTCACCTCACCAGTTACACAGTTCCTAGGACTAACCACCCTAGCCGTAATTTTCTTCAATGCCCAATCTCTTGCCAAGAAAACCATAATTCTCAACGACCTTCTAATTGACTGCAATCTAGACATCTGTGCCATACAGAGACCTGGCTTAAAGACACTGACACGGTCCTCCTCAACCAGCTCCCCAACCTTATATATGATATTTTCTCCATCCCAAGACCTAAGAAAAGAGGCGGAGGCCTCCTCCTCGCAATCAAAAAACATATAAAACTCATACCCATAACTATCGAACCCCCCACCAAATTTGAGATTGGGCTATACAAATCCCATGACCTTCAAGTCTGCCTCATCTATGCACCCCCCGCCCTCATAGAACATAATCCCTCCCACCTTATTGAATTCATCTCAGACAACATCAACATCGAAACACCAGCTATCATTTTAGAAGATTTTAACCTTCACGTTGATGTCTCCCCACGCTCCTCATCCTGTGAAGCCCTCCTCAACTCCCTCCAGGCCATGGAATACAAGCAAATCATCTCCTCCCCTACCCATAAAGCAGGGCACACGCTAGATTTGTTGTTCATTAACTCTCAGATCCTCTCCACTAACACTCCTGTCTGCACCCCTGTTCCATGGTCAGACCATTCCCTCATCAAATCCTTCCTCTCTATAAAGACCCCTATCTTAAACCATCCTGTTCCCAACAACACTATTAATTATAGAAAATCCTGCCCCAGCGATGATCTTATCTCTGCCCTCTCCAACTCCATCCATAAGCTCGATTGCTCTAATCCCAATGCTGCAATTGAAACCTGGAGCAACCTCACCTTGGACATTGCAGATAAACACTGCCCAATCATCAGACGTGAGCTAAATCCTACGGCCAAAAACCTAAAACCTTGGTACACAGCAGAACTGAAACAAAAAAAGAACGATCTTAGACAAAAAGAGAGAGCCTGGCGGAAAGACCCATCTCCACAGAAAGTTTCCATCTTTAAATCCGCACTTCACATCTACAGATCCTCCACCCTCAATGCCAAACGTGACTTCTTCTCCGCAAGAATACATAACTATATCTACAATCCGAAAGCTCTCTTCTCATACGCCTCCAAACTCACCAAATCTGCCCCCCCCCAATCCCCGATAACGAAGCAAAGAATAAAAGTGAACTATTGGCTCATTACTTCCATAATAAAATATGAAATATCCTCCTCAGATTCCCTCCCGAACCCCTTCATACCGCACAAAACCCCCATTCTACACCTGCTACCCTAGACTCCCTTGAGCTCACCTCATCGATCAAAATCATATCCATCCTCAAAAAGATGAAACCTGCCTCCCATCCCTCAGACACCATACCCACTAAAGCCCTACTTTTGATACCAGACACCGTAGCCAAACCTTTAGCTCCCATTCCTAAACAGCTCCCTCTCTTCAGGCATTGTTCCTAACCCCCTCAAGCATGCAGTGATCAAACCCCTTCTTAAAAAACCCTCCCTAGACCCACAAGACCCAGCTAATTATCGGTCTATCTCTAACCTCCCCTTCATTTCAAAAATCATGGAGAAGGTGGTCAACTCCCAGCTAATGAACTACCTTGAAGAAAATAATATACTCCACCCCTCACAATTCGGCTTTCGTAAGCACCTTAATACAGAAACCCTGCTACTCTCCCTCTCTGATCACCTCATCAGAGGTATGGACCAAGGACATTGCTTCATCCTTGCCCTCTTGGACATCTTTGCTGCATTCGATACCGTAAGCCACACCCAACTCCTCTCCCATCTCACTGACATCGGCCTCTCAGGCGCTGCTCTTAGCTGGTTCACCTCCTATCTCTCTAACAGATAATACTCTGTTAAAATAGGCAATGCCGAATCCTCCTACCATGCCCTTTCCCAAGGAGTTCCCCAAGGCTCCTCCCTCTTATCCACCCTTTTCAATATCTACCTCCTCCCCCTCTGCCATCTCCTAACAGATCTTGGTCTCAAGTTCTACCTTTACGCAGATGATGTTCGAATCATTATCCCTGTTCACGACTCCCTTACCAATGCCCTTGAATTCTGGAAGAACTGTCTTGACTCCATAAATACCCTACTCTCCAATCTCCACCTCGCCCTTAACTCCTCAAAAACTGAACTGCTCTTCATCTTACAACATATTCCCCCTAATCCCAATATTGCAAATGATCCTGCCTTTAATTCTTACCTTATGCAACCCTGTGCACGAAACCTTGGGGTGCAACTTGACCAGCAATTGAACCTAAAAAAATAGCCTTCCCTAATCAAGGCTAACAGCCAGGTGGCAATAGCCACGACTCAGATCAGATCAAGACCCACCAAGTACCCTCTACTTCTTTGTTGTATTTAGTTAATGAGTTATCTGTCCCTCTCTGCTTTTCACCTCCCCAGTTCCACACCCCTGTTTTATTGTAACTTATGCTCCTCCTAGTTAAGGTTAATGTTATAATACTTTGTTCCCTGTAAACCGATATGATTTTTTTTCATGAATGTCGGTATATAAAAGTGTTAAATAAATAAATAAATATCAGTAAAATCCTCAAGGAAGGCTATTATAAACTCAATGTCATGAAAAAACTAAAACCTCTACTGCACACCAGTGACTTCCACACCATCATACAAGCCATCCTCGCTTCAAAACTTGACTACTGCAACTCACTCTTTCTAGGCCTCCCCTCTACCTCTCTAAAACCTCTGCAACTACTGCAGAATGCAATGGCACGGACTATATCCAATGCCCGCAAATATGACCATATCACTCCCATCCTCAAAGACTTGCACTGGCTCCCTATCCCTTCCCATATCAGCTATAAAACCCTCATCATAATCCACAAAGCCATACACATTCACAATTCCAGTTGGCTTGAAGAACCATTCCAACCCAATTGCTCGAAGCGACTCACTAGAGCCTCCAAGAATGGGACTCATGTGCCCACCCTAAAACATGCTCACCTCACATCCACAAAGGAACGAGCAATTTCCATAGCTGGACCTACTCATTGGAACTCCCTACTCGCTAACCTACGGCTCGAAACATGTCCCTCCAAATTCCAAGCTAACCTCAAGACCTGGCTATTCAAACAAGCGTACCCCATTAACCTCAGTTCCGCCTCCCTCTCTTCTTTACATGCCAGCTTTTTGATGCACTGTGTACATTTTCTCTGTTTCAATTTTTGTTAGAGACTGGTCTGTGATTGTAATTGTAATTACAATTTCAGTTATCCTTATTGTTGTGATTGTAATCACATTTATAATTACAATTGAGTATTTATTTGCCTTATTATTATTTAGTTGTTGATGATGTTGACTCGTTCTCATCTTTTTTTCCTCGCTAAGCTTACTGTTCCTATATATCCTATGTTGCCCCCCTTCCTGTTCAATGTAATTTCCTCCTTTGTTGTTACAATGTAAACCGATATGTCGCCTGAATATCGGCATAGAAAAGTTTATAAATAAATAAATACTTAAGGTCTCTGAATTCGCTAACTAATCGAGTTAGCAAAGGAAAGGTTTACTTAGCTTCTTCCAGATATCGCTGCGGATGGGATTCGCTCTCCGCATACCTTGCTACTCTGCCTCCTCGGGGGCCTTTACCAGAGGTACCCACTCCTCGGGGGCCTCGCTCTCTCTCTTGTTTTTAAGGTCGCAGTCTGGAACCGGTACTCGCTCCTCGAGGGCCCATGTTCCCGGACTTGCTACTGAATACCACTTCTGCCAGGAAGTCTTCGCTGCCTATAACACCAGTGAGTTACCATCTCTCTCTCAAGAGTGTTCCCTGGAACCAGGTACTCGCTCCTCGAGGGCCTAATTCATTTCCAGCTCCTAGGCTGCTTCTAAGAGACTATTGTGTGAGTGTTACCATCAAGGTTCTGTTCTTCAACTCTGCAAACCCTGCCTACTCACTATATTCAGTTTCTCTACAGCTCAGTTATCCAGGATCGCTGTTCCAGTATCTGAGGGACTACAGCCCAGCCGGGTGCTTCCAGCTCACTACTGCCACCTCTGGTGGTTCAATATACTGTTTAATAAAAGAACTAGTGTGTGTCTGTCTCCAAACTCTGAGCCTGACCGGTGGTCCCTCTCGGGATCTTCCCCCGGGGGCGTGGTCATCTGCCACCGGCCCAAGGATCCACCCACAACTATCTCAAACACTAACACTTATACAGGCAACGAACCTACAGTTGTACATTGTATCCAGGCTGGTCATGGATTTGAGGATTTGCTTTGGACAACTGTGAAATATGTTCCCTTTTTGCCATGAAGTGGTGATCATCAAGCACTGTTAAATAGACAAGAACATTTTTGGATCTTCAAATTAAATTCAATACAACCTTTTGGACTTAATAAGAGGATTGTGTGGCATTCTTTATGCGATTTTTGTTTGGAGTTTTTACATTCACATTTACTCTCTTTTGTCTTGATTGATAGTTCAATGTTTTCGCATCTTTTCTGACATTTAAAAATGGCAACTCCGCCCGCTGGCAAAGTTTCTGCTTTATGCTGGTGAAGCAGTAAATGAAATTGGAAGAGACCTTTCAGGTTGCGATGATACCTCTGTATGGATAACAAATATGTTTAGTTCAGTTTTCTATAAATAGATTTTGGGATACTTTAAGGTGAGCCATATCCCTTATAATTTATAATTTTATTTATTTTTGTCATGACCTTTTAGAAACCCAGTATTCTAATATGGAGAAACAAGATTAATATTTACTCCTGAAGGAGGACATCTGTTCCGAAACATTGCAATGTCAGGTGGAAGTAGATGTTTGCACAAAGGAGGAGATTATTTTCCTTGTGCATTAGAACTCTGAGAAGCTGTTTGCATTCCCGGATTAGTCAACAAGCTTAAAGATAAGTTCAGCTTGGGTTTTACTACATAATTTCCATGATTTTTATATGCAAAGAAAAATATTTAAAAAATGAATTTTTGGCTCATGATATGGACAGAGGTGCTCACTACTGACCAATAACAACAACTATGCATGCTAAGGATGTTCAGAAACACAAATTTCTTTGGGTCGGAACTGTGCAGTATGAAAGTCATTTAATTTTAAATATAGTGAGTTCATGAATTTATTTATTTTATTTTTATTTAAGAGTTTTTTTATATACCGAGGTATAGCAAGCTGCCTTCACTCCGGTTTACATATACAACAACCTGTTACATCCAATGTATTTAACAGTAACTGAAACTGGATCTGAAAAACAACTTATTACAATCAACATCTACATATATAACAAGGTATATATCTATGCTCAAATCATGTATAGGGATTGAATTAAGACTGGGAGATAATCAATAGGATTTCAGTGAATCAGGTTTGAAACGTTCTGTGATAAAGTCGTCGGAGTGACATTGCATACCCGAGAAGGATATGTAATAGATATGTTCTGTTGTATTAACCAATACCATCTTTGAATGAATAGCCATGTTTTGAGCTCTTTTTTAAATGATTTAATGTTGTTTTGTGAGCTCAGGTGTTCTGGTAGAGAGTTCCATAATTTCGGGCCAGCGATGGAAATGGCTCTGTTTCATGTGGAGGAAAGTTTGGCTAGTGGTAGTGATAGTACATCTAGATGTAATTTACTTGTTGTCCTAGTCGTATGTTGTGACCTGTGTATATGTATGACATTGTCAAGGGCAGTGTTGTCTGCTTTGTGAATTGCATTGTGTAGGATTGTTAGAACTTTGAATTCAATTCTTTTTTCTGACCGGTAGCCCAGTGTAGACTGTTGAGCACGGGGGGTGATATGATCTAATTTCTTTTTGTCAGTTAGGACTCTGGCAGCGGCATTCTGTAGTAATTGAAGTGGTTTTAAGGTCATTTTAGGTAGCCCTATCAGGAGTGAGTTGCCGTAGTCAAGGCTGGTGAAGATGAGGGCTTGTAAGACAGTTCTGAAATCATGGTGGTGAAGCATCGGTTTTATACTGATATTAGTGGGGGACATCATATCGGTTTACATCAAACATGCAGGATGGAAAAATTTCTTCCATATATTGGGTACTAAGTGAGAGTTGTTTTATATTGTGGTACCCAAAAGCACACAGAGCTCCGGAGTCTAAATGCATAGATGAGACAATGGTGCAGGGAAGAGGGATTCAGTTTTGTAAGAACTAGGCAACCTTTTAGGGAAAGGGGGGGGGGGGGGGAGTCTTTTCCAAATAGACAGGCTTTACCTTAACCAGGGTGGAACCAGGCTGCTGGCACTAATCTTTAAAAAGGAGATAGAGCAGCTTTTAAACTAGAACAAGGGGGAAAGCCTACAGTCACTCAGCAGCAATGGTTTGAAAAGAGGTATCTTTGAAGGATACTAATGAAATAGGAGAGTGAGGGCTCCAATAAAAGCAAAAGTAGTCCATGTGCCTATAAGTAAAGAATCACCTGAGCTAAAGGATTCTAAATTATCCTTATTAACTGACAAGAAGATTGTTAATTCAAACAAAAAACACTTTGAAATGTCTGTATAACAATGCCAGAAATCTAAGATGGGAGAGTATTGCAGTGAATGATGACACAGACATAACTGGCATCTCAGAGCCCTGGTAGGAGGAAGATAAACAATGGGATAATGCTATACCAGGGTACAAATTATATCGAAATGATAGACTGGATCAACTTGGGGGGGGATGGAGGGGGGGGGGCATTTATGTCCGGGATGGCAGAGCCCAACAGGGTAAAGATCATGCAAGAGACTAAATGTACAGTTGAATCTTTATGGATAGAAATCCCATTTGTATTTGGTAATAGTATAGTGATAGAATTAAACTACCGTCCACCTGGCCAAAATGAGACGACGAACGATGAAATGCTAAGTGAAATCAGGGAAGCTAACCAATTTGGCAGTGCAGTAATAATGGAAGATTTCATTTACCACCAGTATTGACTGGGGAAATGTAAGATCAGGACGTACTAGAGAGGTAAAGTTCCTGGATGGAATAAATGACTGCTTAATGGAGCAATCAGTTCAGGAACCAATGAGAGAGGGAGCTACTTTAGATCTAATTCTTAGTGGAACGCAGGATTTGGTGTGAAAGAGGGTAACAGTGGTGCAGCTACTTGGCAATAGTGATCATTACATGATCAAATTTGAACTAATGACTGTAAAGGGAACAATATATAAATCTACAGCTTTAGCACTAAACTTTCAAAAGAGAAACTTTGATAAAATGAGGAAAATAGAAAAAAACTGAAAGCAGCAGCTGCAAAGGTTAAGAGTATACAATAAATGTGGGTATTGTTTAAAAATACCATCTTAGAAGCACAGTCCAGATGTATTCAACTCATTAAGAAAGGTGGAAGGAAAGCCAAACAATTACCAGCATGGTTAAAAGGCAAGGTGAAAAAGGCTATTTTGGCCAAAAAAAACTTCCTTCAAAATTAGTAGAATAATCTATCTGAAGAAAATAGGAAAAAGCATAAGCATTAGCAAGTTAAATGTCAAACATTGATAAGACAGGCTAAGAGAGAATTTGAAATGAAGTTGGTCTTAGAGACTATAACTCATAATAACTTTTTAAAATAAATGAAACAGGAAACCTGCGAGGGAGTCATTGGACCGTTAGATGATTGAGGGATTAAAGGGGTTCTTAGGGAAGGTAAGGCCATCACAGAAAGACTAAATTAATTATTTGCTTCCAAATATACTAATTAAGATGGGGAGATACCAATTCCAGAGACTGTTTTCAAGGGCAAGGATTCAGTCTGATAACTACAAAAAGAGAGAGTGAAGTGAATAGCAAATCTCAACTAATATCTTATAAGGAGTCCAGGAAAAGCAATAACCTTAAAGAGAGTACCTGGAAGGCTATGACCACAAATGCTCATAGTTTGGGAAATAAAATCCCAGATCTGCAGGCCCTAATGGCTGAGGCAGAATTGGACATTGTTGCTATCACAGAGACATGGTTCACAGAATCTCATGATTGGGATACAACAATACCAGGCTATAACTTGTTAAGGAAGGACAGAGAGGATAGAAAAGGGGGAGGTGTGGCTCTTTATGTCAGAAACAACATCCAAGCATCTGAGCTACAAGGAAGTTGGGGTAAGGAAGAAGCTCTATGGCTCGACCTAAAAAAAGATGACGGAGCGTCCATTTATATTGGAGTGGTTTATAGGCCTCCAAACCAAAAGGAAGAGCTGGACAGAGACCTGGTTGAAGACATCCATAAGATAGGTAAGAAGGGAGAAGTGGTGATTGTGGGTGACTTTAATATGCCAGATGTAGACTGGAAAATCCCATCTGCAGAAACTAAAAATAGCAGAGCGATAGTGGATGCCATGCAAGTATCTTTGTTCAATCAAATGGTGTTGGAACCCACCAGAGAAGGAGCTATACTCGACTTAGTGCTCACTAATGCAGATAATGTCTCAGATGTCCAGGTGGGCGCCCACCTCAGCAGCAGTGATCATCAAACGGTATGGTTTAATATCACTAAAAGAATAGGGAAAAGAACCACAAAGACCCGAGTTTTACAGTTCAAAAACACAGACTTTGAGGAAATGGGGAAGTACCTGGAGGAAGAACTTAAAGGATGGGAGAACGAGAGAGATGTGGATCAGCAGTGGACCAATCTAAAAGGAGCAATCACCAAGGCAACTGCTCTATATGTTAGAAATGTAAAGAAAAGCAAAAGAAAATTGAAACCTATCTGGTTCTCAAAGGAGGTGGCTGACAAAATTAAAGCTAAAAGAACAGCATTCAAGACATATAAAAGATCCCAAAGGGAGGAACACAAAGAAGAATATTTGTATCAACTGAGGGAGACAAAGAAATTAATCAAGTTAGCAAAAAGTCAAGCGGAAGAGAGGATTGCCAAGGAGATAAAAAATGGTGACAAAACATTTTTCAGATACATCAGCGAAAAGAGAAAGGTCCAAAGTGGTATAGTGAAATTGAAAGGTGGTAATGATCAATGTGTGGAGGGAGACGAAGAAATGGCAGAAATATTAAACGAATACTTCAGCTCTGTGTTCACTAAAGAAGACCCTGGAGAAGGACCATCTCTACACAACAAGAAACTGGAGGGAAGTGGAATAGATAAAATCCTTTTACAGTAGAAAATGTGTGGGAAGAGCTAAAGAACCTGAAAGTGGACAAAGCCATGGGGCCTGATGGGATTCATCCAAGGATATTGAGGGAGCTCAGAGATGTTCTGGCAGCTCCGCTGTGTGACCTGTTCAATAGATCCCTAGAAACGGGAGTGGTGCCGAGTGATTGGAGAAGAGCGGTGGGGGTCCCGCTTCACAAGAGTGGGAACAGGGAGGAGGCTGGCAACTACAGACCGGTCAGCCTCACTTCGGTGGTGGGAAAAGTAATGGAGTCACTGCTGAAAGAGAGAATAGTGAACTATCTACAGTCAGGAGAATTGATGGACCAGAGGCAACATGGATTCACCAGGGGAAGATCCTGTCAGACAAATCTGATTGACTTTGACTGGGTATCCAAGGAATTGGATCGAGGAAGAGCGCTCGATATCATATACTTGGATTTCAGCAAAGCTTTTGACACAGTTCCGCACAGGAGACTGGTGAATAAAACGAGAAGCTTAGGAGTGAGTGCCGAGGTGGTGACCTGGATTGCAAATTGGTTGACGGACAGAAGACAATGTGTGATGGTAAATGGAACCTTCTCTGAAGAGAGAGCGGTTTTAAGTGGTGTACCGCAAGGATCGGTGTTGGGACCGGTCCTGTTCAATATCTTTGTGAGCGACATTGCGGACGGGATAGAAGGCAAGGTTTGTCTTTTTGCGGATGACACTAAGATCTGCAACAGAGTGGACACGCCGGAAGGAGTGGAGAGAATGAGACGGGATCTAAGGAAACTGGAAGAGTGGTCGAAGATATGTCAGCTGAGATTCAATGCCAAGAAGTGCAAAGTCATGCATATGGGGAGTGGAAATCCGAATGAACTGTATTCGATGGGGGGGGAAAGGCTGATGTGCACGGTGCAGGAGAGGGACCTTGGGGTGATAGTGTCTAATGATATGAAGTCTGCGAAACAATGCGACAAGGCTATAGCAAAAGCCAGAAGAATGCTGGGCTGCATAGAGAGAGGAATATCGAGTAAGAAAAGGGAAGTGATTATTCCCTTGTACAGGTCCTTGGTGAGGCCTCACCTAGAGTACTGTGTTCAGTTCTGGAGACCGTATCTACAAAAAGACAAAGACAAGATGGAAGCTGTACAGAGAAGGGCGACCAGAAAGGTGGAGGATCTTCATCGGATGACGTACGAGGAGAGATTGAAGAATCTAAATATGTACACCCTGGAGGAAAGGAGGAGCAGAGGCGATATGATACAGACTTTCAGATACTTGAAAGGTTTTAATGATCCAAAGACAACGACAAACCTTTTCCATAGGAAAAAAATCAGCAGAACCAGGGGTCACGATTTGAAGCTCCAGGGAGGAAGATTCAGAACCAATGTCAGGAAGTATTTCTTCACGGAGAGGGTGGTGGATGCCTGGAATGCCCTTCCGGAGGATGTGGTGAAGACCAGAACTGTGAAGGACTTCAAAGGGGCGTGGGATAAACACTGTGGATCCATAAAGTCAAGAGGCCGCCAATGAAGAGTGGATGACTCGCCAGAATGATGGCTACTGCCTGGAGACAATACTCTTATTCAATAAACGTACACATGCTTACTGTGACTCCAACATCGTTCTAGCTTCAACAGCAAGAGGAAATGTGGAATAAAGGATTTGCACTCACAAAGAGGGGAGTAGCTGGCTTGTTACGGCGGTTACTACCCCAAACCAAATAAGCCTGATACTTCAATTTCAATGCATATACAGCATAGTTCTCTGCTTCAACGGCAGGGGAGAAGAAAAACTGATACTACACACATCCAGCAGAACTCTCTGCTTCAACGGCAGGGGAGAAGAAAAAAGGGTTCACACTCACAAAGCGGGGAGTAGCTGGCTTGTTACGGCGGTTACTACCCCAAACCAAATGTGCCTGATACTTCACTTTTGATGCATATCCAGCATGGCTCTCTGCTTCAACAGCATGGGAGAAGAAAAAACTGATACTTCAAGCATATCCAGCATAGCTCCCTGCTTCAACGGCAGGGGAGAAGAAAAACAACCAATAAGGGCTGTATAACAGTCTGGGTAAAACAAATAAGCATGGGTGTAGCTTGCTTATTGCGGCGGTTACTACCCCTACTACCCCTAACTAATCAAGCTAGATATTTCACTTGGATGCAGCTCCATCACTGCTCTCTACATTAATGGTGGGGGTGGAAGGGAAATAGAACCAAGAGCTAAGAGAAACAGATAAGTATGAGAAAAAATGTGTGAAGCTTGCTGGGCAGACTGGATGGGCCGTTTGGTCTTCTTCTGCCGTCATTTCTATATTTCTATGTTTCTATGAACCAAATCACAATCTGGAAGATGCAATAGGCCAGATTGACAAACTGAAGAGTAGCAAATCACCTGGACCTATGGTATACACTCCAGGGTTCTAAAACAGATAGGATCTGGTGTTTGTAATCCAAGACCTTTACCAACCCTGGGGAAGTTAGCCATCTAACTAATAAAAGACAGGGAATTCTTACTCTTTCTCCTGCAAATCTTGGATGGTTAGTATATTTTTGTCTAGGAAAACCTCTCACGTCCCAGGAAGGAGATGTAGAATCTTTGGTAGCTTCAGAGGATTTTGAGCTCCTTCTGGCAGGGTCAAAGAAGCATCAGAAATACTGAGAAGCAAAATATAAGTGGAATGTATCTTGGCCTGAGACATGACACAAAAATTCAAAAGGCATTGAATGGGTTGGCACGACTCGCGTCAAGGCATCATGCATCGGGAATGCTGATGGACAGGACCCTGGGTACATCAATGAACCAAGTTTCGGGTGCTCTGATGGTCCATGCTTTGAATGCATCGATGGCTTCAAGTGCATCGGGTATGTCAAGGTGTCATACTTTGATGCAGAGCAGGTGTATACATCAGTCTTTTGATGCTTCGAAACACCATGCTGGGAAGAGGCCTACATCGGCAGTGCTGAAAAGGAATGGCCCGATACTATCTATATCAATACACCTAGTGAAGATTATTTATGCTTCTTTGATGCATACAGAGCTGGCTCGGGGGAGCAATGTCACTTATGCACTGATGGCATTCAGGCGGCTGAACTTGACCCTGTAGCTGCAGACATCAGAGATGGGGGAGTTTTAGAATAGCTCCAACTAAAAGGCTTTCCTGAGGAGGTAAATGATGTTGCACTGCAGGAGGAAGATCTACTGCCTCTCCTTAGAGATTCCCACAGTTCTTCCATGTGCATGATCCTGGAGTGCTGTGAGCACAAAGACATCTTGCCAGAGGTTTCACAAGATTTCTGGTCGTGGTCTGGTTCCAAAAAGCAGTAGCCTAACTCAGGCAGTCTTTGAACCCACTCACCATTGTTGACTTTTTCTTGAGGCCTAACATCCTGTGAGAGGAAAGATTTCCTCTCCATTTTTGTTTTTTTGGGGGGGGGGGGGGGGGGGGGTTTAGGTAGCCCTTAAAAGTGCTGTTTGTGTGACTACAAAATGGGATTCTTGAAGAAAAAATTCAAACCTGAGGTAAAAAAAGAGAAGAGACTACATACATGTCCATGTTTCAGTTTGGACAAAAAATGACTAAGAAGACTCAAGAGGCAATATCTGAATGGTAACTCCCGCACATGCTCAGTAGAGCTCAAAGATCTACAGCTTGGCAAGAAGTCCGCTCGGTGCCACCTGGATGACGTCACCCATATAATAGCTTATTCAGCCTGCTTATCAAAGGAAAAAAAATAGATCTCTAGATATATAAAAACAAAAAACAAAAAACACTTGAAACTCGAATCTAAGCATGAAGGGATCAAAAAGAAAATGACCAACTAATCATCCTTATCTGTTACTGGAATAGAACTACAGCAAAGGAGGGAAATGCAGTAAAGTTCAATGCATTTCCCTCGCTTGTTGTAATTGAATACTTGAAGTGCAGTCCCTCGCTCCTACATTTGTACTGGAATAGAACTAAACATCTTTTTATCATCTAAAAAAATTGTAGTTGTTCTGTGGCAAAAAAAAAAAAAAAAAGTTGATAGCATTATATTTAATAAAATATTTACAAGGATATCATAAAATAAAAAACATCAAGGGCACAAACTTCTGGCACATTCCTATAAACACTCTTCTTCATCGAGTAGCTTTCTCTAGCCTGATAAAAATCAAATTTAATGGGATTGCAACTGCCAAAATGCAAACATGCATAGTATTTCACTTGTTTTTCAAATCTATTAGATTTATCACTCTTTGAAAAAATTTGAAATGCATCATTAATATTGCTTTTAATATCCTAATCCTGGATTCAGCATTAGAATTTTGGTGTGTCTTCTGTAATATTGTATATGGTGATATTACAAATATTACAATTAATATGAGCACCACCTCAACAATTAAATTTTCAAATTTTTAATTTTCAAAACAAGAACCCATCATCCATATACCAGGTATGAGTATTGTAGACCTTCATACCATCCAACGGTTTCTTGGGCATGTCTGCTCCTTGTTTAAACCGCTTACGGGATCAACTTTAATTATTGGTCTTTTCTCAATCGGTATTTGTTTTTCTTTTTACGTTTTTTTTCAAAAGTTTTTTGTTTATGTAAAATATATGCAAGATACTTTTTTCAAGCAATTATTGAAATCCTCTTATTTCGCTCAAAAAGAGGTAAAGGATTTACCTCTTTTTGATGCAAGTATCTTGCATATATACTTGCAATATATGCAAGATATTTGCATATGCAAGTATCTTGCATATATTTTACATAAACAAAAAACTTTTGAAAAAAACGTAAAAAGAAAAACAAATACCGGTTGAGAAAAGACCAATAATTAAAGTTGATCCCGTAAGCGGTTTAAACAAGGAGCAGACATGCCCAAGAAACCGCGGGATGGTATGAAGGTCTACAATACTCATACCGGGTATATGGATGATGGGTTCTTGTTTTGAAAATTAAAAATTTGAAAATTAACAATTTAATTGTTGACGTGGTGCTCATATTAATTGTAATATTTCTAACGTCAACTCAGAGGAGTATTCACAGGATATTACAAATGTAATATTTCAATAAGTGGGTCTCCACTTTAAAAGTTTTAAATGCAACAATTTAATGAAGTATGAGTTCCTATAACAAGGGTGGCCAACTCCTGTCCTCAAAAGCCACAAACCAGCCTAGAATTTGATGATAGTGCAGAATAATAGTCTTTAAATAAACAGGCCTGATTTCCACGATATCCATAATGAATATGCATGAGATGTACCTGCATCCAATAAAGGCAGTGCATGCAAATATCTTTCATATATATTCATTATGGATATTCTAAAAACCAGGCTTGTTTGTGGCTCTTGAGGACCCAAGCTGGCCACCCCTGTCCTATAATGAGAAATTACTACTTTCCTGATAATTTCCTTTTCTTTAGGTCAGTCAGATGAATCCAGAACAAGTGGGTTTATGCTCCCCTACCAGCAGATGGAGTAAACTGACATCACAGTATATAACCCCCTCTAGTGCCATCAGCCTGCCAATATTCTCTTCAAAAGCCACTGTGGACAGACTAGCAAAAAACTTGATTAAAAACAGATAACCATTTCAATTCTCAACCAACAGGCAACACTGAGCTCAGACAAGAATGTAAGAACGTTAGTCTGGGACTGGACTAACACTTACCAGTAATCCCCATAATACATAGCTGCAGAGAGGACTATAATACAATCATCTGGCAGCCAAGAGAGAGAAACTGAATTCATCTGATTGTCTTAAAGAAAAGGAAATTGTCAGGTAAGTAGTAATTTCTCATTTCTTAGTGTCCATTCAAATGAATCCAGAAAAAGTGGAATGTATCCAAGCTATTCCCTCATAGGGCGGGAGGCTGTCTGCAGTCTAGTCAAAACTGCATGTGCAAAGGCCGCGTCCTCCTGGGCTTGCACATCCAGACGATGATACATGGAAAAGGTGAGTAAGGAGGACCACATTGCAGCTTGACAAATGTCAACGGGAGACAACAATCTAACTTCTGCCCATGACACTGCCTGAGCCCTAGTGGAATGAGCCCTAATCTGACTAGGTAATGGCTTCCTGGCATCCATATGTGCAGCTGTGACTACCTTCTTAATCCAGCGAGCTATGGTAGCCCGCGAGGCTGGCTCTCCCTGTCTTGTACCGCAGTAAAGGACAAACAGATGGTCCGACTCCGCAAGGGTTCAGTAACAGGTATCTGACAATATGCCTCCTGACAACCAAGGATCGCAACAAATGATACTCCTTTACATCTTGCTCTCTGTCTAAAGACAGCAGGGAGATGGACTGATTCAAGTAAAAATCAGTGATCAACTTCGGTAAAAAGGAAAGAACAGTACACCCAGCTGTAATGCCCCTTGATTCACTTGGAGAAATGGTTCCCAGCAAGACAGGGCCTGAAGTTCAGAAACTCTATGCACAGAACAATTGCCACCAGAATTAAAGTTTTCAAGGGCAACAATTGCAAGGAGAGAGTACATAGTGATCTAAATGTAGGACCTGCCAAGAAGTCCAATACCAAATTAAGACTCTACAAGGGCACCAGAAACCACAAGGGAGGCCGAAAATGTGTCACGCCTGCAGGAAATCCAACACAATAGGGAGTGTGGTCGCATGGGGATTGGTGCCATGAGTGTCGCACCATGCTTCGAATACTCTCCAGATGCGAATGTAGGTGAGGGATGTGGAAAACTTGCGAGCTCGGAGGAGTGTATTAATCACGGGCTCCGAGTAACCTCTTTTCTTCAGTCTAGCCCTCTCAAGGGCCATACCGTAAGAGAGAATTGAGCTGGATCCTCGTGGAGGATGGGACCTTGACACAGAAGGTCCCGGAGAGGAGGCAGGGGAAGAGGCTCCCCTGCCAGTAGTCTTCTCATGTCTGCGTACCAGGGTCTTCTTGGCCAGTCTGGTGCCACTAGAAGAACTAGGCCCTGGTGATTCTGAATCTTGTGGATGATGGCGCCCAGCAGAGGCCACGGAGGAAAGGCGTATAGCAGAGTCCCTGGAGGCCATGGCTGAACTAGGGCATCGATTCCGTGTGAGAACGGGTCGCGCTTGCGGCTGAAGTACCTGAGCATTGGACTTGTCCGCCAGTAAATCCATGTCCGGAATCCCCCAGTGATCCACAATCATCTGGAAGGCTGTGGGTGACAGCTGCCACTCTCCCGGATTTAGGCTTTCTCTGCTGAGGAAGTCTGCTGTGGTATTGTCCTTCCCGGCAATGTGGACAGCGGAAATGTCCTGAACAAGGCCCACAAAATGGCGCCCTCCTTGGCGTGCCACGCCGCCGATCCTCTGTTCCTTCGGAGACCCGCAAAACGAGATGTACGCCTCACCTTAATCTCGACGCCCCTCGCTTGGAACCCAGGCGGTCTCCGGCTGCGGGGAGAGCGGGCAACTACCTTCACCACCGCGTTTGAGGATATGCACCTGCTGCCTCGTCCACGCCGGGACCGAGGCGCCTCGTAAGCCTCACCCGAACCTCGCCCGGGGGCTGTGTCCCTGCCGCGATTCGGCCGGACCGAGGACTTCACCTCCGGGGTGATCAAGGGAATCACCCCGGGCAGCTCAACTGGGGGAGTGACCTCCGGGTATCACCACAGGAGCGCGGGGCTCGATATTTTCACAGAAAGTAGAAAGTAGAATCTAGAATGATAAGAAAAGAGAAAAAGATTAAAGTAGTCTTGGAAAGCACGCTCAACTAGCGTGCAGGCACTCCAAACTGCTTTGGAGACGGAAATTACTGAGTTGCTACGCTTCCTGTGGGGATATATATACCCCCATGCTGACGTCAGATCCGTCTCCAACTGCTAGCACGCAGATACTATCCCATTCGTTCTGAGTCCATCTGGCTACACGCCAGGAAATAGTCACATTTCAGCAAGCGAGCCCTTTCAAGGGCCAAACCATAAGGAAAAATTGATTCGGATCTTCATGAAGAATAGGTCCCTGCTGCAACAGGTCCTTGTGCACTGGAGGTCAAAGAGGCGAATCCACAGCAGCCTCTGCAGATCTGCATGGTCTCCTGGGCCAATCTGGAGTGACCAAGAGCACCATCCCTCTGTGGCCTCGATCCACGAATCAAATTGCCAAACATGAGCCATGGAGGAAAGGCAGACAGCAACTTGTCTTCCGGCCACTCTTGCACTAGGGCATTGATCCTCAAGGACTTTGGATCTCTTCTGTGACTGAAGAAACAAGGAACCTTCACATTACGCAAGGTCACCAACAGATCTAAGAACAGAAGACCCCAGTGATCTCTAATCGGTTGAACGCCTTGTCTGACAACGCACACATCTCGAGTCCAGACTCACCCTACTGAGAAAGTCTGCTCTTATACTGGCTTTGCCTACGATGTACGAGGCCAAGACCATCTGGAGATGCACTTTTGCCCATTCCATAAATTGATCTATTTCCTGCGACACCTGTTACCTCTTTGTACCTCCTTGCTGATTGATGTGAGCCACCATCATAGCATTGTCTGACCCTGCAGACTGTCGCTGAACTGTAAACACGCCAACCAGACTACTCTGGCTTCCAGGCGATTGATGTTCCAGAGAGACTCCTCTGCATTTCAGCGGCCTTGCATTGTCAGCTCTTGACAGTGAGCTCCCCAACTAAGGAGACTCGCATCCATCATCAGTACCAGCCAGTCCAGAGGGATTAGGGAAACTCCCCTTCCTCAAATGTTCTGCCTGCAGCAATCACTGCAATTGGGAAGAAACCTCCATCGGCAGGAGAAGCCAAATCGAATATTCTTGAGACTGCGGGTTCCACCGAGACCACAGGGAGCGCTGAAGAGGACGCATATGTGCCCGTGTCCACACTATCACTTCTAGGGCTGCCGCCATCAAGCCAAGTACCTGCAGGTAAGACCACACAGTCAGGCGCAGAGCGGCTTTCAACAGAGCTGAGCTATCAACTTCTGAAGTCGAACTGTCAACAGGAACACCTTGCTTTGTTTTAAATTGAAAAGAACGCCGAAGTATTCCAGTGACTGAGAAGGCTGAAAACCGCTTTTGGCTAGGTTCACCACCCGAGTTCCTGCAGCAGGGAAATAACCTCGGCGCAGCCAGTCATCCAAATACTGGAGTATGGGATTCCAGCCCTTCATAATTCTGCCACAACTACTACTAGCACCTTGTAGAAGATTCTGGGAGCAGTGGCCAAACCAAAGGGCAGCGCCCGAACCTGAAAACGGCACCCCAGCACTGCAAACCGGAAGAAGGCATTGATGTTTCCGGTCGGATGGGAATGTTAAGGTTACAATTCTGACAGATCCAGGGAAGTCAGAAACTCCCTCCCCCCAACTGCACAGCCAGTATTACTGAGTGCAATGTTTCCATGCGGAAATGGTTCACCCGCAGATGATGGATAACACCTTTGATATCCAGGAATGGACAAAAAGAGCCCTCCTTTTTTGGCACAGCAAAATTAATGGACTATTGCCCCGTATTTTCTTGAGACGAGGGACACTGGGACCCACAGCCCTCAGACCAAGGAGCCTTGACAATATACTCTCCCAAGCCTGCTTCTCTGTAGGGAATGGCAGGGAGACTCCATAAATATGTCCCGAGGAACACTGCAAAACTCCGTCGCATATCCATATTGCATCACTTCCAGGACCCACTGATCCTATGTGATTTCAACCCACCTCTGATAAGAGAGAGGCATCCCCCTATCTCCTGTTCCTGGGGGTGGGTCGGCAAGTCCTTCATTGGGAGGCTCGGGAGGTGTCCACTATCCGAGTCTATGCCTCTTCTGGGCTTGTCTGGGATGAAAGGACAGAGACCTACCAAAAGGCCAAGTCCTCTGAAAGGTCCTTCCTCTATAGGGTCAAAAACACCTGGATCCTCTAGCATGACCCCTCATCTTAAAAGGGCGCTGCATCAGCTTCTTATCCTCCAGCAAATGAAACTGGAGATTTGCCCCACTTACTGGCCAGTTTCTCAACTCGCTCCCAAATAAGGCGAGCTGTTAAAGGGTAACTTGATGAGGTTAGCCCTTGGCGGTTGCTTCGGCCGACCAGTTTCTCAAACCATAACTGCCACCTGGCCGCTACCCATGAAAGCCATCCCTCTGGCAGAGGTGCAGACCAAATCACAGCCCGAATCAGCTGTGAAAGGCCATGGCTGGTTCCGTAAATGCTCTGGAATTCACCCCAGAATCAATCAACCGCCTGGGAGAGAAAGCACACAATGAGCGAGCCATGAGGGAACAACAAGAAGTGATTTGTAAGGACATTGCCACTGCTTGAAATGCCTGCTTAAGGATAGTCTCAATCTTTCTAGCATGAGCACCCTTCAAAGCCGCTCCTCCCTTCCACAGAAATAGTGGTCCGCTTGGAGACTGCGCACACAAGTGCATCTACCTTCGGAAACGAAAGCACCCTCTTACCACTGTATCCAAAGGGTACACGCTTTAAGCAAGGACACCAAAATGGGATTTCTCTTCAGCTCAGACACCGAATCTGATCCAGAGATCGCAAGCATGTCCAAGGTCTGGGAGATCAGAGCTGGCAGTTCATTTCTATGAAAGAACCATATGAAAGAACCATATGGTTCTAGACCTGGAGGAATTTCACCATCCTCCAGAGAAGCAGGAATCTGCGTAGTCATCCATGCCATCTGGATCCCTATCAGGAGGATCCACTGTCACTTTAAGAGCACTCCTGCGCTGAAGAAAAGGTCCAGACAAGGTCCCTAACCTGCTCCTCTAACTCTAGAAGCAGTGGACCAGGTTGAGGACTGCACCTGAAAAAGGATTGCAACCCTTGGAAAAACTCCTACCCAGAAAAATATAGAAGTATCCAACCAGGAGACACCTGAGGTGCACTCACTGAGCTACCATTCCCTGCTGAGGAGTCAGTTAGGGGAGATCGAAGGTCAGGCGCGCTGAGCCATTTTTACCCACACCTACAGCTGGCTGGGAAGAACCATGCTAAGTGAAATCAGAAGAGGATAAAACTCCCTGAGCCTCCAAAACAGCGCTGGCACAAATTAGCGGGCACTCCTTGCTGAGATGCCCTAATACGACATGCAATGCAAAAGGAAAAGCACTTAGGCTTCTTAGGAATAGTTGCCATTATGGCCAACAGCATGCTTAGCGGCAGCTGGAGGCGTGCATGTAGCTGTTTTTCTTTTTTTTTTTTTTTTTGAACATTGAAAAGTTCTAGGCTTCTGATACTTGGGCATCACGATGCTAGGCATCCCATACCTAGACGCCCATAGAATAAGAGCTGCTCAAGAGTTGTTTGTGTGCCTGTCCTTTAACTTGGACAATTAAGGAAGCATGAGCCTGGACGCACAACAAAACCCAACTAGACTTCCAGAAAAACTGAATGCACAACAGGATGCACATCCAGACGCACACGCCAAACTGACAATCCTGTAGAAGACAGCCTAAGAAGCGTGCGAAAAGCCATTGAGGCAACCAAGAAACCTCAGAGCAGAGCCAAGCCAACAAAGGCTGCTGAACCCACCAGGTTGCCCACGTCCCTCGACCTCCCACAGAGTGGGATGAACATCAAAACAGCACACTGAGCACAGAGAACAAAGACAGAAGCTCTAGTAGAACTCTCCTTCACTGTTTCTGCAACAATTTGTTTTTTTTTTTTAATACACTTACCGTTGCTCAGTTTTACCTGGTTGAGCACAGAAACTGTCTCCAGCTGTGGGGGGAGAGGGCATTTGCCATCTCTACTGCGCTCAGCTACCTGTACCCGCTGCCTTTCAGCTGCTTAATCAGTTAAATCCATGCTGGCTGAAAAATCAGCTACCAGACCAAGGCACACCTCTGAAGGACCACGAAAATCACCTCAGGAATTCTCAAGTGGGGAGGACCTTATGTCATCACAGCAGGAGAGCAGGGCAAATTATTTTTCTCCTTTTCTCAAATCGAAGCAATCCCTAATGGGGAAATGCATGTCCACCATCTGCTGGAGATGGAGAATATTGGCAGGCTGATGTCACTAGAGGGGGGTTACATATTGTGACGTCAGTTTACTCCATCTCCATCTGCTGGTAGGGGAGCATAAACCCACTTGTTCTGGATTCATTTGACTGGATGCTAAGAAATATGCATCATCAAACTTTTTTCCATAAATCAATGCTCCTTATTAAATGTACTACTTTTAAAATAGTAATTGTAGTTGTATGTAAACTTACTCTTATGCAAATAGTCAGTTCTGTAACATCACTGTTTCACAATCTGCAATACAAATATAGTCAATGGTCAGTTAAATCATCCACAAATTTCAGGTAGCCTACCAATAAATTCTTAAACCTGCAATTAAACAAAATTACATTTAATAACATTCATAAAAAAACTAGAGTTTTATGCAATAATAAGAATACATCAAATATCTGTCATTGTTCATTCAGCTCAGCATATGTGTACATTTTTAGCAATGTATATAAAATAAAAGTGCTTATGTTTTCAGTTGTCCGTTTATCAATGACACCAACATCACAGACAGGACTAGCAGGCAAAAGCAAATGAAAACAGAAGCATAGCAGCCGATGGCAAAGCAAGCAGAATGGCTAGTGGACTTCCGAGGCCCCGCTAGCCAAAGAAGAGCTGCCTTAGAGAAAGCAGTGGTGCTGGCAGGACTCCCAGGCTTTGCAGCGAAAGAGGAATAAGTGCCATGTTGGAAAAAAGCAGCAAGGATGGCAGAATTCCCAGGACCTGCCAGTCAAAAAGAAGATGAGATGGAGCTGCAAGCTGAGGTGGGATCTGGAAAGGGAGAGAAGAGGAGGGAGAAGGGTATGGGGAGGACAGGAGAGAGGATGCGAGAATGCAAGGGAGAGTACAAGGAGAGAGAGTGTGCCCACACTCACTCATACTCCCACATGCTCCCTCTACTTGACACCCACACCCTTCCACTTCCCTCCCTCCTTCCCCAAGAATAAATGCAAGACATACCCAACCAATGCTTCTATAATATATACACACACACATACATTCCCAAAGCAACTGTTACACACATGCAGGTAATGGAATTATGAAACACACTCTTTTAAGCTGTCAGACAAATCTAGATTTGTTTAATGTTCAACTGGTCAAACTTGTCTGCAATAAAGTACATCAGGCCATTTTTAACAAAAATACTGTAATTTAATAGCATAGTCATAGAAACAAATGCTATGTCACTGAAGTAGACAACTTTCGGATTTCTTTCAAGGCAGTAATAAAAAAAAAATACCAAGTCAATACACTTAATGTAAAGCTACAATGCCAGTATAAAGCAACAAAGTATGAATTTTTATTCTCTCAGATACTGGTTTTCAAGTATATCTGTTCTTTTTCTGTCTGCTCAACTATTTGTTGTATTCCCTACTTCCTGCCTGTATTCCATCCCTTTGGTTATCAATTACCCTTATTCAGTCACTAGAGAGGTCAATAATCAAAAGCCATTTAGACAGATTAAGTTATCCGTCAACAAGGCAATGTTTGGGATATTCAGCCCCTTTTGTCAAACTGCAATGGAAGTGTAAATTACACCCAGATTACACTTCCAGTGCAGTTTATGACAGAAGCAGTGTTGGACCTCGCCAAGCGCAGGTAAGTTCAGACCCCACTTCCAATGGGGATATTTTGAGTTCAGAGGGATGGGGGGGGCGGGGAGGGAGAGCCAATTTAGATTGCAGGGGAAGGGCCTGGTGGCCCAATATATTATAATCCAAGGAAGGGGCTTGAGGAGGGAGAGAGCCAGCAGCGGACCACAAGACAATTTTGTTATTTAGGAGGAGATGTGGGGTAGGGATGTGCAAGGCCCTATAGGGCATCTGTGCAATTTGGTGGTGGGGGGTGGGGTGAGAGGAAGAAATCAGGCCATAGCCTCCTTTTTTAATTTTTGTATTTCAAGCAGGAGATAGAATCTGCTAGCCAATTGGACAGGGTTTGTTTGCCCACTGCAACTCCTAACCTATTCTTGTCAAAAGATATGAAGAGATGAGTGGATTGCCTGTGGCCTGCTGTGCATTCTAAATAGAAGGCTAAGGCCCTCTTGCAATCCAAGGTGTGTAGAGTCCATTCACCCTGGTGTGAATGGGGCCTCGGAAAAAAGGTGGGCAGAACAATAGACTGATTGAGGTGAAAATCAGTCACCACCTTAGGCAGGAACTTGGGATGCATACGTAGGACCACCCTATCATGGAAGAGTTTTGTGTAGAGCGGGTTCGTAACCAAGGCCTGAAGTTCACTAACCCTATGAGCCAAAGCGATCACCACCAGGAATATAACCTTACAGGTGAGGAACTTCAGATCACAGGAGTGCATAGGCTCAAAAGGATCTCGCATGAGCCACGTTAATACAATGTTGAGGTCCCAGGACACAACAGGAGGCCAGAGGGGGGGCTTCAGTTGAAGCAGGCCCTGCATAAAGCATCCTACTATGGGCTGCATAGAGATGGGCATGCCAGCAACACCCTGATTTGTAAGCCCTGATGGCGCTCAAGTGGACCCTGACCGAGGTGATTTTCAGCCCAGCCTCAGAGAGGACAAATAGTCCAACAATCTTGGAGTGAGGCAGGTGAATGAATCTAAGCCATGACCCTCACACCAGATGGAAAACGTCCTCCATTTCAGTCAATAAGACTTCCTGGTGGAAGGCTTCCTGGAAGCTACCAGCACCTGAAACATGATGTCAGATAGGTCCAGGGGCTGCAGGACTAGGAGTTCAACATCCAGGCCATTAAGGCTAACTCTCGGAGGTTTGGATGACGCAATCTGCCCCAATCCTGCATTATCAGATCGGGCACAGTCCCCAGACTGACAGGTCCCGAAGGAGTGGGAACCAGATTTGTCTGGGCCAGTACTGGGCCACAAGAATCATGGTCCCCCGGTCCTGCTGGAACTTCAGGAGAGTCTTCAAGACCAGCAGAAGAGGAGGATATGCGTACAGGAGACCTGTGCCCCAGTGCTGGGCAAAGGCATCCAAGGCTGGAATTCCATCCGTCCTGAATAGGGAGCAGAAGTTGCTCACCTTGCAATTGCACAGGGAGGCAAAAAGATCCACATCCCACTGGTAGAAAATCTAGGCTGCCACTACCAGATTCAGTGACCATTCGTGTGGCTGAAACATATGGCTCAAGCGGTCTGCCACTATGTTCACTGCTCCAGCTAGATACTTCTCCTCCCACTACCAATATCACTCCTTTGAAATAGCCGACCAGCTTACCATCTTATCATATTTAAATTTGTTTCAACACCGAATATTCATATACGCCATTAATCTTCTCCATGCTGCCTATACACCAATCACTTTCTGGTACGCATGAACGCATCTACCGCGGAAGCGAGGAGAAGTGATCAACGTGCGGTTATGTCAGCAGATCTTATGTGGGTATACATGATGGACCCTAGCAGACAACTGAAGTAAATCAATATATTTGCTTACACTTTTTAAGGAAGTTGGAAATAATTCAAGAATATGAGATGGGGATGTGAGTGGAGAACGGGACAACACAGTGAATTTCCCTGAGGAAGCCCCACAGCAGGGGGTGAAACAAGGCTCTCGTTGGAGGATTTTAATTACATTAAAAATAACAGTCTGTTAGGCTTTAAATTTAGTATAAAGATCATTATACTGTGATTAAAAAACAGTGTTTACTTCAAGTATACTACATTTTAATATGTTGGGGGGGCATGTTTTAAATAAGGGTAATGTATGTATGAGGCGTGGTATGAGTGGTATGAATGGAGGGGTAAATATGATTGTCGAAGTGCCATTTGGTATGGTATATGATACAGTACCGGCACAGATTAAAGGAAAGAAGCGCGGTAAGCCCGCCCACCTCCATCGACGGCATCCAATCAGGCCTTCACAGCCCTTTAAAGGGCCCGACGGTGCTAGGCGTCACGTGCAGAAGGAGCACGACAAAGGGGCTGCCCCTTTGTGCGCCCCTTCGTGCGAACCAGTGCTAGGGGCAAAACCAACTGCTAATTTAATCTCCGCCCAACTCCTAACCTCAGTTCCCCCAAACTGAGCTATACCTTTTTAGATCTCAACTGCCTCTTACCCCTCCCAAGCTCAACGGACTCCATTGAAAGTCTGCTCACTTTCTTTATCCCCAGCGTAATAGCATAATCATAGGCGCAAGGAAAAACATTATTTGAAATCAAACAGCCTACCAGCTCTGGTACTGTGCCTCATCCTAGACAAACATCTCCGATTGCGCACCTGAGAAACATGATGCAAACTTACCCTATCCCCATCATGTATCATCGCCATCTCTTTCACTTAAAATCACAACAACTCTCGAGCCGACCTTCCAGGTCGCTCATCCCAATCATGGCCTCCCCCCTTACGCAACTATTAGGACTCACGATCTTCTCTGTAACACTCTTCAATGCACAGTCTCTTACAAAGAAAACACGCATCCTCAACGACCATCTCTTGGATTCAAAACCAGACATATGTGCCATCACAGAAACCTGGCTCAGAGACATCGCCCTGATAAATCAACTACCCACACACATCTACGACATCTTTTCAATCCCCAGACAAAAAAAAAAAAAAAAAGAGGCAGCGGCCTTCTTTTAGCAGCCAAAAAAGAACTCAAGCTCACCACCCAATCAATCAAGACTTCCACCAAACTCGAACTAGGTCTTTTCAAATCTAATCAGCTTCAAATTCTACTAGTATATGCCCCACTAGGGCTACTAGACACCGATGCCTCCCCCCTCATAGAAGCCATTGTGAAACACAAATACGGACTCCCCAGCTATGATCCTGGGGGATTTCAACCTCCATGTCGACGCTACACCACCCTCCCCCCAATTATGAGGCCTTCCTCACCACCCTCAGGGCCATGGGCTTTGAACAAATCATCGACAAACCCACACACAAAGCGGGTCATACGCTGGACCTCATCTTCATAAACGCCAACCTATCATACTCTTTCACCCCGAACTGCATCCCAGTCCCATGGTCGGACCACTCACTGATATCCACTATACTCACGACCGAAGAACGCCCTGACTCCCCACAACACCATTCTACCATCTACTTCAGGAAGACATGCACGTCAGACGTGCTCAGCGAACATCTCTCTAAAGAACTTACTAACCTGGATGTAACCAACTCTAACTCAGCCATACAAACCTGGCACAACATCACAGAAGCAATAGCCAATAAACTATGCCCCCCAGCAGTCAAAACAATCTACCCGGCTCTAAAAGGAAAACAACCTTGGTTCTCCCCAGAACTTAAGAAATTGAAGCAAGACCTCAGACCACAAGGAATGCAAATGGCGCAAGGCCCCCACTACCACCACACTGTCTGAATATAAATGCACCCTTCACGATACAGGAGCTCCATTCTACGGACAAAAAGAGACTTCTACGCCAGCAGGATTCATGACCTCCAATTTAATGCCAGGGCTCTGTTCTCCTATGATTCCCAACTCACAAAAACCATCACACCGACCATTCCAGACGAGCAGGCACAAATCAAGGCCAATGAATTCTCACTTTTCTTCCAGAAAAAAATTTCAAACACACTAGCACTCCTTCCCCCCAACACAACTTCACCCCCGCTAACTCCCACTACACCTACCTACGCTGGAGCCAACCTGGATACTTTCAAACCCACTTCCTCCTTGGAGATTGAGTCCCTCCTAAAGAGACTGAAACCATCCAGCCACCAGTCTGACCACATACCCACAAAACTTCTGCTACTAATCCCAGACACCATCTCCAGACCGTTAGCCAACATCATAAACTGCTCCTTATCACAAGGAATCTACCCAGACACGCTAAAAACTGCTTCCCTCAAACCTCTGCTGAAGAAACCCAACCTAGACACAAAAGAACTCTCCAATTTTCGACCTATATCTAACCTCCCTTTTATTGCTAAACTCACCAAGAAACTGGTCAACAATCAACTCTCAGACTACCTGGAAGAACACAAAATTCTCTACCCATCTCAATACGGCTTCTGCAAATCATTTAGCACAGAAACCCTCCTTATTTCCCTCACGGATCACATCATCATGAGCCTAGACAAAGGTCACTCATTCCTTCTAGTTCTTCTTGACATCTCGGCCACGTTCGATACGGTGAACCACTCCACCCTGTTAAACCGCCTCTCAGACATTGGCTTATCAGGATCGGTCCACAGATGGTTTGATTCCTTCCTCCGCAACAGAAGCTTCAAAGTCAAAATCAATAACAAAGAATCTCCCAGCATCAAATCATCATTAGGAGTACCCCAAGGATCCTCTCTGTCCCCCACCCTCTTCAATATTTACCTCCTCCCCCTATGCCAGTTCCTAACAAACCTAAAATTAATACACTTTCTCTACGCGGACGATGTACAGATTCTGATCCCCATAACAGAATCCCTCTCAAAAACACTCATATTCTGGGAAAACTGCCTCCAATCCATCAACCTTCTTCTCACCTGTCTGAACTTGGTCCTTAACGCTGCCAAGACCGAACTCCTTCTCATCTCCTCTGACCACACTGTTCCCCCTCTACAGTCACCTCACACTACTCAGATCATGCAAGTAAGAGACCTTGGAGTAATCCTCGACAACTGCCTGAACTTAAAGAAATCCATTAACACAACCAAGGACTGCTTTTACAAACTTCAAGTTCTAAAAAAGCTCAAACCCCTCCTTCATTTCCATGATTTTAGGACAGTCCTCCAAACCATGCTCTTTGCCAAGATAGACTACTGTAACACCCTCCTCCTTGGTCTTCCCATCTCTACCACAAAACCACTACAGATGCTCCAGAACGCGGCAGCCAGATTCTTGACCAACACCAACCGTGGAGACCACATCACTCCTGTCATCCGGAACCTGCATTGGATGCCAATAAACTACAGAATTTTACACAAGTCCCTCGCCATAATCCACAAAACCATCCACAATCAGCTCCAGCTCGACCTTCAGATCCCATTCAGACTTCACACCTCCACTAGACCCATCAGAGAAGCGTACAAAGGAACCCTGCACATTCCCCCCACCAAAGCCACACGTCACACAGCCACTAAAGAACAGGCATTCTCAATAGCGAGACCTGCCATTTGGAATACCATGCCCCCTGACCTCAGACTGGAACCCTGCCTGCAAACATTTCGGAAAAAACTCAAGACTTGGCTATTCCTCCAAGCCTTCCCTTAAACGTTCTGAACTATGGAATTCTACATTTTACCATACCCCGCTACTTAGGTAGCTAGACACCTCCCATCCACAATTGCTAAGTTTTTGGGGTTTTTTTCTATCTCTTCTCTTTCCTTGGTTCCTGCTACTTCTGATTCCAAGTTCACACCACCTTGTTAAATGTAACTTTTTGCCTCTTGTCAAATGGTTTGTTATTGTTAACCCCTATGTTCCTTGTAAACCTACATGATATGATCGTATCATGAATGCCGGTATAGAAAAGAGCTAAATAAATAAATAAATAAATAAATAAATAAATAAATAAATAAATAAATAAATGTTTAATGGTATAAGGTTTGTAATATTTGTACAATTGTGACCTTTATGTGGTCCACATGCAAAACATTTGTCTGATTTGAACATATGTTGGATAAAAATAAAATATAAGCAGAAATATGTTATTGTTGACCCCTGATTTTCATTATACCAAAAGACAAAGCAGCAGACAAGCAGGAACCTGTTGTTGGCTGTGGACCAAGCTCGCCAAAGATGACAGGGCAAGCACCCGATCATGAGGCAGAAACGCCTTGGCCTGAATCATGTCCAATCTGGCTCCTATGAAGTCCAGGTGGAACGACAGGCAGAGGTGAGACTCTGGGTAATTGATGACAAACCCCAGAGTTTGCAGCACTTGCATGGTCAGATTTATAGAGTACAACACTCCCTGCTGGGAGTTGTTTTTGACCAGCCAGTTGTTCAAGTAGGGGAACACCTCCCCACCACCACCACCACTGCCAGGCACTTGGTAAAGACCTGAGGGGCTGAGGCCAGACCAAACAGCAGTACTAGATACTGGTAGTCAGCCTCTCCAACCACAACACGAAGATACTTCCTATGACTTGGGAAGATCGCAATGTGGGTGTAGGCATCCTTCAGATCAAGGAAGCAGAGCCAGTCTCCTCATCCGAGGAGTGGGATCAGGGTGCCCATAGAGACCATTTTGAACCTTTCCCTCTGAAGGAATTTGTTCAAGGCTCTGAGGTTGAAAATGGGGCGTAGGCCCCCAGTTCTCTTTGGTATCAGGAAATACCTTGAATAGAACCTTCAGCCCTTTTGGCAGAGAGGAATGGGTTCTACCACTCCTGCCATTAGGAGGACAGAGAGCTCTGTCAAAATTATTTCCTGTGAAGCAGACAAACCTTATGACAGACATGGAGGAAAGTCCGCAGGGATGTTCCTGAAATTCAGCCAATACCCCTGCCAGATGATTGTGAGAACCCACCAGTCCAACGTAACGGGTGGCCAGCAGTGGGCGAAGCGAAGTAGCCTGCCTCCAACTAGAGAGCAGGAAGCTGGGGGTATGGTGGGCTGACTCGCACTCCCTCGGCCCCAGTCAAAATCCTGTGGAAGGGCTCTGCTGGGGGGCTGGCTGAGGCCTGGGGGCTCATTGCTGACGCGAACGGCCTCTGGACCCAGTGCGGGGCATGCAAGTCCTTTGATGGTAGAAGAATTTCCTCGAACCTTGTCATGAGGACTTCCTGATGGAGGATGGAGGATCGGAAGCGCTAGCCAATAGCCGTTGAAGGATCTCATGGTGGTCCTTCAATTGGGCTACCACATCCCTGACCTTGTCCCTGAAGAGATTCTCTCCATGCAGGGCAGATCATCCAGATTCTCCTGGACCTCCAGCCGAAGGTCCGAGGCACAGAGCCAGGCTATCCTGCGGGCACCAATGCCCACTGCAGCTACTCTCGCCACTTTCTCGAAAACATAGGTGGACCTCACCTTGTGTTTTCCCACCTCCAGACCCTGCTGTATCACCGTAGAGAACGCATCTTGCTGCTGCTGCTGTGGCAGGCATTCTGAGAGCTCCTGGACCTGCTTCCACAAGTTCCGGTTGTATTGGCTCATATACAATTGGTAGGAGACAATGCGGGCAACGAGCATAGCACCCTGAAATACCTTTCTACCTAGGGCACCCAGCGCCCTGTGATCCCAGTCCGGAGGAGCGGAGGCATATGTGCGGGAGCGCTTGGCTTTTTTGAGAGCAGACTAACACCACCGATTGGTGAGGGAGGTGGCACCTCTCAAATCCCAAAGCCTATTGGACCAAAAGATGGCATCTGCCTTCCTGTTTACTGATGGAACTGATACCGGATGTTCCCAAATCCTGAGGAGAAGTTCCTTAAAAATATCATGGACTGGGGCAGCCACTATCTCCTTTGAGGCATCGTCAAACTGGAGAACTTCCAGTACCTTATGTAGAGCATCCTCCTCTGTGAGGAGCTGGAAGGGAATGGCTTCAGCCATGGCCCGGACAAAACCAGCAAAGGAGAGATCTTCTGGGGGAGACCTACACCTTTCATCTGGCAGTGAAGGTTCCAATAGGAGATCACCGGAGCCCTCAGAAGAAGACTCCGAGGTATTATCTCCCCAGGGATCATATGGGCTCTCCTCCTCATTAAGGTCCCTAGGGGCCTGCTTGGGTGGGCCCTGTCCAAGCTCCTCGATCTGGGCACTGAGGGCACCGGGGGCATTGATGACCTCAAGGGTGGCAAAGGCACAAAGGTAACAAGGTTCCCAATGCCCCAGGCACGGGGAATTCTGGTCGTGGGAACAATGGACTCAACGGTGCCGGTGGCCGCAACAAATAATCCTCTTCAGAGAATCCAATAATGGGAATCACTCCGGAGGGGGGCATCAGTGGCCGCTGGGGAAGTGAGGGCCCCCCAGGCACCAGTTGCATCAGAAGGACACTGAGAAGGATGTCCAGATGCTCTAGCAAAGGCGCCAGAGATGGCGCATGCTCTGAAACCAGTATGGGGGCCAGGGGCAGTTCGATGTCCCACAGGGCTCGGAGCACCGCACTCTGTACCCTGCGGTTTAACTCTTCCTGGAAGTCCGGTAAAGCTAGAACTGATGGAAGAGGAGCCTCCTTGGAGTCCAGAGGAGGCTCGGTGCCCGGCACCAATATTGGTGGGGAATGCCTGGGACTCCCGTGTCTGTCAGAGAATGAGGCCTCCTTACCATGGGGATGCAACGGTGGCAGCTTGGCAGCCGCCAGTGCCACACCGGTTCCGGATCCATGCACCTATGGCGACCGGTGACGGTGCTTGCGAGACTTCTCGTGATGTTCAGCCCAGTCTTTCCCCGGCACAGAGGAAGCTGAAGATCCTGATGTTTTTGAGAGCATCAACACCAGAGATGGCCTATCGTCAGCCCCTCTTTCCCTGGACGAACCTGCCGGGGGTGTGGATAGGGACAGGGTATCAAGTGGTTCATCTCAGCCTCTAGGCATTGACTTCTCTGAAGCCGGTGTGGATGGAGTATACTTTTTGGAACCAAACAGTTTCTCCATCTTATCCAGCCAAGCACAACTGCCCTTGGGGGTCATCTGATCACACAGCGGACACCCTCAGATGTCGTGCAATGCCCCCAAGCAGAGGATGTAAACCTTATATAGACCAGTAATATGTATTTATTTATTTATTTACGATTTTTATATACCGATGTTCATTTCAAAAAGAGATATCACATCGGTTTACAATAAGGTACAATAGGTAATTCACTATCCCCTAAAAGGGCTTACAATCTAACATTTTTGTACCTGAGGCTAAGAGATTACAAAAATAAAATCATCAAAATCAAAGTTCTTAACAATTAAGCAAAAGGTATAACAAGGAGCATATTAAACAAATAACACAAAGGGGGCACCGTAAAAACCGGACAACGCCATGAAAAACAGCAGGCGAGAGGTGGATGGCCAGCAGCCACCGAAGAGCAATACACCAGAAATTGATTGCAAAGAAGGTAAAAATAAACCTACCATGCCGCTGAAGGGACACCAACAGGAGAGGGGGGACCCAACATTGAAAAACTTGAAAAAATTTGAAGAAAAATTCACAATAAGAGCAGAGCTCCAAATCGCAAGGCAACTAACACCATGGATAGTGGCATGCTGGGCAAGCTCAGTGTGCCAGGTTAGTTAAAACTGAATTATGAACAAATTGGAAACCAGGGACCTTTACATTACATTCTCAAAGTAAAATCAGCTACCAAGAAACTTTAAGCTTCTGCTCATCTAGCACCATCTTCATGCCACATGAAGGGGGACCTGTCAATGGAGTGGGAAAAATCCTGATTTAGGCACAAAAAAAACCCGAGAAAGAAGCAGAGCTCCAATACTGCACCATGGAAAAAGAGAGACTGAAGGGGGACCTCGCATGGACGCGTGGATAATGGCATGCTCAGTGTGCCAGTCAAAGTTTTGACAAAAGTTTTCCATACCGGGCTCCATCAAATGTCGTCACCCATATGTGACGACATTTGCTTGTCACCCATATGTGACGACATCTGCTTGTCTTAGGAGAATTACTAATGTCTTTCACATTGATAAAAGATATGGATGACTTGTTTTGCTTCTCAACTTCAGAATTACCTTAGCTGAGTGACAGACTTCTATGGCTTTCCTAATTCAAAATACTTCTCAGTGAGTACATTATTTTATTTTGTTGACTGGTTTTCTTTTGTAGTACTTTGTACATATCTTGTTTAAAGTGCCTGTATTTTTGTGAATTTTCGTGACAGTGTCCTCTGCCCCTACTCTCAGAGGTAAGTGAAGCAATTAGAATGCTTGCAAAGTTCTAATTTGCATGAGGCAGAAGGTACAGGTCAATTCGTGGAACATTTGAATTGGTCTCTGCATATAATATGCCAAGAAAAAAACAGTAGAAATAGTGATTTGTATGTCCTGCTTTAAACAACAGAACTACTGACAGGAATGTTCAAGTATGAATATTTGGCAACAAATCTTGTGACGTTTCAAAAGCTTCAAGCACTTCAAATTAACATTCATTCAGTTCAATTTCCCAACCAGTATACCATGGTACACTAGCATGCCACAGAAAAGTTACCAGTTCCTGATGGCTCAGATTTAGACTGGCATCTGGGCTCTGCTTTCAATACTTCACAGCAACAAGAGCAACCAGCAGTGGCTCTTAAATACGTAACAGTCTTTTTAAGCACAATCTACATCACAAGAACTGGAGTGTGGGAATTAATGGGCAGCATGCAAGGCATGGATAGCCAGGCCCTGCTTTGCTTAGGACACACATTGCATACGGTATCTCCTTCTCTTCCCCCTCCTAGGCCACCTCTTTTGAATCCTTCCAGCCTCTGTCTTTATCCCCAGGTTGAGTGAGACAGGAGAGCATGCAATGAGCACTGGATGCGACTCACTCAGAGGGTTGGGAGCAGTGTAAAGGTAACTAATGAGCCAGCTGCCCACATCACATGGACTTCTGTCTTTTTCTACTCTTGTATATAAGAGGAGCTGCTCCATTGTGAAGGATTCATGTGGGTTTCAACACCACCACCCTCCCCACCATTTTAAAATTTGGGAGCGAGAGACTTAAGCATCACTGACTCTTTGGTTAAAAACAATCTGAAAGTAACTTCAAACATCAAGATTTATGCCAACAGAGGTTTCAGCATTGCAAATTTAGCTAATGGTTAAGATCAAACTAGAGGTCACAGCATTGCCCAACAGTCAAAAGCAAAGAATTAGAAATGCAATTTCAAAATTTGCGGCAGTTTTGTGATAGGCCATCTGTTCAAGGCAAATCTGATACGTCCAATAGTTTCATCCAATGGTTCGATTTTTGAACCACTGGCAATTTTTATTGACAATTTTCTGAAACCAGCAGTTTCAAATATGGCTTTGTATATACATGATACTGCACCTTTTTTTTTTTTTTTTTTTTTTTTTAAACACAGAATTTGCCATTTCTTCCAGTTTTGAATTCACAAGTGGTATTAGCCACCATGGATATCAGTACTTTATACTCCAATAATGTTCCTCAACAGGCAGGGTTACCAAGAGCATCCAAGAAACAGAATAAGCGAACAGGTCCTCAAAGGTTTCCTACCGCTTTTATTAAGGATGCAGCACACTTTTGTCACAATTTTTATTCTCAACTTCACAGTGTAGCCATGGTGTCCTCTGCCACCCAGTGTGGCAAACCTTTACAAAGAATCTTTCTAAGAAATAGTCCTCTAAACCAGCGATTCTCAACCAGTGTGTTACGACACATCAATGTGTTGCCAAGCACCAGCTGGTGTGTCGCAACTCCCGGTGTCCCACAGCCCCAGTTATACTTTTTCCTGCCCCTGCAGGCCAATGGGAAACCCTCCTGCTTCCTGGCCCCGCGGGCCAATTGGAAGCCACTTTCCTTCTTCCTGCCCCTGCAGGCCAATCTGAAGCCTCCTCCCTTATTCCTCCCAGTGGATGGAGCAGGAAGAGGGGGGCATCTCATAGCCCGGGTGGGGTTGTTTGAGGGGGGAGCTGGGAGGAGTAGCAGTGTCCAGGCCCGTGGCGCCAAAGAAGCCAGACCTCGTCAAAGCAAGGCCGCCACAGGCTAGAAGTGCTGAAATTAAACACAGCAGTGAGCAACAAAGACGAGGCCAGCCGCATCAGGATTTCCTGTTTCCAAAGTGGCAGGGAACCGCGGCAGTGAGTCGCAAGCACAAAGAGGCTGGTTGTTCCGGGGATTCCCCTCCCGGATGCAACAGTGAGCGCGGCAGAGCTGCAATTAAAGTAAAGGTGGCACTCAGCCATGCTGGTTTAAGATGGGGCAATTGGAGCTCTCAGAGGCCGAAAAGCAGGCAGATGGGGGACCGCGGGAGTCTAGGGATATCCCGGCAGCCAGAAGAAAGGCCTGAGTACCGTGGTATATTTTTCTAAAATAAATGTTTGCTGCTTCAATGCGGCTGAGAAGACAGTGGCAGCACTGGGAAATCTGCCTTTGCGAAATTAAAGGGGCTCTAAGCAAAGTGTGTGTGAGACAGAGACTGCTCGGGGAGGTGAGTGGGTTGTGAGTGAGAGACAGACTGCTCGGGGAGGTGAGTGGGTTGTGAGTGAGAGACAGACTGCTCGGGGAGGTGAGTGGGTTGTGTGTGAGAGACAGATTGCTCGGGGAGGTGAGAGGGTTGTGAGTGAGAGACAGATTGCTCGGGGAGGTGAGAGGGTTGTGTGTGAGAGACAGAGACTGCTCGGGGAGGTGAAAGGGTTGTGTGTGAGAGACAGAGACTGCTCGGAGAGGTGACTGGTGTCTGTGTGTGAGACAGACTGGTCATAGTGTTTAATTTGGGGGGGGGTGAGTGACTTGTTGTGGGCCCTAAAGAGGAGGACTGTGAGGACAGAGCTTCAGCAGCCGTTGCTGCTCCTGGTGTGTGCTTTCAAGGGAAGAGTAGGAGAGTTGCTGGAGAGGGTAACTAAAAATGGCATTTTAAGTTTATTTTTCTTGATTGACTGCCATTTTAATTATTATTATATGATGTGTCTGCTGTTTTCAAATATTGCATTGATATTCGGACAATTTTTAATAATTTTTATGAGTTTTTAATTGTTGGATGTTATTCTGTTCCTCGGCTGTTTTGTAATTATTTATTAGTATAGTTTTACAATTATTTCTGTCTGGGGATCTAAAGCAGCTTGGTTTGTTCTGTTTTCCTAATAGGATGTGTTTTAGTGTTTAGGGCCTGGTTTAGTATTTGCAGTGTTGCCTTTTCATAGGTAGGGTTGTTACTGTTTGAGTGTGTTCCATAATACAGGTGTAATTTTGTGTGGATTAGTTTGTGTGCATTATTGCAGATCCTGGGACTGTGTTAGGTGCTATATTTCTCCAGGTTTGCACCTAATGCAGCTTGGCTTTTTTTGGTTTTCCATTCCAGTTTCTGTCTCCATATTTATAATTTGCAGACTTTCTATACTTGGTGAAGGTCAGTTCTGAGTGTGTGACAGAGGTAAGATATTTTACTAGCATGTAGGCATTTGTATCAATCTTATTTGTTGTGTTTTCTCAATAGGACATGCATTAGTGGTAAATTATTTCCTTTTCATAAGGAAGGCTATTGTGCCTGGTAGTTAAGGAAGTTTGTTTTGCTTTTACCGAGGTGTCTTCAGAACCAGAATATCTTTTTTTGTGTGGTGAGTTGTAATGCCCTAGTTCTGCTCTGCATCCATTGTTGGGAGTCAAGGAAGTTTCAGTGGATGCAGAATGTATGTTTACATTTAGCCCCGTGACGGTCACATGTTCAGGGTGTCACGCATATGAGAACCATCTGTCAGGTGTGTCCGGGCCGAAAAAAGGTTGAGAACCACTGCTCTAAACATCGGAATGGTGGAGCAAAATATAGAAATGGTAGAGATATATTAATAAAAAAAAATTTTTGGTTTTTGGGGGGTTTTTTTATTTGGATGGAATCAGCAATGGAACTGACCACTTTCCATGATCAGTTAAATAGCCAAGATCCTAATCTGCATTTTGCATTAATGTGGCATTAAACTGAAATTTCTTTTTTAGATGTCACAGTACAATTCAATCAGGAGAGATTTGATACCACAGTTTTTGATAAAACCTACAAATAGGAACAATTTCCTTTGATTTGAGAGTCACCATCCTCGTTCATTCAAAATGGGTTTATCAGTAGGTCAATTCTTTCGAATTCGGAGGATTTGAACCAATAAAGAAGAGTTTAAAAGACAAGCTCAGATGTTGATGGTAAAATTTCAGGCATGTGGTTATCCAATTTGTGTTGAGAAAGGCATATAAATAAGCTCTTTATTCAGATAGAGAGGCTCTTCTTTCAAAGTGAAATCTGATCAACAGAATATTATGTACATAATAGAGTACAGTGAGAGTGGATGAAAGCAGAGTTGCTTACCTGTAACAGATGTTCTCTGAGGACAGCAGGATGTCAGTTTTCACACATAAGTGACATTATCCAACAGAGCCTGTCACGGAATTTTGATCTCAAAGAATCTAGAACTTTCAGCATGCTCTACTGAGTATGTGCAGCTGCAGTTATTTACCTGTCCCCTAGGCAGAGCCCCTCAGTCCATGAAATAGCTAAAACAAGGAGACCCAACTCACAGGGGAGGCAGGTGGGTTTCATGAAGACTGACATCCTGTTGTCCTCCGAGATCATCTGTTACTGGTAAGCAACTATTCTTTCTCAGAGGACAAGCATGATGGAAGTCCTCACACATAGGTGAATCCTTAACTACAGACTGCCCAAAACAGGACAAAGTAGGAAAAAGCAAGTTTGCTTACCGTAAACGGTGTTTCCGTAGATAGCAGGATGAATTAGCCATGCTGTCATGGGATCTGTCAATCAGGTCCGGGAGGCGGAGCTTGTTAAGCAGAGGTTAGTTTTTTGTTCCCGCGCAGGGAGTAACGGTCTCTCCTCAGTCTATGATTAAGTAGTAGTTGTAGAAGAAGGCGTGACAACCAGGGAGGAGGGTGGGTCCAGCATGGCTAATTCATCCTGCTATCTACGGAAACACCGTTTACGGTAAGCAAACTTGCTTTTTCCCGTCAATAGCAGGGCTGAATTAGCCATGCTGTCATGGGAGTCCCAAGCTCCCGATCACATTAGGTGTAATGATGCCAATTGGAACGTGATCGACTAATTGTGGTTGTCACCATGAAGGGTTGACACCGATTGTAGGATTGCTAAACCTAGCTTCGTATCTGTGTTTTCTTGTTGATCAAGGCAGTAGTGCGCTGTGAAGGTATGGATCGATGACCATGTAGCTGCTTTGCAAATGTCTATGGGTGGTACATTCCGAAGGTGGACCATGAAGTTGAAAGGGCACGTATCTCATGAGCTTTGGGCACGAAGAAAGGTGCGAATTTCGCTTGTTGTAACAGAATTGAATGCATTGTACTAGCCAACTGGAAATCGTACGCTTTGAAACTGGTAGACCAGGTGCCTTTGGGTCGAACGAGAGAAATAATTGAGAAGCCCTAGAGTCCACCTTTGTTCTTTGTATGTAGTACTCTATCGCTCTTTTACAGTCCAGCGTATGGAGTAACCTTTCTCTTTCGTTTGCATGAGGCTGAGGAAAAAAGGTTGGCAACTCGATGTTCTGATTAAGATGGAATTGGGAAACTACCTTCGGCAAGAAAGAAGGATGCGTCCTGAGAATTACCTTCCGATGAAAAAACTGCAAATATGGAGAATAGTGGACTAGCGCTTGTAGTTCACTAACTCGTCATGCCGACGTTACTGCAACTAAAAATACCACCTTCCACATTAGATACTTTATATGTGCTGAGTGCATGGGTTCAAATGAAGGAAGCATGAGTTGTTCCAAAACTATGTTGAAGTGCCATGGAACTGGAGGCTTGGCAATGGGAGGTCGTAAACGGGAGAGTCCTTTGATAAAACGAGAGAGGAGTGGGTGATTAGATATTGAAATTTCGTTGAAAGGCCTGTGGTAGGCACCAATGGCACTGAGATGAACTATGATAGATGACGTTGCCAGACCATCAGTATACAAATTATAGAGATAGTCTATAAGCTGCTCCGGAGGGCAGTCCAATGGTGAAATGTTATGGGCCATGCACCACGAGGTGTAACGCTTCCATTTGCAGCTGTAGTTTTTCCTTGTGGAGGGCTTTCTAGATTGTATCAAAATAAGTTGTGCATGTCGCGATACATTTTTGTTCCGTTAAAAGGAGCCGCTCAGCCTCCACGCTGTCAAGTGGAGGGAAGCATGTAGAGGGTGTAGAAGTGTTCCTTGTTCCTGAAGGAGCAGGTCTGGCCGATTCGGAAGACGTATTGGCGGTTCCTGGGATAACTGGAGAAGTTAACTGTACCATGGTTGTCTTGGCCATACCGGAGCTATTAGAATCAATTGAGCCTTGTCCTCTATGCACTTCTGAAGAGTTCTTGTGATGAGGGGAATGGGCGGGAAGGCGTATAGCAGGCCCGTCGACCATGGAATTAGGAATGCATCTTGCGCTATCCGTATGGTGCTGGGCCAAATGGAGCAAAAGCTTTGTACCTTGGCGTTGAGTTCCGTTGCAAAAAAGATCGATCGATGGGGTTCCCCATGTCTGGAAGATCCCCTGGGCTACTTCTGTGTTGAGCGCCCAATCGTGTGGGTGGAAGATTCGGCTTAACTTGTCTGCTCGAGTGTTTGTCATTCCCGGGAGGTAAGTTGCTTGTAAATGAATGCAATGTTGATGAGCATGCTGATAGATGATTAATGTCTCCTTGCAAAGGGGCCAGGAACCCGATCCCCCCTGCTTGTTGATGTAGAACATAGCTACTTGATTGTCCGTATAAATCATGACTCTGCGGCCCTGTAGATATATCTGAAATGCTTGTAATGCATTGCGAATTGCTCTGAGTACCAATAAATTGATTTGTAGAGTTTGTTCTGGTACTGTCCAGAGGCCCTGCGTCGCGTAGACTTCGAGGTGAGCTCCCCAGCCCTTCCGTGACGCATCAGTAGTGAGAACTGCATTGTAGTTGAGTGTGCGGAATAGCAATCCCTTTGATAGAGTTGAATGGAGTAGCCACCATGCTATGTCCTTCTTCATTTCTGTGAAGGTGGCCGCAGAAATGTGCCCCAGTACTACTAGCACTTGCCTCGCCAACGGAGTGTGAATGCTGTTCAATTGTAGTAGGAGTTGACGTATCTGTAGTTGTCTGTCCAATGGCAGATAAGCTCTGGACTGAGTCGTGTTCAAATGTGCTTCTATAAATTGTATCTGTTGTGTGGGTTGCAGATGTGATTTGTGAAAGTTGATTACTAATCCCAACATTTGTAAGCACCGTATGACTTTGTAGAGATGGTTTAGTAAAAGTTCCTGAGTCGATGCTACAATGAGCCAGTCGTCCAGATAAGAGAAAATTGTTATGCCCTGTTGTCTGAGGTGAGCCACCACCACTACCATGCATTTGGTGAATACTCTGGGTGCAGCTGATAACCCAAAGGGGAGAACTCGATATTGGTAATGATGTTGATTGAAACGAAAACATAGGTAACGCCAAGAGGAGAAGTGAATTGGAATGTGAGTATACGCATCTTTGAGGTCGATGGAGCACATCCAATTGTTGGGCTGTAGGAGAGGAAGAATCGATTTTAGAGATACCATCTTGAATTTCTCTTTGATCAGGAATCTGTTGAGTTCCCGGAGGTCTAGGATAGGGCGCAGGCCTCCGGATTTTTTGGGTATCAGGAAGCATGGGGAGTAAAACCCTTTGTTCTGTTGAGTTTGTGATAAGATTCTGACAGCCTGCTGTTGGAGTAGACTGGATATCTCGTGCGCGAGCTGTTCTTGAGGTCTGAGGTTTCGTCTGGTGGAAAGGTGAGGTAAACACGGTGTTGTTGCAAACTGAAGTTGGTATCCCTGACGTACAATATCGAGTACCCACTGATCTGATGTTATCTGTTCCCATATCGGGAGGCACGACTGTATCCTCCCCGGTGGTGTTACAATGTGTGGTGGTGGCTAGAAGTTCAAAAAGATTGTGCAACTTTTGTAGTAGTCTGTTGTTGAGCAGATGGACGAGAAGGCCTTGGCTTCCCTCTACGAGGTATCTGGGGCTGTTGTTGCTGCTGATGCTGTTGCGGTCTCTGGTATGTCAGATAGGACTGCGATCTGAAAGACTGGTATGACCTATACGGTCTGCGACCGTACGAAGGACGCTTGTTGTACGGATAATACTTTTTGGATGGTATGTAAGATGGCTGGGTCTGCAAGGACTGCACTGCTACCGCCTCATCTTTCAGCCTACCCACAGTCTCTTGCAATCTTGCACCGAAGAGGTTATCTCCCGTGCACGGGAGATTGGACAGCTTCTCATGTACATCTTCTCTAATGGAGCTAGACCGTAACCATGCTGTTCTACGTGCGGCGACTGCTGTTGCCGATGCTCTGGATGAAGTTTCCATCCCTTCGTACACGGAACGGAGTAGATGTCTCGTGCATTCCTCCATGTCGTGAAGGGTGTGGGGCGGTTGGTCACCGGTCGAGGAAAAATACCCCTTTTGTAGCCTGGATACACTCGTACAGGTACTGCACCATGTAGAACTGATAATGCATAATCCGTGTTGTGAGCATTGCATTTTGATAGACTTTGCGTCCCACCTCATCCAAATATCTGTTGTCTCTTGTAGGTGGGTATGTAGAATGGGTTTTAGTTTTCCTAAACCTTTGCATCGCAGACTCTACTACTACCGATTCATGAGGGAGCTGTGGAAGAGCGTAAGGTGGGTCTTTTTTCATTCGGAATTTCATATCCGATTTCCGGGAAACCGCTTGTAAGGATTGTGGGGTTTCCCAAGATTTCAACAGAAGTTGATGGAGGAGATCGTGTGGTGGCAGTGCCATAGGTTCTCCCAGAAGGTCGAATATTTTCAGGAGACCGAGTGTTTCTGATCTTGGATCAGGTTCTTTTTGTGTTTGTAATTGAAGGATAGTGCCCAATTTCTCCAGGAATCTGGGATAAGATGGATCTTTGGGTGGGGAGTATGGTTCCTGTGGTACCTCTGGAGGGTCCAAAGGAAAACCAGATGATGATGCTGTAGAAATGGAAGGAGATAAAGAACACTCAGAGATCTGTGCTTGTTTTGGTGACTGCTTTGGGCTACCTTATATCAGAGGGGTAGGTGATGCAGTCTGTGGGTCCTTAGGTGGTGTAGAGATAGATTCGATCTCCGAATCTTGTCGTGGCTTTCCCATGGTAAATGATGATTCTAGAGTTTCGTAGAATGTAGCCAGTGATTGAGACAGTAGCGAGAAATCCTCTTTAGTAGCAGGAGGCATATCCCGCTTACTTCTGTCCCTTGTTGTAGATCTCGAGGGTATAACAGTAGTTTTGTCTCTTTTTGTAGAATTTCTGGATGATGACCTGGATGAAGTGAGGCATATAGGAGAGTGTGAGATCTGGTCTTACGACGTGAAGTTCCAGATGACCTAGAGGTGGAAGGGCTGATAGCCCTGTCTCCCGTACGTTGTATTGCTTCATGTTGCGAATGATGTTTATGCCTGTGTTTATGGCCTTGTAATTGGGCCTGGACATGTCTCTGTTTTTTTAGCAGGCTCTAACGTGATCAGATACACTGGAGGTAGACCTTGACAGAGTCTGACGTTTACGCTTATGCGTTTCTTCATGTTTGTGAGTATCTGTCGACTCTCTAACCCCTCTGGTCGCACCAGACAGAGAATATAATTCACGGTTGCGTCCAGTCGAAACTGTGATCAATCTTGTATTTCCAGCATCGTCTTTGGCGCATGTATGTCTGTACGCGGCGCCATAGGTGGGATCGGCGCCGCATGAAGTCTGGAAGTAGGCGGCACCACAGTGCGCCCTGATGTTGTTGACGCTATCTGCCCCGATGGTGTTTGTTCTCCACGGCGTGGCGATGGCACCATGCCGCGCGGTGGTGGGGTCAGCGCCTTGGTACGGTGCGGTGATTGTGTCGGCACCGTCTGGAACGTGGATGACATCGGCGCCATTAACGGTGTCAGCGCCGTCCCCTGCACCGAGGGGCGTGGCGCTGATGATGGCGCATACGCTTTCCGCGCCTTTTTTCTCGGTGCCGTTTCCCCTGCGCCGTGCTTCGGCCTTTTTGTCGGAGTATGGCGCAGCATGGTCTCCGGGCCTTGCGCCGAAGCCCTATGCTCTTCGGACCCGTGTCAGGACGATGGGGAGCGAAAGTCTGATCGATGGCGGTCAAGGGAGTCAGAGCCCTTATCCCCTGTTACCTTCCGCTGCTCCTTGGTCGATTTGTCCCATGAGGCCACCCTGCGAGTCTAATGCGAAGGTTTCTTCACCGGGCCCGGTGAAGAATGGGCTTCCGACGGATCCGAGTGGCTGAGTAGCTCTTTGAGCCTATAGGCCCATTGTTTCTTCGCTCTGGGGGACATGCGGGCACAGTGTTCGCAATCCTCCATGTCATGAGAGATGCCAAGGCAATGGTAACATCTGTCATGACCTTCTGTGAGAGACATTACCTTGCCGCATCGACATCTTTTAAATCTGGATTTAGACATTGTTCTTCTCTTCATCTTCTTTCTTGAGAGATCTGGCTCCGCGTGCGATCCCGCGCACAGAAAAGACAGACTGAGGAGAGACCGTTACTCCCTGCGCGGGAACACACACGCAGCCGCAGAGGGAACAAAAAACTAACCTCTGCTTAACAAGCTCCACCTCCCGAACCTGATTGACAGATCCCATGACAGCATGGCTAATTCAGCCCTGCTATCGACAGGAAAACCCCATAGTGCTGACGGAACCACCTTTTTTGCACATGGGTCAGCCAGCCTACAAAGGGCTCTAGGAGGGAAAAAGAGTTCGGTTCTACACAAAAGAGACCCATAGGACAGACAGAGACAAAACCAGAGGTGCAGCATAGGCGCCTAAGGCAGGGGAGTGATACAAACTCAAGGCAAGAAGTACACTGTGCCTCACAGAAAGTAGTGCAGTCAGAGCTCCCAACAGTGAATCCTGACAAGCACCAGTAGGCCTAGATCTACCTGTGGTGCAGAAAAAGTAACAAAATTCAACCAAGAGTAAAGCTCTTGGATGAAGACCACAGAGTTTCCTCCAGTGTCACATGAGAACCAAAAACCTGGGCTAAGAAAGCCCTCCAAAAAAGAAGACTGATTCGCCAGCAGCTGAAGTGGAAAACCAAAATGCATTTGCCTATGAACACCCGATGTTTGGCCGATAGCCACAACATGCATAGAAAAACTAGCAAATACTGACGAATAGGTGGCAGAACATCAGGGTCTGTGGCAGATTCTACCTGCTGAACACTACAAGACAAATTCTGACCCACCAGGTCAGAAGGCATGGAACCAAGAGTGTCAAAGAATGGAAAGAGCTACCGGACTAACGGAATCGCTACACTAAGATCCCAAGCATGGATGGTGAGCTGCAACCGAAGCACACCCCATCCCACATTTCTATTAACAGGTATATCCTCCCCCTTGGCGGGATAAGCTCAGGCGAAAAGTAAAATATCTTAGGTCAATCAAGCGAAGTACAGAAAGCCAAAAGGTAGTACCAGCCCAAATAAGACCAAAAAACAGGGAAAGGATGTTATACCATTCCCTGAAGGTAAACAGGAAGACAGGACAGTCCACGCCACAGCAACTTTTTCAACATCCTGACTGGAAGTCAGAAGAAATGACACATACAAGGAAGCAGACCCTGGGGCTACAGGAAACAAAAGAAGCCACTAGGCTGTGTAATCAACGCTGGGTAACAGCCTAAAAATACTCCCCCAGCCGATTTCAGCACGGATTTGCTACCAAGCTGACCTCTCTGTAGACAGAAATAACATTAACTGAGAGCGAACTTCCCAAGAAAGAAATCTAGAACCTCTCCACCAAGAGATAAAACAGGGATGGTGCAAAAGCCAGCCCCCATAGAAAGCAGAATTGCTTACCTGTAACAGGTGTTCTTCAAGTCAGCAGGATGTTAGCCCTCACACATGGGTGGCTTCATCGTATGGAGCCCAGCACAGAATTTTGATCTCAAAGAATCTAGAGCTTTCAGCATGCCCTACTGAGCATGTGCAGCTGTAGTCATCATCCTCTAGGCCAGAGCTTTCCAAAGTGTGTGTCGCGACACTTTAGTGTGTCGCCTGCAGTGTGCCGGTGTGTCGCGCAAGCCCGGTGCACGTGACACACCGGCAAGTGGGAGCCAATGCGGCCGCCGGTGGACCTCATCCCACTGGCGGCTGAGTAGTAAAGTATCGCTGTGCTGTGTGCCGGAGACGCACAGCAGGAAGATCAGCGGGGCCGTGGTGGAGCTTATGTCACCACGGCCCGAAGAAAAATGTCACGCAGGTGCTCCTCCTCCTTCCTGCCCACGCGGCCCCGGAAGAAAAATGTTGCCGGAGCCGCGCGGGCAGAAAGCAGGAAGAGCAGGTGCTCCGCCTCCTTTCTGCCCTCGCGGCCCCGGAAGAAAAATGTTGCCGGAGCCGCGCGGGCAGAAAGCAGGAAGAGCAGGTGCTCCGCCTCCTTTCTGCCCGCGCGGCCCCGGAAGAAAAATGTTGCCGGAGCCGCGCGGGCAGGAAGAGCAGGTGCTCCGCCTCCTTTCTGCCCGCGCGGCCCCGAAAGAAAAATGTTTCGGAGCCGTACGGGCAGGAAGGAGGTGGAGCATCAGCCACGTGCAGAAGAGAAGCAGGCCAGGTAGCAGGGTCTCCACCGCAGATCGGCCCAAGAAGATCAGAGCCGCTGCAGAGCCCATCCTGCAGCAACCCGTGAAGAGGAGACTCAGAGGTAAGAGAGAGGCTGAGGGCCCGATGAGTTGTGTGCGTGTATGAGGTGCGTTGAGAGATTGGGTGCCTGTATGAGGTGAGTTGAGAAATTGGGTGCCTGTATGAGCTGAATTGAGAGATTGGGTGTGGGAGTGAGGACCTGAATGTTTGCAGAGACAGCATGTGAGAGTGTGTGTGTGTGTGAGAAAGACAGCATGTGGGAGTGAGAGCCTGTGCTTGAGCACGACAGCATGTGGGAGTGAGAGAGAGCGTGGGTGTGTGAGAGTCAGACAGCATGTGCAAGAGAGAGACTTGTGTATGAATTATTGTATGAGAGAGAGCATGTGACAGTGAGAGCCTGTGCTTGAGCAAGACAGCATGTGGGAGTGAGAGAGCCTGGGTGTGTGAGAGTCAGACAACATGTGCAAGAGAAAAACCTGACACAAAACCGATTAGAAAACTAAGATCAGACAGCAAAGGTAAAAAAAAAAGAAATAAATTACTTTTTACTGATTGGCACATGTAATCTTTGGTAATGTGCAAGAGTGGCATTTTCTCCATGCGGATCTCACAATGTACGAGATCAACATGGAGGAAGTGGAAGCCCACGGGGCCTGCACAGAGGAGGCAGCAGAATGGGCTTCAGTGCCAATAGCAGCAATCAGCGCCTCCCAAATAGCTATGTAGCAGCAGTGACAGTGGCAGCAGAGGAATGAGAGAGGCTCCGAGGTTGCTGGCAAAAGAAAGAGAGGGGGTCTGCCTTTAGTGTGTGCATGTGTATGAATGGGAGTCTGCCTGGGGGTGTATGTGTGTGACTGCATGGGTGCCTGCCTGAGGGTGTGTCAGTGCATGAGAATGTATGGGTGTCTTCCTGGGGTTTGTATGTGTGAGAATAGATGCCAGCCTGTGTGTGGTGTATGTGTGTGTGTGTGTGAGTGAGAATGAATGTGTGCATGCCTGGGGGATGGTGAGGGAGTGGTGTGAAAATGAATGGGAGCCTGCCTGGGGGTCAGTTTCAGTGTGTGAGAATGACTGGGAGCTTGCCTGGGTGTGTGTGTTTGTGTGAGAATGATTGGGAACTTGCCTGGGTGTGTGTGTATGTGAGGGAGCCAGAGCGAGTGTGTATGAGAAAATCCAGGGGAGTAAGAGTTTGTGTGTGGAGGGGGAGAGAGTGTCTTAGAGCCTGAGAGTGTGTCAGTGTCTGTGAGAGCGAGAGGTTATGGTGGGTATAAGAGCATGAATGTGTATGTATGTGACAGTGTATGTGTGAGAGAGAATGGACATGTGAGTCTTGTGAGAGAGGATAACCTCCTAATCCTGGACAATATCAGGGTGACTGGAAATCAAGAACTCCCACGTATGTACAGCAGGGGCTTTTTAAAATCCTTATTAGTTTTAATTATTGGGTGTTATTTGATATATGTGCTGTTTTGAAATATTTTATTGGTGTTTGGGAAATTGTAAAAAATGTATATGATTTTAATTAATAGAAATTCTATTTATCAGTAGTTTTAAAATGTTCTTTTATTAGTATGGTTTTACTATTATAACTGATGCTTTGTTTTTTGATTTTATTTGTTTTATGAGGAATGGTGGTTCTGTTTTTCCATTGTTAATACACAGAGTCTGGCTTCTTGGGGTTTCCATTTCAGTTTTTGTTTAATTTGTGCTCCTTTATTTTGTATTCTGTATTTGGTGAGGGTCTGTCTCTGCTCTGTGTGTGTGTGACCATGATGAGAGATTCTGCTAGCATAGGGATCTATAGCAATCGGGTTTGTTTTGTTTCCTCAGTAGGTGGTGTATTTGTATTCTAGGACCCAGTGTAATATTTACCTTTGCGTTTTCACAGGTAGGGGTATTGTTGTTTGAGTCCTTGGTGTTATTACTGTTATGTTACAATGGGATTGCAGTATAGATTTTGAGTGTATTTTTTGCGAGGTTTTATTTTAGTTCACAATGTGCCTGGCAGAGGAAGGTGTTTGTGCTGCTGTTACTGTGAGGTGACACCAGCCTTTGAAAATATCTTTTACTATGATGAGCTGTAAGGGAAACATCCAAGCTCCATTGTTTGGGGGAATTTCAGTGGATGCACAGAGTTACAGAACTGGAGGTGCAGGATTTATATTGACATTCTGTCCCTTCCTATAAATTCCAGACTTCACTCTCATAGCCAAATAGAATTAGTTGAATGAGGCTATCAAAACTGGCCAGCTTTTTAAAATTATGCAGAAGACCCTTTGGACTTTCTTATTAACACCAAATATTCAAATCTGTGTTCATCCCATCAAGCTCATATATCTCATTAAAGAGGTAAATTGAATAACACAATAACTTTGTTTTATTATTGTTACTCATAAATTAGAACAATAACATTAATCTTGGAATATTATATAGTTTTAATATAAATGAAAGGTTTTCACAAGATAGGTTGTGTCGTGAAACATTTTATTATGTATATATTTAAGGAAACATACATAAATTGTCGAAATACATTTCATTCGTTTAACCTTTAACCTCCGGTTTGCTAGTAGACTGAATTACTGTGTCCCGAAATTATGTTTGTCTAAAAAGTGTGTCACCAACATGAAAAGTTTGGAAAGCTCTGCTCTAGGCAGTCCCTCAGTCCATGATATAGCTGATACATCGAGAAACCAACTCCCAGGGTAGGCAGGAGGGTAATGTGAGGACTAACATCCTGCTGTCCTAGGAGAACGCCTGTTACAGGTAAGCAACTCTGCTTTCTCCTAGGACAAGCAGGATGGTATTCCTCACATTTGGGTGAATCCCTAGCTCTAGGCTGTCCGAGCAGGACAAAGTGGGAAACCGCACAGTGCTGGAGCACTACCTCCCTCCATTGCCTGACAGGCAGCCGACAAACCAGGGGTGCAGAAGAAGAGTTCGGTTCTACTAAGAAAGCCATAGAAAAGACTGAGACAAACCCTCATGCGTAGCAGGGATGCCTAAGGCAGAGGAGCGATGCGAGTGCAGCAGAATCAAACTCCACATCATGGAAAAACAGTACAACAGGGTTCCTGATAAGTAAACCCCGATAAAAACAGTGGATCTCTGGGTCCTTCCTGGATACAGGAAGGACCCAGAGATGTAAACAAGAGACACTCTTGGATAAAAACCGCAGTTTCCTTCAGTGTTAAAAAAACAACCGAAAAGCAAACTGGGGCCCGACAGCTCTCCAGAAAGAAACTGATGTCCACAGACATGCAAACAATCAAATGTATCTGGAGAAGAGTGCCCAGGTTTGGCTGGTAGGCCAAATGAGCAGAAGAAACCCAAGCAATGCTTGGTAGAACAAGCAACAAACCTAGCTGACCGCACAGGGCAGAGTCAAGGGTTTCAAGGGATAAGAGATAATCCTTGAAACAGACCTGTAGCCCAAAACTCCAGAGCAGTGAGATGAGATAGGCCTGAAACTCACTCAAGAGCACCTGTGAAAACTGGTTCATCTATCCTGTCACAGGAACGCAAGGGGAGCAGGAAGGCCCTTTGGGCAACCTAGAGAAGGAGAAAAACTAAGGCAGTATTGACCAGAGAATACAAAAATAAGTGGAAAAAAATGTGGTATATCCTTCCCTGCAGCAGGTATAGAGAGATATACCATGGGCACCTTAGCTTTACCTCCCCTCCCAACAATCCAATCGTAAGTCAGAAGGAGCGAAGAATACAAGGAGGCAGACTGGTGGACTGCCAGGGCAAGCACAAGTTGCCCGGTTGTCTATCAACCCCAAGCGAACAACTCACTGCCAATACCAGCAGGAAGTAACCCACTGAGATAGAGCCCTCAGTCTTCTTAAAACAGCGGAAACAGAGCGATTGCCCCAGGGAGAAATCCCGAAGGCTCCACTAGGAGACGGGAAGCCAGGGAGTCGCAATCGCAACCTTAGGTCGAACATGATTTCATTACCAGCCCAGAAACCCGAAGGACATCAGGGCAGGCCCAAGGCGATCTTGGAACAGAGTACCAAACACCCAGCTGAGGTATGAGTACCCCAGCCATGAATGCATATACTTCCCCTCCTAAGGGAGCACATGGTCCAGCAATCAACAATGTTGCATGACCCAGGACTCCTCTGTCCGCAGATAGGGTAATCCCCCTTTTTCAGGAAGAATAGCTTGCACACTACCGTGAGCAGAGGGCAGTGTCTCTGTTGCAGGCTACTCGGCCTCCAACTCTCATATGGACATGGCAAAAGGGTGAAAGGCACGATTGCCCAGCTGATGAACTGAAATGCTTTTCACAGAGGAGGGTCCCGCAGGCAAGAATGACCGACGATAGCGATCCTTAAGAAAGACACGCACAGAGTCCAGCAGATACCAAAGTGACTCCAGAACAGGAGGAAACCTGGAGGGTCATCGGGGAGCAACACTGGACAGGCTCCCTCATGGACAGACCTGCTGAGTCTTAGAGCACCCAAGAGAGAGTGCTATCCTCAATTATTCTTGGGGCTGGTGCCAGTCAGAGCAATGTCATCCCTTTTCCAAGAACGGAAAAAGAGGGATGCCCCTCAAAGGGGTGTATAGTCACGCGTCCAGAGGAGCACCCGAAAGGAGTTGCACTGGAACCCAGTCAAATCTCCTCCTTCCAGAGGGGAGAGGGAAGCAGCGGGATTGGGGCTTCCTGATCCCGAAAGACCTAGCAACTCCCCGAAGGAGAGCGGAGGTACAATCACTGATGCTGAGGTGTTGAAGCGACCAACCTACCACAGGCAGCCAACCTCGAATAGGAAAGTTCGCCACTGCAATCCCCGGAGGGGCCCCAGCTAAAGACAGTCCAATGACCGCCACTGCCATTCCCCGGCCTCCAAGGAGACACGCCGATGCAGAGTATCAGGACCCCGGATCAGAGAAAAAAATTTTTTTTCAGGGTCAGAGCCCCAGGGACCATTCTACAAAAAAGGGAAGCCAGACATGGTAGAGGTCGAAAGACACATTCATCTGCTGAGAAAGGAGAGGACTCCCAAGCCACTCGCTCTATGTCCACTCTCCTCAGGATCTGACCAGGAATGCAGTCCTAGGTCAGTCCTGAGGCTGCGGAACACAACCTGTTGTGACCACCCAGAGGGAAAAAAACCCACACACAAACACAAATACCTAAGTGGCAGACAGCAACTGGAAGCCCTCCACTGCGAAAGCACGCTGGGCAGAATTCATGCGGTTGTAACCCATCCAAGGATGGCAGCACACCTATGGATCCTAAGCGCCGTGCCTGTGGGAGAAATCCCACAGCCAGTGAGGACAGAGAACCACATGCCAGAATCGGTGGCTACACTCCGCCCCACAACCAAGCACAGAGTGTATAAAGACACCTCCCCCGCCAATGCTCCTCAGCACTATGTGGTGCAGACTGATGCAGAGGCTGAGATCATTATGAAAGATGGCAGAACCCTAGTATGGCTGACAACTGCAGACTGGGAGAATGCTGTCTGCCAGCTTCCAAGGCACTTGGAACAGATGCCTTATCTTTCCCAACTGCGCAAGCTGTGCGTCAGTGTCACAGTAACTCCAGTGGAGCAGAGAGAACAGTGTGACGACGGCGTCCCCAGCACCACTGGTGCTCTGGGTAAGGCATGGTGGAGGGTGGCAGTCTATAGCATCTCACCCTCAGTACCTGATAACGCTTTGAGAGGCGGGCCCTCGAAACTGCGTTGGAACTGGCTCACCTGCAAGTCCCACAGGGAATGACGTCAGTGAAGTCCCTGGCAATCGCAGGTGCTTATGGAGTACTACAGACATGTCCTGCAATCTCAGACTGCAGCCACTGGTATCCAGAGCAGTGAAAATGCCCATAGGGCCCACGGTGCTTTCATGCTCACCAACGCAAAGCCACCATCAGGCACCCAAGACTGTGCACCCAGGGCTTTGACTGCGCTAAACCAAACTATAATCAGTTTGACGGTAAATAGCACCATCCCTGGCACCACAGGTGCCCACGGATGTCGACCGCCTGAGGGCCCTTACTGGGACTTGGCCTGAAGGTATCGACCAAGGAAGCCATGGGCATCTGTGGGGAGAGGCCCTATAGTCCACTCACAGGTCACCAGGGCCAAAAAACAGATAACCACATCCGGGGGTGTCGATGCTGCAAGCTCAATGGCTTCGCAAGCATTACGGCTGACAAGAGCCTCGCTAGTGCCCATTAACATTAATGGTGTGCGTATCCTGGTGGGGCCTCAAATGCTGGGATCATCGGCTGAAGGGACAGCTCTGAGCTTCTCAGTGTTCTGTAGCGGACACCACCCAGGAGCCTTGAGGGCACCGGACCACTGTGAACGGATGCACCAGCGCACCAGGGTGCATTGAGTAGATGGCTACCCCTGCGATCAATCCATAAGAGGCCAAAAACCCTTGCCATTCTAAGGCTGCAGGGACACACAAAGACTTCATAGAGTCCCAGCGGTCGATGGCCATAGGAGCGACAAGGGTGCTCAATGGCAAACCCAGTGCCTGGTCGGTAGAGCTCAACATAGTCGAGGCCGTAATGAGAGGCATCAGTAGTCCGAAAGCTTCTATAGTGGCCCCACTCCTTGAAGGCCTTGAGGGAGTCAATAGTATTGGGTCAGCACTGCATCGTGATGGCACTGAGATCATGCTGGCAAAGCAGCCACATACCTAGACAACCTAGTGGAGGGCTGCGGCATCAAGGGTACGCACCTTGATGGCATCGAGGGCTGCCACAGCATCCATGCTACACAACTCGATAGCATCAACAGCCTACTACCGCTTCGACCTTGACAGCCCTGAGGATGGCCATGCACACATCTTGATGAGTCAAGGGCATCGATGGCATAGAGGGCCCCTCGGGCATTAAGAGCACCACAAGCATCGAGGGCACAGCGGCATTGATGGTACCATGGTCAGCACAGCACTGAGTGCAGCAAGAGCACCAAGGCATCAAATGCAGCGAGAGCACAAAGGTTTTGAGTGAACCAAAGGACACCATGGCGAGAGCACCGAAGGCACCATGACATCAAGTGCATCGACAGCAGCATGTCAGAGTGCATCAAGGGCACGAGTTCGCCAAAACTCGGCACTGAAAGCACTACAGGCACCGCAGCACCAATGACAGCGTGGTATCGAGGCATCAGCGGCATCAAGGGCGTCATCTTGCGCTGTACTCCGCCCCAATGCCCAAGCCGGTGCAACGAGACCTCAGTTCCACCAATGCCGATGGCACAGAAAACCACTATGGCATTGTGGGCGGTCATGTGCCTCGATGGCAACCAAAGTGACCCTGGAGCTTGACAGCGTCAAGGGTGACCATGGCACTGGTCACAGCTGTTCACGGGCAACCGTTCATGGGCATGGCACCGAAATGTGGCAGCAAGCTGCTAGCCCAGGCTTCACTCACCCTCTCTCCCAGGGAGACTGCATTGCTAAAGCTGGCAAGCAGGAGGGGAGGCAACGTCATGCAGGGCTCCAACCCGTGGATACTATTTCCTGAGATGTGGGGAAGATGAATTCTCCTGCCCCCCCAACAGGAATGGCATGGTCCTCGAGCCTTCCACCAACTGAATCCATCAATGCTGATTGATCAGAGAACCACCATGGAACTCCAGCCCATGTAGAACTCAGGCGAGTCCCCAGGCTCAGCGGCCTACGTGGATCACTGCCGAATTGCATAAGTCAGAACTGTCAGCACCGTGGAAAAAGAGAAAAAACAGACAGAGCAGGGAGAGAACACAGAAATAAAACCTGAAGGAGCAAGTTGGGGGGTTTTTTTGGTGGGTTTTTTTTGTTTTTTGTTTTTTAAGTAACAGACTTTGCCAGGCTGCACAGGGGAAAGCCCACCATGCATCCGGCAGACAGTTGGTAAAAAGAGGAAAAATAGAATAAAACTACTTTAAGAGAAAAAGTAAGAAAATAGCTGCAGCTCTAGAAAAAATCACTTACAAAAACTGAGAAGAGAGAAAAGCTTAATACTGTATGCACACGGCTTCTGCAACCACACAACTCCATGGAAAAAAGACTGAGGGACTGCACATGCTCAGCTGAAAGCTCTAGATTCTTTGAGATCAAAGTTCCATTCCAGGCTCCATCCAATGATATTACCCATGTGTGAGGACTACCATACTACTTGTCCTAAGAGAAACAGGACTTCCTCACTACCCTGAGGAAGATTCCTCCCCCTCAAAGCATTCAAGATTTTCCAATTTATTAGATAATACCAAGTTCTTCTTCATTAAGGATTCCTGTAATGGTGAACATAATAATCAATCTCTTGCTTGAGCTTGTTAATCTGTTTATATTTTTTTAAACCTCCATTTGAACACAGTTTTCCAAACCTAAGGATTTTACAACCAAAAGGTTCAACTGTGCTGTAACAGAATGCCCAAGAGCCTTCTATGGCTTCTCAAATGGATTCAAACAAAGGACACAATCAAGGAAAAAACTTCCATCGCTATTCTCGGATTTTGAGTAGCAGGAACAGCCCCTAAATCACTGATTTTTTCCTGAAGCAGTGCAGACACTCCATGATAGCCCAGTTTTCTCTGCCTGGTATACTGTCATGTCAGAGTCATCTGCCGACATGTCCAGAGACTGGGTCAGTTCCCAGGCTGCAGCCGGATTGATGGGGGGCGTTATAACAATTGGGGAAATCAGTGTTGTCAAGTCTGGGGAGGAGGCACACAACTCTCCTTCTCGCACACTTCCCAAAGATTGCTCTCCCAATGCAGGGATCCCCCCTCACAATGTGGGCACCCAGTAGGCCGGTAAGTGGTAGCTCGTAGCTGCACAGATAGACCTCTCCTTGGCCTTCCTTTTAGGACCTGCACACGGCATTACGAAGTAAGAAGACAAATTATAAAGAAACAAAGGAGCTGCCTCACGTCGATAAATAGCTACAATGCCATTTTGGATCTCCCATGTAATGTAGAATTTCTTTTTATGAAAGAATGGACCGCAAAGTGATAAAGCAAATGTTGCTTATCTGTAACAGGTGTTCTCACAGGACAGCAGGATGTTAGTCCTCACATATGGGTGACATCAGGATGGAGCCCAATCATGGAAAACTTCTGTCAAAGTTTCCAGAACTTTGTCTGGCCCCTACTGGGCATGCCCAGTATGGCACTAACCCTGCAGCCAGCAGGGGTGCCCCTTCAGTCTTATTTGAAAGCTACCGGCAGTGCCAAAAAATAAAATAAAACGTTAAGAACCCAACACCGCAGGGTGGCGGGCGGGTTTCGTGAGGAGTAACATCCTGCTGTCCTGTGAGAACACCTATTACAGGTAAGCAACATTTGCTTTCTCACAGGACAAGCAGGATGGTAGTCCTCACATATGGGTGAGTACCGAGCTGAGGATGTCCGAACATGCACCAAATGTACCCAAAGGCGTGCAACAGGCACAACAACTGGGGTGGAATTTGGGAGAGGGCATCCTGAACCCCACCGGGCAGGCGGAAGGGTGTAGGTATGTCACGTTGTAAATAAGTTGCGAAGGACAGACTGGCCGAAGATGGAATCCTGTCTTACAGCTTTGTCCAAGCAATAGTGGGCTGCAAAGGTCTAGAGAGAACTCCAGGTGGCAACCCTGCAAATGTCAGGAAGCGGCACCGATCACAGGTGTGCTACTGAAGTCGCCATGGCCCTCACAGAGTGTGCTTTAACACAATCTTGAAATGGAAAGCCCGCTTGCTGATAGCAAAAGGATATGCAGTCCGCCAACCAGGAGGAGAAAGTCTGCTTACCCACAGGCTTTCCCAACTTGTTGGGGTGGAAAGAGACGAACAATTGAGTGCTTTCCCTGTGGGCCACTGTACGGTCTAGGTAAAACGCTAGAGCCCGTTTACAGTCAAGGGTATGCAGAGCCTGTTCTCCTGGGTTGGCATGGGGCCTGGGAAAAAAAAGGTAGGTAGTATGATGGATTGGTTTAGATGAAAATCCGAGACTACCTTAGGTAAGAATTTAGGGTGAGTGCGGAGTACCGCCCGGTCCTGCAGAAGTTTAGTGTAAGGTAGATAGGTAACCAGAGCCTGCAATTCACTAACTCTGCGAGCTGAAGTGATTGCCAAAAGGAAAATCACTTTCCATGTGAGATATCGAAGTTCACAAGAGTGAAGAGGCTCGAAAGGCGGTTTCATGAGCCGACCGAGAACCAAATTAAGGTCCCAAGAAGGGGCTGGAGGACGTAATGGAAGCTTGATGTGGAGCAAGCTTTTTTTTAAAAAGTGTTACAAGGGATTGTGTACTGATAAAGGGACATTCCCGATACCTTTATGAAGGTGGCCACCGCACTAACATGCATTCTGATGGAAGAGGTCTTTAGACCTGATTCCAACAAATGCCAAAGATAGTCCAGAAACTTTGGGATTAGAAAGGAAAAGGGGTCAAGGGACTGAGAAGAGCACCATGACGTGAACCTTTTCCATTTGTAAGAGTAAGATTTTCTCGTGGAAGGCTTTCGCGAAGCAATCAAGATACGGGAAACTGGATCTGAAAGGTTAAGTGGTTGAAGGATTAATCTTTCAACATCCATGCTGTCAGGGACAAGGCTTGAAGATTGGGATGGCGTAGGCTCCCGTCATTCTGAGTGATCAGGAGCGGGTCTTTTCCCAAGGGAATGTGCCTGTGGATGGAGAGATCCTGAAGTACTGGAAACCACACTTGGCATGGCCAGTGAGGTGCTATCAGGATCATGGTTCCCTTGTCCTGACGTAACTTCACGAGAGTCTTCGAGAGAAGAGGAAGTGGAGGGAATGCATAAAGCAGACCGGTTGCCCATGAGAGGGAGAATGCGTCTCTGGGCTGAGAGTGTTCGCTGCAAATGAGGGAGCAGTAATTGTCCACTTTGTGGTTCTGAGGGGCCGCAAAGAGGTCTATCTGAGGATATCCCCATTGTTGGAAGATGGAGTTCGCTACCGAGGGGTTGAGAGACCACTCGTGCGGTTGAAAGACGCGACTCAGCTTGTCTGCCAGCACATTGTCCACTCCCGGCAAGTAGGTGGCCCTGAGGTACATCGAATGGGAGAGGGGCTTCCGCCCATATCTGCGCAGCTTCCTGACACAGAAGGAAGGAACCTGTGCCTCCATGTTTGTTGATGTACCACATGGCCACCTGGTTGTCCGCCTGTATTATGATGACCTGATTTGACAGGCGATCCTGAAAGGTCCTGAGAGCATATCTTATTGCTCGAAGCTCCAGGAAATTTGGTGTTTGGCTCCCTCTGGAGACCAAGAGCCTTGTGTCTGCAGATTGGCTACGTGGGCTCCCCACCCGAGGTTGGAAGGTCTGTGGTGAGAATGATTTGAGGATTCGGAACCTGGAAGGGCAATCCCTGGAGAAGATTGGTCTGATTTTTCCACCAGGTGAGGAACAGACGGAGTGAGTCAGTGACATGGACAATGGTCGACAGAGACTGAATAGCTTGAGTCCATTGAGATCTCAGAGTCAAGTGCATGAGCCTCATGGCCAAGCGGGCCATTGGTGTGATATGGACTGAGGATGCCATGTGTCCCAGGAGGACGAGAAATTGGCATGCAGTCGCCACATGTTGACACTGCAGTTGGTGAGCAAGAGACACAAGAGTCAGTGCTCGTTGTCGAGGCAGGAAAGCCTTTGCCTGTAAGGTGTCCAAGTCTGCCCCAATGAACGATAAAGGTTTGAGATGGGACTAAGTAGGATTTGTCGTAATTGACTAGAAACCCTAACGAAATTAGAGTGTGTAAGGTTAGACTGAGGGACGACAGAGCAGCTTGCTGAGTGGAAGCCCTGATTAAGCAGTCGTCCAGATAGGGGTAGACGTGAACACCTTGTGTCCTGAGGAATGCTGAGACGACTACGAGGCATTTTGTAAAGACTCATGGAGCAGATGCTAGGCCGAATGGAAGCACTCTGTATTGATAGTGCTTGAGGCCTACTAGGAATCTCAGGTATTTGCGATGAGCTGGACTTATCGCAATATGGGTGTATGCGTCCTGGAGGTCCAGAGAGCAGAGCCAGTCTCCTCTTTGTAGAAGAGGTAGAAGCGATCCCAAGGTGACCATCTTGAACTTTTCTCGCTGGAGGTACTTGTTGAGGGCCCGTAGATCTAGAATAGGACGGACACCTCCCGATTTTTGGGGGATTATGAAGTAATGGGAATAGAACCCTAGGCCTTGCTGAGAGTGTAGAACGGGTTCTATTGCTCTGGACTGGAGAAGGAGGGAGACCTCTTGATCCAGAAGAATGATCGGACGTTCTCCACGTCTGAAGAGGTGGGGAGTCCGGTGACAGGGCAAGAAAGTTCAGATGGTAACCCTGAGCAGTGATTGCCACATGTTGTGGAAGTGGCATAGTCGACCTCCCACTGGGGTACATGCGACAGAGGAATCTGGCTGCTGCTCTCCAAGTGGAAGTCAAAAACCTGAAGCAGGGACCGGCTGGGGAGCCGCTTGTGGTTTTTGTTTTCGGGTTTGGCGAGACTGAGGTTTTTGATAAGGTCTCGTAGCACGGGATCTGGCTGGAGGCGGGTATAACTTTCTTGGACGGTAAAACGACTTCTTAGAGTACTTTCTAAAGGGCTGCTTTGTGGAAAATTCGGAAGGCATTGAAGAGAGCTGTTTTAGGGTCTCATGATGGTCTTTTAATTCGGCCACCGTCCATTGGATCTGTTCGCCGAACAGATTATCTCCTACACAAGGCAGGTTAGACAACCGGTCTTGCACTTCTGGGCGAAGGCCAGAAGACTTGAGCCAAGCCCACAGTCTCGCCGAAATAGTAGCTGCAGACACTCTGGTAGAGGTGTCAAAAATGTCATAAGATGTTCTGATCTCATGCTTGCCTGCCTCAAAACCTTTGCTTACAAGGGTTTACAATTGGTCTTGGAATTGCTGAGGCAGGGAGTCTGAGAAGTCCTGTATCTGCTTAAAGATGACCCTGTTATATTGGGTCATATAAAGCTGATAGACATCAATTCGGGAGATGAGCATGGCCCCTTGGAATACTCTGCGACCAATGTTGTCTAGGAATTTTTGTTCCTTACCAGGAGGGGTAGACAAGTGAGGTTTTGACCTTTTTGCACTCTTTTGTGCAGACTCTACCATGACAGTGGTGACTTCTGAAAACCTGGGGCTGATTGTACTAAATAAGTAGTGTCAGCTTTCCTCTGTACTGGAGCAATTGTTCCTGGATTTTCCCAGTTCATTTTGAGGAGATCAAGAAGAACCTGGTGGATGGGAATAGAGGTTATTACCTTGGGGGCATCCAGGAATTGGAGCAACTCCATCATCTGGTGCCTATCATCCTGTTCCGTCTGCAATTGAAAAGGAACCAATTCAGCCATTTCCTTCACAAAATTTATAAATGAGAGGTCCTCTGGAGGAGAATGCTTTCTACTCTGTGGGTGAAGGTGGTGAAGATAAGTCATCAGTGTCTGATGAGGTATAAACTCCCCAGGTATCATAAGGATCAATACCCTTTCCTCTAGGAAGTAGAAGGGGCCAGGGTGGTTGGATACCTGAAGGTCCAGGTCTAGGCTCCGAAGGAATCTGAGGAATTATCGGAGGCACCGATGATGACATTGAAGGCATCGATGGATGGCTCGGTGGCGCCGATGGACGTATCGGAACAGATGGTTGGATCGGTAGCGAGTGACGTATAGGCATCGATGGTTGAGGCATAACTCCAGATGGAGGAATGCGGAACGGTGCTTCTCCTCCCGATGATGCTGTCAGTGGGGAGAGCATCGGAGCTATCGGAGACCCGGGATCCATCAGTGGAAAAGCGGCCATAAGCGCTTCCATCCTGGATAGCAGCGGTGCCAGCGCTGCCGGAATCGGGTCGATGATCGGTTCCACAGTCGGTGCCAGAGGAATTTGGAGACGTTGCATCGCCTGATCGATGGCCTCCTGGACCATCCAGTCCAGTTCTTCTCGGAGACCTGGAGCAAGTAGCCCCGGCTGCGGAACAGAAGAAGGAGGTAGAGGCATAGCCGGAGGGACCACTGTTAAAGGTGAAGTCGCGGCTCCCGATCCCCGATCGGGTGAGGGTTGCCTCAGAGACCCGGTCGCAGGAATGGTCGGTGCTTTTCCTGGACGGGGCTTCTTCGACAGCGGCTTGGACAACAGCAAGGTCGATGATTTCGCTCCCTCGATGGTCCGAGTCTTATGGTGCCGATGGCGATGTTTCTCCCTTCGATCCCCTCGATCCTGAGGGGAAGTAGAGGGTGTCGATGCCGAGAAGTCGATGCCAGTCAGTCACCGGTCGGTGGTGGATGCTGGCGCGAAGTCGACTATGCTGGTTCCGACGACGTTAATGCAATGGAAGGAGTCGGGGTTTTAGCATGGAAGAGAAGTTCCATCTTCTCCATTCTGGCCTTGTGACCCTTCGGTGTCATTAGGGCACAATTGGTGCAGGTCAAGACATCGTGCTCGTGTCCTAAACACATTACACAGACTTTATGGGGGTCTGTGAGAGACATGGTGCGGGTACAGTCCGGGCACCGACGAAACCCCGACGCCATGGAAAAAATTTTGCCACGGTACAGTCGACGGCCAGTAGGCCGTGAAGGCCAAACTCGACAGTAATAGACAGGAAACGGGTAAAAACTTACCAGAGTACCGCGGACTTATAAAAGGTAGAGGAGGGACCCCTGTGGGGCAATTTAACTTTTAGTAATTCTGTGAAGAAAATTCCTGTCAGGAATCTCTTCAGAGCTCCTTTACCGCAAGGCTACTGCTGCACGGAAAAAAGAAGACTAAAGGGGGACCCCTGCTGGCTGCAGGGTTAGTGCCATGCTGGGCATGCCCAGTAGGGGCCAGTCAAAGTTCTGGAAACTTTGACAGAAGTTTTCCGTGATTGGGCTCCATCCTGATGATGTCACCCATATGTGAGGACTAACATCCTGCTGTCCTGTGAGAACACCTGTTACAGGTAAGCAACATTTGCTTTATTAATATGCAAAAAATCCTGCTTGTCCTGTGAGAAAGGAGCATTTTAAGAGTTTGTAAGTCTCTCTCTGTCAACTTAGGAAGACGAATAGAGTATAAATAGTTCTCTATTTCTGCAGGGATGATAGATTCCAGAGTATATAAGTTTTTGTAGAAGGTAGCAAAAAGTTCCCTCATCTTTTTGGAATCTTGAATTAGATGACCTTCCTGTGTTTTCATAGAAACTATGTAAGATTTTCCATGCCAAGTATGCACTGCATTGGCTAGCATACACTCTGCCTTATTTCCATGTAGAAAGAATTTATATTTATAATATAGTAAGCCTATTTTTTTGTTTGTGGATGTATCAATGTGTTCAAAGCAGCTTGTGTCCAAAAACTGTGATTTATTCACAGGTGAGGGATTAGCAGTACATTTTGCTTTGTCTGATCCTGTTTTTCTAAAGTGATTATCTCTTTGGCTTTCATTTTCTTTTTCCTAATCGCTTATGCCATTATATGTCTCCCTGCAATACAGCTTTTGTTGTTTACCAAAACAGAGATTATCTTTATGTGCTTCATTATATTCCTCAAAATCCTTCATTTTTTAATCAATTAAGAACGAAAAGCTTGATCTTGATACAAAAATAAGTGGGAAATTTCCATTGCCCTCTAGCAGTACACTTTGTAAATCCCTCCAAGAAGACCCATTCAGCAGCATGATCAGAAATTTCCAAAGGTCTTATTGCAGTATCCGTTGAAAAGAAGCCTCAGAAAACAAATAATCCAACCTTGACATAGTGTCATGGGCCCTAGAGTAGTAGGTAAAATTAGTCTCTAGAGGATGAAGATACCTACATACATCCAATAACTGGAGATGCTCACACAAATAAGGGATACCTCTTCATTTATCCTGTGTTGTGAGAATTTTAATAGGAACCCAATCAAGTGTTGGATCGGTCACTAAATTAAAGTCTCCCCTAAAAGAATGGTACTGGGTTAACAGATTTATCACTTTAGTAAAGAATTTTTGAGAATAATTATTAGGAGCATAAACACTCCCCAATAGTACATGATACCCAAATAAGTGTCCCTCAACAAAGACATATTTGACCTCATTGTCCTTAACTGTTTTAACCATTTGAAAATGTAGTAATATTGCCATAACTGCTTTATGAGAAGAGGCTGAAGCATAGTGTAAATCCCACACACATTGTTTCTATAGTTTAATATGTTTTAAATCTGTCAGGTGGGTTCCTTGCAAAAGGGCAATGTCAGTATGAAAACTATGAATAGCTTTTAGCCATTTATATCTTTTCATAGCTGTGCCAATGCCACATTCATTCCAAGATAAATACTAGAAAGTTTTACCCATAAATAGGGTCAACTGATTGTGAAACAAAAATATACTATACAATTGTAACCAAGAGGCAGATACCACCCCCCAGCCTATGCTCCTCCTCCAACAATGAAATATAAAAGTCTTATAAACATACAGTGGTCAGACACATAATTCAGAAAAGTTGCTTAATCCCCTTATCCTTCCCAAACTCACCCACATCTACCCCTATGCCCACCCCACCAAAACCTCGCTCACTTGGCCAATAAACTCTGAGAGCCAAATATGAAACTAAAAATGATAAAGCCTTACAGAACCAGATGTTAGGATCACTATTCTGTGCTATAGGAGCCCTCTCCAATCACAGGAAGACCACTCCCCTCCAACACAGCATCCTTGGTAGAAAGAAATGAGAGAGGAAAATGAAAAAATATAAAAAGAAAAATATGCATGTTATATCCTTAATCAAAGCAATTGAATCAATACTCTGGTGCGTTGAAGGAATGAAAGCGAGATCGTAATACCCTCAGAACCTAGGTAGAAAATATGTTGCTGTGAAATTCAATCATTTCCCATATCTTGAAAAAATAAAATTGCGTCTGCTGCTGTATCAAAGTAAAGAGTCTTGCCTTCATAAAGAGCCCAGAGTTTAGCTGGAAACAAGATGGTGACCAGAAGTCTCTTGATAAGTTGTGCCCGTACTGGAGTAAAAGATCTCCTTTTCTCTGTCACCAAATAATCTCAAAATAGCAGTATATTTTGCCCTCAAAAAGGAGAGACTGCAAGTGTCAATATGCCCATAGAATTTCCAATTTGTGGACAAAATTAAGCACTCTGAGAATGACCATTCGTGGTTAAGAACATAAGAACATGCCATGCTGGGTCAGACCAAGGGTCCATCAAGCCCAGCATCCTGTTTCCAACAGTGGTCAATCCAGGCCATAAGAACCTGGCAAGTACCCTAAAACTAAGTCTATTCCATGTTACTGTTGCTAATAATGACAGTGGCTATTTTCTAAGTCAACATAATTAATAGCAGGTAATGGACTTCTCCTCCAGAACTTATCCAATCCTTTTTTACACACATATATACTAACTGCACTAACCACATCCTCTGGCAACAAATTCCAGAGTTTAATTGTGCGCTGAGTGAAAAAGAACTTTCTCCAATTAGTTTTAAAAGTGCCACATGCTAACTTCATGGAGTGCCCCCTAGTCTTTCTATTATCTGAAAGAGTAAATTACCGATTCACATCAACCCATTCTAGACCTCTCATGATTTTAAACACCTCTATCATATCCCCCCCTCAGCCGTCTCTTCTCCAAGCTGAAAAGTCCTAACCTCTTTAGTCTTTCCTCATAGGGGAGCTGTTCCATTCCCCTTATCATTTTGGTTGCCCTTCTCTGTACCTTCTCCATTGCAATTATATCTTTTTTGAGATGCAGCGACCAGAATTGTACACAGTATTCAAGGTGCGGTCTCACCATGGAGCGATATGGAGGCATTATGACATTTTCCCTTTTATTCACCATTCCCTTTCTAATTCCCAATATTCTGTTCGCTTTTCTTGACTGCCACAGCACACTGAACCGACAATTTCAATGTGTTATCCACTATGACGCCTAGATTTAAAAAAAAGCAAAATTGCTTACCTTTGTAATAGGTGTTATCCCAGGACAGCAGGATGTAGTTCTCACATATGGATGCTAGTCCTCACATATGGGTGACATCGGTATTGGAACCCTATATGGAAAAACATCTGTCAAAGTTTCTATGAAACCTTTGACTGGCACTCAGAGTGCCTACTGAGCATGCCATGATATTCTCTGCCACAGGGGTCTCCCTTCAGTCTGTTTTGTAGCAATTAGCGTTAGCCAAAAAATAAAATAATAAAACGTATCGGACCCAACTCCGCGGGATGGCAGGTGGGTTTTGTGAGGACTACATCCTGCTGTCCTGGGATTTATTTATTTATTTATTTAACACTTTTCTATACCGACCTTCATGGTAGAGACCATATCAGGTCGGTTCACATCGAATAGGGGAACTGAACCAAGAACAGTAACCAAAACAAAAGGTTGAACGTGAAAAAGCAAAGTTACATTTAACAGGGAAATTAAACTTGGAGGCATAGACTGCTGGAAGGAAGGAAAGGCTAGAGATAGTGGAGAAATTATTAGTATAAACAGAGCAGTCAGGAGGCTCTTATTCTGGGCTTAGGGGTAATATGGAAATCCATTGCTCCTAAAGGAAGTTCTGTCGACTATTGTGTGTCATGGGTATCTGAGAAGGCTTGGCGGAAAAGCCAGGTCTTAAGTTTTTTCTTGAATGTTGGTAGGCAGGGTTCCATTCTGAGGTCAGCTGGGATGTTGTTCCAGATAGTTGGGCCTGCTGTTGAAAAGGATCGGTCTTTAGTTGAGATGAGGCGTGTGGCTTTTGTAGGTGGGGTCTGTAGGGTTCCTTTATATATTTCTCTAGTCGGTCTGTTGGTGAGGTGGAGATTGAGGGGGAATTTGAGGTCCAGATGCAAGTGATTGTAGATGACTTTGTGGATTAAGGTGAGTGATTTGTGGAGGATTCTGTACTTCACTGGGAGCCAGTGTAGGTTACGTAGGATGGGAGATATGTGTTCTCCCCGGTTGGTGTTAGTCAAGATTCTTGCGGCAGCGTTCTGTATCAACTGTAGCGGCTTGGTGGTAGAGCTGGGGAGTCCCAAGAGGAGTGCACTGCAGTAGTCGATTTAGCAAATATCAAGGCTTGCAGGACTGTTCTGAAGTCGTGGAAAAAAGTAGGGGTTTGAGTCTTTGTAGGACTTGAAGCCTGTAGAAGAACAATCTTTGGTTGTGGTGTTGATCATTTCTTGAGTTTTAAGCGGTTGTCTAGTAAACACCCCGAGATCTCGTACGTGGGTATGCATGAGCTGGGTGTTAAGGATGGTCTTTGGGAGTGGGTGTTTGGTTATGGTTAGAGGAGATGAGAAGGAGTTCGGTCTTGGATGCGTTAAGGACCAAGTTGAGGCTGTTAAGCAGGCTGGTGATCCGATTTAGGCAGTTGTTCCAGAGCGAGAGTGATTTTGCGATGGATTCTGTTATCGGAATCAAAATCTGCACGTCATCTGCATACAGAAAATGAATAAGGTTAAGGTCTGTTAGAAGCTGACAGAGTGGGAGGAGGTATATATTAAAGAGAGTGGGTGATAACGATGATCCTTGGGTACTCCGAGTGAGGACCTTGTTGAAGGAGATTCTTTATTATTTATTTTAACTTTGTAACTTCTATTACTAAGGAAAGACGTGAACCAACTGAGGGCTGAACCTGATATACCTATTTCTGCTAGGAGAGTCAGAAGGATGGTTGTGGTTGACGGTTGTCGAAGGCTGCCGAGATGTCCAATAGAACTAGAAGGAAGGAATGGCCCTTGTCTAATCCCAGAATGATATGGTCTGTTAAGGAAATGAGGAGTGTTTTCTGTATTGCGAGATTTGCGGAATCCGTATTGGGAAGGGAATAGAATGTTGTGATCCTCTAGATATTCTGACAGCTGAGTGTTAACCAGTTTCTCTGTAAGTTTGGCTAAGAACGGTAGATTTGAGATGGGGCGGAAGTTAGCAGGTTCTTTGGGGTCTAAGTTATGCTTCTTGAGGAGGGGTTTAAGGGAAGCGGATTTTAAGCTATCTGGGTATCTCCCTTGTGCTAATGAGCAGTTTATAATATTAGCTAGAGGTCCTGCAATCATGTTTAGAATCAGTAGCAGGAGTTTGGATGGTATATTGTCTGCTGGATGGCTAGATGGTTTCTGTTTTTTAAGGAGAGATTCAATCTCCCCGGGAGATGTCAGATCGAAGTTGTCGAGCTTGATTCCAGTATGGGAGTGAGTGGTGGAGAATGTAGAGCATGTGGTGGTGTTGGTTGGTAGGAGAGCCAGGGTATTTGTGATCTTCTGTTGAAAGAAAGAAGCAAGTTCATTGGCCTTGGATTGTGCTAGATCATCAGGTATCGTTGGTGGGGATGACTTTGTGATTTGTGACACATAAGAGAAAAGTGCCTTGGCGTCATATTGGAGGTTGTGGATTTTACTTGCATAGTATTCTCTTTTTGCCTTTATGATTGAGGTCCTATAATGGTGTAGGGTTCCTTTGTAAGATGAGAGTGTAACAGAGTTGGGGGCTTTGCGCCATCTATTTTCTTTGTGGCGAAGGATTTGTTTCATCCGTATTAGCTCCGTGGAGAACCATGGTTGTTTTCCTTTCTTTTCAAGGTTTATTTTTTGGAGACTGCAGGGCATATCTTGTTAGCCACTGCTTCCGTGATGTTGTGCCATGAAAGAACTGCCGATTCAGTGTTGGATAAGTCCAGGTTTGAGAGTTCTTTCGTAAGATGGTCGCTGAGAGTCTCAGATGCACATGTTTTCCTGTAGTGAATGGTGGACTGAGGTTGCGGGCTGTAAGTTTGTTGTTTAGCGGTGATCTTGGTGGTTATCAGAAAGTGATCTGACCAGGGTACTGGAGTGCAGGTGGGTGTCGATGAGCAACTGAATTTTGAGTTGATGAAGATGAGATCCAACGTGTGTCCTCCTTTGTGAGTGGGGTTGTTGACGATTTGTGTGAATCCCATTGCACTGAGGGAATTGAGGAGGGATAACACCTATTACAAGGGAAGCATTTTTGCTTTATCCCAGGACAAGCAGGATGCTAGTCCTCACAAATGGGTGAGTAGCAAGCTAGAAGCTAAGTCATTTCGTAATGAAGCAACATTGCAGTCTTGTTGATGGGAATGAGTCAGCCGAAGATCACAGTAGGATGGATGTGGAAGGAGTTGGGATCAAACTGGAAACAAGTTCTTTAAGACAGATTGTCCATAGGCTGAATCCTGTCGTCCTTCTTTGTCCAAACAGTAATGAGCTGCAAAGGTATTTAACGTTTTTATATACCGGGATTCATGTAAAATTTACATATCATCTCGGTTTACATTGTAACTGAAAAACAAGCATGAAGAATGCCATTACATAGAACAGGGAATAAAACTTGGAACAGAATAACCGGGGGAAAAAACGCATATTTATATTATAAGATGAATAATTAATTATAAGAGGCATGGAAGAGGGCATGTTAGTGAGCCATGTTTAGTCTTGCTGAGGATCTATGTAAGTGCTGAGATTAATAATACTTTGGAGAGAACTGCTGTAGAGAAGGGTTCCTAAATTGTAAGGGTTGCCTGATTGGATAGACTTTAATATAGCCTGTTGGCTAGAGTGGTGGTGTAGAGGTATGACATTATCATAATTGGAAAGCTTGTTCAAATAGCCAGGTTTTTAGTCTCTTTTAAAGTTGATTGGGCATTGTTCTGACCGGATTTCTGGCGGTAGAGAGTTCCATTGTGCAGGACCTACTGCGGACATGGCTCGTTTGCTAAGAGAAGTTTTGATGTATGTTGTTATGAGAGTGTTTTTGTAAGCTGTTCTCTTCAGTCTGGTTGGTAGATGTGGTCGAAGTGGAAAGTTGAGTTCCAGTGGAATGAGCTTGTGGACGGTTTTGTGAATGATCGTTAGTGTTTTGTATAAGATTCTGTACTTGATTGGGAGCCAATGTAGGTTCCTTAAGATGGGGGTGATATGGTCTCTCTTGATGGTCTTAGTCAGGATCCTGGCTGAGGCATTTTGCAACATTTGAAGGGGTTTAAGGGTGTTAGCTGGAAGGCCGATTAGCAGAGAATTGCAATAATCGATTTTTGAGAAAATGATTGCTTGTAGTACTGATCTGTAGTCTTGGAAGTGTAAGAGTGGTCTGAGTCGTTTAAGGACTTGCAATTTAAAGAAACCCTCCTTAGCAGTGTTATTAATGAATCTCTTTAGGTTTAATTGATCATCCATAACTCCGAGGTTTCTCACTTGGGAAGAGAAGGATGGTTGATTTATAGGGTTAAAGTTTGGCGTAGCGTAGTTACCGTCTTGAGAGATGAGGAGTATTTCCGTTTTATTGGAATTGAGGATTAGGTTAAGGCTTGAGAGCAAGTTATTGATGGATATAAGGCAGTTGTTCCAGAATTCTAGTGTTTTTAGTAGGGATTCTTTAATCGGAATAAAAATTTGTACGTCGTCTGCGTAAATGAAATGTTTTAATTTTAGTTTGGAAAGGAGCTGGCATAGCGGTAAAAGGTATATGTTGGAAAGAGTCGGTGATAATGAGGAGCCTTGAGGTATGAAGAGAACTCCATGTTGCTGCTTTACATATGTCAAGTATTGGCACCGAACGATAGTGTGCTACGGAGGTTGACATTGCTCTTACTGAATGCGCTTTTACTCGCCCTTGGAGAGGAAGGCCTGCTTTTTCATAGCAAAACTGTATGCAATCTGCTAGCCAGTTGGACAGAGTATGTTTACCCACTGCTTTACCTGGTTTGGGGTCATAAGAGACAAAAAGTTGATTGGACTTCCTGTGGACTGCAGTGCGGTTTAAGTAGAAAGATAATGCCCGCTTACAGTCCAAGGTATGCAAAGCCCGTTCTCCTTGGTGAGAGTGAGGCCTTGGAAAGAATGTGGATAAAACTATGGATTGGTTCAAGTGGAATTCCGTAACTACTTTGGGAAGGAATTTTGGATGTGTACGGAGCACCACCCTGTCATGTAGAAACTTTGTATAAGGTTCATATGTGACAAGTGCCTGTAACTCACTAATCCTTCTAGCTGATGTAATGGCTATGAGGAAGATAGACTTCCATGTGAGAAATTTAAAATCACAGGTATCTATGGGTTCGAATGAAGAACGCATGTGTCTGGTTAATACCACGTTTAGGTCCCATTGTGTGATTGGGGGGTCGAACTGGTGGTTTTTAGTTGAGTTAATCCTCTCATAAATCTACTGACAAGAGGTTGTGTAGAGATAAGTGCAATCTCAGCTTACCATAACAAACTGGGAGATGCACCTAAGTGTACTCTTACAGATGAAGTCTGGAGACCAGAGTCTGAAAGATAATATAAATAGTCTAATAATGAAGTAGTAGAGCAAGTGAAAGGATCAGTATTGTTGTGTTTGCCCCAAAGTAAATCTCTTCCATTTGGAGGAATAATTCTTTCTAGTGGAAGGTTTACGTGACGCTATAAGCACTTGAGATATATTGGTTGGAAGGTTAAGTGGTTGTAAAATCAAGCTTTCAACATCCATGCTGTCAGGGAAAGGGATTGAAGGTTGGGATGGCGCAACCGACCCTGATCCTGAGTGATGAGAGTTGGAGCTAAGCCCAGGCGAATTGGATCCCTGATCGAAAGATCTAGAAGTGTGGGAAACCATACTTGTCGAGGCCAGTATGGGGCTATGAGTATCATAGACTCCTGGTCCTGTTGTAGCTTTACTAGTGTCTTGGGTATGAGAGGTATCGGAGGATACGCATATAGCAGGCCTGAGTTCCAATGGCGAGCAAAGGCGTCCTTGGGTGAGCTGTTCTCCTGTCTGAGCAGGGAGCAATAATTGTTCACTTTGTAGTTCAGATGGGATGCAAAGAGATCTATTGTTGGTTGACCCCAACGTTGAAAAATCTTGGTTGCTGTCGCTGGATCCAAGGACCACTTGTGTGGTTGGAACTGACGACTGAGGCGATCGGCTACTATGTTGTGAATGCCTGCTAGGTAAGTGGCCCGTAGAAGTATTTAATGTGCTAGGGCCCAGTCCCAAATCTCTGCTGCTTCTTGGCAAAGGAGATACGAGCCTGTTCCCCCTTGCTTGTTGATGTACCACATGGCTACTGTGTTGTCTGTTTGTATAAGTACAGTCTTGTGTGAAAGGCAGTCCTTGAACGCATGCAGCGCATAACGTATAGCTCGAAGCTCTAGGAAATGTATCTGAAAAGTGGCTTCGCTCTTTGTCCACGTCCCCTGGGTCTATAAATGACCAATGTGCGCTCCCCAACCTAAGGTGGATGCATCTGTAGTTAATGTTACTTGCGGGATCGGTTGCTGGAAAGGTAGACCTTTTAGCAAATTGTTCATGGATGTCCACCAGAGGAGGGAAGAACGCAGTTCCTGAGTTATCTGAATGTGGGAGGACAGTGGTTGAATGGCTTGAATCCATTGTGTTTTGAGAGACCATTGCATTAGTCGCATGGTCAGTCTGGCCATGGGAGTGACGTGAACTGTAGAGGCCATGTGACCGAGGAGGGTGAGGCACTGATGAGCTGTGACCCGGGATTGAGTTCGAAGAGAATGTGCCAGGAGAACGAGTGTCTGTGCACGGTCTCTTGGAAGAAAAGCTTTTGCTATGATGGTATTTAAATCTGCACCGATGAATTGTAGTAGGTGAGATGGTGTGAAATGGGATTTCTGGTAATTTATGAGAAAACCCAAGGAGTGAAGTAAGTTGATTGTGAGCTTGAGTGAATTGAGAGCTCCTTCTTTTGTTCGACTCCTGATGAGCCAATCGTCTAGATAAGGAAATACGTGCACTCTGTTTGTGTAGGTGTGCCACCGCTAGACACTTTGTGAATACTCGTGGTGCTGAGGCGAGGCCGAATGGAAGCACTCGGTATTGAAAATGTTGGTCCTCGACCAGAAATCGCAGATATTTGCGATGAGGAGGAAAGATGGGAATGTGAGCATATGCGTCTTGGAGATCCAGAGAACAGAGCCAATCCCCTTTTTGAAGAAGAGGTAACATGGTGCCCAATGATACCATCCTGAATTTCTCTTTTTTGAGAAATTTGTTGAGATTTCTGAAGTCTAGGATGGGACCTAGACCCCCCTGTTTTCTTTGAAATGAGGAAATACCGGGAGTAGAATCCTCTGCCCTGCTGAGGCCGGGGAACTGGTTCTATGGCCCTGGCTTTCAGAAGGGCGGATAATTCTGTTTTTAGAAGCGTGGAGTGATGATTTACTGTCCAAGACGAGATGGGTGGAGTTTCGTTTGGTACAGTGAGAAAATCCAAGCGGTACCCCTGAGCTGTAATGGAAAGTACCCATTGATCTGTGGTTATAGAGGTCCAGATGTGATGAAAGAAAGCTATGCGACCTCCTACTGGTAAGTGTGGGACCGGATTGAAGGATAGGCTTCTGCTCTCTGAGAATATCTCAAAATCCTGACGTTGAAGCAGTCTGAGGAGGGGGGTTGAGGCCTGAAAGGTCTTTATTGCCTAGATTGGGAACGCTGAGCTGGGCGAGATGTTCGTGTGCGGGTTGTTGGAGGATAGTAACGTCGCTGGCGGTAATATGGACGTCTTGTATCCCGTCTGGGTAGTCTCCTGGAAGGAGGTTGGGACTCCTGAGGAATTAAGGAGAGCTGTTTTAGAGTCTCCGTATGTTCTTTTAGCATGGCGACTAAATGGACAATTTAGTCGCATTGATTAAATGGACAATTTTCTCAGTGGAACGGAGTGGACAGTGGAGTGCCTCAGGGATCTGTATTGGGACCCTTACTTTTCAATATATTTATAAATGATCTGGAAAGAAATACGACGAGTGCGATAATCAAATTTGCAGATGACACAAAATTGTTCAGGGTAGTTAAATCACAAGCAGATTGTGATAAATTGCAGGAAGACCTTGTAAGACTGGAAAATTGGGCATCCAAATGGCAGATGAAATTTAATGTGGATAAGTGCAAGGTGATGCATATAGGGAAAAATAACCCATGCTATAATTACACAATATTGGGTTCCATATTAGGTGCTACAACCCAAGAAAGACATCTAGGTATCATAGTGGATAACACATTGAAATCGTCGGTTCAGTGTGCTGCGGCAGTCAAAAAAGCAAACAGAATGTTGGGAATTATTAGAAAGGGAATGGTGAATAAAACGGAAAATGTCATAATGCCTCTGTATCGCTCCATGGTGAGACCGCACCTTGAATAATGTGTACAATTCTGGTCGCCGCATCTCAAAAAAGATATAATTGCGATGGAGAAGGTACAGGGAAGGGCTACCAAAATGATAAGGGGAATGGAACAACTCCCCTATGAGGAAAGACTAAAGAGGTTAGGACTTTTCAGCTTGGAGAAGAGACGACTGAGGGGGGATATGATAGAGGTGTTTAAAATCATGAGAGGTCTAGAACGGGTAGATGTGAATCGGTTATTTACTCTTTCGGATAGTAGAAAGACTAGGGTGCACTCAATGAAGTTAGCATGGGGCACATTTAAAACTAATCGGAGAAAGTTCTTTTTTACTCAACGCACAATTAAACTCTGGAATTTGTTGCCAGAGGATGTGGTTAGTGCAGTTAGTACAGCTGTGTTTAGAAAAGTATTGGATAAGTTCTTGGAGGAGAAGTCCATTACCTGCTATTAAGTTCACCTAGAGAATAGCCACTGCCATTAGCAATGGTAACATGGAATAGACTTAGTTTTTGGATACGTGCCAGGTTCTTGTAGCCTGGATTGGCCACTGTTGGAAGCAGGATGCTGGGCTTGATGGACCCTTGGTCTGACCCAGTATGGCATTTTCTTATGTTCTTATGTTCCTTTACCTTGTCTCCAAAAAGGTTGTCCCCCAGACAAGGAAGGTCGGCCAGTCTCTCCTGCACCTCCGGTCTTAAGCTGATGCCTTAAGCCATGCCCACCGACGAGCTGTAATTTCTGAAGCTGAAAGACGAGACGAGGTTTCAAAGCTGTCATAAGTCGCCCTGACCTCGTGCTTGCCTGCTTCTAGGTCTTTATGAACCAGCTGAAATAAAGCCTCCTGGAACTGTTCAGGGAGTGTCTGGGTAAGCTCTTGGACCTGCTTCCAGAGATTACGTTGGTACTGATTCATGAAGAGCTGGTAAGCAGCAATTCGAGAGACCAACATAGATGCTTGAAATACTTTACGGCCTAGATTATCAAGGAATCTATTATCCTTCCCTGGTAGTGTTGAAGAGTGGGTTTTCACTTTTTGCTTTCTTCTGCGCTGACTCAACTACCACGGATTGGTGAGGTAGCTGAGCCTTTTGGAATCCTGGAATTGGTTGGACCAGGTATGTGGCATCTGATCTCTTGTTAACCGATGCAATTGAGCCAGGATGTTCCCACAGTCTGTACATGAGTTCCTGGAGCACCTCATGCACTGGTACAGCCAAACTTTCCTTTCGTGGATCTACAAATTGTAGCACCTCCAGTGTCTTTTCTCTGGAATCTATTTCTGATTGCAGCTGGAATGGGATAGTCTCCGCCATGTCTTTTACAAAGTTGGAGAATGACAAATCCTCTGGAGACTTTCGACGGTCTTCTGGAGGCGAAGATTCCGAAAGCATGTCCTCATCTGTAGAGACATCGTATCTGTGTCTGTTCCGGTATTCCTAGGGTGAACTGACAGCTGTGGCCTGAAAGGCATTGATGGCAGAGACTTTGGTATCGATGGAAACATCGGAGACTGTGGATGTAGAGGTCTTGGAACCCCTGACGGCCCCGGTATGGGTTCTGGTATGGTGCCCTCATCGATGTCTTGAGGTTTTTTCGAGACTGCATCGATTAAAATATTTAACTTTTGCATCAGAGGTTCGAAAATAGAAACCTCTGGGGCCGGCATCGATGGATTCATCGGAGGAATCGATGCTGGAATCGGAGGCGGCACCGATGGCATCGGTGGCGGGATCGATGGCGACATCGGTATCGAGGGTAAGGGATCCGACAGTACCGGAACTGGCGTCTATGGAAGCGCAGGTGTCGATGGATGTAGTGGTAATCGCATCGAGGAGCACCATCTCGGACTGCTTGACGGATGTATCCGTCAAGTTCCGCCCGAATAGCTGATGGAATCAGAGCAGCTATGGGGGGGGGGGAGGCGGTGATGGCGATGCCGGTACCTCCTCAGAGCCCTGAGGAGGTACGGTACCCTGCACCAATGCCGGTGGGGATCGCCGTGGAATCAAAGGCTTTGGAGACTCCACATCTAGCCGAGCTTTCTTAGCGGAGGAGGCAGATTCCGATGATGTTGCGGGCACCGGATCAATGGTCGATGCATGCGGCCTTCGGTGACAATGCAGATGCTTCTCCCTGGATTTTTCACTGCCTGACGTGGATGCCTTAGACGATGGCGAGGAAATGGAAGCATCTCCAGCCTCACCTAGAAGTTGTTTGTTTGCGTATTACTTTATGAACCGCTCCGGCCGGAGGACAATTGGGCGGACGTCGATACTGCAGGTAGCAACTGAATTTAAAAAGTTGCTCCATCTTTTCCATCCGGAGCAGATGTCCCTTCGATGTCATTCCGGCGCACGGGGGGCAGGACCGGACATCGTGGTTCTCGCCAAGGCAGAGCACACATTCCTGGTGCGGGTCCGTTATGGCATGGTTCTGGCACAATTTGGGCATTTTTCAAGCCCGAAGCCATTCTAGTCGGACAGCCGTCAACAACTCTGGCACGAAAAAACGGTGTGGAACAGACGAAAATCAGAGAAAAAAAAAACTTACCGTGATGGTAAAGAAGGGAGACCTTTGCGGTTAGAAGTTTTCCTATTTCTTTTTATATCTTTTTTGAAGTGTGGAGAAATTTATTTATTTATTTTGAGTTTCTTCTATACCGATAGCCGTTTGCAAATCGTATCGGTTTACATATAACTAGGAACATTTAGGCAGAGCCATTTACATATAGGCAGAGCCCTTACATGGAACAGTAACAATTATAAGGAACAGTAGAATAGCTAAATGTTAAATTCGAGGAGCTATGTGTTACATATAAAGTTAATGAGCTAGAATGCTAGATAAGGTGAACTATAATACAAAATGTAGAGCAGTTCATGGTCATTCCAGAGCGACACTATTGGATCAATTACAAGGAGCGTCTGAGCTGAAAAATTGTTTAAATAAGAATCAAGAGGAGAGGATCGTGAGTGAGCTCAATGAAAGTATCACAAACACAAATCTGAGCAAGGAGGATAAACAGAGGAACGAGGTGCGCAACGAGAGGAACATTAGAGGCCGGGGAGAAAATAGGGGTAAAATAGGAAAAAGGGTGGATGGTGGGAAAATGAATGGAGAAGGGAAAGGTAATAATACTAGTGTAAATTCACCACAGGTCTCCAATTTAACCGCGAGGCTAACGGCTCCGCAGAAAAAAGAAGACTGAAGGGAGACCCCTGTGGCAGAGAATATCATGGCATGCTGGGCATGCTCAGTCGGCACTCTGAGTGCCAGTCAAAAGTTTCATAGAAACTTTGACAGAAGTTTTTCCATATAGGGCTCCATTACCGATGTCACCCATATGTGAGGACTAGCATCCTGCTTGTCCTGGGATAAAAAAGATTTCCCCCTTCTCCATACCTGGAAACTTCATTTCCAGTCACGCTGAGATTGTATGATTGGATTAGTAGGAGTAAAGAGAGGAGAGTACACAAACTTCCTCTTTTCTCTCATATACACACAATTTCATTCAGACATCACATTCATGGACCCTTCTACCCTCTCTTTTCTCACTCCCCTCTTCTACTTCCTCCCTCCCTTTTTCCTTCCCTCTCATTTACTTTCAGAAATTCACCCACCTTCCCTCTCAGGTCACTCAACCCCCTCACCCTCGTTCCCTCCCCTCTGTTACTCACCCTCTTACTCAATCCCCTTACTTTCCATCACTCACCCCCTCACTTCCACTCATCCCTTTCCACTGCTTCAATACCCTTTCCTGTCACTTACCTCTCATTCCCACTCACTCCTCAGACACTCCCTTACTTTCCCCCTCTTATTCTTCCCCTTCCCTCTCAGTAACTCACTTATTCCCATTCACTACCCTCTGTCACTCATCTGCCACTCAATCCCCTTCCCTTCTAACACTCACTTCCACTCACCCTTTTCCCTTTCTTCATTACCCTTCTCTCTGTCACTGACCTCTCATTCCCCACTCATCCCTCAGTGGACTCCTTTCTATTCATTTTCCTCCCCTCCCATCTCAGTCATTCACTCTTTACTCCCATTCATTCTCCTCTGTCATTCACCCTCCTAGTCAATACCCTTCCCTCTCACTCACCTCCTCACTCCTACTCACACTGTTTCTCATTTTCACCCCCTTCCCAGTTACTAGCCCTTCTCTCTCACCCACCCTCTCACTAATTGCTTTCCCTGTCACTCACCACCTCCCTCTCAGTCATTCACCCTCTCCTTCCCATGTATTCATGTCCCTTCCATTTCATTCACTCACCATCCTCACCACTTTCTTTTCTTTTCCTTCCCGCTCTATCCTTTTCCCTTCCCTTACTCCCCTATTACTCACAATGGGGGCTCTCCTCGCTGTTGTGGGTTGAAAACCCCATCAGTGCGCCAACAATAGGGCCTCTCCTCGCTAGAGGGGATGAAAACCTCGCCAGCACTGATGCACCAGGTCTCACCTCTCCTTTCCCCCATATAAGTGTTTCATTTGCTGTAAGAGCCAATCGCAAGAGCCAATCACAACACTTACATGGGGAAAAGACAAGCAGGCAGGGGAATGTCTGCACTCCCCGGCATCTAGAATAGAGATGCAATTGGCTTGCTGTAAGACTTACAGAAACCAATCACTTCTTTATTCAGGATGCTGCGCAGCACAGATGCTCACCTGCTCACCAGCCTTCGTAGAGAGAAAAGTATTTGGCTCCATGGTTACCTTCTCTCCTCCAGGTGTCAACATCATCAGCAAAAGCCAGGACACAGCGCTGTGCGATTCAGCAGTCATTCAAAGAGACCTGCATGAGCCATTGCTGATGATGTCAGGACTCTGCAAACATTGCGGGCCACACCTAATAATAATTTTTAAATGTTTGGCATGCCAGATTAAAGTGAATGTCGGGCCTGATTTGGCATGCGGGCCATAGTTTGCCCACCCCTAGCCTATATCAGAGTCTTAACACCCGATACAGTCAGTTCTACTAAAATTGATCCTTCCCTTAGTTCACTTCCTCCTGCCTCCCTGCCTTAGACAAACTGTTACAGACAACTTCCTTTTAAAAACATGCCTTGTTTTTAAGATACCTTTAAATCTAGATTCTGACAGGCAAGAAAAACACAAGGAGACTGATTCTCCCAGAATCATATGTAGTAGTAGTAGTAATAGTAGTAGTAATAGTAGTAATTTAATTAATATGTGCAAAGCAAAATAAGATAAAGAACAAAAGCAAGTCAATTAAATGATTCATGTATTTTCAGTTTACAGCACTGATATTCACTTCCAGTCCCCAAGAGCCACAAATGGGTCATATTTTCAGGATATATATGAGAAAATTTGCATACAGTTGATGTAGTTTGCATGCAAATCTTATCACATGCATGTTCACTGGGAGTATCCTGAAAATCTGACCAGTTAGCTTCCCTCAAGGACTGGAGGTCAATGTTCTAAACTGCAAATGGCTCTGCAAACATAATGCATGCAGAAATACCTAACAGAAACTGAAATACAATTACATGCCTACTTGCCCTGCTTGTGTGTACTACTTTTTGTTTGCAACCCATTCGCAAAAAACTTAAGCAAAATTGTTAATTTATTTGCAGCTTTTATAGACCAACATTCGTTTAGTAACATCACATCGGTTTACATTAAACAATATTAGCAAATAATGGCATGTATTATATTAGCAAATAATGGCATGTAAAGAAGAGTATAGCAAAGAAGAAATTAACTTGGCATATAAAGAGGAGTTAAGCATAGAAGAAATTAACTTGATGTTAATGAGCTGAGAAATCATGCAAATCAGCTTATTAATTCAATATATAGGTTTCAGATTGAAAATCATGCACATGGGCAGTTTCCCATGAAACATAGCTATATCTTAGGAAGTATAGTTAAATGCTTTTGCAAAAAAAGCTAGTGATTTCTTGCTTTCTCTCATGGAACTTGCTGTGGTAGCCATTTGTATATTATGCAAATACCCTAGCACCCCAAGAAAGACATCTCATGGTATTAGGTCGATTCCCAGAGAAATTTCTGCAAGTTAGTGCATCAGCCTCCAAGACTTGTATATGCATATAATAAAAGCAAAAATAATTTATGCAATACGCAGCTAGGTTTTGAACACTTTTGCTCATAAAGGAGTGTAATTTTCAAAGCTATTTACCCAGGTAGATAAACTGAGTTGGCTGAAAATCTGTGCGTGCTTCCACAATGCATGTACTTAAAAAAGGATTAAAAAGAGGCACTCCAGGACAAGAGAAAAATAGTAGAAACTATTCTAAAGAACAAAATCACAGAACATACATGGTTTAATGGAACACACCCAGCATGCATTTATCCAAGGGAAGTCTTGCCTCACAAATCAAACATGTGGATAAAGGTGAATCAGTAGATGTAGTGATTTGGTTTTCACAAGGCATTTGACAAAGTCCCTCATGAGAGGCTTCTGAGAAAACTAAAAGTCATGGGATAGAAGGTGATGTCTTTTTGGGATTACAAACTGGTTAAAAAACAGGAAACAGAGAAAGATTAAATGGTCTGTTTTCTCAATGAAAAAAGGTAAACAGCGGAGTGTTTCAGGGATATGTACTTGGACCAGTGTTTTTCAATATATTTATAAATGATCTGGAAAGGATACGATGAGCAAGATGATCAGATTTGCAGATGACACAAAATTATTCAGAGTATTTAAATCACATGCAGGATTGTGATAAATTGCACGAAGACATTGCAAGACTGGAAGATTGGGCCCCCACATGGCAGATGAAATTTAATGTGGACAAGTGCAAGATGATGCATATAGGGAAAAATAACTCATGCTGTAATTTCATGATGTTAGATTCCATATTAGGAGTTACCACCCAGGAAAATGATCTAGGCATCATAGTAGATAATATATTGAAATCATTGGTTCACTGTGCTGAAATGGTCAAAAAAGCAAACAATGTTAGAAATTATTAGGAAGGAAATGGTGAATAAAATGGAAAATGCCATAATGCCTCTGTATTGCTCCATAGCGAGACTACACCTTGGGTACTATGTACATTTCTGGTCTCCTCATCTCAAAAAAAGATATAGCTGCACTGGAGAAGGTACAGGGAAGAGTGACCAAAATGATAAAGGGGATGGAACAGCTCCCCTTTGAGAAAAGGCTAAAGAGGTTAGGCTGTTCATCTTGGAGATGAGACAGCTGAGGTGGGATATGGTGGAGATCTGAATAATCATGAGAGGATTAAATCGGGTAAGTGTGAATCAGTTATTTACTCTTTCAGATAACAGAAAAATTAGAAGGTACTCCATGAAGTTAGCAAGTAGCACATATAAAATTGGATAAAATGCTTTCACACTCAATGCACATTAAGCTCTAGAATTTGTTGCCGGAGGATGTGGTTAGGGAAGTTAGTATTGCTTAGTTAAAAGGGGTTTAGATAGGTTCCTGGAGGTGAAGTCCATCAATTGCTATTAATCAAGTTGAATTAGGGAATAACCACTGCTATTACAAGCTTTAGTAGCATGGGACCTATTTAATGTTTGGGTATTTGCCAGATACTTGTAACCTGTAGGGATGTGCATTCGTTTCAACGAATGGTGCAATCCGCAATGCTTAAGTCCCTGTTCGTTTTATTCGTGGGTTCGCGAAACGCATGGCGATCCCCCACAAATAAAAATCATATCATATTAGTTTCATTCTTTTGGTTCGCAGTGATTTCTTAGTGGCCGTTTGAAATAGGAGAAGGCCAAGTGGGAGTATCCATAAGAAAAACCAGCCCTTTCCTGTGAGTCATAAGTGACCTCACAGCCCTGTCATAGAGTGGGTCAGACAAAATTGGCAAGGAGACGAGAATGCAACCTATCAGAGCTAGGTTCCTGTGACGCTGCACTATTTATACTTTAAGCACGCGGCGTGCCACGCTCTTTCTTTGCGGGGGTGGTGGCTTTACACAGAGCTAGTCTGAGTGTTTCAAATCTGTATTCAATTGCTAGCTACTTTGATAGAATTTTCCATTGAAAAAGAAATTTGTTCGTTTTTGCTGCAGTGCCAGCCAGCCAGGCTTTTTTTTGAACGCGATTTTTTTTTTTATTATTATTGATCTCAGACAGTCTCTCTGTCTCTCCCACTGAGACAAGCTGCTAGCAGTGGCATTTTGCTGCTTATCTTACCCCCCTGGGGTAGGTAGTTGCAGGCACAGGCAGGGTGTGGGTGGGAGATAGTGTGAGTTGGTATTTTCAAACAAGAAACAGCATCACTAGGAATTGTGCACACAGAGCAGTCTCAGTTGTAATGTACTGTACATCAACGCACTGCACTGCATCTGTGGGGAATTTTGCAGACTCACATATATTGGGACAGCGGTACTTTCTTTTTTTTTAATTATCTCTATAAGTTTTTAAACAATTACAATAAGGATTATTCATACCTTACAATTCAGGTAGAGCATCATTACAAAGAAAATACACAAAATAGATATGCACAAAGAAAATTAAGGAATATAAAGACACTCAAAAAATTCCTCTTTTTATACTCTTTTAAACATTTTAAACCACCTTTTACCTCAATCCCTTACTATGTGCTCTAATCCTGTTTACACCATGAAACTGGGGAGAACAAAAAGAAAAGAGAGCAGTAGAATATTCCTTTTTCTTATATAATACTCAGAAAATAGAAAGTGGTGGGGATAATAATTAAATACCTGAGCTTTTGACAGATCTAGGCAAATTCAAAATGTTTCTAACTGCTCTGGCTCCATGAAAACATACCTTATATTATCTATTGTTAGAATAGATTTACAAGGAAATTTTATTAATATTTGTGCACCTAATGAGCGGGCTCTAGGACAGAGATTCAGAAATTTCTTTCTACGTAATTGAGTTGGTTTAATAATGTCCGGATACATCCAGATTCTCTCTCCCAAGTATAGTTTACTTCTATTTCTAAAGAAACTTAAAGCGTTGTTCTCTTTCGGCTGATATAAAAAATTTCACCAGTAATATTCCCCTTCTCTCAATTTGCTCTTCCTGAGGTCTCTAGAAACCCAGACAAATCCTCTAATGGTGATGGTGACTCCAGATTTTTCCGAAAGGTTTCTTCGTCCACATTCCTACCTCTTCTCTTAGTTGCTTCTGGTAAATAGTAGGTAGATTAGCAGAAGAGAAAGACAACACCTCCCGTAGATATTTAACTGTCCCTTGGGAGAAATAAGTTTGCACTTTGGGAAATTCATCACTCTCAGATTATTATATCTGAGGTTGTTTTCCAAATTGTTTATCTGTCTTTGATTCCCCCTAAATTAGGCCAGCCTGTATTTCCTTAATCTGTACAACTTGAGAATCTAATTCCTGTATCTTATTGGAATTAGCTAAGACAACCGGATTAACAACAGTAGATTGGTCTTGGAAACCTTGAATTGCATGAGTCAAGGAAATTATAGCTTTTTCAAACACAGACACTGCATTCCATAAGACATCTAGAGTCACTATGTCTGGCTTTTTTAACAATGTACTCTCTGGTATATTTACCGGCAACCTCTGACACGAATTCTCCATTCTGCCCAGGTCAGTCTGGCTTCTCCATTCCGTGGACAGTTACAGCAAACTGCCTGTTCCACTTAAAGTCCCAATATTAATTTCCCCTCAGGGAAGACAAAACTCTCTCGCCATGAGTTTGCCCAGACGCCCCGACAGCCAGGCCTCCCTCGATCACTTATTTATTTATTTATTTAGGGTTTTTATATACCGACATTCTCGATATAAAATATCGAATCAGGTCGGTTTCCATAGAACAAAACTATCGCTGGTAAGGCGTTACATTAACCCTTGAACATTAAACAAGGGTAAGGCATTACATTTAAACATTTAAACACGTACATTTAAACATTAAACACTTCTCCATCCAGGACAGCGTCGGACCTGAGGACTCTGCAGGCCCAATTGTTCTGGCGTGGGTTGGGGGGGGAGAGGGAGAGGGAGTTTCTGGTGCTTCAAGGCTCAGGGATATCTCGTCGAGCAGCTCGGAGATCTGCTCCTGCTCAGACACCGCAGCAGACTCTCCTGGAGAAGCCCCCACTGCGAGATAGAATTCTCTAATCATCGTCTGTCCCAAGGTTGGTAAATGGGGGAAGTCAAGGTTCCCTCCCTCACTTTCCTCTTTCTTTTGGTGTGAGGCATTAATATTTTTTCCAGGAAATAGAACTAGAAATAGACTACTTTCAGGAGCTCTGCTTGCCGCGTCCTTCCTTCACGGTGCCCAGCGGTGCTCTTTTAATCCAAATCCCCAGTAGGCCTCTTTTGTAGTTACAAGTTTGGTGTGTGCACATACAGCGGTCCCAGTTGTAGTATACAAGGCACTGCATCGTGCGCCTGTGGGCAGTTTTGCAGACTCATATATATTGGGACAGCGGTGCACTTTGAAGCCAAATCCCCAGAAGGCCTCTTTTGGAAATAATTATTTTAATTGAAATCCCTAGTAAGCAGTGACATTAAACCCATGATGTCAGGGAAAGCTAGACGTGGTTGAGTGATTGGGACTGGCAGAGGAGGCACTTCAAAAGGCAGTGCCAGTCCCCCATTAAAGTTAAAAGGGGAGCTGTTCCAATCTAAAATCTCTGGAGGGGCAGGTAGTTCCATCCAGAAAAAAAATGAAGTTTAAAGATGATGCATCGCCATCACCTGTTTCTGACCCTGTAGTTTTGAAGGTGAGGGAAGGGAAGGCTGAGTCATGCAAGACAAAAGGGCGAGACACAAAAGCAGCAGTGCGACAGCAGACTCGATTTAGCGTTGAAAATGTAGCGCAGGCACTGTTTGCTTCTGATTCCGATGAAGAATCATCTTGTGTGGGATTCTCATCATCAGAAATAGAAGAAGTAATAGCTGAAGAAGGTTTAGGAGGATTAGTTTGTTCTGTCTTAGCCTCCGCTTCAGTGCTGCAGGGGAGAAATGAAACTGATGCTGAGGAGGAAGAGCAGTCAGCGCAGGCACAGAGTGTGACTGATACCCCTGGCATTGCTTCTCAGGGTGCACCTACTACTTCAACTCCAGTGCCAGCATCCACACCGAAGGCTATAGAGAAGGGACCACGAAAGAAATCTGCAATCTGGAGCCACTTTAAAGTGACGGAGGACCTGCGTTTTGCTCAGTGTAATTACTGTGCCAGGGCTATAGAAGAGGCAAGCAAATGGGACATCTAATTTAGGCACAATGCATCATATGCACCCAACAGTACTGCCATCTGGGGATGGTGGCAGTACCAGTCAGGGGACCCCTTTTTCCAGGCAGCGTAAAGTGGTTGAAAAGGAGCAGAGTCACCCCACGCCCTCAGCCCCCTTCTAGCAGTCAGGTGGAAGGCCAGCAGCCCACTGCCATGTGTCAGAAGCGACAACCCACCATGGAGGAAATGGGGTGGTGTTCAGTAACGCTATCCCGGGGAAGGAGGCAGGCAGCCTTAAAAGTTGTAACCAGGAGCATCGGGGGAATGATTGCCCTTGATGACCAGCCCTTGCAGATAGTGGAGAATGTCGGTTTCAAGCATTTGCTGAAGGTCTTAGTTCCAAATTACAAAGACCCCTCCAGAACCACAGTGTCTTAGTCGCATCCAAGCGCTGCTAGCTAAGGCAGAGGGGAGTGTGCATTTCACCTAAGATATCTGGACCACACTGAATGCTACACACTCTTACCTCTCCCTGACAGCACACTGGTGGGACCTGGCTGGGGCAGGGGCAGGCAGCAGCTCAATTAGTGAACAAGTATCAGGGTGGAGTTGGGCTTTACTGCACACCCACCTGACGGACAAGGCCCATACCTCAGCCAATATTCTAGCATGCATCAGACAGATACTGGCGGGCTGGCAGCTACACCTGTGAGACAGGAATCTTCAGGCAGGGTTCTTTGTCACAGACAGTGGTACAAACATGGTAAAGGCAATATGCGACGGTGGCTTTCAGAACATCCGATGTTTTGCACACACTCTGCACCTGGTAGTAAAGTCAGCTCTGGGGTTGGAGTCCAATCACCAAGAGAATGAATACCTGCATACATTAATACACAAGTGTAGGAACATAGCAGTGCATTTCCACAGAAGTGTGAAGGCGGGGCAGGTTCTCCGACAAAAGCAGACTGATTTGGAGATGCCTCACAAGTGTCTCATTCAAGACATTGCCACCCGTTGGAAATCCACCTATATGATGCTGCAGAGATTAGTAGAGCAGCAGACACCCCTTCATGAACTTTCTGCAGCAATGGACATAGGTATGAAAGTCCCCTAGGGCATCATGATTGGTTAGTCATGAGTCAGCTGGTAAAAATCCTGCAGCCCTTCAAGGATGCCACGGAGGAGCTGAGTTCCAAAAGTGCCACCTTGGCTGACATCATCCCTATTGCTAATTTTCTGAAGGAAAATTTGGAGGGTATGACAGCGGAGGTGCTGCATTGTCTGGACTTTTTGAAGAAGCAGGTGCAAGAGAGATTAAGACCTTTAATAGAAGACAACACATACATGCTCGCCACAATCTGTGATCCCTGTGTGAAAAGGAAACTCGCCCTACAGTCCGATTGTCTCATATTTGTAAAGGACCTGCTGTTAGTAAAAGTCCGTAAACAGGAGTGCCATAAGCAGAGACAGATTAGGCATGAAGCAGAGGAGGAAACAGCGGGCACTTCAGAGAGAGTAGTGCTAGCCCAAGCAGGAGCAGCACTCTGTCAGCGACAGCTAGTACTTCCTGCTTCACTTCAGTACCCCAAAGCCATGTTGCCCCTAAAAAATCATCTGTTCTGTAACGGGCTAGAGATAAAGCAGCTGGCAAGAAGGACTCTCAGCCCACCCAAGCAAAGGAGACACCAGCACAAATGTTAGTGACACAGTATCTCACAGAGTACATGCAGACAGATCCACTGGCATACTGGGCACACAAGTTCACTGTCTGGCCACACCTAGCCAACGTGGCTCAGCGATATCTATCATGTCCACCAACCAGTGTGCCCAGTGAACGTGTATTTTCAATGACAGGGGATATCATGAGCCCTCACCGCTCAAGGCTGGCACCAGAGTTGATGGAAATGCTAGTGTTTTTGAAAATAAACATGCCTTTGCTTGGGTTTCCAAGTTTTCCCTGTGAATGGCAAGATGAATAAAAGCAATTGAAAGCCTTGCAGCAGCTCCAACTGCCTCCTATGCTCCAGATAATATCAGCACATGTACCTGACTGAAACGCTGTGCCAGTCTGTTCACTCTCCAGGTCGTATGTCCCTACAAGTGCCTGACCTCAAATGCTGTGCCTGTCCATCCAGGCCTCAAACGCTGTGCCTGTCTGTCCAGCTTGGAGCTTGGATATTTCATATGCTCAATAGTTTTCATGACCTTCATAATATGGGCCATTTTCCCTAGATGTTTCTTAGGTGCCAACATTAATGTTTCTAGTGCTATAGAAAACTGGTGGTAGTTGTACTCTAGTTCATCCTCTGTGTTCCCATAGTTTACAGAGGCACTGTAGGGTACAAAGTCAACATAGGTTGATATTCTAGATTTGGACTCGAGTAGCAGTTTTCTTATTTCTGAGAGCTCTTCAAGTTCCTTTGTCATCAGCTGAAGTGATAAGTACAGTTAATAGCTTCTGGGTATTCACTAGATGCCAACGGAACCACCACATTCTAGGGAGCCCTTTCCTGCACAAAGGAAAGGGAACTCTCCCCGGGTGTAACCAGCCTATCTCTTAGCACCCGTTGAAGGGGAAGTTTCCAGGCTCTAGCAATTTCCAGTCGAGCTGCCAGACAAACTTCTATTAGCAAGGGAGGGTGATTCGCCGGTGCTCCTCCACAGTCACTGTGTAGCAAGGCGATTGACATAGTCAGAGTTACTGGTGTCTGTATCATCCGGGAGCACAGATTTTCAATGGCTGTCCAAAGTAAGTTAATACAAACACCAGACCACCACATATGTTCATAAGTCCCCAGAGAAGCACATCCCCTCCAGCACAGCCCACTGTTATTGGAAATTCTTGCTAGCTTCTCTGGCGTGAAGTACCATTGGTATAGTTGCTTGTATCTGTTTTTCAGAAACGTAGCTGATATCGATACCTTTTGGATATTTGCAAAGACAGTGAGCCAATCGTCTTTGGAGTGCTGTATCGGTAGAGCTTTGTTACACGCTGTGATGTGGGACGCTGTGGTGACCAAGGTTGCATTCAGCAACTTATACACTTTTGATATGAGCCCTCTAGGGGAGGCTGATGGAGAACAATGTCCCTCAAAGTTTTCCCTTTACTTAGATTATCTTTCATTAGCGAGTTAGAATAAAAATGTCTAATTTGTTGAAACACTAGAAATTCTGTAGCTGGGAGCTCAAACATTTGGAAAACCTTGGATAGGAGCAAATATTCCCCCACTCCCACATATGCTCCAACCTAGTAACTCCCTGTATTTTCCACCTCAAAAAAGCGCTCAAAGGATGAGAGGATAAGAAATCCATATTATGGAAATGAGTGGAGAAATAGTGAGTCCTTTGACCATCCACCCTGATCTTCCATCTATCCCATACTGCTAATGTCTGTCTTGTAGTAGAAGCATCAAAGGGCATAGTCCCCATGTTTTCCTGGATTGCCAGGGCATCGCCGACAGTGACATCATCCCTATCGGAGATTGTTCAATAACCGCCCAGTGTTTAGGGTCTATAAGGTTATGCCATATTATCAAGGGCCTCAATTGGGCAGATACATAATACCATTGTAAATTCGGGATGCCCAGGCCTCCATCTAATTTGGACTGATAGAGGGTGGATCTGCTAACCCTGGGGGGGGGTCTTTTCTTCCAGATGAAGCTAAATAACTTCCTCTGCCATAATTTCAAGGCATTATTAGAAACAGGTATTGGTAGAGTCTAAAATAAATACAATAAGCGAGGCAGCAGATTTATCTTCACCGTAGCTATCCTACCCAACCACGTAATGGGGAGCCTAGTCCAGCAATCAATATCCACAAAGGCTTCCTTGATAAATGGGATGTAGTTGAGTTTAAATAGTTCTTTTGGGTGTGTTGGCAACTGGATACCCAGATATTTCAAAGAGCGAGTCGCCCAGCAAAAAGGGTGATGTGCTTTTAAGTCCAAAACAGTTGTGGCACTACAGGTAAGGTTAAGCAGCTCTGATTTTTCCCAACTGACTTGAAACCCAGAGGCTGCACTAAACCGCTGGATGTCTTGTTCTATGGCAAGCAATGAAGTATGTGGTCTTGTAATAGAAAACATAATATCATCTGCAAATAATGTTAATTTGAACTCATGATCCGAGAACCTAAATCCTGACACCTGGCTATTATCCCAAATGACAATGGCCAAGGGCTCGACAAATAAAGCAAATAGAAGCAGGGATAATGGGCATCCTTGCCTGGTTCCCCGGCCCACTACAAAATGGCCTGAATATCCCCCATTGATTTTGAGGCGTGCTTTCGGATCGCATCCAACCATGTACAGAAAAAAGGGCCAAAGCCCATTTTCCTTAGGACACTAAACAAGAAAGGCCAATGGCCATATCGAAAGCCTTCTCAGCATCGATTGAGAGAAGTATAGCCTCCATTTTGTTTCTATGGGCCAACCACATGATGTCAATTAACTTGTGAACATTATCCCCCACCAGTCTGCCTGGCATAAAACCTGCTTGATCTTGATGAACAAGGGAGGTGATAAAGGAATTCATGCGATTGGCCAAAATTTTGGCGAGGATTTTAATATCTAAGTTGAGAAGGGAAATTGGTCTGTATGACCCGCAGAGCGTAGGGTCTCTACCCGGCTTCAGTAGTATGGTTATGCCAGCCAAGTTGGAGTGTGGGGTAAGATCACCTCCTTCCAGTAAATAATTATAAAACTTTTGTAGAGGTGCTACTATATATGGGACAAACTGTTTGTAGAATCGGGCGGTCAGTCCGTCAAGACCAGGCGATTTCCCTGTCTTCAGAGTTTTTATCACCTGTAATATTTCAGGAGACGTGATCTCTGCCTCCAAGACTGCTTGTGCCTCTGTTGGCAATGTTGGTAAAGTGATGGACCTCAAAAACTCCTCGACCTTACCCTGGGTGATGTGTGGTTGTGAGGCACAGAGGTTAGAATAAGACTGTAGGAATCTATTGCATATATCTTTATTATTCATCAGCTTCTTACCCTTTGTATCTTTAATTGGATACTCCACTGGATACTCCACTGGCTACCCATTCGCTACAGAATTCTCTTCAAGACACTTACTATTATCCACAAAACCTTATTTCAGGAATCCTCACTCCAACTTACCATACCCCTCAAACCACACGCCTCTACAAGACCCACCAGATCTGCATACAGAGATTCCCTCCAGGTTCCCCCAAAAAAGTCCGTTCTCCACAACACCATTGAAAAACGTGCACTATCAACTGCCGGTCCGCATCACTGGAACTCTCTCCCGCCAGATCTCCGCCAGGAACACTGCCATATCACTTTCAGAAAAAAATTAAAAACTTGGCTGTTCGCCCAAGCATACCCCTGAAGAAAACCGCAGAATCACCCCCCACAGTTACATACCCCGCGGTTGCGTCCTCCTTCAGCAACTCAAAAAAGGAACTGTTTCTCGGACAACCGCACTTTAATATAACTTGCCTAATATTACACACGATGTAATTTTGGTATATAATGCTTACCATGTAAGCACTTACGTTTCTGCTTATTTGCTTTGTTCTCCTGTTAGAAATTGTTTAACCTATCCTTTCCTCTAACTACCAAGTTCCACATTCCCTGTTATAATGTAATTTCCTGCTTCTATTGTTAACTGGTTTTTTCCCCCTAGTTCATTGTAAACCGGTACGATAAGACCTGGTCTTGAGCATCGGTATATTAAAAGAATTTAAATAAATAAAATAAATAAATAATTTTTGCTATTAAGTGCTGATAGATAATTTTCTTTAGCTGTCGTGCTAAGTTCCTGCCTGCCTTGTTGCCCCCCTCAAAGTAATCATGTTTAGTGAGTAACAAAGAATGAACCATCTGGGCAGATTCAAGGTGCATAAGATCTTCCCTTGCTTGTGTGAGTTGTATTAGGGTACGGGGAGCATCATTGTCTTGGTGAGCTTTCGTGAGAGTAGCTATCCTATCCCTTAAAACCTGAGCTTCCCGCTCCCTCTCCTTTTTTTAAAAAAGATGCTCGGGAAATTAATATTCCCAGAATATAAGCTTTAAAGGCTTCCCATACAGTGGATGGCAATACTTCCCCAGTAGCATTACAGTGAAAGAATTCCTGAATACAATCATTAACAGTTCGTACATAGCTCTCATCATTCAACATAGAATTATTTAACCTCCAGAGCTGCATACCTCTATCAAAGGAATTAAACTTGAGGTCTATGGTGATGGCTGCATGATCTGACCACACCTCTGGGGAAATATCTGGGTCAGCGATGGCATGTGATAATAGGGTATCAATTAGGAAATAACTGATTCTCGAGTGGGCATCATGAGGCGGCGAGTAAAAAGTATAAGATCTAGAAGCAGGGTTATGCACTCTCCTTACGTCTAAGGTGCCAGTGGTCCATAAACTTCTGTAATCTTTTCCTGTGAGAGGGGGCGGTTGACAGTGCCCTCAGAGGAATCAATGCTGGGACTTCAATCTAGTTAGAAGTCCGCACCTATGATAATATTGCCCTGACCATGTAATGTAAGTATCTGGTCTAATCTAGAAAATGGCCCTGTTCTTGATTCGGGGCATATATATATATATTCATCAGTGAGTATAAGAGGCCATCAGAGATAATTAATATTATATAGCGCCCCTGGGGATCGCGCATACAGGATTGGCATGTAAAATACCAGGTTTTGGGAGACTAAAATGCCAACTCCAGTAAATTTCACTGTCTTGGCCCTGGAGGTCCAACACTGAAACGGGTACTGGTGAGATTTCAATAAACTCTCGAAGCGAGCCTTCAAGTGAGATTCCTGAATGAAAAGGATATCAGCTTGTAAAGCCTTCGCTTCCTCAAAAAGCATATGTCGCTTATATAGCGAGTTAGTTTCCCTTAATGTCAAGGGACTTAAATGAGGCCATTCATTATATTAAAAGAAGGGCATTCCGATAGTACCTGTAGTGTCAACTGTCTTGTGCACGGATACTTGCCCGGTATCAATAAGCATGCCATCACCATGTACCCACTAGGGGCCCGCAGATCTCCCAGCCCATCAAACATCACCTCGGACTCTCCCCTAGCTACAGAAAGCAGAACTGCATAAATCTGGAACTCAGCTTGTATCAGAACCGATGTGTGAACCCTTGTATCCCCCAATTGACACCCCCCCCCCCCCCACCCACGTAAACCGTGGATCTGCTCCAACCTCCTTGCAGATCACCCCTTCTAGAGGGAGAGAAAAATAAAGTCACCATTACTTAGAGACCCCGTGCCTTATGAATGTCTATTAGGGAATCACCGAAATGCTGAAAACCAGAAAATCTGGGTGTCCAAATTCCATTCAAGTAGCCTACCCAGACTGCTTCTGCGTGTCGGAGTTGCGTTTCAGCCTCTATTGCGGGCTCCAACCCTTTGCCAACGTGGTTGTGGTGCTCTACGGATCTGAGATTGTGTATTGGGAACACTTGTAGGGTTGAATCCTCGATCTTTTAACAGAAGAACAGCATCTCCCACATGATGGATCTGTGATGAAATCCCATCCCATGTATATACCAGACCAAATGGATGGAGCCACCGATATTTAATGTTTTCTTTCCTGAGAAAGGCAGTCACCTCTTTGAGCTCTTGCCTGTGTTGTAAGATTGCCTGTTTCTCCTGTTTCTCCTAGGACCACCGCATCTGCTTCCGAGCCAGGTTTGCCATCTTCTCCTTTATGGCAAAGTCATGAAAGCAAGTGAGAATATCGCGGGGGTAAATTGGAACCTGCTGCCCTTTGGGTCCGGTGCACATGATCCAATTTGATATCACTTATGGTAGATCCTGTATCTCCCCCAGCAGAAATAGGCAAAATCTTGATAGTGTCAGTACAGTCATTATTTGCCTCTATTTCTTTAAAGCCACGGAAACGCAGATTTCCTCTCCATGCCCGGCTCTCCAAATCTGCTTTGTTTTTATTGCCACGTTTTCGTCTTGGAGATCTGCCAGCTCATCCTGCATTTGTTTCGAGGTATCAGCGTGCGCCTCCGCCCGAGTCTCCAGCTCATCCACACGGTTATTCAGCCCAGATAATTCCTCTTGGAAATCCTCCATCATGGCGCAGATTTCTCTCTTATAATTTTTGAGGTCTTGGCGCAGACCCCCAAACCAGTCTCTAAAGTCGGATCGGGTGGGTGCCTCGGTCGACTGAATATTAAATTCATCGCCGGATTCGCAGTTTTCTCCGTCCACATGGGGTGCGGCCTCCTCAGCCTGTGTTTCTCTGGCCATCTCCCGCTCTCCACCCCGGCGGTAAGAAAAGTTGCGAAAATCTACTGTTTTTCGCTTCGTGGCCATATTCTCTTTTCTCTCGGATGCAGGTAAATCTGGTTTGTGGCAGGATGGGCTGCGGTGATCCCTGCTAAATAGCAATATTTTAAAGGCTAAACAGGGAGCTCTCGGCTCATGCGACCATTTGCTACGGTGATGTCACTTCCTCCCGAATTTTTCCTTCTGCACATCCCTAGTAACCTGGATTGGCCACTTTCAGAAACAGGATGCTGGGCTTGATGGACCCTTGGTCTGACCCAGTACACAGCAACTTCTTATGTTCTTATTTATTTATTTTTAATTTTTATATACCGATGTTCCTGTATAGGATACATATTGCACCGGTTTACATGAAACTGAACTGTCGCCAAAGGGCGGATACAATGAAACATGAGTTACAATGAACATGTGGAAACATTGGACAAGTGGAACATTAGAAATACACTATAATATAATAATAATAAAAGTAAAAATAATAGTAAAATAATAATAACAATAATAATAAGCAATAGAAACGTAGGGCTATGCCTAATGGAACTTCTAAATAATCTTTAGGAAAATGCCATCGGGATGGGAAAGGAGGCGTAACTGATGGATAACAGGAAAGAACCAACTTAGCAAGCGGGCAGGTTAAGGGGGAAGAAATTCACAAAGTGCAATAAGGCGTTTAACTTAAAAGGAATCATAGAGGGACTAAGTGACTTGTAGCTGTGTGAAGGTCCACGGCTAGATTGGGAATTAATGTAGTCTTTGTCTCCCGGAGTAGTCCCAGATCTGGGGGATATGTGGAGTGCCGGTATAGATAAGAGGGCTTACAGTCGCGAATCTAGTCTATAGTTGGACATAAACCAGGGTAGCCTTAGTGCAAGGAATTATCTCTCCGAGAAGGCCTGGCTGAAGAGCCATGTTTTCAGTTTCTTTTTGAAAACCAGAGGGCAGGGTTCTTGGCAAGGAATTATCTCTCCGAGAAGGCCTGGCTGAAGAGCCATGTTTTCAGTTTCTTTTTGAAAACCAGAGGGCAGGGTTCTTGGCGGAGGTCCGGCGGGAGCGAGTTCCAAAGGGGAGGACCAGCTGTGGAAAGGGCGCGCTTCCTTAAGGAGGTTTTAGCAGGAGGGGTATACAGCGTGTCCTTGTATGCTCTTCTGATGGGTCTGTTTGAGATGTGCGGCTGTATTTGGAAGGTTAGCTTAAGGGGGGAGATATTATGCAGAGCCTTGTGGATCATCATGACGGCTTTGAAGAGAATCCTGAATTTGATTGGTAACCAGTGAAAGTTCTGAAGGATGGGGGGTGATGTGTTCCCTTTTGTTGGCTTTTGTGAGAATCCTGGCAGTAGCGTTCTGGACCATCTGTAGTGGTTTAATTGTGTTGGCGGGTAGAACCAGGAGGAGGGAGTTGCAGTAATCCACTTTAGGTAAGATGATAGATTGTAGCACCAAGCGGAAGTCTCAGGGGTGTAGGAGTGGTTTTAGTTTTCTTAGGGGAAGTGCTAAAGTTGGAGAAGGAACACAATGTATGTACATTTAATTTTCAAATATATATATATGCTATTTACCCCTGCTCGGCTATCACCGCAAATAGCAGGTGCAAAGTACATGTGCCCAGTTTATGTGCAGACTTTACACTAGCTACTTTTCAAAGAAACTGTGGTTTCACTTTGAAAATTAGCTACAAAGTCAATGTGTTAAAAGTATGTGCATACTTTGCAGCCACATGGGCTTTTGAAACCTGCCCACCTAAATGCGCAGTTGGTGCATCAGAAAATGTTATACATGTTACTTTGTACAGAATGCAGTCCCACTGCTGCTAATACTAAATTCATACATTAATGTATTGGAGTGGGATAGTTAAAAGGTTCTGACAACCATCAGTGCACCATATATTCATTATGCTTTTTCTGGGATTTAACTGATCTATATTGTTTTCAGTACCAAACATTTTAGAAAATCAAAAAGGAAACAGAAAGGAGGGGAAAATCATGCATATAAATGAGGCTAAGAATTAACCACTGTACTTTACCATTTTCAAAAAAATGTGACTTTAAATGCATGAAATTTCAAAATCATAAAATTGTGAATGTTTCCTGTGTTGTGAGAAAACATGAATGTGGTTTTGAAGGCTTGTGCAACCTGTTATAATGCAATGACAATATGATCAGAGACAGAATTTTTCCATCATTGATATATGGAAATATATAAAAACGTAATCCTGCCTTTGCAATCTTAGGTCCAAGTCTGACAACCAGTAAGAAACACACACAGGACTTATATAGGTGATAGCAACTGCTCAGAGTCAGATTATTGTATAAATGCAGGGAAGAATATAATTTTTCACTTAGGGTGGTGGACACTTGGAAGACTTCCCCGCAGAATTTATAAGAGACAAAACAGTATCAGAATTGAAAAAATATACATCATAGACCCATAGGCATTTTACTATTGGAGGGAAGACTACCACAAATCAAGTAAGACCTGTGACAGTACACTAGACATGCACACCCTCAGATGGGGAAGGCCACCACGGTAATCAACAAGGGGCCCCAACAAAAACGGTCAGATGACCGCTGCTGCATTTCTCCAGCCCTTGCCTACAAGAAGATGCACAGAGTCAAAGAACTGAGGCTCCAGTTCAGCAATAAACCTGCCAGGCACTAAGCCCCAGGGGCTTCCCCACAAAGGGGATTTGTGACACGGAAGGAGTAGAAAGAACATTGCTCTTCTAAGGAAGAAGACTTCTGACATTACCCTCCTGGTGTCCACTCCCCTTAGAGTTCGACCAGGAACTTAAGCCAAGGTCAGTCCTGTGGCTGTGGCGCACAACCTGCTGTGCCCATGAGGGACACAGGGACACACGGACACACACACACCCATATAGTAGAGGACATATGGAGAATAGAGCCCTTTGCTGTAAAAGCACACTGACCAGTACTCATACAGTGGCATCCCATCCTATGGATGGTGGCACACCTATGACCCCACTCGCTGTGCTTGAGGGAAGAATTCCAGGGCACAGCAAGAAACACGTGCTAGAGTCTGTGGCTGCATGCTGTCAAAAGGCAAATCACAGAGTGTGTAATGACACCTTCCTTGCCAGTACTCCCCAGTACTTTATGGTGCAGAACTGACAAGGAGGCTGAGACCTTGACGCAACAATGGCAGAGCCCTGGCATAGCTGAGAACTGCACAGAGAGGGAGGGTGCTACCTGCCACTGTCCAAGGTGCTTGAAGTAAATGCCTTGCCAAACTCGACCACATATGCTGTGCTCCACTGTCACCGTAACTCCCAATAGAGTGCATAGGAACAGTGAGACAACAGCATCCCCAGTACCACTGGGGCTCTGGATATGGAATAGTCGTGGGTGACGTTCTACGGCATTGCCTCCTCCAGTACCTGATAACATTCCAAGAGGCTGGACATAGCCCTTTAAACTGCGTTGGGAATGGCTCACCTCAGTTTCCCTCATTGAACGACAGCAGTGAATTCCAAGGTGACCAACAGTGCCCATGGTGCTCTGTGATCATTCATGCAGCAACCGACAGAGTCCACTGGTGTCCACAGTGGTGACAGCGCCCATAGGGCCCATAGCACTTTCGCACTCACCAACACTGGATCACATCTAGGACACCAGATGTCGCTGCACCCAGGGCTTCGACAGCATCAACAGCCTAGTGGCACCAATAGAGACCCCGGTGCCTTGAAGGCATCGATGAACTAGCAGTACCAAGGATACCAGGGTACCTACAGACATAGGTTCTGCAGCCCCGACATGCCTCATCAGTGCCCAGAGGAACAGATAAATGCCAGCACCATCAACTGTTCCCCTTGACTCACCTAGCCATCCGAGAACATTGATGCTGCGAGCTCGATGGCATCCTTCGCCAGCGGCTATGGCTAAGGATAGCCTCGATAGCACTCATTAACACAATGGTGCTCGAATCCAGGTGGGGTCTCCAATGCCTCCCAATCTCAGCAGCTCAGAGCCCCAGAGATCATCAGCATCCATGGTGCCCGATAGCTGTAGGTCAGTGATGGAACAGCACAATGCCTCTGAGTGCTCAGTTGGGACCCTGCCAATGTGCCTTGAGGGCACCAGACCACTACGCCTGTATGCCTCGGCATACCAAGGTGCCTTGAGTAAAGGGTGACCCCAGCACTCGATCCATTCAAGGCCAAGGTTCCTTCTGCTCGAGGGCTTTAGTGGCACTCGAGGGCTCCCAAGAGCCCCAGCGGTCGACTGCCTTGGGGACAACCAGGGCCCTATGGCCTTCAAGGTGGCCCCGCACCTCGATGGCAAGGAGGGCATCTATGATATCTGGGCAGCTCCACACATGACATTGAGGCCACGCCCCTCAATGGCATCGGGGGAAGCCACTCTTACACCTTGACTGGATCGAGGGCATCAATGGCACTGAGGCATCCATGGAATGGATGGGACCAAGGCACCCATGGAATGAACTACTCCGCCACCTTGAAGCCCAAGGCACTCGATGACTCCAGCGCCTCGAGTTCACAAATGCCTATGTCACGGCGTCAAGGGTGACCATGGCACTCAACAGCAGTCCTGGTCCCCAACGCGGTCCTGATATTGATGCATCAGAGCAATGATGTGCTGGTCACAGAAGTGCACAGGCAACCGTTTCTGGACATGGCACCAAAGTTGCGGCAGCAAGCTACTTGCCCAGGCTCCTGCGCACCTTTTCTCACAAGGAGTCTGCACTACCATAATTGGCAAGCAGGAGGGGAGGCTACGTCATCCAGGGCTCTTGCCCATGGAGACTAGTTGCTTTGAATGTAGGGAGAATGAGCTCTCCCCCCACAGGAACAGTGTGGTCCTCGATCTCTGCACTGTCTGAACCTCCCATCGATGCCGATCCATCAGTGAAACAACATGGAACTCCTGCCTGGGTAGAATTCAGATCGCCCATAGATTGCATTCAGCCAGTCCTGCCAGCACCTCACAAAGGTACAAAGACAGACAGAGCAAGGAGAGGACACAGATATTAAACTGCCGGTCTGGTGTTTTGGCTTTTTTTTTTTTTTTTTTTGAGGAGCTAGAAATAGACTCTGCCAGACTGTACAGCGACAAAGGCCAGCCATGCAGCTGGCAGACAGAGGAAAGAAGAAAAAGGTAAGGAAAGAAAAACAGCTGCAGCTGTAGAAAAAAAAAAAAACACTTACAAAAACCGTGAGGACCAAAGCTGAATACCATGAGACACGGCTCCCATGACCAAACAGCTCCGGGAGGGTGGGGGGGGGTGGGGGGTGGGAGGATAGAGACTGAGGGACTCTGCCTAGAGGGCAGGGTGATGACTACAGCTGCACATGCTCAGAAGGCATGTTTGAAAGTTCTAGAATCTTTGAGATCAAAAGTTCCATGCCGGGCTCCATCCAATGAGGACACCCATCTGTGAGGACTACCATCCTGCTTGTCCTCGGGGAAAAATATGCTTTCTGCATTTTCCTAAAATAACCCTTGCTGTAGTTACACGATGTTAGGTTCCATATTAGGAGCTACCACCCAGGAAAAAGATCTAGGCATCATAGTGGATAATATTTTAAAATCGTCAGCTCAGTGTGCTGCAGCAGTCAAAAAAGCAAATGGAATGTTAGGAAGGGAATGTTTAATAGAACAGAAAATGTCATAATGCCTCTGTATCGCTCCATGGTGAGAGCGCACCTTGAATACTGTGTACAATTCTGGTCGCCGCATCTCAAAAAAGATATAGTTGCGATGGAGAAGGTACAGAGAAGGGCAACCAAAATGATAAAGGGGATGGAACAGCTCCCCTATGAGGAAAGGCTGAAGAGGTTAGGGCTGTTCAGCTTGGAGAAGAGACGGCTGAGGGGGGATATGATAGAGGTCTTTAAGATCATGAGAGGTCTTGAACGAGTAGATGTGACGCGGTTATTTACACTTTCGAATAATAGAAGGACTAGGGGGCATTCCATGAAGTTAGCAAGTAGCACATTTAAGACTAATTGGAGAAAATTCTTTCACTCAACGCATAATAAAGCTCTGGAATTTGTTGCCAGATGATGTGGTTAGTGCAGTTAGTGTAGCTGGGTTCAAAAAAGGTTTGGATAAGTTCTTAGCGAATAGCCACTGCTATTAATTTCATCAGTAGCATGGGTTCTTCTTAGTGTTTGGGTAATTGCCAGGTTCTTGGAGATGGAGGAGATGGAGATGATGGAGGAGGAGTAAGTTTGCTTACCGTAAACGGTATTTTCGTAGATAGCAGGATGAATTAGCCATGCTGTCTGGGGGCGTCGTTGCGCGACCGGCAGGCGGAGCTTCTCCTAGAGTTCAAAGTTTGAATTCTGTGCTTCTGCGCGGTGAGGTTCCCGTGCGATTGTATCATTTACCTCAGTCTCTTGTTTCAAAGCAAGAAAAAATGTATGCAAATAAAATTAAAAAAAAATATATCTATATTTAGTGCCCACGTCAGTATGCGAAGCGTTTCTCGACAGAGAATCCAGGAACCTGACCCTCCTTCTTTGTTTATGTAAAACATGGCTACTTGGTTGTCGGTGTATACCATGATATGCTTTCCTCGAAGCTGGTCCGAGAAGGTTTGAAGTGCTTTCCAGATGGCTCGAATCTCGAGGAGATTGATCTGAAGATTGGACTCCCGTAGAGACCAACGGCCCTGAGTCTTTAAGGTGTTTAGATGGGCTCCCCAGCCCTTCCGTGAAGCATCTGTAGTGAGAGTGACTTGATAGGGAGGTCGCTGAAACGGTGCCCCTGAGTTCAGGTGGTTGATATTCATCCACCATTGAATGTCGGTTTTCATCTGTTCGGTGAGGTGTACTCTAGCTGATAGTGGTTGCCAGAACTGTGACCACTGGTTCTTTAGACCCCATTGTAGACGACGCATGTGGAGTCTCGTGTATGGAACTACATGGATGGCCGTTGCCATATGACCTAAGAGTTGAAGAACCTGTCGTGCCGATGCTTGTGACTGGGTGAATAGACGATGTGCTAGAGAAGACAGAGTCTGTATCCTGTCTTGTGGAAGATACGCCCTCTGATGAATCGTGTTTATGAGGGCTCCAATGAACTGTAGAACCCGAGTAGGTTGAAGGTGGGATTTTTCGTAATTGATTATGAATCCCAGTTTCTGAAGACAATTGATTGTTTGAAATGTATGAATCTTTAAGGTAGTCGGATCTGAGGCTACTAACAGCCAGTCGTCGAGATAGGGAAAAATCTGTATCGAGAGCTGTCGGGGATGAGCCACCACCACCGCTAAGCATTTTGTGAACACCCTCGGGGCTGAGGAAAGGCCAAAAAGAGTAGTACCTTGAACTGGTAATGGATATTGGAAACAAAGGTATTGCCAGGAGGAAGGGTGCATGGGTATATGGGAATAAGCATCCTACAGGTCATAGCCAGTCGTTGGGTTGTAGAAGAGGTAGGATACTCTTGAAAGATGTCATCTTGAACCTTTCTTTTTGAATGTGTTTGTTGAGATTTCTTAAATCTAAGATGGGTCGACGTCCTCCTGATTTCTTTGGAATGAGAAAATATGGGGAGTAATACCCTTGATTGAGTAGCGAATTGGGGATAATTCGAATGGATCTGTGCGTTTGCAGACTGACTAATTGTTCTTGTAGATCTGCTGCATAAGTTGATATGGTGTTGAGTGGGGAAATCTGTGGAAGTGTGGGAAGAGTCAAATTTAAATCGGTAACCCTCCTTTATGATGTTTAGCACCCAGCGATCTGAAGTAATGCTTTCCCAGTTGGGATAAAAATGTTGAAGACGTCCCCCTATATAGTGGGGTGGAGGTGGCTCTGGGTAACTCAAAAAGACTGAGTTGGTTTTGATGTTGTTGCCAGAGTTGGTTTTGGTGGACGTGGTTGACGGGGTCTGCCACGAGATGCCTGTGGCTGTTGTTGAAAACGTTCATGTTGATAATACTGAGATCTGTATGTGTTGTAGGGTCGAAATAGGGTTCTTCCGTAAGGTCTTCATCGATATGAAGGATAAAAACGTTTAGCGGAAGAATGTGGATCTGAAGAAGTCAGAGATTGCACGGCCGTATTCTGCTTCTTAAGAAGAGTTACTGTTTCTCCAAACTTGGAACCAAAGAGCTTGCCCCCCAAACAAGGAATATCCACTAGTTTGTCATGGACATCGTCCCTTATGGAACTAGCTCTTAACCAAGCTATTCAACGAGCCACTATAGCTGTCGCTGAGGAACGAGCAGATGATTCAAAAGACTCGTAAACCGAACGCAGTAAGTGTCTGTCTGAGCCCCTCCTCCGTATCTGTGAATGGTTGTGGTAAAGAATTATCCTCTGCCATACATACTGGACATAATTTCTGTAAGCATTCTAAGAGATACTGTATGACATAAAACTGATAGTGTTGAATTTTTGTAAATAGCATGGAGGAGTGATAGACTTTATGACCAAAGTCATCTAAGGACTTGTGATCCTTTCCAGGTGGTGAATTTGCATGGCATTTTGATCTCTTTGCCTTTAAGAGTGCCGATTCAACCACTATCGAATTGTGAGGTAACTGTGTGGAGTCGTATATTGTGGAATTCCTCATCCTATATTTTAAATCCGTTTTACTTGAAGCTGCCAAGGTAGAAAAAGGCTTTTCCCACATTTTGTGTAACACGGCATCCAACACCACATGTGGTGGTAAGGCAGTTGGTTCAGGAGGCATTTCAAAAATTTTTAAGATGCCGAGAACCTCTGCCCTCTGATCTGGAAGTTTTCCCGTTTCTATATTTAACAAAGATCCTAATTTTTCAATAAACTTAGCGTAGGATAGATCCTCGGGAGGAGAATATGGTTCAGGAAGACCTTCCAGTGGGTCTGATGGGAACCCCGTAGATGACGAAGGGGAAGCCGTGGACCATTGTGAATGAGGAGAGTCTGGCTGATCAGGATCTGGAACTGACTTTTCTGTTTGCTTTGGTGGTAGTGGAACTGTAGGGATCTGTGGAGTACAAATTGGAGATTGAGCACCCAGGTCCCTTGGGTGCATCTAGTCAAGATCCTGAAAAAATGATAACAAAGCAAGAGAAATTTGAGACATCGCCTTTGACGCTAAAGTATGATGTGAAGGCATGTGAAAGGGTTCTGAAGGAGGAGGTGGTACCTCCTTAGGGAATTCATGAGAAGGGCGACTTGGTTGTGCCCTGTGACTTGATTGAGATCTCAAGGAAGAGGACCAATTAGATTGAGAGCTCTCCCCCTCTGAAGAAAGTATATCCACATCCAAATTGGTACCCGGTGAAGAGGGCATTTGGAGATGTTTTGTCTTGGCCCTTTTCTTCCCATGGCGCTCCTGATGAGATGCCCTTGGGAAGATGAGAGTCAAAGCTATAGGTGGGTCATTATGCTTTGCACGTTTAGCCGTATCGTGACGGTGATGGTGCACATGCTGTCTTTTCCGGATAGTGTGATGGGATAACCCTGATAGCGAAGCCGCTCTCCCTGAAGGAGCATCCGAAGCATGCTGCCACTTGTCTTCATCCCGAAGTATTCTAGGCGCCGGTGCTCCTTGAGGCGCGCAGTGAGATGCACCATTGCACCGTGCGATACGTCGTGCGCCTTTGCGTCGAGAGTGGAGTCGTGCGCCGTGTCGTGATCTTTCTCGCCCTGCTTCAAATGGGGCCTTACACTCTTCCCGTGCTCCGATTGCTTTAGGGTCAGGGAGCGGGGGCGAGGGGCACAGAGCCATGTGCCCCTAAAGACGCAGCTATCTTAATTGTTAAGGGAGTCGAGGCCTCGAGCTCCCTTCCTGGCCCTGGTGGCAACACCGACCTGGCCGAATCCCCTTCCCATGATGTGAGACGTCGTGGCTTCGTTTTTGTTTTCTTCGCCGGGCCCGGCGAGGAGAGAGGGAATGTAGGCGCGCGATCTTCTCTGCGCGCTGTCTTCGGGCCCGGGGCGACATCTGACCCATAGTCTCTGCAAGAGGCCGTGTTGTGCTCCAGGCCCAGGCAAATGTAGCAATAATTATGTCCATCGGTAATGGACATAATTTTGCCACATTGGCAATACTTGAACCCTGATGGCTTCGGAGCCATCGCTAAGTGAGAATTCTTGAAAATTTGAGAAAAATTCAAAAAATTAAGAGACGAGGTGAAGGAGAAAAAACCGCCCGCGTGCAGTCTTGCTCGCGGAAAAAAAAGAGACTGAGGTAAATGATACAATCGCACGGGAACCTCACCGCGCAGAAGCACAGAGTTCAAACTTTGAACTCTAGGAGAAGCTCCGCCTGCCGGTCGCGCGACGATGCTCCCAGACAGCATGGCTAATTCAGCCTGCTACCAACGGGAAATAGTAGTTTCAGCTAAATGAACCTGCCTAATAGAGGGTGTTTCCAGTAAACTCTCAAGTGAGGACTTCAAGAAACATGAAGGTCGATAAATCTTAGCACAGCATTAAAAAAATGTAGGTACCAGGCCATGAATAGCTTTGAAGATAAATATAATTAACTTTAACTTAATCCTCCAACATATAGGTAGCCAACGAAGCTTGAAAAAAAAAAACCAAACAGGAGAGATGTCACAAGTCTGCACGCCAGAAATAATTCATGAAGCAACATTTGTATTATCTGAAAAGCTCTTAATGTTCAGTATGGCAGCCCAACATATAAAGCATTGCAGTAATCCAAAGAGGAAGTAACCAGAGCATGCATAACAGTTTTCAGATCACACTCTGATAAAAAGGACTTTAAATGACGCAGCATGTTAAGCTTATAAAACAACAACTTTACTATATTTCTACTGGAGGGTGAAAAGAAAGCATAGTATCAAACATAAATCCTAGGTTATGTACTTGAATTTAAATCGCAATCTTCGCATCACAAAAAATAAGATTAGTTGACATATCAGCAACAGGGAAATGAGTAAAATGCAGAATCTCAGTTTTGATATTTAACAATAGCCTATAATCTGCTATCCACTTACAAATTGTATCAAGGCAATTCATAATCTTAGCAAGAACCTCACTGACATTAGATAGAATAGAAATATAAAACTGGATATCATCAGCATAAAGCTTGTACCCAACACCCAACTTGACAAGTAATTGACAAATAGGAAATATATAAATATTAGATAAGGAGGCAGAGAGAGCAAATCCTTGTGGGATTGCAGTAAAAACAGGAAATACAAAAGACTGGGACACACCTATAATAACCCTCTGAAACTGGTCTGAAAAAAATTATATAAACTAAGCAAGAATTTATGAGGACGGACCTGTACTTTTTAAGCGCTAATCAAAATGGTGTGTCAAAGGCTCATAAGTCCAGTAAAACTAAGAAGAAAGCAGTACCACTATTAAATCTTCTATGAAATACATCAAGAATAGACAACAATGTTATAGTATTATGGAATGCATGCAGCTCAAATTGAAAATCTATTAAGCTTGGCTCTTCAATAAAAGCATGTTGCTGCTTCAATGCTATCTTTTCTAAGACTTTTTCCAGAAAAGCCAGTGAAGAGATAGGGCAATTAAACTCAGAAACATCAAGGCCTCTTTTTTTCCAAGACCAGTCGAACCACAGTGTTGCAACTGTCCCTTCCCGACGGTTTCACTCCGCCTACCTTTCTTTCTTTGCACCTCCTCTCGCTATGGATGGACACCTGGCTGCTGCGGCGTCTGCCTGCCGTCCTCTCTGGTGTCCCCAGACCGGCTTGGACGCTGCCTCCCGCCATGCTCTGCTGGTACCTTAGGGTGCGCGTGCCGCACCACCCTCACACTTATTTCCTACTTGGCGCGAACATCAGGGGCGTCCCCCTGTGATGACGTCACGTTGCCCGGATATTTAAAGCCTACGATGTTTGCTAACCTTTTAGTTAGCAAGGGGAATCTTATGGATGGGATTCGCTCTCCGTACCCAGCTACTCTGCCTTTCCAATCTTCCATTGGACTCTTAACGCTAACGGGGTACCCGCTCCTCGGGAGCCTCACCTGCTTTTCAGGTCGCTATTAGGAAACCGGTACTCGCTCTTCGAGGGCCCATGTTCCCTGACTCGCTGCCTGCTCCTACCTTCTCTTCTGCCTGGAAGGATTCACTATCTTCAACACCAGTGAATACTACCATCTATACCTTAGAGCTGTTCCCTGGAACCAGGTACTCGCTCAAGGGCCTGCCTCCATTCCAGCCCTAGTGCCATCTCCTATGTGGAACCACTGTGTGAGTACATCACCTTCAAGCCTCTCAGCTCTCAGGGATCAGGTACTCGCTCCTCGAGGGCCTGCTCTCCCTATCCTGGGGTTCTCCATACTGGGGCTTTGTGCATATTCCACTGTACTCATTCTCAGTTCTTTCCACTACAGCACTGCTACCAGAGGAGTCGCTGTTCCAGTGCCTGAGGGATACTAGCCCAGCCGGGCTACCTCTGCTGCTCACCACTGCCACCTCTAGTGGCTTCACCACATTGTCTAATAAAAGATCAATCTCTGTGTTTGTGTCTCCTAAGCTGAGCCTGACCTGTGGCCCCTCACGGGACTTCCCTCCAGGGGCATGGTCAGCTGCCACAGTGTTCAAGGGTCCACCCAAACCTTACTAATTATAACACACAGCCACCTTAAGTGGATCCGGAAGGTGACCTGCACTTAACGACAAATTAACAAGCCTTGCAAGAAAATCACTCATCCCTAAGGACTTTCATGACAATAGTAGAACAAGTGTTCACTGGGCAAAAAGTGTCATTCAAAAGTAAGAATGATATGCGATCAATAGAAGAAACTTCATCAGTTTTACCATTTCCTAAATTCTTCAATCATCCCCTCATCCTGAATCATCCCTTCACCTACAAATTTGAAGGCGAGGTAAATCAGAGTTGCTTACCTGTGACAGGTGTTCTCCTAGGACAGCAGGATCTAGTCCTCACATGTGGGTGACGTCAGCATACGGAGCCCTATCATGGAAAACTTTTCTGTCAAAGTTTCTAGAACTTTTGACTGGCACACTGAGCATGCCCAGCATGCCATAATCCCTGTAGCCACAGGGGTCTCTCTTCAGTCTCATTTGTAGCAAAAGGTGCGAGGAAAAAATAAAATAATAAAACAATTTTGGACCCAACTCCGCGGGGTGACGGGTGGGTTTCGTGACGACTGCATCCTGCTGTCCTGGGAGAATATCTGTTACAGGTAAGCAACTCTGCTTTCCCCCAGGACAAGCAGGATGGAGGTCCTCATATGTGGGTGATTAGCAATCTACATGTTGACTCATATTTGTTTGGAATAACAGCCTACAACTTGTGCAACAGGCACAACACCTGGTGTACTGTTGGGAAAGATGAGGCAGCCCGAAAATCACAGCAGGTGGATGTGGAAGGAGTTAGGATTAAACTGAAAATAAGTTCTTCAAGACGGATTGGCCAAAGGCAGAGTCTTGACATCCTTCCTTGTCCAAGCAGTAATGTGCTGCAAATGTGTGGAGAGAGCTCTATGTTGCAGCCTTACAGATCTCAGCAATCGGTACTGAACGATAGTGTGCTACTGAGGTTGCCATGGCTCTTACTGAGTGCACTTTCACTCGTCCCTGGAGAGGAAGGCCTGCTTTTTCATAGCAGAATTCGATATAGTCTGCTAGCCAGTTGGAGAGAGTTTGTTTGCCCACTGCAACTCCTGGTTTGTTTTTGTCAAAAGAAACAGAGTTGGGTGGATTTCCTATGGACTGCAGGGCAGTCTAAGTAAAATGCAATTGCACGTTTACAATCCGTGTGTAGAACTCTCTCGCCCTGGTGAGAGTGAGGCCTTGGGAAAAAGGTGGGCAAGACTATAGATTGATTCAGGTGAAAGTCTGTCACCACCTTGGGAAAGAATTTAGGGTGAGTATGGAGGACCACTCGGTTATGTAGGAACCTTGTATAGGGTATGTGACAAGTGCTTGTAACTCACCAACCCTTCGAGCAGATGTAATGGCTACTAGGAAAAGAACTTTCCATGTAAGAAACTTAGCATCGCAGGAGTGCAAAGGCTCAAATGGGGAGTGCATGAGCCTTGTAAGTACTATGTTTAGGTCCCATTCTGTAACTGGTGGCCATAGAGGGGGCTTAAGTTGTAACAGGCCCCTCATATTGGGGCATCCCCTACTCCCTTGTGGTACACTGAGATGGCACTAAGGTGTACTCGTACCAAAGAAGTCTGGAGACCAGAGTCTGAAAGGTGCCAGAGATAATCTAACAGAGATGGAGTGGGGCAGGAAAAGGGGTCGATACCTTTTTGCATGCACCATGTGGTAAATCTATTCCACTTAGAACAATAGGATTTTCGTGTGGAAGGTTTTCGTGAAGCTACAAGCACTTGAGAGACATCAGTTGAAAGGTTGAGCGGTTGTAGGATCACATCCAGGCTGTGAAGGACAGGGTTTGAAGGTTCGGATGGCACAGCATGCCTTGGGGTTCTGAGTTATGAGATTGGGCACTGTGCCCAGGTGAATGGTGTTGCGTCCGTCGCTGCTTGACGCCCTCACTCCGCCCTCTTTACCTCTGTGGTGACTCCCTCCGAGTCTGATGGACGGCTGGCTACTTCAGCGTCTCCATGCCGTCTCCTTCCGGCGTACCCGGATCGGCTAGACGCTGAAACTCCGCCATCTTGTCCTGATGCCTAGGGCGCGCGGCCTGACTCTTGTACTAGCAAGGACGCGAACCTCAGGGGCGTCCCCTGAGATGACATCATCTGCTTCCAATATTTAAAGTTCTTTGAAAACGCTAACAAACCGAGCTAGCAAGGATACGGATACAGACAAGGATACGGATAAGGAAACACAAAGGAATTCGTTCCAAGCTACTCTGCCTCCTCGGACTTACCAGAGGTACCCGCTCCTTGGGGGCCTCGCTCTTTTCTTTATTTTCAGATTACAGATAGGAACCAGTACTCGCTCCTCGAGGGCCCATGTTCCTTAACACTCTGAAAATTCTCTACTGCCTGGAAGCTATCACTGCTACAAACAAATGTGAGTTACCATCGCTCTCTCAGAGCTTTCCCTGAAATCAGGCACTCGCTCCTCGAGGGCCTAATTCTTTCCAGCTCCTGAGCTTACTTGAGACCTTACATGAGTTTTGTCATCTAGTTCTGTTCATGAACTCTGCCAACTCACTTTCTACAGTTTCTCAACAGCTCAGCCATCCTGGGATCGTTGTTCCAGTACCTGAGGGATTACAGCCCTGCCGGGCATATCAGCTCACTACTGCCACCTCTGGTGGTTTCTAATAACCTGTTTAATAAAAGAACTAATGTGTGTCTGTCTCCATACTCCAGCCTAGCTGATGGTCCCTCTCTGGTATCCTCCCGAGAGCGTGGTCATCTGCCATCGGCCCAGGGATCCACCCACAACTATATCAGATTCATTACAGATTGCTACACCTTAGCAAGACAATAACTGAGACACTACAAGATTGCTAACTCCTCCCTCTCCAGCAGCCCGCTACACAGAGCTTTCTCTACAGAGTGCTCCTCCTATCTGATTGCTCCTCCCATCAAGCATCTTCTCCATAACAGATTGCTACTCGAGCAGCAGATATACAACGAATTGCTAACTTCCTAGCAAATCATTAACAGATCACTAACAAATTGCTAACTCCTGCAGTCAGTCACTAACAAATGGGTTCTCAGATACAGAGGTCGAGAAGCATTGGAAACCATACCTGTCGAGGCCAATACGGGTTTATGTGTATCACTGACCCTTTGTCCTGTTGTAGTTTCACAAGAGTTTTGGCTAATAGTGGTATCGGAGGATACGCATATAGGAGGCCTGTGTTCCAGGGGCGAGCAAAGGCGTCCATGGCTAATTTGTTTTGCTGCTTGTGCAGGGATTAGAATCTGCCCACTTTGTGATTCAGTTCGGATGCAGTTCTATTGGTGCTTGACCCCAGCGTTGGAAGATTTTGTTCATTTCCACAGGATCCAGTGACCACTCGTGGGGATGGAACTGTCGACTGAGGCGATCTGCTACTACATTTTGTATGCCTGCGAGACAAGTGGCCCGGAGATGCATGGCGTGTGCAAGGGCCCAGACCCAGATCTGCATGGTTTCTTGGCAGAGGAGATAAACAAACAGGGAGGCACAGGCTCTTAAGTACAACATTGCAACTGTGTTGTCTATCTGTATGAGAACACTCTTGTGTGAAAGGCACTTTTGAACGCATATAGAGCATACCGTATGGCTCGAAGCTCTAGGAAGTTGATTTGATACTTTGCTTCGAGTTTTGTCCAAGTACCTTGAGTTTGAAGGTTGTTCACATGAGCTCCCCAACCCAAGTTGGATGTGTCCGTGGTTAAGGTTACTTGTGGAACTGGTTGCTGGAAGTGAAGACCTGGTAGCAAGTTGGCTTTGTTTGTCCATCAGAGAAGTGATAGACGTAGCTGGTGGGTTACATGAATCTGGGATGAAAGAGGTTGAGTAGCTTGAAGCCACTGAGATTTAAAAGTCCATTGAGTTATTCTCATGGCCAGCCTGGCCATAGGAGTGATGTGGACCATGGAAGTCATGTGGCCCAGAAACGTGAGGAATTGATGGGCTGAGGCTGTTTGTTTTGTGCGCAGAGATGTAGCTAGCTTAGAGAGTGTGTCTGTGCGGTCATTGGGCAGGAAGGCCTTTGCGACCGTGATGTCCAAATCTGCTCCGATGAAAGTAAGGAGGTGAGATGGAATCAGGTGTGATTTCTGGTAATTGATGAGAAACCCCAACGAGTGTAGCAGATTGATAGTGAGCTTGAGAGCTCCTTGTTTGGATTGGCTCTTGATTAGCCAGTCATCCAGGTAAGGAAACAAGTGTATGCTGTCTTTGCATAGATGGGCCACAGCCACTGCTAGGCACTTTGTAAATACACTGGGTGCCGAGGCAAGCCCAAAAGGCAGAACCCGGTACTGTAAATGTTGATGTCCCACTATAAAACGCAGGTATTTGCAGTGATGTGGGGATATGGGAATATGAGCATAAGCATCTTGAAGATCTAGAAGGGGAAGCATGGTGCCCAGGGACACCATCCTGAATGTTTCTTTCTGTAGAAATTTGTTGAGATTGCAGAGATCTAGGATGGGGCGGAGGCCGCCTGATTTCTTTGGAATGAGAAAATAGCGGGAGTAGAACCCTCTGCCCTGCTGTGCCCGGAGAATGGCTTCCACAGCCCTGGAGCTCAGTAGGGTGGACAGTTCTGACTCTAGAAGGGTTGTGTGATCTTCTTGCATTCACAGTGGATTGGGTGGTGAATCCAGGGGTACCATGAGGAAGTTTAGATGGTATCCTTGGGTTATGATGGATATAACCCATTGGTCTATGGTAATGCTGTACCAATTGGTTATAAAGTGGTGTAGCTGACCTCCTGCTGGCAAGTCTGGTCTTGGATTTAGAGACTGGCTGCTGTTCTCTGAATAAGTTTCAAAATCCAGAGGCTGGGCCCGTTTGCGGGGCCGGCTGAGATCTGGACGGCTTGGTCTGATGCAGCTATCCCGTTTGTGGTGGTCTGGCTGGTCTCACGCAAGATGTCGGTGGGTAGTACTTGCGTGAGCGATGAAAGGGTCTCCTGACATCCCTTCTGGTGGTTTTACAAACCAAAGAAGGAGGTTCCGTGGAGACTGTGGAAAGCTGATGCAGGGTCTCATGGTGATCTTTTAATTGAGTCACTACACCCTGAATCTTGTCACCAAAGAGATTACCTCCGGTGCAGGGGATATCAGCGAGCTTGTCTTGAACTTCTGTTCGCAAGTCAGATGGCTTAAGCCAGGCCCATCTGCTGGCTCCGATTCCTGTTGCTGATAAGTGAGACGCCGTCTCGAAGGAATCATATGCAACTGTGACCTCATGTTTTCCTGCCTCGAGGCCTTTCTGGAGAATGGCAGTGAGGTTTTCTTGTTGTTGAGGCAGAGAGTCCGCTATCCCTTGGACCTGCTTCCACAGGTTCCTCTGGTAGTGTGTCATGTATAATTGATAGGCAGCTATGCGTGACACTAACAGAGCCCTGAAAGACTTTCCAGCCCAAACCATCCAAGAAGTTTTGGTCCTTTCCAGGGGCAGCTGAAGAATGGGGGCACAGCCTCTTGGCCTTCTTCTGTGCAGATTCCACTACCACTGACTGGTGAGGTAGCTGCGGCTTCGGAAACCCTGGAGTGTGCTGGACTAGATAAGTTGCATCTGTCTTTCTATTAACTGGTTGGAAAGTGCAAGGATGCTCCCATAGGCGATGTTGCAGATCCAAGAGCATTTTGTGGACTGGATGGCCATAATTACTTTGAGAGCATCTAAAAATTAAAGGACTTCCAATGACTTGTGGCATGTGTCTTCCTCGTTGACTAAGTCAAAAGAGATGGTATCTGACATTTCCTTTATAAAATTAGCAAAGGAGAGGTCTTCTGGAGGAGACAGTGCCGAGAGTATGTCCTCTGTAGAAGTGTCGGTGTCAACATCCTCCCATGGATCATTAGGGGTCTCTGTCAGATTCCGATTGAGGGAAAAAACCTGCTACTCCAGGAAGTGTTGGCATCAACGGATCCCTCTGTCTCGATCGAGGATGCGGCGGCACCAATGGAGACTTAGGGGGCATCGATGGCATAGAGGAAAATCGTGGGCGCCTCGATCCCAAAAGCCCCGGACCAGGAACCGGTTCCGGCATCAGTGGAAGCACAGCTGGAAGAGAACTGGAGTCTGTGCCTTCGTCTTCTGAAGACCCCAGAATGGGTATCGGTGGTTTCGGAGACTCAGCAGGCCGTCTTGGTACCAATGACCCAGGCTGGGTCGGAAGGGCACAGATGAGTGTATCCAGGCGTTCAAGCAACGGTGTGAAGAATGAAGACTCCAGTGTCGGTGCCTGTATGGGGGCTGGCATCTATGGTGGCTGAAGGTTCCCGGAGGGCATCAAGAACCACCTGTTGGATAAGTATGTCCAGCTCCTCCCTGGAAGCTGGTGTAGGTAACACAGTTGGAGGGGGAGGCAGGCTAGACCTACTGGCAGCTCCACAGGAATCTGTGAGGGCTCCGCACCCTGCACCGATATCAGTGGGGATCGCATTGGTGTCTCAGGTGGAGAGGAGGTTAGAGGTTCCTCTACCCATGTCCTCTTCATAATCGGCTTGATAGCCATCGAAGCTGATGCGGTGTTGGTGCCGGCACCGGGTGTGGAATCGCATCAGTGCTGGTGACTGTATTTCTCTCGGTGCTCGGTCCGGTCTTTCTCCGGCACCGAGGAAGACGATGCCAATGCCCTGGATGTTGTCGGTGACTGCCAATCACCACTGCCTTGCTGCTCCCGGCGAAGTTTGTCGATGGATTTTGTCAATGTTCCTGCCGGTGATGACTGGGTAGACGTCGATGGAGTTACCTTTATCTTGAAGAGGGACTCCATCTTGTCCAGGCAGGCACACCTGCCCTTCGGGGTCATTTGAGCACAGCTAGGGCATCGATGAACATTGTGTGATGAGCCGAGGCACAACACACAGACATCATGTGGGTCAGTAATTGACATGGTACGCGGACACTCTGGGCATTTTCTAAAGCCCGTAGCCATGATGGAAAAAAGGGGCCACAAAAATGGTCAGTGGTCTGCGGGAACAGAGGACAGGGTAGCAGGAACTGACCGAAGACAGTGGAAATTACTCACCGAGCAATGAGAAAATGATGTCACGATGGGAGACCCCTAGGAGTGAAATTTTTGTGAAGAAAACTTCAAGTTTTTCCGTGAGGAAAAAGTAGTGAGAAAATTCTCAAAGAGCTCCTAACTGCGAGGCAAACTGCAGCGTGGAAAAAAAAACTGAAGGGAGACCCCTGTTGCTACAGGGATTATGGCATGCTGGGCTTGCTCAGTGTGACAGTCAAAAGTTCTAGAAACTTTGACAGAAAAGTTTTCCATGATAGGGCTCCGTATGCTGACATCACCCACATGTGAGGACTATATCCTGCTTGTCCTGGAAGAAAAAGCCTAGTTTTTTCACAATAAGACAATAAGTTTACATCTGTCAGAAAGAACATTCTGTAGATCATGAGGTCTAAGAGCATATTACATAAAACAATTCATGTGATCTATGTAAGAAATAATCCTTAAGGTGATCTGCTTGAGCCCTATGCTCCTGAAGGGCCTTCAAATAAGAAACAGAATAATCAAAAGCTATGCAAACAGCGTTCACTGCATCTTAAACACTGTTCAACTTCTAATAATTTTTTCACAAACCAGAGGACCCTATCCTTTCTAAAAACAGAACTGATTTTTAAAGGAGCAACAACATCCAATGTGTCATGAAACATTCTATGCCAACAAGATAACTCAGCATCAATAATATCTCTAAGTTGAAGAATCCAAGACACTAAGTTCCTCCAAATCAAAATGACCCTGACTAATTCTCTTAAAAAGCAAACACTGAAAGATATATTAGCAATTTGAACATTAAAACAAATCAATTAATGATCAGACCAAGGGGTTTTGTCAATAAAATAACCATTATTCATATCCAAAGGCCAGTTATTCGTGAAACACACTAAATCTAATATATGACCCCACCTATGGGTTGGCTAACATATTAAATGGCCCCACTTTAAATTGGTCATGGCATTTAAAATAATCTCACAATTATCTGACAAAGGGATCATATCTACATGCAAACTGAAAACGCCAAGACCATAAAGTTCTTAAAATCGACCTTCAGGGATATCAACACATTCACCATTGTGGTAGAGGACATACCTAAAAACCCAGGGGAACTGTAAATCAGGCAGACACCCCAAAAGCAGTAGAAACTATCAATACCTCAAAATGTTCCTAATTTTGTACCTGAACACAGGCCAAGAAGATTCAGGATCAATTGCCCTCTCCCACTTCGATTAGACCTGGACTCGGAACAACAACAAGAATATGGATGCGACATATTCCCAACTGCTCTTTCACATTAAATGGCTACCTTGAGATCATCATAGATAGTGATCTCCAGGTCGCTTTCCTATTTGGTAACAGCTAATTCTTCAACTACATTATTTTTTTTTTTTTTAATTCAAGCATATCCAAGTTTTTTTTTAATCTGTCATCTTATTGGCACCTCACATCGTACCTAACACACACACATCCCAGCACATCTATTCTGTTGCAAATTTTCAAATCAGCCACAAACAGGTAAACTTTACCTTCTAACCATTCCCCAATAACACTTATAAAAGGTACTTAAGAGAATGGATCTTTAAACACACATCACTAGTCAATTTCCCTTTATCAGTGTGGACCCCAGTTACTACTACTACTATCCAACCCTTGTTACTCAGTTTTCTCACGCAATTTAAATTTTATTATAAATCCTAGACTGGCCATCTTACTTGCCAACCTTCTATGTGGAATAGTATTAAAGGCTTTACTGATATCCAGATGGACAATCTACTGCACCTCCCTGATCTACTACTCTGGTCACTTTATCAATATTTGCTTTGGCAAGATTTTCCCCTTGAAAAATGCTGCCTAGGATCCTGTAATCCACTAGGTAGGGATGTGCAGAAGGCACAGATTCGTCCGATTCGGTATTTGTATTCGTCGGGTCCCAAATATTTATTTATTTAGTGACTTTTTATATACCGCGGCACGTTAAAAACATCACCTCGGTTTACAATAAACAATAAATCAGCAACAAGCTTTACAGTCAATATGAACTAAGGTGGACATAATATATATCAATTAATAACAATATTAAGAACAACTACAATAAACCAATGATAAACACATTCCATAGTTAAATAGCAAGTCAAGTGTTAGATGGGCAATCAGAGACAGATATTGTCAATTTTGGACGCGCGAGAAATCAAAAAGGGTGAGTGGTAGAATATATAAATACATTGCATTTATTCACGGGGGGGAACCGATCCGTTGATACATTTTATTCATTTTCCGGTTCCCATTAAAGTCAATGGGGGAAGCATTTGCAGCCTATTTTTGGCTGCAGAATTGGGGTTTTCTTATCAATTCTGATGAAACTTCTGGGGAGCAATCATCAGAATGAGAAAAGAGCTCCAAAGTACTTAGACTGTGGCAAAGTGGCACGAAATTGGCATGAATAGCCTAAGGCGCTATAAAGGGGAAAAGGGGTACCAGAAGAAGTGGCAAGAGTGTTTTAACAGAGGCACAAAGCACAGTAGCGAGAGTGTCAAAAACACACCACAGCTTCAAAAGAGAGCACCGATAACAGATGCATGAACCCTCGAAGGCAGCACGACAGGCAAAGCGGCAAGACAAGTGGCATCAACATCCTACAGCACAATGAAGGGGGAACATAGCAAGCAGAAAGACTAGCACCACACACTGAGGAACCATGATAGTGACAAGAACATCACAAGGAGTTGAGCGAGTCATCTGGTATATGGCAGCAAGGCAGAGTGGCAGAAAGCAGATAGGGGCAAGACAGGCTGGCAAAGCGGAGGTAGTCTGGTCCCTGTGGTTTTGATAGGAGCAAGACAGGCTGGCCCCAGGGAGAGTTCCCTTTCCTTTAAGCAGGGAAGGGCTCCCTGGAATGGGTTGGCCCCTAGAGTGGAGCACGAGCCTTCAAAGCGTGGTGACGTGGAGGTCTCACTGTGAACAGAAGTTCAACATGGGTCAACAGGTACTAAGAGATAGGCTGGCTACCCCGGGGAGAGTTCCCTTTCCTTTGAGCAGGGAAGGGCTCCCCGGAATGGGTTGGCCCCTAGAGTGTATAATGGTACAAATTGTTAGGATTTAAGCATGTGCAAACAGATCATGACTTCATGAGCAAGATAGAGGCGGTTCTCTGCTCTGCCCTGAAACTAAAAGAAAATTGTTTGTTTTATTTAAGGATCCATGCTGTGAAGGATTAGTATTTTGAATTGCCGGAGACTGGGGTTTCCGTTTGCAACGAGGGTTCAGCCGTTAGGACCAAAAGCAGCGCTGACGTCATCTCCCGCCCAAATCTACAATATCGGCCTATGTTGACTTTGTACCCTACAGTGCCTCTGTAAACCTTGGGACAGAGGATGAACTAGAGTACAGCTACCACCTTTTCTATAGTACTAGTAGAAACAATGTTGGCACCTAAGAAAGATTTAGGGAACATGGCCCCCATATTATGAAGATCATGAAAACTATTGAGCATATGAAATACGCAAGCTCCAAACATCTTAAGTCAGCTTTTTATGTTCGTACATTCCAAATGTGGACGGACAGGCACAGCAATCTAGGATAAAGGTCAAGCCCTCGTAGGAATGTAAGGCCTGGACGTACAGGCACAGCATTCGAGGATTTCCTTTGTGCAGGTATGTTGTGGTTTGATCTGTCACTTCTTCTTGAAATGGTTCACTGCCAGAATAAATTGGCATTTTTTTCATTTCTGAAAAATAAGTCAACAGAGGATGCTTTTAGAGCAATAGAGACTGCCATTTGTGAAGCAAGAACTGAGCTGGAGATTATTTGTGAATACCCAGAAGCTATTAACTATACTTATGCACTTCAGCACTGAAATTAGAAATACCAGAACAAAATTCAGACCGGCACAGGTCTGAATTTGAGGTCAGGTCCTTGTAGGGACGTATGGCCTGGACAGTGGACGGACAGGCACAGCGTTTTATTCATCTTGCCATTCACAGGGAAAATTTTGAAAACCAAGTAAAGGCAGGTTTATTTTCAAAAACACTAGCATTTCCATCAACTCTTGTGCCAGCCTTGGGCAGTGAGGGCTCATGATATCCCCTGTCATTGAAAATACATGTTCACTGGGCACACTGGTTGGTGGACATGACAGATATCAATAATCATATCTCACAAAACGCACCACCCAAGGTCTCCCCCCATCCCCTGGTCAGATCACAATCTCATTCAATCGAACCTACAGATGAAACAAAAACCCCCAATGAACAACAATCACAACAAATTCATCAAATTCACAAAGATGTGCACCACAGATGACCTAAATGAAATACTACTGGACACACTTAAAACCATAAATATGAACGATGTAAACTCCTGGATTTCAATCAACTCACAAGTAGCGAAAACCAAATGTCCAACCATCAAAAAGAAAATCATCACAACCCCCAAATACAAAGCCCCTTGGTACACCCCAGAACTAAAAAACATCAAACGACTACTAAGACAAACCGAAAAGAAATGGAGAAAAAAACCAAGCCCCCGTCTCAAAGATAAATACAGAACCATTCTATACATCTACAAATCCGGTACAGAAAAAGCCAAACGTGAATACTACGCCAAAAATATTTACGATTACCAATTCAATCCCAAAGCATTATCTGCATATGTCATGAACTTGACTCAATCTGCAGACAACGCACCCCTCCATGAAACCCCCACGAGTACATGTAATGATCTCGCCCAATACTTCAAGGACAAAATTGACAAAAATACTTGCAACAAACCCGCTCACAAACAATACAAATACTAAACTACCCCACCCAATCACCACTACATGGTCTCAATTCGAAGCAGTTGCATCTACTGAAATTGAACCAATTATCCGAAACCTCAATCCTGCAGCACACCCCCTTCAGCCCATCCCAATAAAACTACTAAAACAAATCCTGAACACCATCTCCAAAACCATAGCAGACATAGTCAATCTCTCCCTCGAATAAGGCATCTTTCCAGACAGGTTAAAATGCGCCATCATCAAACCAACCCTCAAAAAATCCCATCTTGACACTTGGTGCTTTAGGAATACTAACACTAAAGATTATACCTTTTACTCAGCTGCAAATAATTCTTATTCTAGAACTGTAGACAAACTGTTAATCCCCAGAACATCGGCAGCTATTGATATTATATCTTGGTCAGATCAAGCACCAATACTGTGTGAAACATGTTTACCACAAGACAAAGGAAAACTGTTCTGGCAATGCAATGACTCTTTATTCGAGAATAAAACCATAGGTCACAAAATACAAAACAATCATGGAATATGTGCAGTTGAATAATAATGGTGAGGTCTCCCTGATGATCCTGTGGGAAGGTCTCTAGGCAGTGGTCAGGGGTCATCTAATAGCACACTCCTATAGGAAAAAAATTCATAATCAACAGCAATGTGCACAAGAAACAAATAAAAGAACTAGAAACTGCATATAAAAAATACAAGACGTTCAGTGATTTGAAAAAATTGTATACAGCCTGCCAGGAGTTACAACATCTGAATATTTCGGAAACAGCTCACTAATTGGATTTGGTAAAACAATGCCACTTTGAAGGTGGCAATAAAGCTGGGAGGCTGCTGGCACAAGCTTTTAAAAAAAAAAAACCAAAAGAAACCACAGGCCCAAATTCTTAAAATTAAGGATGAGAAAGGGGCCCTACTATATAAACCTACCAAAATTAGAGATAGGTTTGTCCAGTTTTACACAGAATTATATAAGATGGATACTACTATAACCACAGGTGAAATAACAGTACTTATCTACAGTCTCCCTGTACCCACTGACAAGAAGCAGGAATATTTAAATAAGAAAATAACATTGGATGAAACAAGACAGGCAATTAAGGAACTGAAAACAGGGAAGGCCCCAGGCCTAGATTGCTTCACAGAGAAATTCTATAAACTCTTCATAGATCAAGTAACACCCCTTCTAACAATAGCATTCAATTCATTACTCGAAGAATCTTCCTTGGCACCCCACACTACTGTAGCCAGCATAACAGTTCTGCCTAAACCAGGAAAAGATATAACTCAATATGCTCATATTACCCTATTTCTTTATTATTGATTTAAAACTACTAGTAAAAATCCTAGCTAACTGGCTGGGGTATCTTTTGCCTAGCCTGCTCCATGCAGATCAATCAGGATTCGTCCCCGGACATATGGCCTCAGATAACGTCCGCAGAGTATTGAACTTGATTTGGATCGCCAAAACTAAAAAAAATCATCATCATCTATATTAATGTCAGTAGATGCCAAAAAGGCATTCGACAGAGTACACTGGGCCTTCTCATTTCAGTTCTTGGAGAAATTCCAACTAGGTTTCAATTTCACTCGTTGGCTCCAACAGCTATACTCAGTCCTGGAAGCATCTATTAAAATCAACGAGGACTATTCACCAGTATTTGAAGTGGGAAGAGGGACCAGGCAGGGATGTCCAATCTCTCCCCTACTATTTGCACTTGTGTTAGAGCCCTTTGTAACCAAAATACGTAACTATGAGAGGATTCAAAGGGTAAAAGTAGGAGGTATCCCTTATAAAATATCCATGTTTGCTGACGATAGCAAATGTTGCTTACCTGTAACAGGCGTTCTTACAGGACAGCAGGATGTTAGTCTTCACATATGGGTGACATCATCAGGATGGAGCCCAATCATGGAAAACTTCTGTCAAAGTTTCCAGAATTTTGACTGGCCCCTACTGGGCATGCCCAGCATGGCACTAACCCTGCAGCCAGCAGGGGTCCCCCTTCAGTCTTATTTTATAGCTACAGGCAGTGCCGAAAAAATAAAACAAAACGTTACGAACCCAACACCGCGGGGCGGCGGGCGGGTTTCATGAGGACTAACATCCTGCTGTCCTGTGAGAACACCTGTTACAGGTAAGCAACATTTGCTTTCTCACAGGACAAGCAGGATGGTAGTCCTCACATATGGGTGAGTACCGAGCAGAGGATGTCCGAACATGCACCAAAGTGTACCCAACGGCGTGCAACAGGCACAACAACTGGGGTGGAATTTGGTAGAGGGCATCCTGAACCCCACCGGGCAGGCGGAAGGGTGTTGGTACGTCACTTTGGAAATAGGTTACGCAGGACGATTGGCCGAAGATGGAATCCTGTCTTCCGGCTTTGTCCAAGCAATAGTGGGCTGAGAAAGTGTGGCGTGAGCTCCAGGTGGCAGCCCTGCAAATGTCAGGAAGCAGCACCGATCGTAGGTGTGCTACTGAAGTCGCCATGGCCCTCACAGAGTGTGCTTTAACACGGTCTTCGAAAGGAATGCCTGCTTGCTGATAGCAAAAAGATATGCAGTCTGCCAACCAAGAGGAGAGAGTCTGCTCACCCACAGGTTGCCCTAATTTGTTAGGATGGAAAGAGACGAATAACTGAGTGCTCTTCCTATGGGCAACTGTACGGTCTAGGTAGAAAGCTAGAGCCCGTTTACAGTCAAGGGTGTGCAGAGCCTGTTCCCCTGGGTTGGAGTGGGGCCTGGGAAAGAAGGTGGGTAGTATGATGGATTGATTAATGTGAAACTCCGAAACTACCTTAGGCAAAAACTTCGGGTGAGTGCGGAGTACCGCCCAGTCCTGCAGGAGTTTAGTGTAAGGCGGATAGGAAACTAGGGCCTGTAACTCACTAACCCTGCAAGCTGAAGTGATACCTAAAAGGAAAATCACTTTCAATGTGAGATATTTTAGGTCACAGGAGTGAAGAGGCTCGAACGGAGGTTTCATGAGCCAACCGAGAACGAGATTAAGGTCCCAAGAAGGGGCTGGAGGACGTAAAGGTGGCTTGATATGGAGCAAACCTTTAAGAAAACGTGTTACGAGGGGTTGGACCGATATAGGGACATCCCCGACACCTTTATGGAAGGCGGCTACCGCACTGACATGCATTCTGATTGAAGAGGTTTTTAAACCTGACTCAGACAAATGCCAGAGATAGTCCAAAAACCTTGGGATTGGACAGGAAAAGGGATCAAGGGACTGCGAAGTGCACCATGATGTGTACCTTTTCCATTTATAGGAGTAAGATTTCCTTGTGGAAGGCTTTCGCGAAGCAATCAGGACATGAGAAACCGAATCTGAAAGGCTAAGTGGCTGAAGGATTAGCATTTCAGCATCCATGCCGTCAGGGACAAGGCCTGAAGATTGGGATGGCGTAGACATCTGTCGTTCTGAGTGATCAGAAGCGGGTCCTTTCCCAAGGGAATGTGCCTGCGGATGGAGAGATCCTGGAGTATGGGAAACCACACTTGGCGTGGCCAGTGAGGTGCTATCAGGATCATGGTTCCCTTGTCATGACAGAGCTTCATGAGAGTCTTCGAAAAAGAGGAAGTGGAGGGAATGCATAAAGCAGACCAGTTGTCCACAAGAGGGAGAATGCATCTCTGGGCTGAGAGCGCTCGCTCCGAATGAGGGAGCAGTAAATGTCTACTTTGTGGTGCTGAAGGGACGCAAAGAGGTCTATTTGGGGATAACCCCATTGCTGGAAGAGAGAGGTTGCTACCGAGGGATTGAGCGACCACTCGTGCGGTTGGAAGACACGACTCAGTTTGTCTGCCAAGACATTGTGCACTCCCAGCAAGTAGGTGGCCCTGAGGTACATCGAGTGGGAGAGTGCTTCCGCCCAAATCTACACAGCTTCCTGACAGAGAAGGAAGGAACCCGTGCCTCCCTGTTTGTTGATGTACCACATGGCCACCTGATTGTCCGTCTGAATTAGGATGACGTGATTTGATAGGTAATCCTGAAAAGCTCTGAGAGCATATCGCATTTCTCGAAGATCCAGGAAATTTATCTGGTGTTTGGCTTCCTCTGGAGACCAAGATTCTTGTGTCTATAGATCGTTCACATAAGCTCCTCAGTCAAGGTTGGAAGCATCTGTGGTGAGAGTGAGTTGAGAATCTGGTAAATGAAAGGGCAGTCCCTGGAGGAGATTGTTCTGATCTTTCCACCAGGCGAGAGACAGACTGAGTGCGTCGGTGATGTGGTCAATGGTTGACAGAGGCTGAGTCGCTTGAATCCATTGTGACCTCAGAGTCCAATGCATGACTCTCATGGCCAGGTGGGCCATTGGAGTGAGATGGACTGAGGACGCCATGTGTCCGAGAAGGACAAGGAATTGCCGAGCCGTTGCTGTTTACTGAGACTGCAACTGATGAGCGAGAGACGAGGGTTTGCACTCGTTGTTGAGGTAGAAAGGCTTTTGCCTGTAAGGTGTCCAAGTCTGCCTCAATGAAAGACAAGGTTTGAGATGGGGCTAAATAGGATTTCTCGTAATTGACGAGAAATCCTAGAGAGATTAGAGTGTGTAGGGTCAAATCCAGGGACAACCGAGCGGCTTGCTGGGATGGGGCCCTGATTAACCAATCGTCTGAATAGGGGTAGACGTGAACACCTTCTTTCCTGAGAAAAGCTGCGACAACTACGAGACATTTGGTAAAGACTCGTGGTGCCGATGCTAGGCCGAATGGAAGCACCCAGTATTGATAGTGCCTTGGGCCTACTAAAAACCGGAGGTACTTGCGATAAGCTGGAGCTATCGCGATGTGGGTGTATGCGTCCTAGAGGTCCAGAAAGCAGAGCCAGTCTCCTCTTTGTAGAAGAGGTAGAAGCGAGCCCAAGGTTACCATTTTGAACTTTTCCCGCTGGAGGTACTTGTTGAGGGCATGTAGGTCCAGATTTGGACGAAGCGCCCCGGATTTTTTGGGGATCCAAAAGTACCGGGAATAGAACCCTAGGCCTTGTGAAAGAGGAACGGGTTCTATTGCTCTTAACTGGAGAAGAAGGGAAACCTCCTGCTTCAGAAGGACAGAGTGGTCGGTTACTCTCCATGCTTGTAGAGGTGGGGAGTCTGGTGGAACAGCAAGAAAATTCAGATGGTAACCCTGAGCAATAATTGCGAGCACCCATTGGTCGATTGTGATTGATTGCCATATTCCATGAAAGTGGCATAATCGGCCTCCCACTGGTATGCTTGGCAGAGGGATCAGGCTGCTGCTCTCCAAGTGAAAGTCAAAAACCTGAAGCAGGCCCCGGCTGGGGAGCTGCTTTTGGCTTTTGCTTCCGGGGCTGGCGAGGCTGAGATTTCTGATAAGTCCTCGTAACTCGGGACCTTGTTGGTGGGGGATAGTACTTCCTTGGATGGAAGAATGATTTCTTGGAGTCCTTCTTGAAGGGCTGTCTAGAAGGGAAGTCAGAAGGCATCGATGAGAGCTGTTTGAGGGTCTCATGATGGTCCTTTAACTCAGCCACAATTTGCTGAATCTGTTCACCGAATAGATTATCTCCTATACAGGGCAGGTCAGAGGATCCTGTCTTGTACTTCTGGGCGAAGGTCAGAAGATTTGAGCCAGGCCCAGCGTCTTGCCGAAATGGCAGTTGCAGACACTCTAGTGGAGGTGTCGAAGTTATCGTAAGCTGTTCGTATCTCATGCTTCCCTGCCTCAAAGCCCTTGTTGAAAAGGGTGTGAAGATGTTCTTGGAATTGGTCAGGCAGGATTTCAGAGAAGTCCTGTATTTGCTTGAAAATGACCCTATTGTATTAGGTCATGTACAGCTGGTAAGAAGCAATTCTGGAGATGAGCATGGCCTCTTGGAACACTCGTCGACCAATATTGTCTAGGAACTTGTGTTCCTTGACAGGAGGGGTAGAGGAGTGTGGCTTCGTCCTTTTCGCTTTCTTTTGAGCTGATTCTACCACAACTGAGTGGTGGTCAAGCTGAGATTTTTGAAAGCCCGGGGCTGACTGTACTAGATAAGTAGTCAGCTTTTCTGTGTACTGGGGCAATTGATCCAGGATTTTCCCAGTTCTTTTTGAGGAGGTCAAGAAGAACTTGATGAATGGGAATAGAAGTGATCACTTTAGGGGCATCCAGGAATCGGAGAAGCTCCATCATCTGGTGCCTATCATCTTGTTCCGTCTGAAGCTGAAAAGGGACCAATTCCGACATTTCCTTCACAAAGTTAATGAAAGAGAGGTCCTCTGGAGGAGAACGCTTTCTACTTTCAGTAGGAGGAGGTGAAGGTAAATCATCGGTGTCTGTGGAAGTATTATCACCCCAGGTGTCATAAGGATCAGCAGGCTGACCTGAAGGACGAGAAGGGGGTTAGATACCTAAAGGACCCGGCTGAGGCTCCGAGAAAATCAAAGGAATCACCGGGGGCACCGCGAACACCCTGGGGGGCATCGGTGCCGGCATCGAAGGCGCCGATGTGCGTATCGCCCCCGATGAATGAATCGGTGGCAAGGGACGACATGGCATCGATGGCTGAGGCAATACCCCCGAAGGAGGAATGCGGAACGGTGTTTCTCCTCCCGATGAAGCAGTCATCGAGGAGCGCACCAGAGCCATCGGAGACCCGGGAATCACCGGTGGAAGGGCTGTCATGAGCGCCTCCATTGGGATAGCAGCAGTGCCAGCGCTGCTGGAATCGGGTCGATGACCGGTTCCACTCTCGGTGCCAGTGTCGGTGCCGGAGGGACCTGGAGTCGTTGCATCGCCTTGTCGATGGCCTCCTGGACCAGCCGGTCCAGTTCTTCCCAGAGACCTGGGGCAATCAGCTCCGGCTCCGTGACGGAAGAGGGAGGCTGAGGCACAGTCGGAGGGACCACCTTTACAGGCGGAATCGCAACTCCCAAACCCCGATCGGGTGAGGGTGGCCTCAATGTCCCGGTTGCAGGAGTGGTCGGTGCCGCTCCTGGATGGGGCTTCTTCGACAGTGGCTCGGACGGTGTTTCGGTCGATGATTTTGCTCCCTCGACGGTCCGAGACTTACGATGCCGATGGCGATGCTTCTCCCTACGATCTCCTCGATCCTGAGGGGGAGAAACGGGAGTCGATGGCCGTGAAGACGTCGATGGCGGGCAGTCACCGGACGGTTGTCGATGGTGCGACTTCAACGGTGCCGGTTCCGATGACGTCGATGCGATGGACGGCGTCGGGGTGTGAGCACGGAAAAGGAGTCCCATCTTCTCCATTCTGGTCTTGCGACCTTTCGGTGTCATAAGGGCACATTTGGTGCAAGTCAGGACATCATGCTCACTACCTAAACACATTACACAGACTCCATGAGGGTCTGTGATAGACATAGTAGGAGTACAGTCCGGGCACCGACGAAAACCCGACGCCATGGCCATAGAAAAATCGAGCCGCGGTACAGTCGATGGCCAGTAGGCCTCGAGGGCCAAACTCGACGGTAATAGACTAAAAACGGTGAAAAACTTACCGGAGTACCGCAGCTTGAGAAAAGTTAGAGGAGGGACCCCTGTGGGGCGAAGTAATTTTAATTAAGTCCGTGAGGAAAATTCCTGTCAGGAATCTCTTCAGAGCTCCTAAACCACAAGGCTACTGCTGCGCGGAAAAAAGAAGACTGAAGGGGGACCCCTGCTGGCTGCAGGGTTAGTGCCATGCTGGGCATGCCCAGTAGGGGCCAGTCAAAGTTCTGGAAACTTTGACAGAAGTTTTCCGTGATTGGGCTCCATCCTAATGATGTCACCCATATGTGAGGACTACCATCCTGCTTGTCCTGTGAGAAATTTTATTTACACTAAGCTTCCCATTATTCACTTTTCCAGCTCTAATTAGAGAGTTAAGCTCATACAGCCAAGTTTAGGGCTTTAAAATGAATTATGATAAAACAGAACTATTTCCAATCTATGTAACTAACGATATACAGAAGTATCTATAAGAGCAATACTCGTTTAAATGGGTGCATCACATTATCCGCTATTTAGGCATAAACCTGACTGGCACAGGCACAGAATTACCGTATTTCAATCTTAATTTTAATCTGTTAGCAAAATCAATTATGAATGATTTAGATGCGTGGAAGTCCCTGAATCTACCATGGCTGGGGAAAATAGCTGCAGTGAAGATGAACATGCTCCCTAAATTACTATACTTGTTCCAAACATTGCCTATAGAGGTCCCTGACAGCTATTTGAAATTAATGCAGAAACACATTTTTTATTTTATTTGGCGAAGGAGATCCCCTCGAGTAGCTAGAAGGGTCTTATATCAACCAAAAGCACAAGGAGGGGTAAGGAATGCCAGATGTCAAGAAATATTGTTTAGCAGCTCAAAGAAAGCTATAATATAATGGCACTTAGAAAGCCCAAGTAAACAATGGGTTGTAATAGAGCAAGGCTGGCTAATGGCCTACATTTGGCAGGACAGGTTTGGCTCCCACGAGGTAGTAGGATAGTCATTAGGGATATCTCACCATATTTTTTTACATACTTTTAGACTATGGGATAGATGGAAACACGAATTAATAGGGAATCAAACAATCTTTAGAACCTTCCCTATTTGTGACAATAAAGATTTTCCACCGGGCCTTACAAAAGGTAGATTCCAGCTATGGCATAAGTTAGGCATACGAACATTAGGGCATTTATTGGAACAAAAACCGGTATGATTTGCATTTGATGTAAGAATGTCGGTATATAAAAATTAAAAATAAATAAATAAATATTTAAATTTGTTCTGTAGTTGTTCAAAACTTATTTGCCTTATGTACATGCAATTAGTGCATATTTCAACTTTCAAAGCTAAAGATTAACTACGATTAGAAAAATCTTTATTTGAAGGTTTGTATGTTACATTAGGAAAACCTAAGAAGTTGCTATCAAAACTATACCTTTATCTTTTGGGAGATATGAAAGAATCGCTTAAACATATCCAAGCCTGGGAAAAAGACCTGGGGGAGGTATTAGACTTGTTTTCATAGTATTATTATACTGTTTTCATAGTATTAAGCGAAGTTCAGTCTCATCCCTGCTCATGGAAAATTACTACAAACTATTATACAGATGGTACCTGACACCTCAAATTGCATACGATATATCCTAACCTCACTAGTAAATGTTGGAGAAATTGTACACAAGAAGGAACATTCCTGCATATGTGGTGGTCATGCCCAGGCATATGTTCACTGTGGGATTCAGTATTTCAAACACTGTGTTGCCCAACAACTCAGATAGTAACTAAGGATATTAAATGTTGTTTGCTTACCCTTCCACATCCGGACTCCAGTAAAGACCATCAGACCTTGGTAACCCAGACGATCATAGCCACTTAACTAGTATTCACCACAGCATGGAAGCAAAAGGCCTGCCCCAGTGTAACAGAAGTCTTGCGAAGATTGGCCAAGGTCTACTATCTTAAATTGATTGCCACGATACGCTAGAACAGTTCCAAAAAACCTGGTTGCTTTATGAACAATGGATGGCGGCACAACAAGTATTTATTTGTGTGTTTTTATATACCAAAGTTTGGAACAAGCCTTCACTCCAGTTTACAAATATAACAACTTCTTACAATGAATGAATGATGATATAACAATTAAAACATATATATATTGTGTTAACATTTAACTTTGATATCGGTAACATGGTGATATTTCGCTTTACTAATGGTAGGATGGTCATATTTAACTTACTAACTGGCAGGGTTACTATTAAGTAATGGTAATATTTATTTGTCTGAATTTTTGGTGCAGAGTTATCTTATCTTGACGTGTAAGGTTGTTGAGGCTTTTTGTTAACCGATGCCTTATTTGTAAGTTTGTTGAAATAGCCATGTTTTAAGTTGGTTTTTTTTAATAATTTTGTGTCATTTTGTAACTTTAGGTTTTCAGGTAACGGCGAGGTCCGGCTATTGAAGCTGCTCTTTCTCTAATACTATTGAGGCTAGTAGTTGTTACTGATGGCATGGCGAGCAGGGCCATATTAGCTGATCTGGTGTTGTGGGATATGTTTTTGGAATTAGTATTTATATTTAGACCTTTTTCACTGCTAATGTTTTTGTGTATTATAGAAAGTAATTTGTATTCTATGCATTTCTCTTTGGGTAGCCAACGTAGTTCCTTTAGTACTGGGGTGATGTGTTCCATTCTTTTGTGATTGGGGAGTATTCTCACTGTGGCATTCTGTAATAACTGAAGAGGGCGTGTGGTTGATTTGGGTAGTCCTATTAGTAGTGAGTTGCAGTAGTCAAAGGTTGTGAATATTAGGGATTGAAGAATGGTTCTGAATTCAGGTTGGTTTAGGAGTGGTTTTAGTCTCTTAAGTATTGAGAGCTTGTAGAATCCTTCTTTGGTTTTCATGGCTATGTATTTTTTGAAGCTCAGTTCAGGGTCGAGCCAAATCCCCAGGTCTTTTACATTTTCACTTAGATTGATTGTGGTGTTGTCTATTTGTATTGAGTTCTTGAGTTGGTTAAGTTGATGTTTTCTTTCAAGCAGTATACATTCGGTCTTGTCCATGTTAAGGCATAAATTCATTTGATTTAGAGTATTTTTTATTGTGATGAGATGGGTTGCAGCTAGTTTTAGAGTAAAACTATAGAGTCTGCTCTACCTGACCACCATCAAGGGAGATTATAGACATAAGAGACTCTAGAATCCAAGAGTGGATAATCCAGGGAAGGTGGATGAGGGTACACTTGGATTGGATAATTATGGTTGAATATTTGTTTGAATTTCATGATGGTTATTGTGCCTGCGCACACAGTATTTCTGTGTTTTGATAATTGACCATAATAAAAATGCAATTATAAAAAAATAAAAAAAAACTTTTAATCTCTGAATATCTAACTGCTAAGGTAACCTCTGAAACTCTGGTAGAGGTCTTCTTACAAAAACATGGCAAGATTTTATCGATTCACTTTCTCCTCTAATGAGAATTATCATCTTTAATCTATAATAATTGGGTTGGAGATTCCCTGAGCCAAAGAACTCAGGAGCTATATGCTTTTGGAAGCTCTAGGATTGTGGATGTAATACCAGGATCATTTATCTTTTATGAAGGAAATTGGGAGTCAAGTTTAGCTATGACTGGATTTATGAATGTAAAGACTTTTAATACCCTGCCGAGCAGAATGAAGGGGGGTAAGCAACAAGGAGCCGCTGTATATATATATTATAAAACCAATAAAAATGTTTGAAAAAAAATGCATAAGTTACAAATAAAAAATAAGCTATAACTGTCACACCTGAACAAACAAAAAAAGGAACCTTGAAGCAAGGGAACTATATAGCAAGGACACACAGCATAATAAATAAAAAACAAACAGACCCCTATTAAGATTATATACCTATGCCAATATGACAGAAGGGTTCAATGGGCAACACCACTAAAAGCAGCAAATACTCATCCTAGAGCTTTCATTCTGTTGACTCTCAATATTAAAGGCTTGTTCCAATAACCATGCCTTCAACAGTTTCTTGAAAGAGAGGATACATTCAAGCAAGTGCAATCATTTAGGAAACATATTCCACTGCAAGAGGCCAGCAACAGAAGAGACCCAATTATGAGCTTCTGCTAAATAAGCAGATTGAATACAGGGTACTTCCAAAAAAACACCCTGTAGGGATCTCAATGAATAAGCAAGTTTACATATGTGCAATATATAAACCATGTGGAAATATTAGTTAATCTGTGAATTAGCAAAATGGTTTTGTACTTAATCCTCTACTGTCCCAGTGGCAAGTGGAGAGAGAGACTAGCATAGGGATTACATGCTCCCGCATATGCATGCCTGTTAGAATCTGTACTGCAGAATTAGGTACTATTTGGAGAGTGCAAAGGGCATTCGCAGGCAAACCAATAAGGACAGAATTACAGTAATCATTTTCCCTCTCCTACTGTAAAAAGATATTTGAGTCAGCACATAGGATATTCAGCCTTGTCCCTTGGAAACAGATTCCTACACATCTCTGAAATTAACAGATTAGATGACTGTGTGACTACAGAAGTTTCACTGTTGCTGCATCCCACTGCAACAATATAATTAGATAATGATGCAACTTTCTCTCATTTCAGAAGATGCCACAAGAGCTAGCAAAGCTGCATAGTCAGATATCTGGATCATATATATACGATTCTGGAGGTGTTAAAAGCTAAAAAATAGTATTTATATAGTGAATTTCATCCAAATTTAAGCTTCCAAAGTGGAGTGACGTAAGTAGAACTATACAATAAATTACCCTGGGGTAGATTAGAGCACAAGAAAATAATGGACAATATTAAGAGTCAAAAACCACATCTTTGGGGATGAAGTGACATCACCAATGAAGTTGGAAGCCTAAATACAGAGCTCCTCTCCCCTCCTCGATAATCTAGTTTCATCAGTGCCTCTAGTGCTGGCCTTTTTCATTCTTTGGTGCTAACTACTGCTCTCTGTGATTGTGCGATGGCAACAAAACAAAAATCGGTGGATTTTCGTTAATTTTCATATCATAAAAATACTTCAGGTGCCGGGGATGACCGCAATGGAGAGAGCCCAGAGGAAGAGCTAGACCCTGATGGCGTTCTAACCGGCTCAATGACGGATATACCTTCCCGTGCTGAATTTAGGGAATGGTTTACCTGCTTAAAGGATCTGCTCGATATTAAAAAGGAACTTCGAGGTGTGATGGCAGAAATCAAGGAGGAAATTGCTTCTCTGGGACGTCGGATAGACAAGCTCGATAACCGCATGGATTTTCAGGCGGAGGCCATCAAACATCTTAAAGGAGGTATGCTCTGATTTAAACGAGGACAATCTTATGATTAAAGAAAAACTTGTCGATCTGGAAAATCGAGCAAGGAGGAGAAATTATGTTTTTGTGGGTTTCTTGAGTCACCTGAAAATGCTGACTGCAAAGCATTGATTGCGCATTTTTGCACATTTTTATTTATTTGTAAGCTTTTATATACCGAAGTTTGGATCTAGGCTTCACTCCGGTTTACAGTTAGAACAACGTTTACAGTAAAAACATGAACGTTTGAGGTTTTAACATTGAAAATCGTAACAAAAATATTAAAGGTTTATACACTGAAAAAAATTGCAAAAAACATAACATTAAACAGTGGTTATAATAATTGTGGATTACACCTTAATGTTTTCATGGGTAGTAGTATAATATAGTAGGTCTGCCATCTGGGGAGGATAAATATGGACTTTCAAAAGAGTTGCTTGGAGTGTTATTGTAACATGATTCTCAGATTAGGGTATGGGGGGGGGGGGGGGAATGATTAGTATGCTTTCGTGGCTAGTTGAGGGAGTAGAGCATGTGTAGGTTCTATCTTATAATTGCCCAGGGGCCTCAAAAGTGCTTGGTGTTAGACAGGTTAAGAATGTTATGTTTCGTAAATTGGTGTTATATCTTCTCACTTCCTCCCAAGAAACTTACGAGCGTGACCCTCTAGATATTAAACTTGATAGGGCTCACAGAGCACTCTGTACCCCTAACAACAATTGTCAGTAAGATATTATTGTATGCTTTCATGATTTTTCGATTAAGGAATTGGTGGCCTCTGCTGCTAGAAAACAGCCTGTTTGGATCTGGGAGAATCAAGAGAGCTATTTATGCGGACCTCTCCCAGGCCACTTTACAAAATAGACAAGATTTAAGAGACGTTATAGCCTCTCTCAGAAAAGAAATATTAAGTACAGATGGCTCCATCCTTTTGGACTCTCATTCTCTGTTGATGGAATATCTTCCAAGATTCATAATTCAGCGGATGCCATTTCTGATCCTAGCAGGTGTTGAAACTCTCTACTGTTTCTGCTACGAGAACTTTGCCCCCAACTTGGCAATGTGCAGAGAAAAGGCAGGCTATGGAGGCACTCAGGAAGCGCTTTGATTGAAAAGGTCATAACCTGAACTCTTTATTGAGGGTGAAAAAGTAAGTTTGCTTACTGTAAACTGTGTTTTCCATAGATAGCAGGGAATTTAGCCATGCATAGTGGGTGACATCATCCGTGATGTCACGAAGGTGGAGCTACTCTCTTAGCTCGAAGAGCTTTGAAGTGCGCATGACCTCTGGTTCCCACGCTCCTCGAGCTCCCTCTCAGTTGGTTTTCCAACCTAAGTACTGGTGTAGGTGTTGTGAGGATGGAAGGCTGTCCAGGGAGGTGGGTGGGAATGCATGGCTAAATTCCCTGCTATCGTTGGCTGGCCCAGGAATATGGAACTCACTCCCAGCTCTGCTAAGACTAGAACAAAATTTTAAAAAGTTTAAACGGGAACTTAAGACCTGGTTTTTTACTAAAGCGTATACAGAATAAGTCAATTACTGTTGCATACTAGATGTATTAAAGCAGAAAGGGGGAGGAGGTTGAATCTGAATCAAACTTTATTTTAGGATTTTATTAGGATTTTAGATATATTTTACACACTGAAGAAGAATTTGGAGTGTCGTAAGATAGGAGCTATATTTTATAACATTTTAATGGGTAATTTTAGCTGGAAAAGTTTAGTTATAAGTTTTATACTGTATGTTAATTAATTTTATATATGATATGTTAATTATTATTTATTGTGAACCGTTCCGATAGATTCTGAGGGACGGTATATACAAGATGTTAAATAAATAAATAAATAAAATAAATAAATAAATCTACAGAAAACAGCAAACTTGCTTTTTTTCTGTCGATAAGCAAGGCATTTAGCCATGTATAGTGGGAGTCCCAAGCACATAAGTTGCAAACATATTTCCAAATTGAAAATTATTTTTTTTGGACAGCCATAGATACTTATGATAAAGTTTTTAGAATTGCAGATCCCAAGGAGGAATCTGAAGCAGACTGCTGATCGAGACAGTAGTGTGATGTAAATGTATGAACAGACAACTAGGTTGCTTCTCTGCAAATGTCCTGGATAGGCACTCCTTGAATGTGCACTATAGAAGTTGCAGTGGCTCTAATCTGATGAGCTTTCACAGGACCAGTAAGAGGTATTTCTTTTGTACAATAACAGTATTGGCTGCAGGCGGTAAGCCAGTTGGAAAGTGTTCTCTTTGATACCGCTTGACCTGGATTGTTTGGGTTGAAGGAGACAAATAATTGAGAAGAATGTCTGAATGAGTCTGTCTTGTTCTTGTAATAGGCTAAAGCTCTTTTACAATCTAAAGTATGAAGAGACTTCTGTCGATTGTCAGAATGTGGTTTTGGGGTTAAAAACCAGAAGGGAGATTGTTTCATTTATTTATTTTATTTATTTATGAACTTTTAATATACCGATATTCGTAGGTCACATCATACCGGTTCACAATCAACTCATGGAGAAAAGAAAAGGAAATTACAAATAACAGGGAGGGGGAAGGGGAGCAGCGAAGGAAAAGGGAGAGAGGGGGGCCGGGTGAAAGCAAGCGCCTAACAAGCGTGAATAATAGAAGTAGGAGTGAGTGAGATAAAGTACATAGGAACTGTAATAACAGTATTAACAAGTCATAACATTTCAATAAATTACATAATCAACATATTCTTGAGATACATCATTGTAGGAGGGTGATATAGCAAGACTTTAGGTGAAAAGCAGATACTACCTTAGGCAGAAATGAAGGGTGGGTCCGTAAAACCACCTTATCGTGGTGAAATTGAAGAAATGGGAAATTGACTACTAGCGCTTGAAGTTAACTTATTCTTCTGGCAGAAGTGATGGCCACTAGGAAAAGCATCTTCCACGTTAAGAATTTAAGCATAGAGGTTGACATGGGCTCAAAAGGTGGATTCATCAACGCTTCGAGGACTATGTTAATATCACATGGCACTATTGGCTTTTTGAAAGGCGGGTTCAGATGAAGCAAACCTTTTATGAACTTGGAAATTAACGGATGGGTAGAGATGGAACAGCCTTCATTCGTGAGATGGTAAGCTACAATAGCACTAAGGTGAACCTTGATAGAAGTTACTGCCAGGCCTGAACGGGATAAATGATGGAGATAACAGCAACTCAGGTGGGCAAGAAAGGAGGTCAAGCCTCTGATGGGTACACCATTTTGAATATCTATTCAATTTGAAGGTTTAATTCTTTCTGGTAGAAGGCTTTCGTGAAGCTATGAGGACATCCAAAATTTCTGGAGAAAGGTTCAGGGAACTCAGTAACTGCCATTCAATCTCCATGCTGTCAGATGAAGGGAGGACTGCTTGGGGTGAATCAGATTCCCTGCGTCTTGAGAGAGGAGAAAAGGGTCTTTTGGTAAGAGTATTGGATGAGTGACTGAGAGACGAAGTAGATAAGGATACCACGGTTGTCTCGGCCATGCTGGAGCTATTAGGATTAGCTCTGATTTGTCTGCAATACATTCCTGGACTGTGCGTGAAATTAGTGGAATGGGAAGAAATGCGTATAGAAGGCCCTTTTCCCCAAGAAATCAGGAAAGCGTCCTGTGACATCCTGTGCACGCTGGGAAGAAGAGAACAAAACGTCTGCACCTTCCAAATGTTTTCTGATGCAAAGAGGTCTGTCTGGAGCGCCCCAATATGTGAAAATTTTGTCTGCTTCCGTTTGCTTGAGCGACCATTCGTGGGGATGAAAAACTCTGCTTAGTTTTTCTGCTTTTGTGTTCGCAAGACCTGGAAGGTAGGACGCCTGTAAGAAAATCTTATTGCGTTCTGCCCATTCCCATATTTGAACCGCTTCCTTGCAAAGTGTCAACGAACCCGATCTCCCTTGTTTGCTGATATAGAACATGGCTACCTGATTGTCGGTATGGATCATTACTGATTTCTCTTGTAACCATGACTGGAATGTAATCAAAGAGTTCTTGATTGCTCTTAGCTCCAGCAAATTTATTTGGAGACTTTGTTCTGTTTCTGACCAAAGACCTTGAGTGTCTAGATGCAAGAGATGGGCACCCCAGCCCTTCGTAAAAGCATCTGTTGTGAGTATTATCTGATGAGGAAGAAGCTGAAAAGGACTGCCTTCGTTCAAAACGGGTGGATGGAGCCACCATTTGATGTCTTTTTTCATGAAGCGTGTCACCCGTACTTTGTGGGACATTTGCTGCGTCAGTTGGTTCCATTGAGATTTTAGACCCCACTGGAGATGTCTCATGTGTAGACGAGTGTTTTGGACTACATGAATTGCTGTCACCATATGTCCTACGAGTACCATTATTCGTCGAGCCGGAACTACTATCCGACGTAAAAGAGTCTGAGAAAGGGATTGTAAGGTTTTGATTCTGTCCAGAGGGAGAAAAGCTCTGGATATTGGTGTTTGAATCAATGCTCCTATAAACTGAATGGTCTGTGAGGGATGGAGTTGACGTTTTTTGTAATTCACTATCCATCCCAAATTCTCTAGACAAAGGAGCGTGCATTCTACCTGTTGCTTCAGGAGTTGTGGACTGGGAGATACCAGAAGCCAATCATCCAAGTAGGGGAATATGTTTATTCCCTGTTTGCGTAAGTGTGTGTTATAGATCTCCTCCTGGAGAGGGAGGAGTTAGCAATCTGTTAGCGATCACCCCACCAGGGGAGCGGAGTTAGCAATCTGTTATGAATTAGGCTGCTGAGTTAGCAATCTGCTAGCGCTTACCCCGCCAGGAGGGAGGAGTGTGTGATCTGGTATCGATCAGCTCCTCCCAAGGAAAGGAGCTAGCAGTCTGATAGGCTTGGCTCCTGTAAGAGGAGGAGTTTAGCAATCTGTTACAGATCTTGCCAAGGAGTAGCAATCTGTTAGTGCTCTGCTCCCCCCAGAGGGAAAGAGTAGCAACTGTATGCTTTGTTCCTGTAGAAAGATGAGCCAGCAACCTGTATGATCCCCACGGGGAGATAGCTATCTGATATGGATCAGCTTCCGCAGAGAGAGGAGTAACACTTAGTAGAAATAGTGAATCCCTGGGCCGATTGTAGATGACAGCGCCCTCAAGTGGAGATCCTGAGAGGGACCACCAGCTAGGCTGGAGTATTGAGACAAACATAGATAGTTCTTTATTAGACTGGAAGTAGAACCACCAGAGGTGGCAAGATCGCAGTGGGAAGAAATGTTGCAGTTGCATTAAAAGCATCAAGGTTTATTGGTTAAAGTCAATAACCTACATGCTTTCTGCTAAAGGTAGTAACTGACACACCAGTAAGTTAACTCCATGCATGCGTTTTTCATTTCCTTTAATACTTGGCCATAGAAGCAGTCTTGTGCTTTTTCCCTTATGTCTGCATATCAGTATCCCAGACCGTGGAAGTCATCTGAATCCAATTTCTCTTTTCCCCCCACTGTCTAAGTAGAGAGCAATGTTGCAGTTGCATTGAATCGTCCAAGTAGGGGAATATGTTTATTCCCTGTTTGCGTAAGTGTGTGTTATGGATCTCCTCCTAGAGAGGGAGGAGTTAACAAGCTGTTATGAATTAGGCTGCTGAGTAAGCTGTAAGCCAATTCTTTAGGCTCCGGCGAATATGCTCGAGTCATCGGGAATTTAAAAATCAAGCACAAGACATGGCTCAGAGATTTTTTGAAAGAGGATACCAATATGATGCCGTTTTGAAAGCATACAAACGTGCTAGATATGCTGATCGTTCGACTTTGTTAGATTATCAGACTAGACAAAATGTTGTCTCAGATGTATGTGTCCTTCAACACTCAGATAAATCCCACTTAATAGTAAACAGCATAAAACGCCATTGGCATATTTTACAACTACATTCAACAGTATTTGCTGATTTACCATTATTTTCTTACTCTCGGGGCAAAAACAAAGGACTACATGGTACATGTAAGGACCTGTTTAAATGACATTGAATTAGAAGAAGGATTTCATGAAGTTTGTGGTGAATGCGATATGTGCAGTCAATCGATCACCGGATCAGTCTGGCAACATCCTAATACAGGAAAACAATACAAAAAGAGAAAAAGAACTAATTGTAAATCTACCAACATAGTATATATCTTATTCAGTGTCCTTGCCCGGCCATTTATGTAGGACAAACAAGTAGACAGGTTAAGACCCGTCTACGAGAACACCGCAGTCAACTTAACACTTTGAATATGGAAGCCCCGATAGTAAAACATTGCGTCCAAAATGCTCATGTATTTCAACAACTGAAATGGGCAATATTAGAGCAAGTAAGACATCAAGGGTACACTCAAACAAGGTTGAACTTTATTGAACAGAAATGGATCTTTAAATTATCCGCTCAAAGCCCGTTTGGTATGAATGATGCAGTTGATTGGACCACGTTGATATGACATCATTACGCAGAGTGGTGCGGTATTGGTTATTAAGGACTAGCAGAAAGTTTACTGCCTGCCGTTGTATCCAAAGGCAGGTTTAAATACCGCCATGGAGAAAGAAATATGGAGGATCATTTTGGGAAACACTGAAAGTATGGAATGAGCAAGAACATTCGGAGCGTAGGTAACATAATAATGGGTAAAATTTTGATTTTTCAAGTCGGTGCAGGGCATAACCAGTGGTAGATGATACACTCACAATTGTAGATATCTGTAATGTCTTCTTATGCAACAGAGAGTCTTCAGTATTCAGGAACAGGAGCCGCAGGCGAGTACTGGTTCCTATAGGCAGTCTGAAATAGAACTCACAATAATGTCCGGGGACGAATCCTGATTGATCTGCATGGAGCAGGCTAGGCAAAAGATACCCCAGCCAGTTAGCTAGGATTTTTACTAGTAGTTTTAAATCAATATTTAATAAAGAAATAGGGTAATATGAGCATATTGAGTTATATCTTTTCCTGGTTTAGGCCATGAGTGATCCCTGGACCCGGCGGTAGCAAACACGATCTTCCGTTTTTGGGGCATCCCAGATGTGGATCTGTTTGCTTCCCCCTGCAACAACAAGGTGGAGTCCTTTTTGCTCCCTCTAAGGGAGGGACAGCAAACCAGTCTCTGATGCCTTTGCCCGCCACTGGGGAAAGGGGCTTCTGTATGCATATCCTCCGCTTCCTCTGGTGATGAAGACGCTCTTGAAGCTCCAACAGGATGGGGGAACCATGATCCTCATAGCCCTCTTTTGGTCACGGCATAACCCCAGAACTTAATTGGCCAGTATCTTTGGTTATCAAGGTGATCCAAAGTTTTCCAAAACTTCTCAAAGGGTAGTAGTTTCACTTACAGCTTTTATATGTAAGAAGAGTCCAAAGAATTCTTGGAACCCCAAGATCAGTGGGTCTTCAAAGAACTGACGCAACCTCTTCATGTAAGCTCCAATACTGCATCACCCTGATCCAGCCAAACCTTTCGTTTTAAAAAAGTAGATGCATCAGAGATTGGCACAGGTGCAGTCTTTTCATAAAGACCCAATCTGGGCTCTTAGTTCCACCCATACAGTTCTCTCAAGTTCTTTCCCACAGAATGCAACTACAATGTGGGAACTAAGAACTTCTTGCTATTAACTGGGCTTTGGAAGAGTGGAGACACCTACTGGAAGGTGCCACCTTTCCAATCACAAGCCTCACAGATCATAAAAACTGATTTTATATTGTGGTTACTATATATCTGAACCCCTGGCAAGTCCAATGGGTCATATTCTTTACCTCTTTCTATTCATTAATCTCTTATCCTGGCTTAAAGAACATTAAGGCCAACACATTATCACAACATTTTTCCTCCAAATAGACTCCTGTATCTTGCAATAAAAGGCCACATTATACCAGTCTCCAGGATTGTCACAAAAATAGTCGAGTGATCTTAGATTAAAGTTGGAGCCTTAAAGCACACGTTAAGCAGTAGAAGGAAACTTCTGGATTAAAAAATAAATGTAAATCATGTGTTCTAACAAAATTAAAACTAAGCTATAACACGACTGTGATAAATATTAAATATAATTTATTAGCTTTAGTTTCACAATGTTATCTTAGGAGTTACCACCCAGAAAAGAGACCTAGGCATCATAGTGGATAATACATTGAAAAAGGTCGGCTCAGTGTGCTGTGGCGATCAAAAAAGCAAACAGAATGTTAGGAATTATTAGGAAGGGAATGGAAAATAAAATGGAGAATGACATAATGCCTCTGTATGGCTCCATGGTGAGACCACACCTTGAATACTGTGTTCAATTCTGGTCATCGCATCTCAAAAAGGATATAGCTGCACTGGAGAAAGTGCAGAGAAGGGTGACCAAATTAAGGGCATGGAATGGCTGCCCTTTGAGGAAAGGCTAAAGATTAGGGTTTTTCAGTTTGGAGAAGAAACGACTTGAGGGGGGATATGATAGAAGTCTACAAAATCATGAAAGGACTTGAACAAATTAATTTAAATCGGTTATTTACTCTCTCAGATAAGAGAAGGATCAGGGGGCACTCCATGAAGTTAGCAAGTAGCTCATTTAAAACAAATCAAAGAAAATTAATTTTTCACTCAGCATAGTTAAGCTCTGGAATTCATTGGCAGAGAATGTGGTTACAGCAGTTAGTATAACTGGGTTTAAAAAAGGTTTGGATAAGTTCCTAGAGAAAAAAAAAAATCCATAAACTGCTATTACAGTAATTAATAAGCAATAGTAGTTTGTGATTTGTGACTTGGATTGGCCACTGTTGGAAACAGGATACTGGGCTTGATGGACCCTTGGTCAGAACCAGTATGGCATCTCTTATGTTCTTATGAAAGTCCTATATAGCCCAACTTACAAGTATGGGGTGTTCCTCACAGAAACCAAATGACTCCTACTGCTAGTATCATCCCTTATGGTCAATACAATAAGCCTCATTTTCTGACTCACTGTTCTACCTGAAAATACCCATAGTAACTTTCTAGTCAGTCATCTTTTTTCCTGTGGGAAAAACACACAGAGAGTAAATATTTCTATTTAGTCCATGTAAATTAACTTACACGTAAAAGACATTTACAACACACCCTCAAATAAATGGAAAAAAATGACCTTTTTTTAAATTTGTAGACAAAAGAAGAAATGTGTGTAGCTAATAAGATCATTGGAGATTACAAAAAAATAAAAATAAATATTTTCTCTACCAAGAGATACCAAAAATGAGAGAGAGACACTTTAGTACGGAAACAGGCATCAAACCTTGACTAGTATACTGGGAGTCATGTACTCTCAGCTGTCATAAACAACACTCACAAAAATAGCTATATAATAAGGCATCTTGGGCCAGATTTATGACGTTTCTTTTATTTTGTGTCCACTGAAAAAATGTTCAGTACATTTTGCCCCAGTTACATTTGTTGCTGTGTGTATAACTACGTGTCCAATATTATGTACACCAGTCTTTCCTCTAATATTTTCTGAGTTTAATAAATGAGGCCCAATACTAGATATAGGAAAAGAATGGAAAATAAAAATATTGATAGATGGTGCAACCACACCTTTAGTATTGGGGACAACCAGAACTGCACACATCTCAAAACAATAAATGAAAAAGAAAGATACAGAATAACTACAAAAGGTACAAAGAAGGCAATCAAAATGATAAAGGGTTAGGGTTCCTCAGCCTGGAAATGGCTGACAGGAAATATGACAGATCTACAAAATCAGGAGTGGGATAGATCAGGTTAAACATTCACCCATTCAAATAATTCTAGGACTAGGGGTCACTCTATGATGCTAATAGATTGCGTTCTCCAATTTTAAAATGTGCTGAGTTGCTTACCTGTAACGGTGTTCTCCTAGGACAGCAAGATATTAATCCTCACACATGGGTGACATCATCAGATGTAGCCAGGCACAGAAGACTTCTGTTAAAGTTTCTAGAACGTTAACTGGCACACTGAGCATGCCCAGCATGCCACTATCCATGTGGCCATGCAGGGTCACCCTTCAGTCCCATTACAGAGAATTACAAAATTAAAACAAAATTAAAATGAGACCCAACTCTGCGGGCGGGTTTCATGAGGACTAATATAGCTGTGATGTGTCGCACGTCGCAGATCTCCATACGGGAACCACTCTCAAGTGGGCCACTGAAGTTGCCATGGCTCTGACGGAGAGGGCCTTAACATGGCCTCCAAGCTGTAGTCCTGCTTGCACATAGCAGAAAGAGATGCAGTCTGCCAGCCAGATAGAAAGGGTATGCTTGGCTACAGCAACTCCCATTCTGTTCTTATCAAACGAGATGAAGAGTTGTGTGGACTGCCTATGGCTTGTCGTCCTCTCAAGGTAGAACACTAAGACCCTCTTACAATCCAAAGTATGCAAGACCTATGAGGACTGGGAAAGAAGGTATGTAGGATGTTAGACTGGTTCAGGTGGAAGTCCGATTCCAACTTAGGCAAGAACTTAGGGTGAATACGGAGAACTACCCTATCATGGAAGAACTTTGTATAAGGTGGGTATGTCACCAATGCTTGACGTTCACTGACCCTACATGCTGAGGTGACTGCAACCAAGAACATGACCTTCCAGGAAAAATATTTCAGGTCACACATGTGCATAGGCTCGAAGGGGTCCTTTATGAGGTGGGCTAAGACCACATTAAGGTCCCAGGAACCAGGCAGAGTACACAGAGGGGGCTTCAACTGAAGCAGAGCACGCATGAAACGTCCAACTAAAGGTTGTACTGAGTTGGGCATACCATTCACCCCGTGATAAGCCCCAATGGCACAGAGATGCACTCTGAGTTTGTCTTTAACCCAGCTTCTGACAAGTGCAATAGTAGTCCAAGAGCTTCAGGGTGGAGCAAGTAAACAGGTCCATCCCCGTACTGCTCATACCAGTTAGCAAACCTTTTCCACTTCAGGCTGTACGACTTTCTAGTCTAAGGCTTCCTGGAGGCAACCAGAACTCGAGATACATGGTCAGACAATGCCAGGGGCTGCAACACTAGCCTTTCAACATCCAGGACGTTAGAGACAACGCCCTGAGGTTGGGATGGCGCAGCCTGCCCTGATCCCATGTGACTAAGGTCAGGAAGGTTCCCAGTCTGATCAGGTTCCGGACAGAGAGGACCTGCAGGAGTGGGAACCAAATCTGCCGTGGCCAAAAGAGGGCTATGAGGATCATGGTTCCCCCATCCTGTTGGAGCTTCAAGAGCGTCTTCATCACCAGAGGAAGCGGAGGATATGCATACAGAAGCCCCTTTCCCCAGTGGCGGGCAAAGGCATCAGAGGCTGGTTTGCTGTCCCTCCCTTAGAGGGAGCAAAAAGGACTCCACCTTGTTGTTGCAGGGGGAAGCAAACAGATCCACATCTGGGATGCCCCAAAAACGGAAGATCGTGTTTGCTACCGCCGGGTCCAGGGATCACTCATGGGGCCGAAAAGCCCAACTCAGACAGTCCGCCACTACGTTCTCTGTCCCCGCATGGTACACTGCTCAAAGTGATATACCAAATCTGAACTGCCTCCTGGCACAGGGGGAACAACCCCGTGCCCGCTTGTTTGCTGATGTTCCACATTGCCATCTGATGTCGGTCTGGAATAGGACCGATTTGATCACCTAGCAATCTTGGAACGCCCACAGACCATAACGGATCACCCGGAGCTCCAGGAAGTTGATTTGACACGGAGCTTCTTGAGCCGACCACAGGCCCTGGGTACGAAGACCCTACACATGGGCACCCCACCCCAGTGTGGATGCATCTGTTGTGAGAACAACTTGGACAGAGGGGGAATGAAAAAGAGACCCCTTGCTCCAAATTGGCTAGGTTCTCCCACCAGGACAAGGAGATATGGAGCGGCGGCGTGACACATGCCCATACACTGAGGAACTGGGAGGCTTGCCACCACTGGAACCACAGGCACCACTGCGCCCTGCGCATGTGGGCAAAGGGTGTGACATGGTCCGTGGCTGCCATATTACCCAGAAGGCAGAGCATAATGCAGGCGGTGACTCGCTGGTTCCGGTGTACCGAGTGCATCAAAGCCACCAGAATGAGTGATCGGTCGCGGGGCAGATATGCCTTGGCTTCTGCTGTGTCCAGGCAAGCGCCAATAAAATTCAGGCACAGCGACAGGATTAGATGGAGTGGAGTAGTAGCCTAGTGGTTAGAACAGTGGGTTACGAACCAGGAGACCAGGGTTAAGAGTCCCACCTTTGCTCCTTGTGACCTTGGGCAAGTCACTTTTCCCTCCATTGCCTCAGGTACAAGCTAAGATTGTAAGCCTTCTGGGGATAGGGAAATACCCGAATGTAATCCGCTTTGAAGTGCTGAAAAAAAAGTGTGAAAGCAGAATATAAATCTAAAAAATAAACAAATAAATGGGACTTCGGGAACTTGATGACAATCCCGAGAGACTCCAGCACTTGGCTGGTCAAGTGCAGGAACCAAAGCTTTCTCCCTTGGGAATTGCTCTTGATTAAGCAGTCATCCAAGTAGAGAAACACCTGCGCTTCCAAACGGCGCAAGTGCACTCCCACCAGCACTAGGCATTTGGTGAAGACGCGAGGCCGAATGGCAGCACCCTGTATTGAAAATGCCTGGTGGCCTACCAGTAAGCGGAGGTATCTCCAGTGACTGCGGGAGATCTCGATGTGAGCATACACGTCTTTGAGATAGAGAGAGCAAAGCCAGTCCCACCTCTTCAAGAGAAGGATTAATTAGAATGCAGAGGGAGACCATCTTGAACTTTTCTTGTTTGAGAAAATAGTTCAAAGCTCTCAGGTCTAGGATGGGACAGAGTCCCCTGGTCCTCTTGGGGGGATCAGGAAATATCGGGAGTAAAATCCCATTCCCTGCTGCCACGGAGGAACTGGCTCAGCTGCTCTGGCCTGTATGAGGGCGGAGAGCTTGGACAACAGTATTTCCTGATGGGAAGTCTGACTCCAAGAGGGACACGAGGGAGCATCCCTGGGCGCACTAGGGAAGTTTAAACGATAACCCCGGCAAATGATGAAGAGGACCTACCGGAGTCAGAGGTGATAGTTAGCCAGTGATCCAGAAAGAAATCGCAGACAGCCTCCTACTGGAGGGGCCTGTTTCGAGGGCATGTGACTGAACTTTCACACACTCTCTCCCAGTCAAAACCCGTAGCAGAGCTCAACTGAGGAGCTGGCCGATGTCTAAGGGCCCACAGCTGCTTTGAGCAGTCTCTAGAGGACACCTGCTGAGAATGTCTATGGGAAACCGGAGGGTAATGCTTCCTCTGGCGGTAGAAGGACCTACGAGCCCCTTGCCTCGCCAATCTTCTGACAGAGGACGGGGGGGGGGGGGGGGGGGGGGGGGAGGAGGTCTGAGGTACTAGCCGAAAAATGCTCGAGGGTCTCATGATGATCATTTAGCTGAGCCACAGCATCTCTGACTTTATCCCCAAAACGTTATCCCCTGTACAGGGGAGGTCCGCCAGCTTCTCCTGTACCTCTGGCCAGAGGTCCGAAGCTCTAAGCCTGCGGGCTCAGATGCCCAGTGCGGCCACATGAGCTGATGTCTTGAAAATGTCGTACATGGAACGCACCTCATGCTTACCACTTTCGAAGCCTTGCTGGACCAGCAGCAGGAACGCTTCCCGCTGCTGTTGAGGGAGGCGTTCCACCAATATCTGAACCTGCTTCCAGAGGTTCTGGGAATGCTGGGCCATATACAACTGGTAGGAGGCGAAATGGGCTATTAACATTGCCCCTTGAAACACTATCCTAACCAGTGCGTCCCATTCCCTATGTTCTCGACCCAGAGGAGCGGAAGCATGGGTCCGGGACCTTTCAGCCTTTGAGGATGGATTCCACTACCACAGACTGGTGGCAGAACTGGCAACCCCAGACATCGTGCAATGCACCCAGGCAAAGATCAGTCAAAGACATGGTCCACGAGCACTGGTGGCACCGACGAAAACCGGAGGAAGCCATGCTTTGGGCCGGCAAGCAGTCCCATGCAGGGCGGACACTATCTCCAAAAAACCCCCAGAACCAACTGCAAAGAAGGTAGGGAGAAAAAAAAAATCTTACCATGCCTGCCTATTGACTAGGGAGAAAGAACCCTGGTGCAGAAGCGATGAAAAAAAACCGCAAAAACTAGACGAAAACTCTGAAGAACAGAGCAGAGCTCCACAACTGCACTGCAAAAAGAAAGACTGACGGGGGACCACTCATGGCCGCACAGATCGTGGCATGCTGGATTTGCTCAGTGTGCCAGTCAAAGTTGTAGAAACTTTGACAGGCGTTTTCAGTGCCAGGCTCCATCTGATGATGTCACCCATGCGTGAGGACTACCATCCTGCTTGTCCTAGGAGAAATTACTCAGCATACAATTCAACTGAGGAATTTATTGTCAGAAGACATGGTGAAAACAGTGTAGCTGTCTTCAAAAAGTGTTTGAGTAAGTTCTTGTAGAAAAAGTTCATAAACCATTATTAGCTATGTAGACTTGGGACAGCCACTGATTATCTGAGCAAGAAGGGTTTGATCTATTCTTTGGGATCCTACCAGTTTCTTGTGACCTGGGTTAGCCATGTTAGAAACAGGATACTGGGCTTGATGAACCTTTGGTCTAATCTAGTATGTCAGTTTATATGTTCAATATGTGTATTCCAAATTAGAAAACAAAACTAGTGAGTAGGAAGTGAGTAGGAAGCACACACAATAAGCTAATTAAGCTGTGAAATACAACATTTCTATACTGAAGAAGTGTAAGAATGTTTTTAAATTTACAAGACCTATATTTCTAGGTAATACATTTAAGACAAATAGGAAAAAATATTTTTTTTACTCAACACATAATTAAACTCTGGAATTCATTGCCAGAGAATGTGGTAAAATCTATTAGAGTAGCTGGGTTTAAAAAAAGGTTTGGACAAGTTCCTGGAAGAAAAGTCCATAAACTATTATTAAAGTAGATGTGGGAAAATCCACTGCATATTCCTGAGGTAAGGAGCATCGGATTCTGCCAGGTACTTGTGACCTGGATCGGCCACTGCTGGAAACAGGATACTAGGCTCGATGGACCTTTGGTCTGACCCAGTATGGCAAATCTTATTTTCTTATGCTACATAACTAGCTAGGGTCATCAAACAAAAGTGAGCCTGTGTGTGTCCCCTCAGACTCTTACCTATTTGCTTTATACGTCTTTCTTCTACATACCAAAAGATAATAGCCGGCCATTTTCCGTAAAAGTGGAGACTTGAAGGTAAATTTTTAAAGAAATGCAAGGGCGTCCATGTTCACGCAGTTCCCAGCACACACACACATGTGCGTGCCTACTCGCACATGCAAGGGGGGGGGGGGTCATTTTATAAAATGCGTGCGGCAATGAACTGGGTCTTTATCCAGTTCCCTCCCAGTCCGCTCCAATAAATAAGCAGACTGGGAGTGAACTTCCTACACCCCCTACCTACCCAGCCTGCTTTTTCCTCTCTCCCCCCCGACCTCTAAATCCCCTCTAATAGATTTTTTCTATACGCGTAGCCACGCGTATCCATTAAAATCCGGGGTCGGCGCACGCAAGGCTGCCAAAAATCGGCAGCCTGCAAGCGCCGAGCCGCGCAGCCTGCCTCTGTTCCTTCAGAGGCCGCTCCGAAATCTGAGCGGTCTCGGAGGGAACTTTCCTTCCACCCCCCACACCTTCCCCTCCCGGCACTATCTAAACCCCCCCCCCCCTTTGTTGTACAAGTTATGCCTGCCGATGGCGCACGATTCCCTGGAGCATTTCGGAGGCCTTGGCCATGCCCCCAGGCCGGAACCACACCTGTGGCCCCACCCCCAAATGACGCCCCCCCAGGAAAGCCCCGGGTCTTACGCGCGCCACCGAGCCTACTCAACATAGGCTCGACGCACGCGGGGGGGGGGGGGGTACTTCGGCCAGGTTTTCTCGGGGTACACACGTACCCCTTTGAAAATCTGGCCCACTTTCCTTTCCAACAATTTCCCGAATGTCACTTCTAAATTCACTGAAGAGGACAGAACCTAGCACTAATCCTTGTGGCAACCTGCTGGTGATTTTCATCAGAGTGGACACCATTGACTAACGCTCTGAATCCACTTGCACAACCAACTTCTCAGTCACTGTGGGAGCAAAGCATTGGTGGGCTTCAAACGTGAGATCTGCCCAGCGGTAAACTGATGCCATATAGAATCACAGTTTGGTTTAAACTGAGGCAGCTTTGGATCAGTTAGCCTGGGACATGGCCCTACCCCCGAGGATTTGGATTGGTCTTCAGGAGTTTAAGAAAGGGTTACTGAGAAAGCTTTAGTTTTCTGGCAATTTAATGGCAAAGGGCAGCACTGTTTGAGCCGGGAAGTGAAGTTCCAGTGATCTGAATTTGGACTGGAATGCTGAAGAAGTAATCCAGCATGATAGGACTTGGATTCATATGCAGCAGGTAGAAGAGTACCAAACTGGGTTTAAAATGTTACATTACGTGAAAAAGGAACCTGTGCATGTGTGCCTGTATATAAAAACCCTTGCAACAATTACACTCAGTTTCCTTTGGTGTCTTAGGGGCCCCTAACCTGTCACTCATTAAATGTATAAATTCCCAAATTAGCCAGCTTGCTTACCAGCCTTGTACTTGGGAAAAGTGTGAAGGCTTTGCTAAAATACAGATAGGCTGCATGTACTGCACCCCTCTGATCTACCATTCTGGTCACTTCAGAGAAAGCAACCAAGTTTGTTTAGTGTAATTTTCAATTTGAGAAATCATGTTACCTATGATCCTGTAATCCACTGGTTCCTCTGAAAAAAAATAAATAAATAAGGATATGGTAAGATTGGAAAGGAAGGAAATGTGTGGTAAGTAAACATATTAAGTTGGTTGCATATAGTGGCTAATGCAGTCATTTTTACAAAAAGATGAGTGCCAGGATCTGCTATGGGGAAAAGCAGTACAGCCAGTGATTTTTCACAGTAAAAGGTTTTGTCACCTTTCCCTCATGGAATGCAATGCAATCAAGTAAAACAATACAACTTGTTTGAGTTTGGCAAACCTATCTTTCCATGAAAGTAAAATAAAAGCATACAGTAACATAGCTGATGTCAGAAAAAGACCAAAATGATGAATGAGAGCTGTGCAATTGGGATAAGGGAGCTCCCAGACATTTCTGCACTAGGTAGAAGCACTACTACTACTTTCTATAGCGCTACACAACATATTCCATGCTGGGTTCTGAGTAGCGAATATAAAAAGTAGAGATGTGCATTCAGAAAATCCAAAAATGGAGAAATTGATCCAAATGAGCCAGTATTCAGTTTCGTTCATACCAACACTAGCTCATTCTGAAATGTTTCAGGATTTATTTAGGTGAATAGCATGTGCTATTTTCCAAAAGAAATAACTTGATTTAAAAAAAAAAACCCCCACACACTCCCAAAAGCAAAATTTGGTCATAAAATGGGCCAAAAAACAAATGAAGAAAAACGTTTGTTAACAGAGTAGAGGACATTAATGACCCATATACAGTGGCTTCATTACCTGAGACCCCAACAATTACTTTTCTGAGCCATTCTGAATCACATCACCACTAAACATGCAGATCAAAATTTGTATTTATTTTAAAGTGTTTTAACAATTCTTAATAGGCCCAAATTTCCCAAGACATTTGCCTTCCAGCACCCAAAACGAACAGGTTTAACTGACCCCTATGAACACGGTTATCTATAAAGAAATTTTTACAAGCACTTTTTGTAGTAATTTCTATGGCAATACCCTGCCATAGAAATCAATATCCATAATAGCAGTGGTGTGCCTCAATACGCCATTCACTATATATCAATGTGCTGACATTTAAACACATTACCTACTAGATTTATTTTTTATTTTGTTTATGAAGATGAATTTTAAATCCAAACATCTCACAGATCCCAAAACTAAATATGAATGTTTTAGCTTTACTTTTAATACATTCTTCACATAATTCAGAGTATAATTATTCATTCCCAGATCACAAATAAAATGCTTGATGCTAGATTATCACTATTTTTGGTTAAGGAGAAAACTGCAAACAAACAGCATTACTAATAGAAATATTACTTTGAACAAACTTCAGAAAGAAGCTGTTTGACACAATGCAAGCATTAAGAAGGACACTCGCCACAAATTTAAGAGACTGGGACCATACCCAACATATTGTACCCTGGTTTAAGAGTGAGGTTCATTCTTGTCATTGTAAGTGTAAGACAAATACAATATAAATCCTGTACCTCCAGTTCTGTAAATATATACTCTGGGTCCATAGACTCCCCACACACACACCAATTAAGAGGGGTACCTCAGGATATTTTCCACTACACTTCATCATACAAAAACATTCTGGTGTTACCTAACAGAAATACAAACTTCCTCCACTATCAGGCACACAATGAAATACAAAAATAAACAAAAACCTCACCATTTATGTAGCAAACCTGCCATACCACAGCAGTATTAACTCACAGGACTCCAAAAACAAGTCTACAGAAAGACAGCAATGCAAATATTGGGGCAGATTTTATAACCTGTGCGCGCAGCCTACATTTGTGCACCCTACCCAGCGCGCACAAATGTACACCTGATTTTATAACATGCGCTCGCCAAGCCCTAGGGGAGCCCTGATGGCTTTCCCCATTCCCTCCGAGGTTGCTCCCCCCCACCTTCCCCTCCCTATCCCACCCCCCAGCCCCACCTAAATCCCCCCCACCCTTATTTCAGGAGTTATGCCTGCCTCTGCCTCTGGCAGGCGTAACTTGCGAGCGCCAGCCGGCTGCCGGTGCGCCATCCCCCAGCACAGCCGCTGTGCCAGAGGACTCAGGACCGCCCCCGAACTGGCGCCCTGCCCCCGGGATATACGTGCATCCCGGGGCTTGCACACGTCGCCGAGCCTATGCAAAATAGGCTCAGCGTGCACAGGAGCAGGTTTTCGGGGTTACGCGCGTAACCCTTTGAAAATCTGCCCCACTACACCAAGCTCTAGAACACCAATACTCTTCCTGTAGGGAAAACACAATGAACAAGACTGCTACATATTCCTCCTTGCTAGCAGAATAAATCAGTTCAGTCACACTAGCAACACACAGACAGGCTCTCACCAAATAAGAATAGTTGACCACAAACTACAAAGAAGCCAGACTACGCCAGTGTTCTTCAAAGTAAGGCCCATGGGCCAGTGGTAGCTCCCACAGACCCTTTGTGTGGCTCCCACCTAGCCCGATGATTCAGCCCTCCAAGTTCGCTCACTGCTGTTATTGCACCCTTCTTGCCACAGCTGCTGCCTCCTCCTCCTTCAGCCAGTCAGTGTCTAGGGCTGAGAGGGAGCAATGGTGCACACTTTGTGTATGCCTGTATACACCTTGCTGTGCTGCTGCCAGTGTCTCGTTCCAGGTCAGACTGGCTGCTGTTGCGCCACTGCAGTGCTACCAGGGAGAGTCACTGAGTGGCGCAGAGAGGGAGGAGGTTAGGAGCAGCTGTGGCCTTCCGTTACCCTGCCTGTCAAACAGAAGGAGACAGAGAAGGATAGCAAAGTCTCTGAACGATGAGAAGAGGCAGCCAGAGCCAGGGGCCATCACTGTGTCTGCAAGTGCTGCATCCCAACATATGCTGCTCGCCCTACAACTGTAGGGTGGAAAGACCTGGGAGCCAGGAGGGACGGAGAGAGGAATCAAGGGAGAAACAAAATGAGGTTTGTGCTCCAGATACTGTCAGCAGAGTGTGAATTCACTACCTCCCCTAGAAGTGGCTGCATATTACTAGCAACAGGACTTGGGAAGCTGCCAAGGCCCTGGATGGGGCAGTGGGGAGGGAGTGTTCCCACTACTTTCTCATGAGTCTACAGAATATTGCTGTACTCTGTCCTGTGGCTGGACTTGCCTCCTTCACTGCCTGCTCCTTATCTACCGTATTCCCCTTTCTAGTCAACCTACTTCTTGGAGTTCTCATGATCTCTCTCCCCCAATTATTTTGCAGAAGCTTTTCTTCTTGTCCTGCTTCTCTGCCCTTGTTCTCTCCTCTCCGCTCTTACATAAAGTGTTTGATCTCTCCCACCCTAACACCTGAAAATCCATGTCAGGTCCATCATTCTAAAGCGGAAAGAGTTTGGCACCAAAAAGACACTGACATGCTCATGCTGCCCATTTGGCAGTTGTGAAGGGGACCCTCTCCACTTTGGTCAGCTACAACATTGGAGGAATGCACCTGCCTCAGTCCCAGTTTAGCACAACATTGGGCAGAGTCCCCATCCCCAGTTCCATGGGATTCAAAGTGGCCCCCACTTTTAAAATAGTGAAGACCATGGCTTTATGCGATACAAAACTTGAAAACTAATTTCATCTTCTTACCCTGTGCATAGCAGCTTCCCCCCTAGTCTCTCTCCTTCTGGCCCCCAGTAGAGATAGAGACAGAGATATATATATGCTGGAGAGAGGGTAGGGATGTGAAAGGGAGCAGGACCAGAGTAGGGATAGGGACAACCCTCTCTTCCTATTCTCCCATCACATAAGAACATTAAGAAATGCCATGCTGGGTCACACCAAGGTCCATCAAGCCCAGCATCTCTCGTGGCAAATCTAGGTTGCAAGTGTCTGTCAGATCCCAGAAAGTAGATCTATTTCCTGTTATGCCAGGGATAGCAATAGCTTTCTTTAATCTACAAAGTCTGAATAAAGAAAGCTATTGCTATCCCTGGGAGTAACAGGAATCAGATCTATTTTATGGGATCAGGTGCTTGTAACCTGGTATGGCCACTGTCTTGAGACAGGATGCTGGTTTGATGGACCTTGGTCTGACTCAGTATTGCACTTATGCATGGAACTACCTCTTCATGGAGATGGTAGAAACAAGGACAGTATCTGAATTCAAGAAAGCATGCAATGAGCATAGGAAGAGATCTCTGAGGGAGTGGTAGGTAACCCACAGCAGATCAGATGGTGTGGATAGGCGGACCAGATAGGCCATACATATGGTCTTTTTCTGCCATCACATTTCTATATTGCTATCTATGACATTTAGATGGCCAACAATCAATTGTACCTCCATGATCCACCACTTATCACCGTATTAAAAGAACTCAGTTTTATCTTAGATGATCTTTCCTTTGTGAAACCATTCTTTTTGGTGTACTGTAATCTGCTTGTTAAAGCCAATAAGATATTGGAGAAATTAATGGAGCAGAATAGACCTAGACATTATAGTGTAAGAAAACCAAGTTACTCAAAAGCAATCATTTTTTCCCCATAAATTTTACACTTAGAAACAATTTTCAAAATACAACTAGGAAAAGTCATAAAATTGCTCATAACCATATTGACAAAACATTCTTTAAAACACACCAAATATTCCAAATAAGATCACAAAAGTAATAGAACAGGCTCTAGGGATATTTCCTATAGCCATAAAATGAAAGGGGGGGGGGGGAACTTCCTTTAAAACAAAAAAAATTACAAAAATGTGATGGAAAAATAATGTATTCATTTGGTTCAAAGAATATAATTTTTTTTTAAAAGAATTCCAAATGCTTAATGCCTTTAGACATTTTTTGTAGACTAAATATGCATAGAGACATCACAACAAGATATCTAGCAAAAATTCTAACATTATTATTTAGAATCATTTAGCTCACAAAGAGCTCAACTAATACAACCAGGAACAGAATAATTTCTAAGCATTTCTGGTAATATACAAACCCAAGCAAAAGAGAGTAAATTACAATCTATATCTTACTGTAGATGTTCATTTATTTAAACTGACAAGTTATTATACAGATGGCTGCAACTATAATGATTTTATTGAACAGTCCCCATGCACAATTTTTGTATTTTAGAAAAATAAAATAAAAACCAGTGTCTTTTTTGTTAACTCTAAACTATAGAAACTCAGAAAAGGTTACAACTCTTAAGGGGGGGGGGGGGAACAGACAGCATTAGAAGAAATTAGCTCCTGAAATCTAGGCAAAAATTCATTTTGGAAACACAATCAAAGGGATTATTAAGGTCTCAGAATATATTTTTCAGGCTATTTTACATAAAAAAGATTTTTGCATTCTGGATTAATTTGCTACTGCTGACCCTTATGCTTTGTTTCTTCAAAGCCTATACTTTATCATTTTGTGCAGCATTTAGTTAAAATTTAATATTTTAAATTAAAGCTGTTTTCTGTTGCAAGCACAGCTAAAATGAAAGGCCTCTGTAACAGCAGTGACCAGATTTTAAATGCAGGCAGATCAATAAAAAAAAAAAAAAAAGCTCAGGCAGTCTCCATGTGCGAGTGGAATGGTTTATAATAGCTTGCAAATGACTATGTGCTTGCTGTAACCAGCTGTTCTTAAATTCTGAATATGCAACCAATTCATGCTAAAGCCAATTGCAATACTATTTTTACATAGAAATCCCCAATAGTTTTTGCTTGTTGTACACATTAGCTCTCTTAAGGACACAAAGGGTATTAAGCTTTAAAGCAAATAAGACCAAACTATTGGCATTTCATACATCAGGTCCATTATCACAGCAGGGTATGTCAATCACTAGAACATTCCTCTAACAGCTCTGGCAATACGACAATGATCTCTCACAAAAAAATAATAATAAATAAAAGATCTCTGCAGCATACTCAAAGTCCCCCTGTCACCCTGATGTTTTTTTGCTTCAGCCAATCAGATTTTGTCAGCCCTGACCTACTAGAAGACTCGCATCAAGCTTCAAACATTTAAAAACATCAATCATAAAAACAAAGACAGGACATTGAATTATACAGTATTAACCTCCAGGGTTTGCATACAAAGACCTTAGATTTATTTCTGTCCCAGCGCGTTAAGAGCTTCAGTACACCATTCTTTACACCAAACCGGCTGCCAATTTGATGAACCTCTCTGCCCTCAGCAGGAGTGCAGCGTCTTTGATTAATGAGTGCATGCTTGTGGAAAAGTGTAAGAACAGAAAAAAACAGGGTGAAAAAAAAAATAACCCACACACAATTATGCTTCTACACATCCGCTGATCCAATGCAATAATTATCTTCAAGACCAATCCCTTTCCTACAGAAAGAGAACATTCCATATGGTTCAAAATAAGAAACAGTGCATGAAGTATCCCACACAATATTTTAATTTTGAACAAATGTTAACTAATTAAATGCATTTGACATTTTAAACATTTAGTAAACATTACAGAAAACTATCAATGACAGTTGACTAAAAAGTAGAGCAGTTACATTCAGTTACAGCAAATCTAGTAGGCCAATTTTGTTTTAATAATTTAAATGCATAAACAATGGTATATTCTGCCTGTACAGATCAAAAATCTTTAAAAAAAAAAACAAAACTATTGCATACCACAGATCCATATAATGTTAATACATACACATTAAGATTCCCTAAGAATTATCAAGTTCCTAATGTTAACTTCTTCAAAAATATGCATCTTAATCATGCTTTTAATTAGAAATAGTAACTTGTCAATTAACTATAAATTGATAATCAAGTTGCCAAAAGGTATACTTTGATTTAAATTTAAAAAAGGGATCAATGTAATAAGCTATGCAGACCTGCTGTGGGGTTTTGTGTGTGTAGTATGTGCATCTTTCCACTCTAATATTACGCATATATGTAACACGGTTAGCATGGAAAAACATACGCACAAACCCACTCAAAGTGGTGGCTGGTTTAACACAAGTCCATTCTAATGCCTTGCAAAGAAGGCAATTAACTATTCACGGGCAACGCAGAGAGCCATGCTGGTGTTATTGAGGGGTTGTTTTTTTAGCGTGTGGGTCAGGGCAGGAGTTAAATGTAAGCACCTGTCTGGAGGTCGAAAATTTAAATGGCAGAAGCCAGAAGAGAGGTCAGAGAGGGAACAGGCACATGTCAGAAATGCTGAATGCTTTTGTAGCCCCTTTCAAATCTCTGCTGCATTTCCCCCACTCACCGGCATCTGCCATTATAGCTCCCACACAGTCTGTGACGGATCATGAAGGGGTTAGACAATAGACATTACTCTACCCACCTTCAGACCCACTCCCAGACCACTAACTTACCTTGGTCTTAAAAGGTTTTCAACCAAGAAACAATCACGGGTCACCACAATAATGCAGGTGTATCACAGTTTATTGCATTGGGTCTTCAGCATGCACAATCTGCATGGATATTTGTTTTGCCCAGATTTTCTTCATATCTCATATTTGTATGCTGCCCCCTTATTATACCCCACAGAGGTGCCTGTTTTTGCCGCGTACACAAAAATAAATATAAATAAATAAATAAATACGTGCTGACAACTAGTGCAGGTTTCACTGCGGATCTTATTATGGTCGGTCCCAAAGTCTTTGAGAGATGTTTCCAAAACATTTGTAGATAATTTAAAAAAAAAAAAAAAAAAAAAAAAGAGCTTATTTTAAAAGAATGGATTCAAAGTTTTTTGGGGGTTTTTTTTTATTTTACATAAAAAAACAAGGTGAAAAAGTTTCAGAAGGATAGCCATGGTAGCAAAAGTTACAGGAGTCAGGTGGCACCTTACAGACTAACCAATTTATTGACAAAGTTGACTGTCCTCGAAAGCTCATGCTATATAAAACTGCAGGATTACTACCCTTGCATACTCAATTTATAATCATCTGTCATTCAGGCTGATACAGTACAGTGCATTCCGGAGTGGACTGTTAGCCAGCATTTGGATGCGCGTTTGACGCGCTAGCTTTACCCCTTATTCAGTTAAGAGGTAATAGCGCATCCAAAACGTGCGCCCAACCCCCCCCCCCCCCCCCCCCCCGAACCTAATAGCGCCCGCAACATGCAAATGCATGTTGATGGCCCTATTAGGTATTCCCGCGCGATTCAGTAAGTAAAATGTGCAACCAAGCCGCACATTTAAATGGCAGAAGCCACCAAGCCGCACATTTTACTTTAAGAAATTAGCGCCTACCCAAAAGGTAGGCGTTAATTGCTCCGGGCACTGGGAAAGTGCACAGAAAAGCAGTAAAAACTGCTCTTCTGTGCACCCTCCGACTTAATATCATGGCGATATTAAGTCTGAGGTCCCGAAAGTTATAAAAAGTTAAAAAAAAAAATTTTGAAATCAGCCCGCGGGTTGAAAACCGAACGCTCAATTTTGCTGGCGTCCAGTTTCTGAGCCCGTGGCTGTCAGCGGGCTCGAGAACAGACGCCGGCAAAATTGAGCGTCTGCTGTCAAACCTGCTGACAGCCGCCACTCCTGTCTAAAAAGAGGCACTAGGGACACGCTAGTGTCCCTAGCGCCTTTTTGCCGCGGGCCCTAATTTAAATAAATTAATTTAGTGAATCGCGCACACAGGAGCGTGGCCTGTGCGCGCACCGGGAGAAGCTCTCCCACGACTTTTACTGTATCGGCCCTATTGTGACTTACAGTTTCTTCAAAATGATGCAACTCCTTCCTGTTAAAGTTACATAGGCTGTTCCAGGTATACAGTGTGATTTAGTTCATACAAACTGACAGTGGATTTGATTCTGTGTTAATTTACAAACATATCATGTATATTCAATAGGAAAATCATGAAAAACTGACTAGCTCAGGGTACAGAGGTGGAGAGAGGCCAAGGACTGGTTTTAGCACCATTAATATAAAGTATGCAGCACTTTTTCTGTTAAAGTTTGACTTTTTTCAGGTTATACCAGCCTAAGATTTCTCACAACCCATCAAAAATCAGTTATTTTTTTCTGGACCATTTTAGCTACTAATAAATCTATTTAACAGCATTTATGAATCAGCTAAGAATACTTGGCATGTTTATATATATATCTCTTCACCTCGGAACAACTACAAATCCTACTCGTCTACGCCCCTCCGGGCCTCCTTGAGACAGACCCCTCCCCCTTAGTAGAGGAAATCACAACCCTCATCAAACTGGACGCTCCAGCAATTATCCTAGGAGATTTTAATCTGCATGTGGACAACCCTACCCTATCATCCAGCTGTGAATCCTCTCTCTCAGCCCTCTCAGCCCTGGGGTTCAAACAAATAGTTAGCAAACCCACACACAAAGCAGGCCACACGCTGGATCTTATCTTTATTAACCCAGGCATCAAACATTCTTCACGCCTCAAAAGCAAGAAGGTCCCTTGGTCTGATCACTCACTTATCTCAACCTCATTGAAAAAACCCTCCACCTCCATAGGGCCCTCACCATCTTTCCCATACAGAAGATCCTGCTCTACAGAAGACCTCAGCTCCCACCTAGCCTCTCAACTTCCATCCATTGATCTCTCAAACCCGAACACAGCTCTCCGCTCTTGGAAAGCCATCACAGACTCCATAGCCAACAAGCTATGTCCGCTTACAACCAAAAAATCACTCCCAAACGCCTCCAAAAGACAACCATGGTTCACGGAAGAACTAAGAAAGCTAAAACAAAATCTAAGACAGAAAGAGAGCGACTGGCGCAAATCCCCAAGCACCAATACACGATCCATCTACAAAGCCACCCTCCATCAATACAAGTCAACTACCTCTAAATCCAAAAGGGACTACTATGCATCCAAGATTCACCACTTAATCTTCGACGCAAAAGCTCTCTTCGCCTATGTCTCCAATCTCACCCAAATCAACCCACAGGAGATTCCCAACAACCTAGCACAATCCAAAGCTGAAGAACTTGCTCTTCATTTTCACAACAAAGTCAACAGCCTTCTAACTCATCTGCCTTCTAATCCCACCGACCCTGCTCTTTACCAGTCTCTTCAACAGTCATCCCTCAACAACAATGGTCTGGAAACACTTGAACCCATCTCTATCTTAGAGATACAAACTCTTATAAGAAGAATGAAACCTTCCTCCCATCCTTTAGATACTATCCCCACCAAACTGCTCCTGGCCATCCCTGACTCCATCGCTAAAACATTGTCGGACATCATAAACTGCTCACTCTCCCAAGGACTTTATCCTGACGACCTCAAATTGGCCTCTATCAAACCTCTACTTAAGAAACCCAATTTGGATCCTAAAGACCCCAACAACTTCCGTCCTATCGCCAATCTCCCATTCATAGCCAAGATTCTAGAAAAAGTTGTCAATACTCAACTCTCCGAATACATTGAAGAAAACAAAATCCTATTCCAATCACAATACGGATTTCGCAAATCACTGAACACAGAATCCCTCCTCATCTCCATGTCGGACTTCTTATTAATGGGCCTTGACAAAGGTCAATCCTTCCTCTTAATTCTACTGGACCTATCAGCCGCCTTTGATACGGTCAATCATTCCATTCTCACTTCCATTCTGGCTTCTATAGGTATCTCAGGCACCGCACTCTCATGGTTTAAATCTTTTCTATCCAACAGAGGCTTCAAGGTTAAGATACAGAACAAAGAATCTTCAAGAATGGACGCATCCATAGGAGTCCCTCAGGGCTCCTCACTGTCACCTACACTCTTTAACATTTATCTTTTACCAATCTGCCAACTCCTCTCCAACCTTAACCTCAAACATTTCCTCTATGCCGACGACATCCAGATCGTGATACCCATTAAAGAATCTTACACAAAAACACTGGTTCACTGGGAAAATTGTCTCTTCGAAATTAAACATCTCCTGTCTAACCTAAACCTAGTTTTAAACTCCTCTAAAACAGAACTGCTACTCATCTCCCCAGATAACTTTTCCATCTCTAATCCTCCAACTATCCCAACTACTACACAGGTGAGAGATCTAGGAGTATTAATTGATAACCGGATGAACCTCAAAGCTTCCATAACAGAACCACCAAGGACTGTTTCCACAAACTCCAAGTTCTAAAAAGAATTAGACCACTCTTCCACACTCAGGATTTCAAAACCATTCTACAAGCTATCATTTTTTTCTAAGATCGATTACTGTAACTCTATCCTTCTGGGCCTTCCTTCCTCCTACACTAAACCCCTTCAGATGTTACAAAACGCTGCGGCAAGATTACTGACAAATTCCAGAAGGAGGGACCATATATCTCCAATCCTAAAAGATCTCCACTGGTTGCCTGTTCACTTTAGAATCCTCTACAAATCTCTTTCCATAATATACAAAACCATCCATCAACATACCCCACTCGACTTACAAGTCCCATTCCAAATTTATAACTCCTCCAGACCAACAAGAGACGCACTCAGAGGATCTCTTCAAGTGCCCCCAGCCAAAACTACCAGACACATTACCTTGAGAGATCGGGCCTTTTCAACAGCCGGCCCCCTTCTGTGGAACTCCATCCCACTGGACCTAAGACAGGAGCCCAGCCTCCCAACCTTCAGGAAGAGACTTAAGACCTGGCTATTTAAAAAAGCGTTCCCGGACACCGATTAATTCTATTCAGCCAGATCTACCACTTCCACATGTAAAAATGTTATTACTAATGTAAATACCTATACCTAATTCTCTCCCTTTTCTTCTCTTCTCCCAGTTCTATTACCTTGTTATTTGTAACTGCTTCCTTCTACACTAATAGGTTATTCAATTGTTCATTGTACACCCCTGTTATATGTAAACTGGCATGATGTGTTTGCAACATGAATGCCGGTATATAAAAATTTTAAATAAATAAATAAACATACATACATACACACACATATATATAATGCATTACCACCAGACCTCAGGCAAGAGCAGTGTCCATCTTCCTTCAAAAAAAATATTTAAAACATGCCTATTCAGCCTTGCCTTCCCTGACTCCCAATGCTATTCTTCCCATACTCCAGACTGTAGCCTTCACAGACTCCTAATTCTTGCAACCTCAGACTGTCAATTCCTCCTCTCTTTCTACCGAAATTCGCTCCTACCATGTTTCTTAGCCACCTCTCCAAAGCATTCCTCCGAGACATCTATTTACGAGAAGTTAATTTATACGATAGGATAAGTTACAGTTTACTATATGTTAAGTTATAATTCATTTCATATTTATATGCCTTCATTGTTCTATGTGACGCTCCTAAGTGAATTTTGTTGTTATAATGTAAACCGGTGTGATTTGTATTCTTACAGGAACTTCAGTATAGAAAAATTAAAAATATTATTATATATATAGCCTTCCTGTTAAGATTACACAGATTATTCCTGAGATATATTTACATATGTTAGAGGGACTCACCCTCAAGCTAGGTTGAGAGAACCTTGCCCAAATCTCATCTTGGAGTGAGTTTCCTCACTCCGAAGGCCAGCAAATCTTCACAAGAGACCACTGTTCTGTTCATAGGTGTCACGTAGAATGTCAAAAGTGACCCCAAACCCCCTACACTCTTACCTAAACCCCACCTCGAGTTACTAGGTGGGCCTACCATAGGGATACAAATACCTACCTATGGGCCATGACATTGTGGCCAGTCTCTCTCCCCCTCCCAGGCTCTGGACCCATCAATTCACCTGAAATAGGGTTTACGGGACACATCGCAAATGGCGATGAAACCTTACCGCACGGTCACGGCAGCTATCGCACAGCCTAACACAATTCAAAGAGGTGTAGTTAAAAATCGGCGTTATGGCTGTGCGATAGCTCTTCGCAGGCAGGCTAACCCAGCCCACTCTCCACCCCTAACTCCTCCTATTTTCTGAATTTGCATCACACCATACGATATGGTGCGATCGCATGCGTTAAACACGTTTTCGCATGCGTTAAGGGCCTATCGCATGCGTTAACGGGGCTTTTCTCATGCGATAAGCCCTTAACGCATGTGAAAACGCCTTATCACATTTTGATAAATGACCCCCTATGTTACTTATGTAAGTATCAAAAGGTATAGTGGGGAGGGGACAAGATGGCGTCGAGTCAGTAGACATGGGACTGCTGTGCTCTCTTTCCTTAACTACTGGGGCACTGAAGAGAAAGGGGAAAATCTGAGTTTTTCCCACCGAACCCTCATTGTTACCCGGCCAGCAGTCAATTGTCTCCTTCGCGTCTTCTGCTGACCCTGGATGTTTCAGTGGTGAAGTCCCCGCTGAAGCAGTGGGCGAGGGAGTGTCAATGCTTCCTGGAGATGAGGTTTCCCTCAGCCCGTGAGAACAGGCTCTTGCACCAGCTGAACGACATGCTTCCTCCAATGGTACTGCAGAGACGCTGGCAGACAAATTAGCGCCAGCATTCCAGTGGGTGTTAGCTGAGGAGATTATAGCGGCTTCTGCCTCACCTCTGCAGGCTCCCAATGGGCTGTCGGCGGTTGGAACTGCATTTTTTTCTTCCTCCTCTAAAGGCATTGGTCCGGTAAGAGGACAGGTTAATTTTCTTCCTGAAGCTGTTTCTTCTTTAGCAGCCCCAACACCGCAGGATTCCTTTCGGATACCCCCAAAGCCAGCAGTTTTAACTCCGGAATCGCTATGGGAACTAATGGAGAATTCCACTAAGATTTTGTCTCTTTCTGTATTAAAAGTAGATTCTGTTGTTACCAAATTAGACCCTATGGTTGTTCAACATGAAAGTTCCATGCAAGAGCATTCAAGGCAACTTGCGGCAGTTCAGCAAAATATTAAAATTCAGGGGATCCAGTCTATTCGGGATAATAGAGATCTCTCTCTCAGGCTTGAATTGCTGGAGAATTCTTCTCGCCAGCTTAACCTCAGGATTTTCAATTACCCCAAGTTTTTGGGTAAACTTCTTATGGTAACTTTAAAAAAAAAACTATTTCCTCCAAGTTTTGGATATTTCACCTGAAGAATTTCCTTCTATTGATAAGAACTTTCAGCCCGTAATCTTTTCAAGCATCTGCAAATGTTTCAGCTGTGAATCAATTACCTCCACTGAATTTCTAGAGTTATCTGGTCCGGAAATTAGAGATAGGGCCACCTTGCTTGTATCTTTTGTTGCCGATTCAGATTTGTCTAAAGTGATGTCTATTTTCAGAATTTAAATTCTCCTTTTTATGGCCAAAATCTGGAGGATTTTTCCTGATATTTCTAGCTTACCCAGGAAAGGAAAAAAGTATTTTTAGCTCTCAGGAAAGATACTTTCAACTTGGGGGCTTCTTCTGCAAATGTTTTGTGAAGTTACGCTCAGATACCTTTGTATTCTTTGCACCTGAGCAGCTACAATCCTTCCTCAATACTAGGAAAGTTATTACCTCTTCTCCAGTTCTGAATGATTCTTAGTGTTATAGGGAGACCGGTATTAATATATGGGGATCCTTATTTGCTATCAGCCTTTCCTTTAGTTGTTTACTTATTACTCCTGGGTATATTTACTTCTCCTTTCTATAATCTCATTGTTTTTCTTTTATTTGGGGATAATATTGTGAACTAGTTTCTTCTACATATTATAGGATATAATATTTGCTTTTCTTTGTTCTTTTTATTATCCTCATGCTGCTAAAAAAAAAAAAAAGTTCTGTATTGCTTTGTAATTTAAAAACACAAACAAAAAGTTGAAAAAAGAAAAAAAAGTCATAGTGTGGTTCTTCAAACTACAAAGGAAGAAATACAGCACTAAACAGAAGAGAGTCCTTATATACATCTTATCAATCTAAACATAGCATCTGTATGAGACTCCTTCAGACTCGCTTGTACACACACCTTAACATGAATGCTCAGCCGAGTGCACCTTATTACACTGGGACCTGAATGCCAGTAGGATGTGTACCTGTAGTGAGCCAAAACCCTCTCCTCCAGATAAATGAAAAGCCACAGCAGGAAAACTGGTAGGGTCCTCCTAGGTTACAGAGTTATAAACATGAAGAATCCCAGAAACAGGAGCAGCAGGGAAGGGTTGCAAAATCCAGAGTACCTGAAAAGACCAGGGCACCATGGGAATTTGAGAGTACATCCCCAAGTGAGGGCAGTTTAATTCAAGGCTCCCCACACTCTTCAGATACTTTGGGTCCTGTAACCTTTCCTGCTCGCACCTATTGCTGGGATTCTTCATGTTTGTAAATCTGTGTCCTAGGAGGATCCTGCCAGTTTTCCCGCTTTTGCTTTCTATTTACCTGTTGGGAATGTTTTGGCTCAACATGCAAACATATACAAATGCATTAACAGTGCATCCAATTACAATAACTCAATGACACAAAGTATTTTCTCTATATTAAAAAATAAGGTGTAGGTGACTAAGGTATGCCTCCATTATCAATAATGAAATATTAGATTGGCATAGTTTGAAACAAAATTTAACTGGTTTGATGTATGCCTTCAAGATATTGTTGAAAAATTAAAAGTTACTTCATCGTATCCCCTCATCTTCAGTAGCCAGTAGTACTTATAAAACATGGCGGTAGATAAAGATCGTAAGGCACACCTAGTTAGTTCAATTTACTTCCTGTTACAAAAGTTATGGACCTGAGTTATCTCTTGACTTTGCCTTCACCTCTACATCTCTGCAGCTATCTAGCCTCCTCTTATCCCATGCTCTCTCAAATTCCATTACTAGTTTTGCTTTCACTACCTCCAATGGGAGGCTGTTCAATGCATTCACCATCCTTTCTGAAATATTTCCTTAAAGTTCCTCTAATCTTGTTACATCCTTTTGGAAGTTATAAATAGACCAGACGGCCTAAAGTAGAACTACCAAAATAGTGCAGAGTCTGCACCAAAAAACCCTGAAAGTGAGACTTAAAGACCTAAATATGTGCACTTTAGAAAAGAGAAGAGGAGAGTTAATGACAGACATTGTAAAACCTCAAAAGGGAGAAATAATGCACAAGGGAAAAAAAACAAACAAAAAAACTCTTTATTCAGTGGAAAGGAAGCTCTAGACAAGGGGTTTATGATATGAGGGAGTGATTTTAAGACTAAAACTAGCATGGTGAAAAAATAAATTTAGAAAATGGTAAATGCCAGCCATAGAGATTTAACAGCCATTATGTTTCCCCCAATATTGTTTGCACTTATTTTGCTCATTTTTTTTTTTGTTTTATCATTTTGCTTCTCTGCCCCCCCCCCCCCCCATCTACTTTTAACTGTCTGCTGCCAACATTCATCTGGTTTCTATTCCTCCTCTTTTTTCCCTTCCTCCTTCCCCGCCATCTTCCCGACAGCCTCTCTCTCCCTGCCAGAGTTTCCCTCCTTAGGCCTACTCACAGCAGCTCCTTCTGGACCTGGGCCTAGTCATGGCACTTCTGTCCAGGCCAGTACCAGGCACCAAGGATTTATATAGCCTTGAATACATTTCTTCAGAGCAAAGGTTTTGGATACATGGATGGAGTCTTCCAGAAAACAAACCTGGTGCTGGAAGTAGAATGTATTCTTTTTCTGCCACAGTTCATTAGATGCAGGAAACACCAAACAATTGATAACATATTGCGTGAACTGGAAACATCTTCTGTGGTACCGCACAGGAATTTAGGGCCTTATTTAGAAAGTACTTTTCTCCTTTATATATCTATGGAAAAATACCTTTATTAAATAAGCCCTTTGAGAGAAAACTGTAAAGCTTACATCTACTGTTATGAAGTAAAAAAAAAAGATAAATTTTCAAGTTTTGAAAGATTGGGGGAGGGTTAGTAAGATTTAATGGTGCTTCCTTTAAAAAATGAATTTATATCATAAATTCAGTGAGCAAAAAATGTTTAATAATCAATAGCTTATAATCATATTCACTGATTGCATATAATTGACAAATACTGAAACAGGACATTTTGCTATAGGAAAGCAAGAATGTTGTAAGCTAAGCATGTGGCAAGTTGAGCACAAATGAGAAAAGTATATCATTGACATTGAAAGTGAATCTGGTTTTAGAAGGGGTTAGGACTTCTCTTTCCATTAGATAAAGCATCCAAATGAAGAAACACAAACAAGGTCTACACAAAATTGCATACAATCAGATTCTGAAAGAGGATTTCTCAATATTTTGCAAATGTACCCATTACAGGCTTAGTCAGAGTGAAGTTGTTCAGGCTTAATGGCTGAATCCACACAAGTCAATATTTTCCTAGAAGTATTTGTGTATTGTCTCAGCTCTGTACTTTCAGCTGCATAGCAAAGTGCCATGGTTAGAAAGACACATGGGTACATTCCATTTTCAAAACTGTACACACATAGTAGGAATGACAGCAACATGTGTACTTTTAGCCATGTAACAAGTCTACTTTGAATGACTGTATGCAGGTACCTTGTGCTTGAAAACCGCTGCATAGTTTTAACATTAGATGCCCTATTGAAAATGTACTTTCAAACTTAAGCCTCAGAACCAGGATACTCAAGAATTCTACTCCATGCTAAATACCAACATGACAGCACTGCACTTACTCCACAATATATTTATATATATATTTGGCCTAGTGGCAACGCTGTGTACCAACATGAAGGAGACCTATTTCAATTTCCAGATCCAGCTTCTGATCCTCAGGACAGCAGGGGATGGGGATGCTGAATTACCAGCATGAGAGACAGGGGTCTCCACAATCACATCATTTACACTCACAAGCAATCAACAATTAGAGAAACTAATATTAATAGAGAAAGATTATGTAAATTACATCATATACATGCACTTTCCATTAATCCAATACTTAACCCATGAACAAATGCAACTTCTAACTTAAGGCAATGCTCATAATACAGTTTCACCATAAACACAGGAGTAGAACTCTTGAAAGCTAGTCAGAGATGTATTAAGTTAATCCTATAAAAAGTTATCACCTACAAGTTGTTTGATTTTTATTTCTACATACCATAAACAGAAAAAGAAAGAAAATGTGCCTGAGCAGGGAGGCCCCTTTGTAAGTGTACATTTATCTGCTTTACTTCAGTTCCAGACAGATCTTGTCTCCTTTACACAATAATGTGTAGATGCACAATAGTGCATTTCAGCATCGAGTCTCTCTTTGATTCTTTTCAATACAGTCTAGTTGAATTCCTCTTCAGAAAGTACCATGTGCAAGCTCAGAAAAAGAATTGTTCTGGCTCTTCAATTGGGCAATGTTTTAGGTATTTACAAAAAAGTAAAGTAAAAGGCTTTAAATTTCAGCAGGCCTTCACTTCTAATTGTCTGTATTATATGCAAAGAATGATAACCCAAATGCCTGAACTCAGATCTTTGCAACTAAATGGTCTGACAAATTAACCATCCTTCAAAGATAATTGTGCATTAGGAATTAATAACTTCTGAAGATATCAAATAATTCAACTTCCAAAACAGATTTTTTTTTTGTTAGGTAACAAGACATGGCATACTTTTTGAAAGTCTAAAGTTAACTCCTCCAACTTTCTAAATCATATGTACTACTATAAACATAAAAGTATGCAAGTCCCAACCCATCTTTTCACTAATTTAAGGGGATCAGATAAAGTCTGAACTTACTCACAACAACAAATATCCTACATCTTGTGCTAGAACAAAAAAAAAGTAGCAACAAAGACATTTAACAATTGCAGTTCAAGCTGGGAGTGACTGTTCTGTTTCAATTCAATGACACCACTAATGGCTTCTTAGCAGCTCCATGAAATCAAGCAGCTGTCAAGTCGATGCATCAGAAGGAACAGTTATGCACTCCCATAAGAAAAAGCAACACATCAGGATGTTTGGCAAAACATCTGCTCCTTTACACTGCAGATCTACAATAAATACGCAAACAAAGAAATGAAAGGCAGAAAAATAGTGGATGGGGGGGTTAGAAACACACTGCCCTTCAATTGACAGGGGAAAAAACAACTTGCATAATCAGCATAAGGTATTTAAACAATAGAAATCTGCTTAACTGCAACAATTCTAAGCATAATGTAGGTAATATGAACCAATCATCAAATACTGATTGGAAAATAATGTAAACTTCATTTTTTCTCAGACATTTTAGTATTCTAGCTTCTGTATTATTCAAACACAGTAGTAGAAACACAGAATTACTTATTACCACGGAATGAACTGTTTAAAGAAGAGTAAAATCCTACATATATGCCCAAAGTAATTCTATGTTAAATAACCAACACTAAATTTAAGCTAATACCACATTCCAGTCTCCTGAAGATTTTGGATATCAATTTTTCATAAGATCAGTAGGTGTTCATTGTGCTATCTTTATTGATTACAATTAGTATTGCACTACAATGAATTCCTTCTCTAAGAACCTCCAAGGAATCAAATGGGGTTTATTTTCTTTTTATTGGATATAAAATGTACTGACATCGAAAAGATTCTGTCCTAAGGGAACTGTCCATCTAACAGGAATTCACGCATAGAGGTTTAAAATTTGTGAACACCAACATTGGAAACTGTACTTACAGCTATCTTTTAGAGTAGTGTTAGGCCGGTCAAAGTTTTCCCCATGTCTCAAAATTGCTATGAACTGTGTTCTTTATGCATGCACCAAAATCTTAATGTAAACCTTAAGTGAAACTTTTGGAATTTGGATGTTATTAGAAGAAGCATCCTTGCTGAATAGGACTCTGGAGCTCTATTCCATTTTTTTTTCTGTAGAGCAGTCTATAGATTCCTACAGTAATTCATCATATATGTAAAAATTTTAGTTCTGTCTCATCAATAGACCAATTTGTGGAAATAAATGGCTGTAGCTTGAGTATTCCCTACCCTGGAATACTTAAGACAGCAAAAATGTAAAAACAAGCCAATGATACACAGGTATATTTTAAACAACAGTATCTTCTCTGCATGTTCATGCAGCAGATATTCTTGTGCGATACAGCTTATTGATACACATCTTTGCCACAATATTTTATGCTATTTACAAAAGGTAGACATCAAAACATACTTAACTATCATTTTTTAAACTGCTTATTCTCAGTTGTCACCATTTATAATCTGCCTGATCTTCCAGGCCTTTGTTGCATGTATAATTTAGAACCATCTGTTCTATGCGCTTTTCACTATTTAAACATTTTCAGCTACCTCAGATTCACATAACTGGCAGAACTTCAGTTCTTCCAAGCAGGAAAGTACTTTTAGTACAGTGAACTAGTAAGGTAAATATCAGATTTAGTCATACAAAAGTCAGTTTCCCCTAAAATCCACCAAAAACCCTTACTAAGTGAATAACTAGTTAAGAAAAAAAAAAACTAATCTTAATAGAACAAATATAAAAAATTATTTGTGTATGTTAATTATCACCAAGATTTTAATGCAGGGAAAGAGAATTTACAGTAAACATGCAGAGACAAGAAAAATCACAAGCTAATGAAATATGAGTAGGCAAAAGAATTCATCTTTTATTTTGTTTACAGCACCTATTTAAGAACTGTGTGGAATGTTAAAGACTTGCCATGTGACCAGAAGTTTTATCAAAAGAAAAAGTATCTGCGAAAATAAACTGTACCTTTTAATGTTTCCCCTTTTAGGCTGCCCTAAGAGCTTAAAGCCAAAGAAATTTTGTATTTAAACATTCTAAGTACATTTTGCCACCTCTGAATCCAGTATATGAAGCAAAATCAAAAAGTGTATGGGATATCTACAGGTACCTTCCAGACCTATATTACACCTTGAGAGCAATGCAGAATTAAAAAAAAAAAAAAAAAGGGACTTCAAGATACATAATCTTCTCAAGAAAACGTTCAGCTTAGTAAAGGCACTAGATAATTTAGTCTGCAGCCAAAATATACCATAATGTGGCATTTGACTTGATGTTTAGGAAGAACGCAAAACCTGTCATAAAATTTAAGACTTAACTGGGACTACTTAAAAATAAACTCGGAAAACAAAATATGATCTTCCAATATTTCTTGTTTGTTCTTTGCAGGTTATTTGTCCACCTGTTACAAAATCACCCATGGAAAGAAATTCATTCATTCTTAATAATAATGTACATTTTGCATTAAAAATTACAAACCTCCTGCTTAATATAAGCTGACTAAATGAGCTGATCCGACCTTGCAGCAGAAATCCCTGGAAAACCACTTTTGAAAGAATTTCACTTAAACTTTACATGACGTCACTGATTCCGTATACGGTAACGTTCCCTTAACTTTCCACCTCGATATTAACAGGTTTCGGGATTTCATCCCTCCCAAAATATAAGAGCGAGAGACTTGGGAATAAAACTTGCCAAGATGGCGAGAGGCTTGTTGTTTAGAGGGCAGAAAAATGGAGGATATTGTAATATACACAAAGGGATAAATTTCAACAACTCGACCAGGCTGCAGCTGCTTCTCTTTATAAGGAAGCAACACAAAAGATAAGAGCAAAAAAGAAAGCCGCAAATCCAAGGAGGAGTGGGGAGGAGGGAGTGGGGTGAGAGCGCTGCAAAGCGGCACAACCACTCTTCACCCTACAATCTGACGTTTTATAAAGCAGTTCTAAATAAAACGAGATTGAAAGAATAAAGCGAAGAGCTTCAGGAGGAGGCAGAAATGTGCACTCGGTGGGGAAGTGCTGGGAGATGTGTCAGACATATTAAGAGAGGAAAGCTCCTGTTACCCTGCGCACACATACACACACGTCCCTCGGGCACTCATATTTATTTTCTCCGGCTTTTTTTTTTTTTTTTTTTTTTTTAACAACAGGAAAGAGGGCACAAGACAGCGGGTGCAGCACCGAGGACGGGACAGGGAGAAAGGGGCGGGGGTGGAGAGAGAAGGAAAAGAAAGAGTTTGAAGAGCCACCTCTTGGGCCGGGGAAGTGCTGACATTCTGAGGGCAACGTTTCAACCGTATTATTTTCAAACCTAAAAGGGGCATTTAGCGGGGGGGTGGGGGGCAGGGAGGCGGGAGCCGCCACGGTGCTAAACAGCAACGGGACACAAAGAGGCGACTGCGGCCAGGGAGAGCCGGCGCCCAGCCCTGCAACCGACTCCGCCGCCCGGGAAACTTTCAAACCACACCGGCCCCAACCGCCATCCGCACCCCGACCCCCACCGCAACCCAGCGAAGACAGGCAGCCCCCCCCCCCGACAGGCCGCACGACGCCACCGAAAGCCGCATCCCAACGGCCGCCACAGACCCGGCACGTTCCCTTTGAAAACCAGAGCCCAAGCCCCTCTCCCCTGACCCCACCAAACCGCTTCTTTCTTTCCACCTTAAAATCGGCCAGTCCCCTCTACCTCCCTCCCCTTCCCATACGCTCACCTTAAGTCTGGAAGTCGCCCGAAATCGTTGCTTTTTTTCAGGCCCGCCGACGCTTTGGAGGGTTCGGAGACGCGGGTGGGAAAGGTTCTTGGGAAGAACTGGGGGGGATTTTTTTCTCTCCCCCACCCCCGCCACAACCAGGATCCGTGGAAAAAAAGGGGGGCAAAAAGAAAGAGGGACGATTGGTGCTGGGAAGGCTCCGTGCGCGTCTCTCCCCGGCCGCCTCTCTCTCGCTCTGTCTCGTTAGTTCCTTACTGCAGATTGAAGGAGATTCTTCTCAAGGTTTATTCAGCTTCACTTCAAGGCGAAGGCTTCATGAACCCAAAGTGACGTCAACCAACAAGGCTCTCTAACAATGAAACTTGCTGTTAACAAGGGGGGAAAAAGGAATTGTTTATTTCATTTTAACTGAAGTCACAAATGACCTATCAGCTCGGAAAGAAACAGGGAAAGGAGTTTCCACTCTTCCTACAAAGGCGGTCCTGCTGGATTCATGTGCGTCCTAGCTTCTTTTTCTTTACCAGGAAAAGTTAGTGCTTTACACAAATAAGATCGTTGCATTTTCGCGATTTATTGTTAATGATCACAGGCACATTAAGGAAAATAATAACCTGACAGACATCTTGCGATGGACGTAAACTTTTCATCTCTTCTGACAAGGCAATATGCAAAAGATTTTTTTTAAAATCTGTTTTAAGTGATATTTGGGTACCACAATATTATGAAAAATAAAATAACTTCTGTAGTCGCCCCCAAACAAATACAAATCATACTGTATATACAGTGAAGGACTTCTTGTATCCTACCCATGAAACGATCGGTATGGGAAAGGAGCTATTGGGATTTTTTTTTATTCTCTACCTGCTTTGCCAGTTATGAATACTGACATTTTGTTTAGTGCATAGCAGGAAATAAAACCTCACTCAGCTCCCTAACAACCCAATCCATATGCTGTTTGTAAAAGTGGAATCGAAGACTAGTACCTCCCAGTTCCAACCCTTTAACTCTACACGTGGTTTCTCTTTTTGGAGTAGAGTCAAGTTAGGCCAGGGTTAAAGTACACTAAACAAAGAAAGACTTGTTTGAAACAAATAAAACTCTCACGCTTCTAAGAATATATCTTATTAAGAATGAAATGCCTATCTTTGTATTGGTTTCTTCATGAAACGTATTTTCCTAAAATATATTGTATGTAGTTAGTGTAAAATTTGATCCTTATTAATAGGATCATTTATGCTAGTAATCCTGTCTGGTTTATCCCACCTTATGTATTTTATATGTTTTCACATTTTCTTTAAATTTTATTTATTTATTTTCAGTTTTTATAGACCGATATTTGTTTAGTAACCTCACATCGCTTCACAATTAACAGAAACATTGCAGCTGTGCCAACTAGAACGAACATGTGCAACAGTGCTTTACAATAAACATTTACAATAAACAATAAACTTTACAATAAACTTGTTAACGAACATATGCAATAGTGCTTTACAATAAACTTGTTAAGCCTGGGGGGGGATGGGAGAGAACAGTGGAACAATGAAAGGGAAAAATAAAATAGTGGTACAAAGCAAATTGTTATCTCACTGAATTTATAAGTCTATAAATAAATAGAATGAAAATAAATGCGTATCTTGCTATTAATGTATAGAAGTGTCTTGATTTTATGCAGCTCCTTCAGTCTCTGCCTGCGATTTTAATTGTACTAGAGAACTAGAGAATCTTTATTAGTATTAACAAGAGGAGATTTCACAAAGCTGCTTCATTAGGGGGAAAAAAAAAGGCTTGGCAGCCTCGATCTTTTGCATGCAATGAGAATGTCAGCCTTACCTCGGTCATTTGTAACATAATAAGTGCAAGTACAATGATTGCAATGCAGGAACACTGGGGGATGGGCATACATACTGCCTGTCTAATAGGGACCTAAAAAGAAACCTCCTCATTATAGATTAAAATTATTCTAAAAATTAGTAAAGATGATGCCTCAGGAGATTGATACTATAAATAAATTAATGTGCTGATTTTTTAATTATTATTTTTGTATTAATCTATTTCATTCCCAGGATTCACATTCAGCAGCAAAGCTGTGCTTGCATTTATTGATTTTTTTTTCACTGCCACATTCCCGGAATACAGATTTTAATCATTTCTCTACACCACACTCAGTAATTTCATTAAAAACTGGAACCTTCCAGCCCAAGAAAAGCATTTAATTTCAATGACACACAATTTCTCTTAGCTGCAAAACTGTCTGAACAGTAAAAGCTGGCCTAAGGTTCAAATGCATAATTTAATCCTGAGTTCTCCATGCTCTGCATTCCTTTGAAGCTATAATTTGACTAACTACCTAATAACAGTAATAAGGACAATGATTTTCTTATAATATGTTATTAGCCCATATTTAATTAACTCAGAGGGCAAGCTCTGTACATGTTAGATTGGGTCAGTACTTCCTTAACCTCAAAATTTACTAATAATGTTCTAGTAGAAAAAAGGCAGGCATGAATATAATCAATTAGATATTTCACTTATAACTGTTTGGCATTATCAGCTGAGACTTCTTATTAATTTTAAGACCCTAGCATTATCACTTAAATATATGTATGGAAACACTGGCCCCTGTTGTCAAGTATTTTTTCCATAGACACATATATAAGAAAGCTTTATAAAAATAGGGCTGGCTGATCTATTAAATACTGTAGTATTAGACTACCCGAAACTTGATCTCTTAAAGAAACAAAATCTGTTTAATGGCTCTGCTGTGAATAATTTACTATTTATTTTGTTTACCAAAAAAGCTCCCAAACTTTTGTTTATGGATGAGTTCAAATTAAATGTAACAAAACTTATTTTTTCCAGAACCTTGGTTGGATGAAAAATAGGCATATTTCCAAGTATATTTCTATTTTTCAAACATCATCTAGTGATTGGTTGGAGCTGCTCTTATTACAAATTTGAAACAAAAGACTGGAAAGCAGAGTATTGATTTTGGTTTCAATTAGCAATTTAAAATGTGAAGCTGGAGGACTGCATGCTGGTCTTCTGCAAAAGGGCAGTTTTAAAGAAATGCTATTTGTTATCTGATCTTAAGACTCAATGCAACCACATTTCCAAGCTCTAAATAAGAAGGTTCATGGAGTTATTAAAATTCTGTTGGTTTTAAACTGTTCAACTGGAACTATTATTGTGGGGTATAATGCATTTCAAATGATTAACTATTATTTAAAAAAATGTTGATAGCTTCAAAACCTCTCTGATTTCTTCTAAACAATACTGAAACTGTTATTCCCAGTATACAAAATATGCAAATTTAATCTGCTGCTCATCTACAATAAAACTAGGACTGTTGTTTTTACATCATTGTGGGGGTTTTTGTGAGTAATTCATTAAAATATGGAAACCTTGACATTTTTCCTTAAGTTTGCAATAGGCAGTAAGTTAACTTGCAAGAAACTGGGTCAAGAAACCTGTAAGTTGGTAATGCACAAACCTGCTGTTATAAAACAGCTTTACAACACTTGTCACCTGCTCATCATCACCAGTATGTCTTATAGTTCCACTGCTAAATAAGTATAAGATTTAGAAGGACAATGTTTTGGAAGACCATTTATTTTATAGAGTTAGAGTTATATAGGAGCCTGATTTCTTGGTTTTTCCCATGCGCAAGGACTGAGCAAATCCTTGACAGACTAGGTTTGTACATTTGCGTATAGGCTGCCATTCACTGAAGACCAGAGTTACTAATGGGTTTTTCTCATTTGGGGGTCTATGAGAAAAATACTTAGTACATCTTGAAAATGATAGCTTAGTGTGTTAGTCTATAAGGTCTCACCAGCTTGTGTATTTTTTTTTTGCATTCATTAGAGGAAGCAATAATGAGAAAACTAAACAGAATTTTTCAGGAAGTCATCTTCAAGTGTTTGATTTTTCATCTATAGCAGGGAGCATGAATATAAATTTTGATGAGGACACCACCTCCTTCTCTTTCAAAATTGGTTGTATTCTTGAATGCCCTCTAACCGGTTCCTGAAAACTTTCAAAGAAAGAATCTTGCGTTACTTTTCTTCAAGGGAGATTTTCTCTTTGAAAGCTTTCAGGAACGGAAGAAGTAGTCTAGTAGTTAGAACAGCAGGCTGTAAACTACAAAAGCCAGGGTTCAAATCCCACTGCTACTTGTGACATTGAGCACGTTAATTTATCCTCTATTACCACAGGTACAAACAGATTATAAGCCTTTTGGGGATAGGGAAATACCTATAGCACCTGAATGTAATCTGCTTTGAAATATAAAATAAAATAAATCCCCACTCCAATCTCAAATTCCTTCTGTATATTTTAGTCAATGCCTAACCCTAGTTCATAAGAACTTTTTACTATAAACCATAGAATAAGGAGCCGCTCTCGTGGTAAATGCTGTGCACTGCTATGTAGAAGATCCCTGAATCAGATTTAGTGTTGGTTGGAGCTGGGAATGCTCTGGAGCAAACATGCAGATTTATTGCTAAGCTTAAGACCCGAAGACCAGAAAGCAAGGAGAAGCCTAGAGAGGTGACAGAGGAAAAAGTAAGGTAAGGTGCCGAAGGTCAAAGGGCAAGGCCTAGGGTAAGCCAATAGCAAGATAAGAACTGAGAACAGACCTGAAGGCCACAGAGCAGGGTGCAAGGCAGGTGAAGGTCTGAGGACCACAAGGCAAGGAGCAGGAAACAAGAAGGCCCAGAGGCCAGAAGGCAAGGCCTGGATAGGCTGCAAGGCAAGGAGCAAGAAGGTCCGGAGGCCACAAGACAAGGAACAATGGCCAGGTCAAAGAGCCAAGGGTGACTCTATGAGAAGGCAAGAATACAATCGCAGGGCTGGTTTACATAGGGTAGGAGGTTGGGTGTGGTGCGAGCAGCAGTAAAGAGTTTGGCAAGGCTGGAGGTCAAGCTTGCTGAGGACTCCTGATGAATCGGAGGCTGCAAGACAGGCTGAGTCAGGATGCCATTGAGGATATGGCTTGGATAGCTCTGAACACAGCTTACTGGAGGCATCTGCAGGTAGGGAGGTGTAAAGAACATTTACACATGCAAAATCCAGTTTAATGAGTGTAAATCCTTTTGAAAATTACCCCCCTTAGTGAAGAGTCACAGATTTATTGGAACTGAACTATGTAATGGATTTTCTGGAAGAAAAATGTGTATATTGTCAGTCACTTCATTTTAGCATTAATTATTAGTAAAGTTATGCTGGAACCACATTCATCGTCCAGCATGATTATTACTGTACATGTTAAAGACTTTTAAAACAATGCTGAGGGCCTTGGATATGAGCCTCCCCTGACAGGGAATCCTGGAAAACAGAGATATTTAAGAACAGTATAGAAGGTTTGGATATCTTAAGCCCTTGTAATTCAGGGTGGCCCATGGATTAATCAGTGAGATCCTCAGCCCAGGTGTTGCATTTATAAAATCCTTCTAAATACCTTCCATTTCCATAATGTTGATCCTTTTAAAATAGAATATTTTGTATGAGGGGGTCCTCCTGCCTTTTCTGCTTTTGCCCTGTTTTGAAATATGTGACAGGGGCCCTGACACAGGTTCTGGTCATTAAAATTTTAGCTGCATCATCTTGTAGTAAATGTTAAGGGATGACATTTAACCTTTACTGTTGGATTATTGTGATAAGGCATTGTGGCAGAGGTTATTAAGAGGATTTGCTATATTCCTTTAAGAGAGTGTTAGGGGAGAACCACAAGGGGGCATCTCTATGGTTCAATGTATGGTGGTGTTCACAGTGGGAAAGGATTTTTTTTTTCTTTGGGTTTTTCATTCCTGCTGCAGACCTCTGAGAGGAGGGGGAGCTTCATAGTTCTTTGGAGAGCAGTTGGTCAACTGATTCCAACAAGAGAGACCACTGGTATGGGAGACAACCCAGGAAGAAAATGGAACACAACAGCTTTCTGGGCACCTTTTGGAAAATTGGTGAGCTGTGTTTAGGGGACTATGACTGATAAGAATTCTGTGTGGAGATGTGAATATTAAAACTCAGCTAATTTTGGAGGAAGAATGTTTTGTTGATGATGTTGCTGCTATTCAATATTATAACAGCCTTGGAACCTTAATTTAATAAGAAAATTTTAATATTGTTCATTGACTGCTGGAAATGACAGAAATACAGGTTTTATTTTCTTGAAGATACAATTTTCATGTAGACTCGTCTTTATCCCAAGGTATGGATTCAAGAGAGGCATCCTTCAGTTCATGGAAGAAGGAGGTGTGTAGTCAGAGGTCACATAAATACCAGCCTTACCTGTGTGCCAGGTCCACTACACCATCCACTTAACCATTTTTTATGTGACCCTTCTAGAGTCTGGTACTTAGCTGTCTAACAGGCATCAGATGCTCTCATTTTATGTGCCCTATCAGGGGGTTACAGATATTGTGTGATTATTATTGCCTACATGTTCTGTGACTGAGGTTCCTTCACAGTTTCTTCCTGGCTTCTCCAGACCAGATCCAAACCAATGCAATTTGTTATAATCTTGCTTACAGTGACCAATTAGGTTCAACCTTGTATCATGCTATGATGATACTTACCAGAGGATTTGCAATTGCCTTCCTTGAAGTAGATTTCAACAAAAAAGAAAGCTGAGTTTGTAAACTTACCACCAGACACTATAGTCCTAAATAAGCTTTTACTGCCAACATGGAATTTTTTGGCCTTTGAACTGTGGCAAAATTATGTGTTGTAATTTACACCTATAGCTTATAATGTAAATCTTTCACACTGCTTCAAGCCCTGGAAGTGACATCAGCTTTGAACTTATACTTGATTGCATGCTAGGAGTATAAAACTCAAAAGTAAAGAGTCTTGTTGTGCATTGAAGTATTGATATATAACAAAAAAAAATTACAATCAATCACACCACCAAAGTAAGCATTTTTTTAATTTATGAGACAAAGACTTCAGATGCCAAGTCTGTGAAATCACAGTCTTGGTGACTCGGGCAAAATCTTTTTTTATATTTTTTGTGATAAACCTCTACCAAACTTTAATGAGATTTTAAATTAAATTCTACTACTATTACTTCTTGAAAGCAAGTATGTAAACCCAGAAGCATTTATAATAATCCAACACTGCTGTCATAGATATTAAATCCACTCAGAATTCTCAAGCATTGTTCAAATTCAAAAATACTTAGCTCATGTATGATGAGACGGCTTTTAAGTGGATAACTGTTCTTCTCAATCTCTGTATAATAAGTCTTATATCACTCCGACCTGGCCAGTGTTTTGCTACTAACGGTTGCCTCACGGAGTTAACTTTCAGCTTCCATGATCTCGTTTTTAAGGTAAATTTTATCTGCTCGATTTTAAAAGCCTTACATGCGCCAAAACCGGGAGATATGCATGTGTCTTGGACCCGTGCACGCTGTGCGGATTTTAAAACCCATGCGGATATGCGCATATCTCCCGGTATGCACATAAAAAAGTTTTTCATTAAAGAGGCAGGGTATGGGGGGGCCAGAACTGCACCATGAAGTCTGCGCATATGTGTTTAAGTGCACAAGCTCGTGTCGGGGTCCCTACCACTTAACTGTACTTCTGCTATGGATGGCGTGTAAGTCATGTAACAAATAAAACTAGGCTAGTCAGCAGGGTTTTAAGGCTAAGGGCTAATAGGGTAAAAGGGAGGCAAGATAGCTAGGGGGTTTAGGAAGTCCTCTCCTTTACTTGCCCGTACTGGGAACAAACAGGGGAAACGGGTAATTGCGTCGGCGCGCATAGCTACTAAAATTCCCCCCACTTTCATGTTCGAGTTGCCATATGCGCGCAGATGCACACATCAATATAAAATTGTTCGCACGTGTACGCGCATATAGCCAATTTTATAACATGCATATACACACATATATGCGCGTTTGTTATAAAATCACTGACTCCATATGCACATGCTGGCAAACTCGCACACGTGTGCTCCCGCATGAGTCTTAATATCTACTTCTGTGTTTCCATAGTATCAATTTGACGGTATGTTGTTCATACAATAACAAATACTCTTCCGTGGCTGATGTCTTTGGCATCTGAAGTCTTTTTCTCCTAAATTAAAAAAAGTTTATTTTGATGCTGCGATTAAGATTGTTGTTGCGTTCGTGCCTATTCTCGCCCTCGCTCCACCCTCTCTACCTTTATGGCGACTCCCTTCGGCTCAGATGGACAGATGCAACTGCAGCTTCTCTCCGCCTCTTGGTCCCGGTATCCCCAGGCTGGCTTGACGCTATGGATCCGCCATGTTTCTGATGATGTAAGGGCGCGCGCGCACGCGCTCCAGACTTTGTACCAGCAAGGGTGCGAACCTCAGGGGTGTCCCCCCGTACTGACTTCATCCGTTTTCAATTTAAAAGGTCTTTGTTTGCTAACCTTAAACAAGTTAGCAAGGAACTCCAACGGGACTTGCTTTGGCAGTCCACGTAACGTGCAACTACGTTCTGAGTCAGCAAGGGAATTCTTCTCCACTGCTCGGCCTTTTCAAACTTACCAGGAGAACCCGCTCCTTGGGGGCTCCGCTCTCTCTATTCTTGATTTCAAATTGTTGGACGGGATCCGGTACTTGCTCCTCGAGGGCCTACGTTCCCGAAGACTCAGAAGACTACTATTGCCTGGAGGCGATCGCAGATGTGAACACAGTGAGTCCTATTACAGACAGGAACCGGAACTCGCTCCACGAGGGCAACTGTTCCTAATTGCTAAGGCTCCCTTCAGACTAAGATGCTATCGCAGGTACAGAGATCGTGAGTTACCATTACAGATTGCAGATAGGAATCGGTACTCGCTCCATGAGGACCTATGTTCCTAATTTCTTTCTCATACTCTCTTCTTCCTCAGAAGATATCGCATACCTATTTCTTATAGATTATTATTACAGATTAACAGATAGGAACCGGCACTCGCTCCACGAGGGCCTACGTTCCTAAATCTCTCCTAGCCTCTCTTCTATTCCAGAAGCCATCCCATACACAATTGTTGTGAGTTCTATTTCAGACTGCTTACAAGAACCAGTACTCGCTTGCGGCTCCTGTTTCTGAATGCTGAAGACTCAGTTGCATATAGAAGACACTACAGAGATCTACAATTGTGAGTGTATCATCTATCACTAGTTATGCCCAGCATACCCTGTCTACTCACTACCTAAAGTCTCTCCTTACAGCTCAGCAACTCAGAGATCGTTGTTCCAGTATCAGAGGGACTTCAGTCCTGCCAGGCATATCAACTCACTATTGCTACCTCTGGTGGTTCTACTTCCAGTCTAATAAAGAACTATCTGTGTTTGTCTCAATACTCCAGCCTAGCCGGTGGTTCCTCTCAGGATCTCCACTTGAGGAAGCTGTCAACTGCCATCGGCCCAGGGATTCACTATTTCTACTAAGTGTTATTCCTACACTAATAAGCGGTATCATCATCTACCACTCTGTGGGAGCCAACCCACATCAGACCATCACTCCTCTCTCTGCGGAAGCTGATCCATATCAGATAGCTATCTCCCCGTGGGAATCATACAGGTTGCTGGTTCATCTTTCTACAGGAACAAAGCATAACAGTTGCTACTCCTTCCCTCAGGAAGAGCAGAGCACTAACAGATTGCTACTCCTTAGCAAGATCCGTAACAGAGTCCTACTTCGTCCCCTGGCGGGATGATTGCTTATAGATTGTTAACTCCTCCTTCAACAGGAGTATCCAGCATCCAGATTCATAACAGATTACTAACTCCTCCCCTCTGGGGGAGCAGATCTATAACAGATTGCTAACTCCTTCCCTCTGGGGAGCTGGTCTCTCTAACAGATTGCTAGCTCCTCCCCTCTGGGGAGCTGGTCTCTAACAATTGTTTGAGTGCAATTTTTTTGTTATGTATACTAGGAGTTGGACCATCATGAGGTAAATCTCAGTACTCTGTTGCTAATTAAATCCCTCTGTTTTTTATGTTTTTAATTAAATCAGTCATGGTACAAAACTATTCAAATCTCTCTCTCCCTCTATATACATACATTTATAGAAGTAATGCACATATTGGAAACTGTATTTTAATAGTTCAATATAATATTGGGTGTACCATGTATAAATATTACTTAATATAGTCACATGATTTAATTAATATTTTTTGTAATAAAATTTTTTGTAAGAATTTTTTCTTTGGCCTAGTGATTTAATTTTTGTTTGATTACAGTAAAAGTGCTTTCTTTTTGGTTTATATATATATATATATATATACATTTGACTTCTGCCTACCTATATATATATATATATACCTATATATATATATAGGTAGGCAGAAGTCAAATGTAGTCAAGAAGCAGTCCAATGTCAAGCAAGGAATCCAAATGAAGACAAGCCGGGGATCCGAACTGAGGTCAAGCCGAGAAGTCAATCAAGGGGAAAGGAAGCACGGCTGAACAGCAGGAACACACTGAAGATGGACAAGGAGCCACAAGACAGGACCACAGGAACAAGAAGGATCCAGGAACAGGAAGACAAGCAGGAACAGGAACAAGGAATGCAGAGGCAAACAGTTACTCTGAGGGGTTAGACCTATTGCCAAGGCATCTGAGGCAGGGCAGAGCAGGCTATATATGGGGAAAGGCCTGTGATGTCATCCAGAGGCGCTGCAGTGGATTCCCCCCTGCAGACACTATAAAGATGCCCAAGCCGAGCACGCGAGCCTAGGGACATCCCACTTAGCTGAGTGGCGTTCCTAGTGCGTCAAGTTGGGCCTGCTTGGCGGCTGGCTGCATCTTTGACCAGGGCCTAGCCACGGCATCGGTGGGCCCCCTTTCTCCCGGGGCTGGAGGTAAGAGTGGCTGATCGTGGGACGGTTACAAAAGACCCATTTCATCTGCCCATCTCCATCTCCTATCATATTTACACACCTTCTCTGATCCTTGGCATTTCAACTCTTATAGAAACACAGAACTTTAATGTTGCATCCATCGAAAGACGGCTTCATCCTACATGCCTCACCTCAATATTTGCTTTCTCCACCAGCCTCGGAAAATTGGCGACCGCTGCATCTGCTTGCCGCACTCTCCGGCATCCCCAGAATGGCTATGGCAAGGGATTCCGCCATGATTCACCTAAGGGCCTCCTAGGGTGCGCGCGCACTATCCAAGTCTTTATTCCAGCGTTGGCGCAAACCTCGGGGGCGTCCCCCTCGAGTGACATCACATCATCCGGGTATTTAGGCTGCCCATTTGCTGACTGACTGAGATAGCAAGGATTGGACTCGTCCGATCTAAGTTGCTCTGCCGCTTCTTGCTGCTGCTGGAAGCTCTCTCCACCCTCTGGGGTTTTACTAACTTGGGTACCCACTCCTCGGGGGCCCTATGCTTCTTTCCAGTAGGGTTCCATATTAGGTGCTACAACCCAAGAAAGAGATCTAGGCGTCATAGTGGATAACACATTGAAATCGTCGGTTCAGTGTGCTGCGGCAGTCAAAAAAGCAAACAGAATGTTGGGAATTATTAGAAAGGGAATGGTGAATAAAATGGAAAATGTCATAATGCCTCTGTATCGCTCCATGGTGAGACCGCACCTTGAATACTGTGTACAATTCTGGTCGCCGCATCTCAAAAAAGATATAATTGCAATGCAGAAGGTACAGAGAAGGGCGACCAAAATGATAGGGGGAATGGAACAACTCCCCTATGAGGAAAGACTAAAGAGGTTAGGACTTTTCAGCTTGGAGAAGAGACGACTGAGGGGGGATATGATAGAGATGTTTAAAATCATGAGAGGTCTAGAATGGGTAGATGTGAATCGGTTATTTACTCTTTCGGATAGTAGAAAGACTAGGGGCACTCCATGAAGTTAGCATGGGGCACATTTAAAACTAATCGGAGAAAGTTCTTTTTTACTCAACGCACAATTAAACTCTGGAATTTGTTGCCAGAGGATGTGGTTAGTGCAGTTAGCATAGCTGTGTTTAAAAAAGGATTGGATAAGTTCTTGGAGGAGAAGTCCATTACCTGCTATTAAGTTCACTTAGAGAATAGCCACTACCATTCGCAATGGTAACATAGAATAGACTTAGTTTCTGGGTACTTGCCAGGTTCTTATGGCCTGGATTGGCCACTGTTGGAAACAGGATGCTGGGCTTGATGGACCCTTGGTCTGACCCAGTATGGCATTTTCTTATGTTCTTATGTTCTTATCCAGTATCCAGGTACTCGCTCCTTGAGGGCCTGAGTTGTCTACCTTGGTGGCTGCTACTAATACTTCTACCTGCTGGGAACTTCACCATTACAGCTACAAGAGTGTGAGTAACCTAAAATCTACCACTCTGTCTCACCTACAGCTCCTCATTGGAAATCTGCATCGGAGCTCCCTATACCACCATTGTGGGACAGGTCTCCTCAGCTGAAGACCCAAGACTGCTGCTGCAGGAATCTACTCACTACTGCCACCTCTGGTGAACTCTACAAGCTGTACAATAAAAACTATCTCTGTGATTGTGCATCTGAGTCTAGCCCGGTACTGCAGCTCCCCACAGGGCTCCTCCCTGTGGGAGTGGCCATCACTGCAGCACCTAAGAATCCACCAACACCTCAAAACTATAACAGTTAATATTTAGAATCAAAATAAAAGACATTAAAAAATAATAACTTCAAAGTAAAATAATAATTATTTGACATTTTTAAATAATGACCTTTTATCTTAAAATTGTTTCAGTATATTTCTATATATACTTTGATTTTTTTTTTACATGCATATCATATTGTATTATCCTAAGTGGGTTACGCAGTGCTTGCCTGTTCTCTTGATTATAATCTAACAAAAAATAATTGTTTAGGCTTTTTAAAATCATAGTAAGGAGGGGGAGACCAAGATAGCATCAGACTGACAAGACCCTGAAGCAAGAGCTCCCTATGTTCATACCTGTTTTGGCTATTTCTTTAGTCAAATTTTTATTTCTTGCAATGGGTAAAAAGAAGGGGGAATGGCTCCAAACCCTCCGAGCCTCTAATGGCCATCATCATTTTGAGTCTCAGTTTCTGCCAAACAGTCTGAGAGGCATCTGGGAGAGGCATCTGAGTAGAAAGTTAAGACTTCTCTCAGCCCTGAATATTGCATCGGCGGTATAAAGTGTGGTGATACACCAGTTTGTGCCTTAGTCCCTGTTTAAAAAACATAGGATCAGTGCAAGATTGGTTATAATTAAGGGAAAGTGAAAGTAGTTGATCAGGGAACTACATTTCCCAGGGTATTCCTGCCTAGTCTCTTGGGGCAGACAGCCAAGCACACATGACTCAGGGACTGATTGGAGTCATTAACACCTCAGAGAAGACTCAGCTCAGGTGTATAAGAGACTCCTGGAGCAGTAAAAGGGGAGATCACTGCTGGGAAAATGCAGCCGAGAAACACAGCCAAGGAAAACAGCTCGGCAGGCAGAAAATGAAGAAGAGGAACCTGAAGCACTTACTTGGATCAGTCATTAAGATAAGTGCATTTTTTCCAAGCTTATTGTAGAAAAGGAAATTCTAAACTGCTGATTTTAAATAAAGAAAAAGGAAAAGTTTTCCAGAGGTGGTTAGAAAAACTCACAAGGGAGAGATATGAAAAATAAACAGTGGGAATACCCCTTGTGTTTGAATTTTTGGGGGATTTTTTATATTGCTAAGAACTACAGAGTTAGTAGCAGGGGCAGGGTGAGGTGGCCGCTTCAGGTGGCAAACATTTTTGGAAGCAACAAAAACTGCCCCCCCCCCCCCCCCGCCAAACTCTCTAGTGGCCGCCTCACCCTGCTGCCAAAACAACAAAGGACCCGCGGGCCTCCAGTGGATAGTACTGGGAGTATTCTGCGCTACCATGAATCGCAGAATTTGCGCAAAATTCCCCCCCCCCCCCTTTGCGTAGTCGGGATCTCCTCCATCTTTACCATTTTCTGTGCAGAAAATGGAAAAGGTCGCACTATGGAGCGTTAAACAGAGGCATTATGATATTCTCAGTTTTATTCTCCAGTCCTTTCTTAATAATTGCTAACATTCTATTTGTTTTCTTGGCTGCTATTGCACACTGAGCAGAAGATTTCAACATATTTTCAAAGAAGACACCTAGATTCTTTTCCTGAGAGGTGACTCCTAATATGGAACCTTGTAGTTTATATCTATAATTTGGTTACTCTTCCCTAAGTGCATCACTTTGCACTTGTCTACATTAAATTTCAAATGCCATTTGCATGCCCAGTCTCCCAGTTTTGCAATGTCCTCTTGCAATTTCTCACAATCCTCTGGTAATTTTACAACTTTGAATAATTTGTGTCATCAGCAAATTTGATCACCTCATTTGTTGTTCCCATTTCCAGGTCATTTATAAATATATTAAAAAACATTGGTCCCAGAACAGATCCCTGGGGCACTCCACTATCCACCTTTTTCCATTGGGAAAATTTACCATTTAGTCCTATACTCTGTTTCCTATCCTTTAACTGGTTGGCAATCCACAATAGGACACTGCCATCTATCCTATGACATTCTAATTTCCTAAGAAGCCTCTTATGAGGGACTTTGCCAAATGCTTTCTAGAAATCCAGATATACTATATCAACTGGCTCACCTTTTATCCACATCTTTATTTACACCTTCAAAAAAAATGTAGTAAATTTGTGAGGCAAGACTTCCCTTTGCTAAATCCATCTTGGCTTTGTTCCATTAAACTATGCTTATCTATATGTTCAACAATTTTGTTCTTCATGATAATTTCTACCGTTTTTCATGGCACAGACGTCAGACTCGCTGGTCTGTAATTTCCTGGATCACCCCTTGATCCCTTTTTAAAAATTGGCATTATATTGGCAACCCTTTGTTACCCGTCAGTGGCGGCAGATCCAGGCCCCCTCTCAGCAGCGCGGCATGGCAGTCTCTGTCGGCAGCAGCACGAGCCAACCTTTAGCGCGTCCAGGCTCCGCCCCCTCTATGATGCGTCAGCGGCAGGACTGGAAGTTCCCGCGTCTGACGGGAACTTTGGACATTTAAACCCCTGAGCCCAGCACTGTTGTGATTGACCAATCCGGAAGTGGATCCTTGGGCCGACCGCCGGAGGGAGACGGACGGGAGGCAGACTAGATGAAACGATGAATCTTCACCTGGGAACCCGTGACCCCTCCAGAGGAGCTGTGGAGGCCCGGGTCACTAGGGCTTAGGAGTCTTCGCCCTGGAAGCCCGAGATCCCCCCAGGAGGAGCCTGTAGGGACCCGGACCGCTGGGTCTTAGGTGATAACAGAAGAATCCAAGGAAGCGATACGAACCGGGGTACAAGCAGGCAGAGAGCGGAGTCAGGCAGGCAGAGATCAGGAACCAGGCTGGCAAACGATACCGGAGTCAGGCAGGCAGAAGTCAGGAACCAGGCAGGCAGATAAACGATACCAGAGTCAGGCAGGCAGAAGTCAGGAACCAGGCAGGCAGATAAACGATACCAGAGTCAGGCAGGCAGAAGTCAGGAACCAGGCAGGCAGATAAACGATACCAGAGTCAGGCAGGCAGAAGTCAGGAACCAGGCAGGCAGATAAACGATACCAGAGTCAGGCAGGCTGAAGTCAGGAACCAGGCAGGCAGATAAACGATGGCAACTAGCACTCCGAAGAGAAACCTCGTTGCAAGGCGAATTGCAACTTCAAAAGTCCCGGCTTAAATCCCCTGCTCAATCAGCTGACGTCAAAAGAGGCGTGTCTGCACATCCGGGTGCAGACGCCTTAAAACACGGCTCTTCGCGCGCGCGTACCAGGGCTGGGGGGAGGAGTTTCTGACGACGTCTCCACGAGGAGACGCCGCTGCCATGCGGCCCTGGAGGCCAGAAACCCGGCGGTTCGCGGCGCCACGGAGGAAGGTAAGAGCCCGGTCACTAGGCTAGTGACCGGGATCGTAACAGTACCCCCCACTTTACGCCCCCTCTTTGAAGGACCGGGCCTTCCAGGGTTGTCCAAGTGAAATTGGGACAGCAGAGTCTTATCCAGGATATTCCGCGCAGGTTCCCAGGAATCCTCCTCAGGACCACAGCCTTCCCAGGCTAGCAAATATTCCCACCGACGATTGTGAAATCGTACGTCCCGTACCTCGTGTACTTGATAGACCGGATCCCCAGGAGATGATGCTGAGACATCATCCGGAGTGAGGTGATGATAACGGGAGTGGACCACAGGTTTTAACAGGGACACATGAAATACATTGTGAATGCGCAATGATGATGGCAGTCGAAGTCTGTAGGATACCAATCCAATACGTTCTGCCACTGGAAATGGACCACAGAATTTAGGAGCCAACTTGCGAGAGTAGCCTGAAAGGTGCAAATTTTTGGTACTTAACCATACTTTAGTACCAGGTAGTAGTGTCGGAGCAGCCCGTCTATGACGATTCGCTGTTGTCTGTGCTTTCCGTGCTGCAGAAGAAAGACGATGCTGAAGAGATTGCCATAGGTGACGAAATTGAGTCGCTGCTGACTGAGCCGCAGGAGATGCCACCTCCACTGGAACTGGGACAGGAGGTTTGAGATGACGACCAAAAACCGTTTGAAAAGGTGATTGGCCCGTGACAGAGTGTTCATGGTTATTATATGCAAATTCTGCCCAAGGCAACAACGCCACCCAATTATCTCTTTTCTCAGAAATGAAACTGCGGAGAAAAGACTTGAGAGACCGATTCATTCTTTCCGTCTGTCCATTACTTTGGGGGTGAAAAGTGGTGGAGAAATTTAACTGAACCCCGAACTGTTTGCAAAGGGCTCGCCAATAGCGAGCTGTAAACTGAGGTCCACGGTCAGAGACTATACTTTGTGGAAGACCATGGACTCGAAAGATGTGTTGTACGAACAGCTGTGCTAACTCAGGTGCAGAAGGCAGTTTGTCCAGTGGTACGAGATGTACCATTTTAGAAAAACGGTCCACAATAACCCAAATTACAGTCTTACCCTCTGAAGGAGGGAGATCTACCACAAAGTCTGTGGCAATATGTGTCCATGGTTCTGTGGCAATGGGTAACGGTTGTAGCAGACCCCAAGGTCGACCCGAAAGTGGCTTTTGCCTGGCACATACTGGGCAAGATGCCACGTATTCCTGAACGTCCTGACGTACCCGAGGCCACCAGTAGAATCGATTCAAGAGAGTGAGAGTTCTTACTCGGCCGGCATGACCTCCTGTAAGGGAGTCGTGAGCCCACTCCAGAACCTTCCTTCGGTCTCGTCGAGGTACTACTACTCGTCCTTGCTGAGATACACTAGTGCAGTCAAGAGAAATCCTGGCTGGGTCAATGATATACTGTGGAGAGTCACTCCTTTCCTCAAGGATGGTGTTACGGGACAGAGCATCGGCTCGGATGTTCTTAGCGGCGGGTCGGTACTTGAGGATAAAATCGAACCGACTAAAGAACAATGACCATCTCGCCTGCCTGGGATTGAGGCGTTGGGCTTGGGAAAGAAACTCCAGGTTCTTATGGTCAGTGTACACCGTGATTTGGTGCTGAGCTCCTTCTAGCCACTGCCTCCATGCCTCAAACGCCAACTTGATGGCGAGAAGTTTCTTTATCGCCGATACCGTAATTGTTTTCGGCAGGAGTGAATCTCTTCGAGAAATACGAGCATGGGAGTAAAGTTCCTGCACTAGAGTGCTGAGAAAGTACTGCACCTACCGCCACACTGGACGCATCTACCTCCACTATGAAGGGACGTGACGGATCAGGGTGTCGTAGGCAAGTATCCAACAGAAACGCGTCCTTTAAATCTTGAAACGCTTTACAAGCCTCTGCAGACCAGTGGCGAACATCCGCTCCTTTCCTTGTTAAGGCTGTCAAAGGTGCCACCAGCCGGGAGTATCCTGGAATAAAGTGTCTGTAAAAGTTGGCGAAGCCCAGAAAGCGTTGCAACGCCTTTAATCCTGTAGGCTGAGGCCACTTCTTGATGGCCGAAACCTTCTCTGGGTCCATGCGAAATCCTGTGGCAGACACGATATACCCTAAGAAAGGCAAAGAGTCCTGCTCAAAGAGACATTTTTCCAGTTTGGCGTAAAGGTGCTGGTCTCGGAGAATTTGAAGAACTTGCCGGACCTGTCGGCGATGAGAATCCAAATCTTGCGAAAATATGAGAACATCATCCAGGTAGACAATGACACAAGTGTTCAGCAGTTCCCTAAGAATCTCATTCATGAGATGCTGGAATACGGCAGGAGCATTGCACAAGCCGAATGGCATAACCAGATATTCGTAGTGCCCGTCCCGGGTGTTGAAAGCAGTCTTCCACTCATCCCCGGGACGGATGCGCACAAGATTGTAGGCTCCTCTTAGGTCCAGTTTGGTAAAAACTCGAGCCCCCTGGAGTCTGTCCAAAAGTTCTGGGATCAAGGGTAACGGGTAGCGGTTCTTTTTAGTAATCCTATTTAAACCACGGTAGTCGATGCAAGGACGTAAAGATCCGTCCTTTTTGGCTACAAAAAAGAATCCTGCCCCTGCAGAAGACGTAGACTGACGTATAAACCCCTTAGCGAGGTTCTCCTTAATATAATCGGACATGGCTTTAGTCTCTGGTTGGGGTAACGGATACACCCTACCCCGGGGTGGTGTAGTACCGGGAAGAAGCTCGATGGCACAGTCGAAGGGACGGTGTTGTGGCAGCAACTCCGCCCTTTCCTTAGAAAATACATCGGAGAACTCACTGTACACCGCCGGAAGAATTGGCCCCGCATGTGCCAGAGTGATGGGAGAACTCCCAGTAGTAGTAATGCAGGACTGGAAGCACTGTGGACTCCATTGAGCAATCTGTAAATTGTCCCAGTGAATTATGGGAGAGTGTTGCTGTAACCACGGTAGGCCAAGAACTATAGGATGTACCGACTTTTCCAAGACCAGGAAAGAGATCACCTCGCTGTGGAATAGGCCGGTCTGGAGAGAAATCGGAGCTGTAACCAAGGAGATACTCCCGGCCAATGGAGTCCCTTGAATGGAGGTGACTCGCAAGGAGGGCTCCCGAGGTTGAGTAGTTATTTGCAGGTGCTCAACCAGAGACTGAGCAATGAAGTTCCCTCCAGCCCCTGAGTCGATCAGAGCCCGAGTTTCAAAAGACTCCTCGGGAAATTTTAAAGTTACCGGTACCGTACATTGAGGAGCAGCGTTCAAACAGCCCAGGGGACACTCCTCCCTTACTCCTAGGCGTGGGCGTTTCCCGGCCGTTCCTTGCAATTAGACAGGAAATGTCCTTTCCCGCCGCAATACAAACACAGACCTTGTGTCCTGCGGCGGCGCTTCTCCTCCTCAGTCAGGGTAGTTCTTCCCAGCTGCATTGGCTCATCAGAAGATGGTGTTGCGGTAGCCCCCGTAGACCGGGGAACAGAGGCAAGAGGTCTAGACGAGACCGGCGCTAGTGGCGACATGCGCCGTAGTGGGCGTAGCTCTCTAGCCCGCTGTTGCAACCGCTGATCAATGCGTCCAGCAAGCTCTATGAGAGCATTGAGATCTTCAGGGAGCTCTCTGGCAGCAAGAATGTCTTTAATCCGGCCTGCTAGACCTTCAAGAAAAATCCCCCGAAGGGCATCATCTCGCCACCCCACCTCAAGCGCCAGAGTGCGGAACTCCAGAGCGTACTCTGCCAGTGTACGTGGTCCTTGGCGAATTTGCAAGAGCTCCGAAGTCGCTGAAGTTTGGCGAGCAGGCTCATCGAACGCGGCTCTGAACTCAGCCACAAAGAGGTCCAGACTCGAGAGAGCGGCATCATTCTTCTCCACATAGGAGATGCCCAATTCAGCGCCTTGTCATCCAGCAGGGAGAAAATGTACGCCACCTTGACTGCATCAGTAGGAAACTGATTGGGAAGTAGAGCGAACCGCACATAGCACTGATTGAGAAAACCACGACAAGCTTTGGCATCCCCAGCATAACGAGAAGGAGCAGGCAGCTGGGTCTGAGTCTGGAATGTGACTACTGGAGCCGGAACCGGAGGCGGAGCCTGTCCAGGAGGTTCATTGTCCATTCGAGTAGCCATGCGCTCAACCGTGGCTACTAACGAATCCAACACCTGTTGCTGCTGCACCAGGCGTTGTGCCAACCCAGGAATGGCCTGAAGCCCAGCGAGATCTGCCGGATCCATGGCCTTGCAAACTGTTGTGATTGACCAATCCGGAAGTGGATCCTTGGGCCGACCGCCGGAGGGAGACGGACGGGAGGCAGACTAGATGAAACGATGAATCTTCACCTGGGAACCCGTGACCCCTCCAGAGGAGCTGTGGAGGCCCGGGTCACTAGAGCTTAGGAGTCTTCGCCCTGGAAGCCCGAGATCCCCCCAGGAGGAGCCTGTAGGGACCCGGACCGCTGGGTCTTAGGTGATAACAGAAGAATCCAAGGAAGCGATACGAACCGGGGTACAAGCAGGCAGAGAGCGGAGTCAGGCAGGCAGAGATCAGGAACCAGGCTGGCAAACGATACCGGAGTCAGGCAGGCAGAAGTCAGGAACCAGGCAGGCAGATAAACGATACCAGAGTCAGGCAGGCAGAAGTCAGGAACCAGGCAGGCAGATAAACGATACCAGAGTCAGGCAGGCAGAAGTCAGGAACCAGGCAGGCAGATAAACGATACCAGAGTCAGGCAGGCAGAAGTCAGGAACCAGGCAGGCAGATAAACGATACCAGAGTCAGGCAGGCAGAAGTCAGGAACCAGGCAGGCAGATAAACGATACCAGAGTCAGGCAGGCTGAAGTCAGGAACCAGGCAGGCAGATAAACGATGGCAACTAGCACTCCGAAGAGAAACCTCGTTGCAAGGCGAATTGCAACTTCAAAAGTCCCGGCTTAAATCCCCTGCTCAATCAGCTGACGTCAAAAGAGGCGTGTCTGCACATCCGGGTGCAGACGCCTTAAAACACGGCTCTTCGCGCGCGCGCGTACCAGGGCTGGGGGGAGGAGTTTCTGACGACGTCTCCACGAGGAGACGCCGCTGCCATGCGGCCCTGGAGGCCAGAAACCCGGCGGTTCGCGGCGCCACGGAGGAAGGTAAGAGCCCGGTCACTAGGCTAGTGACCGGGATCGTAACAAGCACAGCATTGCCTCAGCTACAGGCTTGCTTGTGCTGGTGCTCCCCCTGCGTTCTGGTGTTCCTTTGCCTGTTGTGACCTCGGCCTGCCTTGGATCTTTTCTGTCTGCTGCCTGCATCGACCCTGGATTGGATTTTGGACCTTGTTGCCTGCTGCCTGCCTCGATTCCGGATTGGATTTGGACCTTGTTTGCCTGTTGACTGCCCTGATTTGGACTGTATTCTGATTTACCTGCCCACTGCCTGCCTCGACCCCGTATTGAATTTGGACCTTGTTGCCCGCTGCCTGCCTCGACCCCGGATTGGATTTGGATCTTGTTTGCTTGCTGCCTGCCCCAACTTGGACTGTGTCCTGATTTCCTGCCTCGTCCCTAGATCGGAGTTGGACTTTCTCTTCCTGCTGTCTGCTGCTAACCACGGGTTAAGGTAAGACTGTCGTCTACGAAAGGATTCACTACAAACTCCGTAACACCCTCGAGTGTTCAGGTACCATAGATGATGTTGTTGCTAGTTTACAAATTTCCAATAGCGGATCCGCAATTTCATTTCTCAGTTCTTTCAGCACTCTGGGATACATACCTCTGAATCATCACCTTTTGGATATCATTACTGGCATGGGTATATCTCTAAAATAAACCAAGGCCTCTAGAAAACCCTTTCTATACTAAAGAACATATTGTTGCGTCAGTCAGTCTTCGGCTTCGGCCCGCCTACCTCTCTCTACTTGTGGCTCCTCCCGCTCACCTTGGACTGAAGGCCACCGCGGCTTCTGCTTCCCATTCTCTCTGGCGTCCCTGGACCAGCTTTGGTGCTGCCTCTCGCCATTCTCCTTCAAGGTACCTCTAGGGCAGGTGCACACGCTGCCCTCGTCTTTAACTCTACTTTGGCACGAACCTCAGGGGCGTCCCCCTGTTCTGATGTCACAACTCTAGGGTATTTCTGCCTACTGCATTTGCTAGCTCGTTGAGTTAGCAATGGATTTCGTACGGATGGGATTCGCTCTCCATTCCTAAGCTACTCTGCCTCTCCAGCGTTATCTGGAACTCTTACTACCCTTCGGGGTCTCTAGCAGGGTACCCGCTCCTCGGGGGCCTCTCTGCTTCTTTCAGGTGCTATCAGGAAACCGGTACTCGCTCCTCGGGGCTCATGTTCCCTGAGTCACTGCCTGCAACCTCTACACTTCTACTTGGAAGAACTACCTTACAGATACCATCTCTTTCCACAGTACTGCTTCACTGGAACCAGGTACTCACTCCTCAAGGGCCTGCTCTCTGCTCCGGTGCTAGACCTCTCGTCTAGTGGAATCTCTGTTACTGCTAAGTGAGTACAATGCTACTTAGTCTCTCTGCTCTAAGGGATCAGGTTCTCGCTCCTCGAGGACCTGCTCTCCGTGCCTCTGAGCTTCTCCTATCTCTACATTGGGATTCTATATGTTAATTTTATTGTGTGCTCAAAGCTCTCAGTCTCTTTCCCCTACAGCACTGCCCTGCAGAGGATCCGCTGTTCCAGCGTTCTGTGTGAGATGCGCCCAGCCGGGCTCTACCACCACTACTCACTACTGCCACCTCTGGTGGCCATTCAAACTCTTTAAATAAAGATTCAATCTGTGTTTGTCTGTCCGGAGTCTAGCCTGACACCGTGGTCCCTCACAGGACTGTCCCCTGTGGGCATGGTCAGCTGCCACAGTGTCCAAGGATCCACCCAAACACCATTAACCAAAACAGATTTCTAACTCCATGGATCCGACTCAGCTCAACACCTTGCAGGCCATTCCAGGCCTGGCCTTGCGTATCGCTGAACAACAAGACGCATTGGAGAAATTATCTGCTGCATGCACAGAGGAATCAAGGTTCTACTTCTAGTAATGAAGGACAGTTATCTGCAGTAACTGTAAAGACTACTATGCCTCTTGCTGCTCCAGTACGTTTTTCTGGGGAGATTCAGAAAACTAGAGGCTTCTTAAACCAATGTTGTATGCATTTTGCATTACAACCTACTCATTTTCCCACAGCCTACGCCAAGACTACTTATATTCTATCCTACCTGGATGGAAGGGCTTTGACTTGGGCTTCCATGCTGTGGGAATGCAAAGACCCCATACTTCAGGATATTGATGGATTTATGGACTTGTTTAAATCTGTTTTTGATGATCCTGCCCAGTATACTGTTGCTGGTTCTACATTGGTGGAACTGAAGCAAGGCAACTGACCACTGGCTGATTTTGCTATAGAGTTCAAATCTCTTCGACTGAATTACATTGGGACCCTAGATGCCTGAACTCTCTTCTTCAAAAGTTTGGGTTCCCGCTTGAAGGACGAGCTGGCCAATCATGAAACACCTGACTCGCTGGATGAGTTAGTGGCCTTAGCTACTAGAATTGATCACCGGCTTCGTGATAAGGTGCAAGAACCCAAGCCTTGTAAAGGACCTGTTCAGAAGGAAGTTCGTGCTAAACCTGCACTCAGGATGGTTCCTTTGACTCCTGTTGCCAGTGGGGAAGAACCAATGCAACTTGGTCGCAGTCTCCTGACATCCCAAAGAGAGACTTCGGAAGAGGAATGGATTATGCATGTATTGTGGACAAGCTGGTCATCCAGTCCAGACATGCCCGATATGTCAGGGAAATGCAGGAGAACTCTTCTTAGGCCTCTCTATGCCCTCTCCTCCACTCTCTGGCCCTGTTTCTCTGATCTGAGGACCTCTGGAATTCCAGACCCTTGCCCTAGTGGACTCAGGGGCAGGAGGTAATTTTATTCTCCAACATCTAGTGGAACATTTGAAGATTCCCCTCACCACTATGAAGACGCCATTACTCTTATCTATACATGGGGAGCCGTTACCAGGTGATGTTACCTGTTGTACCGAACCGGTATCCCTCCGCACCGGAGCTCTCCATACTGAATTAATTTCCTTCTTTGTTTTGGAGAAGGCCATGCACCCTATCGTTCTGGGGTTACCCTGGTTGCAGCTGCATATGCCATAATTTAACTGGGCTACGTTGGAACTCTCCAGTTGGGGCCCAGAATGCCATGGCAAATGCCTAAAGGAGGTCACTCCTATTCTCTGTATGCCTACAACTCCAGTGATGCCAGGACTGCCGCCTCGGTATGCATCATTTCATGATGTTTTCTCCAAAGAAGCTGCTGACATCCTTCCGCCACATAGATCTTATGACTGCGCCATAAGACTGAAACCCAATGCTTAACATCCTAAGGGATGTGTCTACCCATTGTTGGTGGTGGAGAACAAAGCCATGTCAGAGTACATTGAGGAAAATGTGCAAAAAGGTTTCATTAGACCAGTGGTTCTCAACCTTTTTTCTGTCGGGATACACCTGACAGATGGTTCTCACATGCATGACACCCTGACCCATGATCGTCACGGGGCTAGATGTAAAAGTACAGTTTGTATCCACGGGAACCCCCCTGACCCACAATAATGGATGTAAAGCAGAATTACAACATTCCCCATACAATTCACCCTACAAAAAAGATATTCTGGTTCTGGTGTCATCTCAGCAACTCAAACTCCTTCTACTTCCAGGCTCAATAGCCCTACTTATGAAAAGACAGCAGTTTACCACCAATGCATGTCCTCTTGAGAAAACACAACAAATAAAACGGATACAAACGCTTACATGCTAATAAAATATCTCGGTAACAGACACAGAACCGACCTAACATACTCCCAGGATCTGTAGTAATGCACATAAACTAATCCGCACACAGTTACACCTGTATTATGGAATACACTCAAACAGGAGCAACCCTATCTATGAAAAGGCAACACTACAAATATTAAATCAGGCCCTATAAACCAATACACCTCTTATTAGGAAAACAGAACTAGCAAGCAGCTATAGATCCCCACACAGAAATAATTGTAAAACTATTCTAATAAGCAGAATAAATGTTTCAAAATAGCTATGAACAGAATAACATCCAACAATTAAAAACTCATAAAAACTATTACAAATTCTCCAAACACCAATAAAATATTTCAAAAAAAGCAGACACATCACATAATATTAAATAATCAAAATGGCAGTCAATCAAGAAAAATAAACTTTAAAAGCCACCTTTACTTACCCCCTCCAGCAGCTCTCCTACTCCTCTTCCATGGAGGCCGTAGCACCCAGCAGAAGCAGCAGTAGAGGCTAAGCTCTATATTCACGGTCCTCTTCCTTAGGGCCCATGTCTCTCACACACACACACCATACCAGTCATGCATGCCCCCATGACCAGTTTCTGTCTCACACTCACCAGTCACCTTCCTGAACAGTTTCTCTCATGCCATATACACACACAGGCTTCCCACTCCCATGTTCTCTTTCAGATATACAGCCTTCTCACTCCCATGCTGTATCTCACACATACCCAGGTTTCTCACTTCCATGCTCACTCTTCACATGTACAGGTATCTCATTCCCATAATCACTTTCTCTCTCACACACACACACACACACACACACACATGTACACATATACACACAAACCACACCAGTCACCTGATCTCTCTCATGCATACACACACACAGGCTTCCCACTTCCATGTTCTGTCTTACATATACAGGTTTCTCCCTCCCATGCTGTGTCTCTCACACACCCAGGTTTCTCACTCCCATGCTTACTCTCTTCACATGCACAGGCTTCTCATTCCCATAATCACTTTCTCTCTGTTACACAGACACACACCAGTCTCTCTCTCATTTCCATGCTCGCTCTCCAGGTTCACAGGCTTCTCATTCCATGAATCACATTCTTTCTCTCACATTCACACACACCAGTCTCTTTCTCTCACACACACTGTCACCTTACCAACCAGTCTCTCTCTCATGCATGCACACTCATACACAGGCTTCCTACTCCCATGGTCTCTCTCACATAATCAGGCTTCTCACTCCCATGCTTTCTTTCACACACACACACACACAACACCAGGCTTCTTACGCCGATGCTTTCTCACATACCCAGATTTCTCACTTCCATGCTTTCTCTCTCTCTCTCTCTCTCTCACACACACACATCAGTCACCTCCCTGACTAATGTCTCACACTCTCCATACACATCAGTCATCTCCCTGAGCAGTCACTTTCATTGTCTCTCACATATACATACACACATCAGCTCTCTGACCAGTTTCTCTCAATCACACACATGCTCTCAATCAAATACATTCTCTCACTTACACACAGGCTGCCTGCTTCTCTCTCTCCCCCCCCCCCCGAGCACAAATGGTAGCTGCAGCAGCCTCCTTCTCCAGCCCCCGCAGGCCAAGAAAGAAGAATCCCATCGGCCGCGGGAGGCTCATGCTGCTGTCTCCTTTCCGGCTGCTTCAATTGCTCGGGGGTCGATGCTGCCGCCGCCGCTGCTACTTTTCCACACGGCACGGACCGGCTCCTTCTCCTTCCCGTGCACCGCGTATCACTTCCTGTTCTGGGTCACGGGGGGGGGGGGGCGCGGGAAGAAAAAAAGGCCAGCCACGGGTGCCAGAGCTTCTTCTAGCACCGCTGCCATACCCGCTGGGCTTGAACGTGCTGATAGCCCGGCGGCAACGGCAGCAGGGAAGGAAGAGCAGCGGGAGAGACTGGGAGCACGCGACACACTGGTGTGTCGCGACACACCAGTTGAGAAGCGCTGCATTAGACCATCTAAGTCTCCTGCGGGCGCAGGCTTCTTCTTCGTGGGGAAGAAGGACGGCACACTGCGTACTTGTATCGATTATCGAGGTCTGAACGAGATCACGATTAAAGACCAATACCCCTTACCTCTGATCTCGGAGCTTTTTGACCAACTTCATGGGGCCAAGATATTCACAAAACTTGACCTAAAGGGAGCCTATATCTTGGTTCCCATTCGCAAAGGCAACGAGTGGAAAACATCTTTCAACACTCGAGATGGCCATTTCGAATATTTGGTGATGCCCTTCGGCCTGTGCAACGCCCCCGCCGTGTTTCAGAACATGATGAACGTCATTCTGTGGGACCTTCTGTACAAAAGTGTCATTGTCTACCTAGATGACATCTTGATATTTTCACAAGATATATCTAATCATCTAGCAGATGTCAAACAAGTATTACCGAGACTTCGAGAACATCGCCTCTACGCCAAATTGTTGAAATGCGAGTTTCATAAAGAATTTGTATGTTATTTGTAAGGGTTTTGGGTAGCCCCCTGGACCTGTGGCAGATGACCACGCCCAAGGGGGAAGTCTCGTGAAGGGCCACAGGTCAGGCTCAGTGTAGGACACACACACAGTTAGATCTTTTATTAGACAGTATTGGTGAACCACCAGAGGTGGCGGTAGTGAGCTGGAATATAGCCCGCTGGGCTTGTAGTCCCTCAGGCTCTGGAACAGTGATCTCACAATGGCTGTGCTGTAGTGGAGAGAAACTGATATCATGTGTAGAAGCAGTATATGCAGAGTTCAGGATTAGAGCCTCGTTGGTAATGTACTCACGCAGCGATCTCTCAGTATGGAGCACAGGAGCTGAAGTAAAGGCAGGCCCTTGAGGAGCAAGTACCTGGTTCCAGGGAACAGGTCTGAGAGATAGAGATGGTAACTCACAGATGGTATAGGCAGCGGTGTCTTCCAGGCAGAAGTGAAGTCCAGGTAGCGAGTCCAGGAACATGGGCCCTCGAGGAGCAAGTACCGGTTCCAGTCAGCGAACTGAAAGACAAGAGAGAGAGAGGCCCCCGAGGAGTGGGTACCCCAATAGAGTAGTCCGGTAGCGGAGGCAGAGTAGCCAGGAACAGAGAGCGAATACCATCCGTTAGGAAACCTTTGCTAACTCGTAGGCTAGCAATCGCATAGGCTTTTTGTATCCTGGATGCATGACGTCATCACAGGGGAACGCCCCTGAGGTTCGCGCCACTGAAGGTACTTGAAGCAGGACCATGCGGCGCGCGCATCCTAAGGCAACTGGACAGCATGGCGGGAGGCAGCACCCAAGCCAGTCCAGGGATGCCGGAGAAGACTGCAGGCAGACGCCGTGGCAGCCAAACGTCCTTCAACCGCAGGAGCAGTCGCCAGAGAGGTAAGGAGGGTGGAGTGGAGACGTCGGGCAGCGACAGTCACAACACTGTGCCTTTTCTTGGCTATATCGTATCGAAACAAGGCTTCCGGATGGATCCCCAAAAATTAGAGAGTATCAAGAATTGGTCTCAACCTACCAGTCTGAAGACCCTGAGACGATTTTTGGGGTTTACAAACTACTATAGAAGCTTCATAAAGAACTATTCTTCTTTGACAGTGCCCTTAACTGCTATGACACGGAAAGGGGCCAATGCTTTTAAGTGGTCTGTGGAGGCCATTTCCGTGTTTGAGAAATTAAAGACTGCCTTTTCCACAGAGCCATGTCTGCGTCACCCGGACACCAACAGACCTTTCATCGTGGAGGTTGACATTTCAGATGTTGGAGTAGGGGCCATGTTAAGCCAAACTGGAGATTCTAAAGCCTTACAACCCTGCTCCTTTTTCTTGCAACGCTTTTCTCCTGCACAGAAGAACTATGGGATCGGCGATAAAAAGCTCCTGGCTATTAAGATGGCATTCGAGGAATAGCGACCTTGGCTCGAAGGCACCCAACATCAAATTACCGTATTCTCGGACCACAAGAATCTAGAGTATCTCCGCCATGCGCAATGTCTAAACCACAGACAAGCCAGATGGTCTTTGTTTTTTAATCGCTTTGACTTTGTGCTCAAATACCGTCCTGGAGACAAGAATACCAGAGCAGATGCCCTGTCTCGCTCTTTCCACTCTGAGGATGTTCTTGAAGAGCCTCAGCATATCATCAACCTGAAGAAAGTCATCTTGGCGGCTACCCATTCTGTGCCTGCCGGTAAAACGATGTACCCAAGAACCTCAGAAAGAACATAAGAAAATGCCATACTGGGTCAGACCAAGGGTCCATCAAGCCCAACAGTGGCCAATCCAGGCCATAAGAACCTGGCAAGTACCCAAAAACTAAGTCTATTCCATGTAACCATTGCTAATGGCAGTGGCTATTCTCTAAGTGAACTTAATAGCAGGTAATGGACTTCTCCTCCAAAAACTTATCCAATCCTTTTTTAAACACAGCTATGCTAACTGCACTAACCACATCCTCTGGCAACAAATTCCAGAGTTTAATTGTGCGTTGAGTGAAGAAGAACTTTCTCCGATTAGTTTTAAATGTGCCCCATGCTAACTTCATGGAGTGCCCCTAGTCTTTCTACTATCCGAAAGAGTAAATAACCGATTCACATCTACCCGTTCTAGACCTCTCATGATTTTAAACATCTCTATCCTATCCCCCCTCAGCCGTCTCTTCTCCAAGCTGAAAAGTCCTAACCTCTTTAGTCTTTCATCATAGGGGAGCTGTTCCATTCCCCTTATCATTTTGGTCGCCCTTCTCTGTACCTTCTCCATCGCAATTATATCTCTTTTGAGATGTGGCGACCAGAATTGTACACAGTATTCAAGGTGCGGTCTCACCATGGAGCGATACAAAGGCATTATGACATTTTCCATTTTATTCACCATTCCCTTTCGAATAATTCCCAACATTCTGTTTGCTTTTTTTGACTGCCGCAGCACACTGAACCAACGATTTCAATGTGTTATCCACTATGACACCTAGATCTCTTTCTTGGGTTGTAGCACCTAATATGGAACCCAACATTGTGTAATTATAGCATGGGTTATTTTTCCCTATATGCATCACCTTGCACTTATCCACATTAAATTTCATCTGCCATTTTGATGTCCAATTTTCCAGTCTCACAAGGTCTTCCTGCAATTTATCACAATCTGCTTGTGATTTAACTACTCTGAACAATTTTGTGTCATCTGCAAATTTGATTATCTCACTTGTCGTATTTCTTTCCAGATCATTTATAAATATATTGAACAGTAAGGGTCCCAATACAGATCCCTGAGGCATTCCACTGTCCACTCCCTTCCACTGAGAAAATTGTCCATTTAATCCTACTCTGTTTCCTGTCTTTTAGCCAGTTTGCAATCCACGAAAGGACATCGCCACCTATCCCATGACTTTTTACTTTTCCTAGAAGCCTCTCAGGAACTTTGTCAAACGCCTTCTGAAAATCCAAGTATACTACATCTACCGGTTCACCTTTATCCACATGTTTATTAACCCCTTCAAAAAAGTGAAGCAGATTTGTGAGGCAAGACTTGCCCTGGTTAAAGCCATGCTGACTTTGTTCCATTAAAGAAGCTTCTACACTGGGCTCACGATTCCAAGCGGGCTGGCCATCCTGGTCAACACCATACCCTGCTGAAATTACAGAAGTACTATTGGTGGCCTACTATCAAGGAAGACACGTACTCCTATGTAGCGTCATGTTCCAACTGTGCTAAACATAAGCCTACTTCTGATCAGCCTTGGGGATTGCTGCAATGGCTGCCAGTTCTGGAAGAGCCATGGACTCTCATCGCTACATACTTTGTAGTTGATCTGCCTCTTTCTGGAGGAATGAATACTATCTGGGTGACGGTTGACTGTTTCAGTAAGATGGCCCATTTCGTGGCGCTGCCTGGCTTACCCTCAGCCTTGGAGCTTGCTAAGCTCTTCATTATACACATCTTTCGCCTACATGGCCCACCAAAGCACATTGTCTCTGATAGAGGATCTCGATTCACGGCAAAATTCTGGAAGGCTTTGTGCAAGCTATTTGACATCTCTCTGGATTATACATCTGCCTATCATCCTGGATACTGACCTCTGCCTGCCTGCCCGACCACGTCTTGACTTAAGAACATAAGAAATTGCCATGCTGGGTCAGCCCAGCATCCTGTTTCCAACAGAGGCCAAACCAGGCCACAAGAACCTGGCAATTACTTCTGGAACTTGACCTCTGCTTTGGCTGACCACGCCTCCTTGATTCTGGCCTTGCTCCTAGCCTTGTCATCACAGACACTCTTCTGGCCTTCCTTGATCCCTCAGGCCTCCAGCCTAGACATCTGCCGCGCACCCTTGATGCTGGTGGGCACACCTTTGAACTTCCTTTCTGGGAGATCCTGTGAGGCCCACCTAAGTCCAAGCAGCCTGGGTCCCCAAGGGCTCCAGCCGGGGGGACCACGGACTTCCAGTGGTGAAGTTCCAGCTAGCCTCTGTCTCCTCTTGTGCTCCTCCTCCTGGTGGCAGGTGCTTCCTGGGCCCGACCAGGGAACCGTCCTACACTGCTCCAGGCCAAAGGTCCACCTCCAAGCGCAACATAAGCACTATATCAGAAAAATGTATTTACAACTTCAAAGCAAAAACAGTACCTGCCTTTGTCAGAATCTCAACCGTTATAGTGGTGAGATTCCTTGCAGTGATACTGGACACCATAGCAACACATTAAATCCCTGTGGTGTATATGTTAATGGGTATATCTCTTACATCTTCCTCAGTGAATACTGAAGCAAATAATTCATTTAGTCTCTCTGCTATGGCTTTGTCATCCCTAAGTACTTGTTACATCTGGTCTCAGATGGCTTCGACCTCTGTGCTTCACCTTTCTCTCTGCTCTCCCTGCTAGGCTTGGGAAGATGGCTACCACCACGTCTGCTTGCCGCTCTCTCCAGCGTCCCCGGAACGGCTATGGCAAGGCTATCCATCATGTTTCTCCTAGGCTGCGCGTGCACCCGCCACCCACGTCTTTATCCACGTCATGGCGGGAACCTCGGGGGCATCCCTCTCGAGTGACGTGTCACCATCCGGATATTTAGCCTGCCCTTTGTTTGCTAACAATTTGAGTTAGCAAGGATTGGATACGCCTCCGGTCTAAGCTACTCTGCCGCTTCCGTGCTGCCGCTGGAAGCTCTCTTTGCCCTTTGGGGTATTTCATCTAACCTGGGTACCCACTCCTCGGGGGCCCTTTGCTTTCCTTTCAGATGCCTATCTGGGTTACCAGGTACTTGCTCGTTGAGGGCCTCCTATCCCTTCCTTGGTGCCTGCAATCCAACTACTTCTGCCTGCTGGTATCTACAACATTACAGCTACCAACTTAGTGAGTAATCTAACCTTTGTCAGTCTGTCTCATCTGCAGCTCAGCATTGGGAACCTGCATCCGGAACTCCCTATACTATCGTGTGCTGCTAACATCTACCATTGTGAGATGGGTCCCCTCTGCCGAGGGTCCCTGGACTGCTACTAGTGGATCACCTCACTACTGCCACCTCTGGTGGTATCATCCAGCTGTATAATAAAAGACAAATCTTTGTGTTTGCATGTCTTGAGTCTAGCCTAGTACTGCAGTTCCTCACTGGACTCCTCCCCGTGGGAGTGGCCATCACCGCAGTACCCAAGAATCCACTCAAACTCCTCAAAACCATAACAGTACTCCTTTTATCCCTTGATCATCTGATAGTCCAAGTGACGCCCTCTCATGCTTTTTACTTCAAATGTATCTGAAAATGTTTTTATTATGAGTTTGTTTCCACAGCAAACTTCTTTTCGAATTCTCTCCTTGCCTTCCTTATCAATGCTTTGCATCTGACTTGCCAGTGCTTACGCTATTTCCTATTTTCTTCATTCAGATCCCTTTTCCATTTATTGAAAGATGTTCTTTTAGATATTATAGCCTCTATCACCTCACCTTTCAACCATGCCGGTAGTTGTTTAGCCTTCTTTCCACCTTTTCTAATGTGTGGAATACCTCTGTTCTGGGCTTCCAAAATGGTATTTTTAAACAACATCCATGCCTGAGGTAAACTCTTAACCTTTGTAGTTGCTCCTTTCAGTTTTTTCGTAACCATTTTCCCCATTTTATCATAGTCATCTTTTTGAAAGAGTTACGTTCTGTGTGTTTAGAACTAGTTAGTGGGCCCTTGGGCGATGGCAAGAGCTGACTCCACCCACAGGGAGGAGCCCTGTGGGGACTCACCACGACAGGCGCGGTCTCAGCAGTGATGGACACCAGAGGCAGTAGTTTAATTATACAGCAAGATAACCCAAGGAGCGGGTTAATAGACTCAGTCCAGAGTAGATGACATGTAAGCTGGTCTCTCTGGTAGTGGCCCGCAGCACGGGGTAAGCCGGGGAATACTTCCTCTAGATGAAGCTTGTGTAGGTTGTCCCGGTAGTGGTCCACAGCGCGGGGTAACCCGGGGAATATCTTCTCTCGTAGAGACTTGTGCAGGCTGTCACCGTTAGTGGTCCACAGAGCGGGGTAGGCCGGAGGCTGGTTGTAGACGTTTGCCCAAGACAGTGTGGATCCGGTAGTGGTCCACAGAGCGGGGTAACCCGAGAATCCACTCAGAGAAGGAGGAAGTTGTAGAGCAGATCCAGTACTCACTCTGAACAGAGTAACCAGCTGTAGTGGTAGGCACCATGGAGACACGAGGTACAGGAGCACTGAAGGGTCATCTGTGGAAATAGGAAGAGACTCACTGGGTTAGAGATGTGAGGCAAATAGAGATGGCTCTCCAAGGAGCGGATAGCCCTGAGTGCGGCAAGGCCCCTGAGGAGCGGGTACCTAGATCACTCAGACAGGGAGCGCAGGAATAGCGAAGTGAAGTCCCAGAATGGCAGAATTGAGCAGGACCGGAATCCTTGCTAATTCGATGGTATGCTGGCCCGATGAAATTATATATACGTAGGCAGTGACGTCATGCGGTGGGGATGCCTCAGAGGTTCCCGCCACGACGAGGTTAAGACGGGGGCAGGCGCGTGCGCCCTAGGTCACCCCAGAAGTAAGATGGCTGCCGGGAGCGCCAGCGCCGTCCTGGGAATGCCATGGTGGGCAGCGTGCAGAAGTCGAGGTGGCTATCCTCCCTAGACTTGGAGCTGCAGGGCAAAAAGAGGTGAGCAGCAAAGATCGCAGCCATCTGCGACCGACTGGCGCAACAGAAAGTTTAATGCTGTCATAGTAAATTTCTTTTTTGCGCTCCCTCCAGTTAAGTCAAATTTGATAATGTGATCACTGTTGCCAAGGGGCTCGCTCTAGGCCTCCCAGCCACCTCAATCAAACCACTCCAAATGCTCCAGAACGCGGTATATCAGTATTCCATTGAACATCCTCCTTCCATCAGGTCTCTGAGATGCCAATTATATCTACCTCTTCATCCGGTGCTATACACTCTAAGTCTCCCATCTTATTTTTTAGACTTCTAGCATTTGTATATAGACGTTTCAAAGTATATTTCTTGTTTGTATTAACAATCTGCTCATCAAATGACAGGGTAGTTTGGAATATTTCTGCACTTTACTTAAAGGCACCTGGTCCCCTTTGGCATTTATTGCAGCCTCTCTACTGAGATGCCCTATTTTCCGTGTTCTCTTAGTATGCTTCTAGGATACATCATTATGAACCATACACTTCTGAGCGACTATCGACTTTCCCCTTTTTTAAAGGTTAGTGCCAGCAGCCTGGTTCCACACTGGTTAAGATGGAGCCCATCCTTTCAGAAAAGGCCCCTCCTTTCCCAAATTGAAACCCAGTTCCTAACAAATCTAAAACCCTCTTCCTTGCACCATTGTCTCATCCACACATTGAGACTTTGGAACTCTGCCTGCCTCTGGGGTCCTGCACATGGAACGAGGACAATGTATGAGAATGCTATCCTAGAAGATCTGGATTTCAATTTTCTACTTAAAATCCTAAATTTGGCTTCCAGAACCTCCTGCCTGCACTTTCCTATGTCATTGGTACCCACATATACCAATACAGTCGGCTCCTCTCCAGCACTATCTCAAATCCTATCTATGTGATGCTTGAGGTCCACTACCTTTGCACCAAGCAGGCAAGTTACCAAGCAATCCTCACATTCAATAGCCACCCAGCTATCAGCCTTCCTAATAATTGAATCACCAACTATAATGGCTGTCCTAACCCTTCCCTCCTGGGCATGTGCCCTGGAGACCTATCCTTGGTGTAAGAATATACTACATCATCTTGAGGGCAGGTCCTAGCTACTGGATTGCTTCCTGCCTCATCAAGCTGATGCCCTCCTTCCAGGTGACCTTTCTCCTCCAAAGCAGCATAGGGACCACCCTATTGGAGGTGGGACTTCTCTACTACGTCCCTGAAGGTTTCCTCTATATTCTTCTCTGTCTCCCTTAGCTCCTCCAGGTCTGCCACCCTAGCCTCCAGAGATCGGACTCATTTTCTGAGGGCTTGGAGCTCTTTGCACTTAACGCACATGTCTGACCTCTCACCAGCTGGGAGAAAATGGCACGCAGTGCAAAAACCTGGAAAGCCTCCCTCTCATTGCTGGAGTACTTCTGCATCATAATTTTGTCGATTTGTTATTGATTTAAAATTTTTAAAGGGAGCAGGGATGTAAAGCTAACCTAAAGAACTTTTAGTCTATGGATTTATTTTATATGTGTTTAGCAATGACCCTCAACACACTATAATTAATCTACCTATATCTACCTAGTTATCCAACTTATTGACTCTTGTTTTAAATTAGATTCCTTATGTATAAAATCTGCCACAAATTACTCCTACCAAACAAAATTACCATATAAAATCAAAACACATAAAACTAAATAAAAACAGATAAGATCTAGTAAACAGGGGTAGATTTTAAAAGGTTGCGAGCGGGTGTACATGTGCGTGCGCTACTAACTCCGGATTTATGCGTGCAACCTTTTGAAAATCCAGCCCATAAGGTAGAGCAAGGTAAATGGATAAAATATATTCTTCCCTTTTAATTTTTGAAGCTGACATGCAGTGTTCTATGGAAAGAAATGTTCATGAGTTACTTCCCAGAAGTGATTAATATTGCCATGTCTGAAAAGCAATACATGAAAAACTATAGCTTGGGTAACAGCCGTTAGACAAATTCTAATAAATATGAATAGTCTGAAAAGCATTTTCTTAGTTGATTTGCACAAGGTTGTCCCACATGAGCATTTAAATACTAACAAGTGCATATAACACACACTACACTTATTGGCCCTGCTGAAATGAACCACTTTGTGGTTGTGATGGATGGAATTGGGAAAGTGTATTAGGGAAATATACATTCATCCTTTTTTAACAAATTGGTTTTTGTTCTATTATTGTTTTGCAAGTTAGAACATAAACTTTAGATTCTTAAGATGCCTCTCTTTATTTCTGGCTATATTTGTCCACCATACCTGAGTATGGCACAATGCTGTGTATGGCCATGCAGGGGGTTCTGGGGTCTCTTCCCCACTCCCTAAGTCACCAGGGAATGCTGTGGGGTAGCGTTCATAGCCTCTGATGGGGAGGAAGTCATGGTTATTATGCATCGACAACACCTATTGGCTGGATATAGTGCTCATGATTGCAGAGCTATCTCTTGAGCCCTGGTGCATAGGCCTCCAGCTGAGGCTTGTTGCTGCAATGACTGGGCTAAAAAAAAAAAATTGGGGGAGGGGATATAAAATAGGGGGAAAGGCCCAGGTTATAAATGTAGGCTCATTGTGCCAGATGCCAACCCTATCTCTGAGTTGGAAGCCCAAAGGAGCAGGAGGAAAATGCTAAGTTAAAAAAAAAATAATTAAAGGTTTGAAATACTTTATAAAAATAAAAAAGTGGTTATCTCCAAGCACCGGAATTCATTTCTATATGTTAAGTATTCTTTTCATGAAGGATTACACTAGTCCTTTTGTAAACTTGAAAGTGATATTGTAGATATTATAGAATATTATATGTGCAGTACTAGCCTTGGGAACACAGTATATTTCATTTTGCTTGCAAAATTGGTAACCCAGTGTCAGACAGTATTACTTTTTCTTTGCAATACAACTCGATCTTGTATGGCATCTTAAACTCCATAGATAAGTAATAATCTACAATCCAGTTATCTCAAAGAGAGACATGGAGTATTTTTCTCTCTGGATAGCACATTATTTAAACTCAAAGCAAATATTACTTGTTCAGCAATACTCTACAATGATCTTTTGCATTATGGCCTTAGCCGAGAAAGACCGATGATCTTGAAGATGAACAAGTAGAAATCCTATGACAGATTTAAAATCCAGCTACTATTTAATTGTTTGAATCCCAGCAGGCAAAAGGAAAATAATGCTAATCACTATGATCAGCAACAAATTTGTACTTGTCTGTAAAGAAAACTGGCCATGCTAATAAACAGATGTGGAATAAAGTTGGATTGTTTGGTAGCTGTTACGTGAATCAAAATTATATTGGTAAGAAAGATGAAAAAATTTGTTTATTATAAAACAATTTCTTTATGAACTAAAGAGACTATTATAACCCTATAATTATCCAGGAGACATGCTTTATCTTCCAGTAATTTGACATGTGGCCTTGTTTTTTATACACATTGGATTAAAAGGGGATGTATAAATTATACAGTACAGTAGTACTGCATTTATTACAACAGTTTTCAAGAAAGTTGTTAAAAGACAGGCATACTTGTAAAAGTGATATAATGCATCAGGCAATGGGTCAATCCAACTACTTTTTCCTCTCAAGTGAGAAGAGAAAAAAAAAGAATGAGGAAAACAAAGTGAAACTTCATTAATTTACTAGCGTTTGAAATGAATGTGGTTGAACAATATTGGCAGGGATTTCTGACTCTATTACAATAGATATATGTTTAAATTTATTTTTTGTTTTTATAATAAGAAAATAGCTTTAAAATAGTTTTAAGCTTTTATTTATAATCTTCATTTTGTCTGTTTTTTGTCTGGCAGTTTCATCTTATTCTTTTGGGCTTGTAGCTGAGTTGGAACTGCCTCTGTTGGGCTATGGTGCTGTTGTATTAGGGAGGCCTTAGGAGGCTTTGCATACTGTTATGTTTGGGACCGCTAGGAGAGCGATCCCAACTTGAGGGGATTGTGTGCCCTTGGGCCTCAGCACGATCCCAGAAGACTCCAAGACAGCGCCTAGGGTTGGCGAGATGTGTCCCAGCATGGGTGAAGACAAAATCTGACCCTCTGCCAGACCTGCATGCTTCTGGAAGCCAACAACACTATGTTGGTTAGTGAACAGTCCTCCAACCATTCCCAGCCCTTTCAGACCTGCCACTGGATATCGGCAAGAAGCAGCAGGCCAGACTGAGGATGAGGGCAGATGGAGGCCTTATGACACAGAAGACTCAAGACATGGACGAGAAGACTCTGGATGAGGCGAGGAACTTGGAAGACTCTGGACGAGATGAGAAGCTTGGAAGGTTCGAACATTGGCACTGTCTCTCAGGGCGCCCTACACAGCCCACTGACACGAGCGGACCCAATGGGCTGGTCACGGACCACCCTGTCCCACTGCTCGCCCTACACAACCTGAAGAGGCTGGTCATGGACCACGCAGAGAGCGGGACAAGCGCAGGAAGGGAATCCAGCTGAGACAAAACTCCAATGACGAAAACAGGAACCGACGAGATGGATTTACCTCAACAAGGTGTCATCTGGAGAACCAAAGGAGCTGGAGGGTTAAGAGGACTCGAAACAAGCGAAAGAGGAACGGAACCTCAGAACATCAGGAAGTCTGGAACATCAGGAGTCCTGGACTAGGAACCTCGGAACAGGAAGACATGGAACACCAGGAAGCCACAGGAAACAACGAAGACTCAGGCGAGACAGGACATGGAGTTCCAACGAAGACCTGATGGAGCGCTGGAAGATGAGACTTCCAGAGACAGGAAACTCCAATGCAAGGCAAAGCAGGACTGAAGGTGAAGCCTCTTATAGGGCTGAGTCAGGAAGTCATTATGAGTTGGGGCCCGGGGCATATCCGGCCACGGGCCCTTTAAATCTTGGGAAGAGGTGCGGCCCGCGCCTTAGGAAGACAGGAACAGGAAGTCCAGCACCGAGGACAGCGGCCATGCTTGCCGCTGCATCGCTGGAGAGCAGAGCTGGGCTTCAGAGAAAGCCCCATCATCGGCAGCGGCTCCTGCCGCTGCAGGAGAGATCGAAGGCGGCTCCGGCCGCCGGGAGAGACCAGGGACTGCGGCCTCCGGGCCACAAAAATGGAGAGGCGGCAGCCCCAGCCGCCTTGGAACATGGCGGCAGGGCCCGCCGTGCTGGAGAGGTACCCCGAAGTCCGCGGCTCCTGCCGCGGTGAAGAAGACAAGCTGACTGCGGCTCCTGCCGTGAAGAACGTCGGCGGCTCCGTGCCACGATGGTAACAAGCAGCACAGGAGGTAAGAGGCCTGCTCGCGGGAAAAACTCCGCGGGCAGAATCATAAGTGCCATGAGCCTTAGTTCATAGCTACCTGTTTTTTTCCCCCTATTTTAATCATCTTCCCAACTTAGCCCAGTCATTGCAGTGACAGCCTTCGATCAATGTCCACCTCTGAAGTTCAGAGGGCATGAACCATTAGTCTGGCCACTGAGTATTGCCTTTGTGTGATAGCTGAATCTCCTTATCCCCAGGGGCTGCAAATAAACCTCTGTGGCATCCCCACCAGCCCAGGTGGCAGAGGCTGGGCCTGGGAATTAAACCTGGTTCTTCTATATGCACTGAGCCAAGGATCAGCATATAACACATTTAAAACAATTTGGAGAGAGAATTTCCTCACATGGTGTACAATTAAACTCTGGAATTTGTTGCCAGAGGACGTGGTGAAAGCAATTAGTGTAGTTGGGCTTAAAAAGGGTTTAGACATGTTCCTGGAGGAAAAATCCATAAACCATTATTAGTTATGTAAACATGGGAAAGCCACTGCTTATCCCTGGTTATAAGCAAGAAGGACAGGATCTATTCTTTGGGATGTTGCTGGGTACTTGTGGCCTGGATTGGCTACTGTTTGAGACAGAATGCTGGGCTTGATGGACCTTTGGCCAGACCCAGTATGGCATGTCTTCTATTTCTTATTTTACCTATTTAAAATTACTTAGGCCTAGGGAGGGAATAAAGATGGCTGCCACTAATATAAGCCGTAATCTACCTCTTCCTCCTGTAACCTGTAATCTACCTCTTCCTCCTTTGGCACAAGCATATCAACCCATCCCTGCTCTCATCCCTTGCCTCCTTTCCCCCCGTAATTCCATACCGTATTGTAAATGCACCCCACCCTAATGTCATACTCTTACCTCCTCGCAAGACACCCCTATTTTCCCTGTCACCCCATCTACCCAGTCCCCCTCATCTACCCTATTTGTTCCCCATGTAAAAAGTCACTGTAAGTAGTTAAATCTGTTTCATTTTATTTTTATGTCTATTTATCTTCAAATCACTTGTTAAATGTTATCATCTTGAAGTTATCATGTAAGTTAACCTTCCTAAATTCTTATGAGTTACAATGTAAAATAAGCAACCAATGTCTTATTTATGTGAACCGATGTGATATCTCGATCGAATGTCAGTATACAGAAATAAATAAATAAATAGTTTTTGCTGGCATCGGTTTAAAAAACCTGAGGCCCTTCAACATTATCCACTGTAGCTAAAAATTTACAGAGATCAATGTGATGATGCTAAAAAAACTTATGCCAGGCATTTACTGCAGCAGACAATAATGCCAAAGACTTATTTCACCTTGTTAAATGGTTAACTACCATTCCTAAGTCTGTTTCAATTCCCTGTGACACTTTTATGTCTTATTTTTCTCCAAAAATTGCAAAGAGTTATGCTATTGTTTCTCTTAATCAATGTTGCTCACTAGACTCCTTGACTAATGTTAAGATTAAATGAGACACTTTGGATCTCAGGTTGAGATTTCACATATTATCTTGGACATGAACTCATCATGTCCACTGAACGGCTGTGATGCCACAATTCTAAAGGCCTTAAAAGATGAGATCTGTCCATGTGTAGCTTTCATTATAAATCTCTCATTATCAAGTTCTTTGAAGTGTGCCTCAGTCCATCCCCTCCTCAAAAAGCCAGGGCTGGATGTGTTAGACCCCAGTAATTATCACCCATTTTCTTCACTTCCTTTTCTGTCCAAAACTATCAAGATAGCAGTATTGAGCCAGTTGGATGACTTTTTATAAGAACATCAGGGTTTATATCCATATCAATTTGGCTTTCGAAGAGGCCTCAATACCGAAACCCTCTTACTTTCTGTGGTGATATACCAGTTTGTGTCTTAGCCCCTGCACAGGAAGCCCTGTTTAAAAAACCATAGGATCAGTGCAAGATTGGTTATAAGTAAGGGAAAGTGAAAGTAGTTGAGTAGGGAACTACATTACCCAGAGTATTCCCTGCCTAGTCTCTTGGGGCAGACAGCCAAGCACACATGACTCAGGGACTGGTTGGCGTCATTAGCACCTCAAGGAAGACTCCATTCAAGTGTATAAGAGACTCCTGGAGCAGTAAAAGGGGAGATCACTGCTGGGAAAAGGCAGCCCAGAAACACAGCCTGGGAAAACAGCTGGGCAGACAGCCATCGAGGCAGATGGTGAGGACGAACCTGAAGTAGTGTTTATTGGTCTCAGTTATTAAGATAAGTGCTTTTGTTTTCGAAGCTTATTGTAGAAAAGGAAATTCTAAACTGCTGAATTTAAGTAAAGAGAAAGGAAACGTTTTGCAGAGGTGTTAAGGAAAACTCACAGGGGAGAGAGATGAAAAAGGAAATTAGTGGGACTACCCCCTTGGGTTGAATTTGTAGTTCTTAGCAGTACAAAACTCCCACAAAGAGTTAGTACTACAATGCAAATAAACTCTGAAATATTAACTAGGAAGAAACTGAAGGAAGACATTTGACTGCACCCCTGTGAATTTACTTGTTTAGCCAGCTAAGTCTTTCAAGTGCACAAAAGGAACATTTCTCCTCAATTACAGGTCGATACTGTAAGACTGCGGGAGAGCGGACGAACGCCCGCTCTCCCGGCGCGCGCACCGGCCCCTCGCCGGTGCGGGCGATTCAGTATTTAAATGAGGTGACGCGGGAAAATCGGGGAAAAGGAGGCGCTAGGGACACTAGCGCGTCCCTAGCGCCTCCTTTTTGTCAGGAGCGGCGGCTGTCAGCGGGTTTGACAGCCGACGCTCAATTTTGCCGGCGTCGGTTCTCGAGCCCGCTGACAGCCACGGGCTCGGAAACCGGACGCCGGCAAAATTGAGCGTCCGGTTTTCGGCCTGACAGCCGCGAATTCAAATTTTTTTTTTTTTACTTTTTTTTACTTTTGGGGACCTCCGACTTAATATCGCCATGATATTAAGTCGGAGGGTGCACAGAAAAGCAGTTTTTACTGCTTTTCTGTGCACTTTCCTGGCGCCGGAAGAAATTAGCGCCGACCTTTGGGTCGGCGCTAATTTCTTAGAGTAAAATGTGCGGCTTGGCTGCACATTTTACTTACTGAATCGCGCGCGCATACCTAATAGGGCCATCAACATGCATTTGCATGTTGAGGGCGCTATTAGGTGCCGCGGGTGGGCCGCGTGTTTTCCTCCCCTTACTGAATAAGGGGTAAGGGAAAACACGCGTCCAGAGCAGGCTGACAGTGCACTCCGACGGAGCACACTTTACTGTATCGACCTGTTAGTTAGCAAGTTGTTTCTGGGAGCAATGCTAGATAAAGATCTCAAGTGCTGTCCTGCTGTAACCTAACCAATCTAAGAAGCTGCAAGGATTTTTTTTGATTTTGTGTTTTTCTTTTGTGGAATCTGAGTATGGCTATTAATTGTTTACTGAAGAATTATTTGTTGCCCTCAAGATTCAAATTGTGTCTAATGATCTGAAGTCTGCGAAACAATGTGACAAGGCGATAGCTAAAGCCAGAAGAATGCTGGGCTGCATAGAGAGAGGAATATCGAGTAAGAAAAGGGAAGTGATTATTCCCTTATACAGGTCCTTGGTGAGGCCTCACCTGGAGTACTGTGTTCAGTTCTGGAGACCGTATCTTCAAAAGGACAAAGACAAGATGGAGGCGGTACAGAGAAGGGCGACCAGGAAGGTGGAGGATCTTCATCGGATGACGTACGAGGAGAGATTGAAGAATCTATATATGTACACCCTGGAGGAAAGGAGGAGCAGAGGTGATATGATACAGACTTTCAGATACTTGAAAGGTGTTAATGATCCAAAGACAACGACAAATCTTTTCCGTAGGAAAAAAATCAGCAGAACCAGGGGTCACGATTTGAAGCTCCAGGGAGGAAGATTCAGAACCAATGTCAGGAAGTATTTCTTCACGGAGAGGGTGGTGGATGCCTGGAATGCCCTTCTGGAGGATGTGGTGAAGACCAGAACTGTGAAGGACTTCAAAGGGGCGTGGGATAAACACTGGGGATCCATAAAGTCAAGAGGCCGCCAATGAAGAGTGGGTGACTCGTCAGAAAGATGGCTACTGCCTGGAGACAATACCCTTATTAAATAAACATACACATGCTTACTGTGACTCCAATATCGCTCTAAGCTTCAACAGCAAGAGGAAATGTGGTAAAAAGGATTCACACTCACAAAGAGGGGAGTAGCTGGCTTGTTACGGCGGTTACTACCCCAAATCAAATAAGCCTGATACTTCACTTTCAATGCATATACAGCATAGTTCTCTGCTTCAACGGCAGGGGAGAAGAAAAACTGATACTTCACCCATCCAGCAGAGCTCTCTGCTTCAACGGCAGGGGAGAAGAAAAGAGGGTTCGCACTCACAAAGCGGGGAGTAGCTGGCTTATTACGGCGGTTACTACCCCAAACCAAATGTGCCTGATACTTCACTTTCGATGCATATCCAGCATGGCTCTCTGCTTCAACAGCATGGGAGAAGAAAAACAACCAATAAGGGCTGTATAACATAGTCTGCGTAAAACAAATAAGCATGGGTGTAGCTTGCTTATTGCGGCGGCTACTACCCCTAACTAATCAAGCTAGATATTTCACTTGGATGCAGCTCCATCACTGCTCTCTACATTAAAGGTGGGGGTGGAAGGGAAATAGAACCAAGAGCTAAGAGAAACAGATAAGTATGAGAGAAAAAAATGTGTGAAGCTTGCTGGGCAGACTGGATGGGCCATTTGGTCTTCTTCTGCCGTCATTTCTATGTTTCTATAATACATGTGGAGTTTGAAAATATAACCTCTGAAGGAATTTCTGTAGAGTCTGTTCTAGACAGCAGATTGGATGTTTAATCAATGATGTCTCCAAATTTGGCTACTGAAGCCAGTCAGTAGTCATTCATCAAATTGCGATAGGCTATTGCGGTATCGCAAATTGCATATGCAAATGTAAAAATGTATATTCAAGTGGGAGGAGTTGGGGCGGGATAAACGTAAAGTAGAGGGTGGTAGTGCAGCGTGCGATAGGTATCGCACATTATCGCGGGTCAATTACGCAGGTAATAGCTACACCTTTTTTCTTGTTAGTACGGTCTGAAAAGTGTTTATCACAGGCGGTATCACAGACCATGGTATTATCACGGCGCGTATCGCGATTTAAAAACTCCAAATAATACCAACACACCTACCAAGCGTTTCTGGACCAATAAAACAACTGTTTTTACCAGGTCAACCTCCTAAAAGCATTTTGTGAGTGTCAAGTGTACTTGTACATGCATACTTCATGCCTTGCCAAGCTTGCTACAGACGATAACACGTGGAAGAACAACAACCTAAACAGCAGCCAAGGCCACTTCCAAGACGTCCGAGGGAAGTACCAGCAGCGCAGGCAGAGACTCCGCTGCCATGGCCTCGGGCCCCTGCCCAGTGGCCGGCACGGGGGCGGTCACGGCACATGAGATATAGGGAGCGTATCTTTCCTCCACGAACATCCTTACTGGGCATGCCTGAGGACTGTTACACATGCCGTCCGCGGCAGACCCAAGGCACGGCCCTCTCACCTCTCTGCAGTAGCTCCAGCTCCTGGTTCCTTGTCTCTGGTGGCGATAAGCCGCCAGCTCCATCCTCTGGCCTCCCCTGGTGCCTCCGGCTCAGCTACAGTACCTGGCGTTCCCGGTCCAGCCACCACTTCCATTGTTTCACGTCAGGCCTCTCCACATAGCCCACGGAGAGACGCCCCTACCTAGGCACAAGCACGCATTACCATTGCTTAAGTAGGGCCCGTGGTGGGAACCAAGCCGCGGCCCCGGATGATGATGATGTTAGCGGAACACTGGTACTTAAGCTCAGGCTCCGCTCCCTAGCTTTGCCTTTGTAACAGGTCTCCTCGCTGGTCGAGTACTTGTTTCGTCTCACTCCTGTGTTCCTGTTCCTCGCTGTTCCTGACTCCTTGCCTCTATGTTCCTGCTCTCCACCTTTCCTCAGATTGCCTACATGGACTTTCTTTGCTTTGCCTGACCACGCCATCGCCTCTCTCCAAGCCCAGACCTCTGCATCGCCTGACTACGCCGTGGCCTCCCTCCAGACCCAGACCTCTGCATCGCCTGACTTCCGCTTGACCATCTCCATGTTCAGACCTTGGCCTTGCTTGCCACTGCTTCCAGATTGCTGCCAGCCTTGACTCAAGCCTGTTCTTTGACGCCTCTTCAGCCTACTACCTGGACTTGGTCTATTCAGGCTTTGGCCTGCTCTTGCTCGGACGCCCCCTCTCTGCCTACGTTCCTTTGGCGCCCGAGTCTCCAGGATACTACCTCGTCCAGTGTACTATCTTCCTTCTTCTTTCTCTGGACTGATCACGATCTCCTCAACGACATACAGAGGCCCACCTAAGTCCAGCCGGCCCCGGCACCCAAAGGCTTAACCTGTGGGGAATGAGGGCTGGTATTGGTGAAGCTCCAGTTGGCCTCTGTTCATCAGCCCACTCCACCTGCCAACGGTGGGGACCCTTGGGGTCCCTACCTACGGGTTGCGTCAAGTCCACCTAGGCCCAATGATCCACCTCCAGCACAACAAGGACTTTGTGGTTAGCAGGTATTGCCTCAGCTCTGGGCAGTTCTGGAATTATATGAAGACATCTGAGGGGATCTGGATCCGGTCATCACAAGGTCCTGCGCTGTCCCGCGTCATCCCTAGCCTCACCAAACGCTTGGCCGCCCTCAATTTCACGGCAAGCAGCTCCTTCCAAAACACAGTAGGGGTCATGGGGGGGAATTGTTGCGACCGTCGCTGCTCGACACCCTCACTCTGCCCTCTTTACCTCTGTGGCGACTCCCTCCAGGTCTGATGGACGGTTTGCTGCCACGGCGTCTTCTTGCCTTCTCCCTCCGGCGTCCCCAGACCGGCACGATGCTGCAGATCCGCCATATTGCTTGATGATGTAGGGCGCGCGCGCACGCCGATTGTTGTACCAGCAAGGGCACGAACCTCAGGGGCGTCCCCCTGGGATGATGTCATCCGCTTTCAATATAAAAGGTCTCAGTATTCGCTAACTAATCAAGTTAGCAAGGATTCGTCCAAGCTACTCTGCCTGCTCGGACTTACCAGGGGTGATCGCTCCGCGGGGGCCTCGCTCTCTTTTCTTTATTTCAGATTGCAGATAGAAACCAGTACTCGCTCCTCGAGGGCCCATGTTCCTGAACACTCTGAAGATTCTCTACTGCCTGGAAGCTATTGCAGATACAGACATTTGTGAGTTACCATCGCTCTCTCAGAGCTTTCCCTGGAACCAGGTACTCGCTCCTCGAGGGCCTAACCCTTTCCAGCTACTGAGCTTCCTCAAGACCTTAAGTGAGTTTTTTGTCATTCAGTTCTGGCTATGAACACAGCATACCCTGTCTACTCACTATCTATAGTTTTGCTGCAGCTTAGCAACCCTGGGATCGTTGTTCCAGTTCCTGAGGGACTTCAGCCCTGCCGGGCATATCAGCTCACTACTGCCACCTCTGGTTGTTCTACTAACTTGTCTAATAAAAGAACTAACTGTGTCTGTCTCCATAACCAAGCCTAGCCGGTGGTCCTTCTCAGGATATCCTCCTGGGGGCGCAGTCATCTGCCATCGGCCCAAGGATCCACCTATCTACATTCTTCTACAAGCTGAGTGCCCTCTACAAGCACTCCGCTGGTAACAGTTTGCTAACTCCTCCTACCATGGGAGCCAAACCATAACAGATTGCTAACTCCTCCCTCTCCAGGAGCTAGTTCCCAACAGATTGCTAACTCCTCCTTCCTTAGGAGTCATCACTAACTACTATCTGCTTGCTCCTCCCATCAGCATAGCAGGATTCCTAACAGGAATGTCCCAAACCACATTCTCACGCTGTCTGGACAAGGTCATCGAAGCAGTCACTGACTGCAATAATCGATACATTAAATTTCCTTGCGCCAGGCAGAACCTGATGGACTTGAAGAGAGGTTTCTATGCCTTCGCAAACTTTCCCAATGTTGTTGGAGCTATCGTTCCACCCCGTCAGAGGGAGGAGATGTACTGCAACAGAAAGCTCTTTCACTCCATCAACAAGTGGTGTTGCATGTCTGGGCTGCGGCAGGCCCATAACCAGCTCTATTCACGCCCGGGTCCCGGACCTGGTCCTTCCTCTTTGGCAGTGGTAGGCAGTCGCCTATACGCTCACGCTCCTGCTACGCTCCCAGGTTCCTCCGGCAGCTCTGCGGCCTCCTCCGGTCCCAGTCGGATCTCCCCACGTGCGTCGAGGGGAGATGCCGCCATCACGTAGTTCCAGTCTGTCTGCCTGCCTTCCCTGACTTTAAAGGGGCCATGGCGGGAAACCTTCTTGCGGCCCCGGATGATGACGTCTCTGGGCTTTGCTACTTAAAGCAGGCTCTGCCATCCACTTTGCCTTGGCAACAGGTCTCCATGCTTCCAGTCGTGTGCTTACTTGCAGCTCGTTCGTGTTCCTGTACCTGATCTATTCCAGTCTTGCGTTCCTATTACAGTCCTTGTGCTTTGGTTCCAGTTTCCTGTTCCTGACCCTCACTTACCCTTTGGATGGATTCTCTGGCTTTGACCCTTGCTTGCACCTGACCTTGTCTCTAGCTGCCTGCCCTGACTCCAGCTTGAACCTGTTGCGGACACGCCTTGTGGCTATGTATTCCATGGTGAATGTGTGCGGGAGAGCCCTGGGAAGGGGCGTAGAGGCGTGATCGCTTGCTCCTGTGTGAGTGTGAGCCCCTGGTCCATGAGATAACTCAGAGAGGAGCCCCAAGATATCCAGAGGATAGGAAAGCAAATGCGAGCTTGGACACAGTTTGAACTCATGAAGAATGGAACTGGAACAGGGGACTCCTGGTCCAAAGAGCGAAGAGTCAGAGTTCATAGAAGAAGGAGGATTCCTGGAACTTGGACTAGATGAGGACTCCTGGACATGGATGAAGAAGAGGTGTGCTCTTGGAGAGAGTGAAGAGGAACACTCTTCGGTACGAAGAAGAGACGAGGCTCTTGAAGTTAGGGAGTGCTATCTCTCAAGGCGCCCTACACAGCCCAAGGACTGGTCACGGACCACCTTGTCTACTGCACACCCTAGACAACCCGGAGGCTGGTCGCGGACCACGCTAGGAACGAGAGGAGCACCAGACGGAGAGGAGTCGGGCAGCACTCGACAAAGTCTAACGGAGGGATTCCAATCTATCAAGCGTAGACTGATTGGGGGACGCCAAGATCTGCTGACGTGTTCTCCAGGATAAAGAGGTGTAGTGAAGAGAGAGGTACGCAGAGGGCAGTACCTCAGAGAAGACATCTTGACATCAGGAAACCTGGACATCTGAAGAGATGGACAACAGCAGGAATGGGCCTCTGCTTAGGATAGGATCTGGAAGTCTTTGATAGAAGAAGACGGACGAACATCTGGATGGAGGACATCGGGACACCAGGACATCTGGGACTCAGAATAGGTGGATTTTGGACGTCAGGACATAGAGACATCGGAGCGTCAGGGACATCTAAGAATAGACGAGGGATCCCGAGGCTTGAGGAAGGAAAGCCTGAGACTGGAACATACCATGAGGAAGGGTGACGACAGGGAAGACCTGGACGTTGGATGAAGACATCACCAAGAAGACATCACAAAGAGAGAAGACTTGAAGACGAAGTCTTCTGGACAGGAGCTTGAAGATAATCACAGTGGAACTCTGAGGATGGAAGCTGGAGATGATGGAACTCCGAAGATGGACTCTCTGGAGGATGTTACTCCATCCGAAGGCACTGAAGGAATGGAGCAGTGCCCTTTTTTATAGGGCAGGAGCAGGAAGAGCCCTGAAGACGTCATCTGGGAGGGCTGAAGATGAACTTCCTGTGCTGTCCCTTTAAAAGAAGAGAAGAGCCACGCGGCCAGCCCCTAGAGGGAGCCCTGGAGCACAGGGGGCGGAGCGAAGGCCTGCAGCAGCATTGGAGACGAGAGAGAAGGCCGGAGGCGGCTCCTGCTGCTGAAGAGGAGCAGCGCTGGGGCTGGACCGGCCCCGAGGAAGAGGAGACAGTGTTGGCGGCTCCCTGCTGCGAAGAGGAGCAAAGGGATTCCCCCGAAGCGGAGGAGCTCCAGTGGCAGTGTTCAGCTGCGAAGAGAGAGGAATTCCCCGGTGGGGGGAATTATCTTAGAGGTGGTGGTGGCACGGCCCGGCCCCAGCCACGCAGGAGAGGAGAGACATCCAGCGGCAGTAGGTCGCAAAGAGGGGAGGCAGCTTGGTTCAGTGGCAGACTGGGCCACACAAGTAGGTAAGGCCCTGTCCGCGGAGCGGCCACAGGCAGGGGCGCAACAGAACCTGACTTTACCTGCAGCTGACTACTTGGACTTGACCTTTCTTAGGCTTTTTGCCTACTTACAAGCCTGGATTTAATGCATTCCTGACTCCTAGCCTGCTTCAGCCTGTCCGGGCTTCTGGATCCAGGCCCTGTTTTAACCCAGCTTCATTGGACCCTGTGTCTCCGTTGCTTCCTGGCTCCTTGCCTTGAGCACCTGCCACGGGATCAACCATGCGGAGGCCCGCCTAAGGTCAGCCGGCCCTGGTACCCAAGGGCTCAACCTGCAGGGAACGAGGGCTGGTATTAGCAAAGCTCCAGTTGGCCTCCGCTTCCCATTCTGCTCCGCCTCCTGACGGTGGGGACACGTGGGGGCTTCCCCACAGGTAGCATCACCTCCGCAACAGATTGCCAAGGCTATGGACTCGGTGGAGCCATCTGCCCTCCAGACCATTCCGGGCCTGGCCTTAAAGTCCAGGAACAGCGGCGGTTCTTGGAGGCGTTGGCTACCTCCATTGAATGCCTCACTGCCCGTTTGGACTCTCATGCAGGTTCCATGGCTTCTACGACCACATCACTCAGCTCTCAGGCACCAGCTACCCTAACCAGAACTCTGATCACCCTGCCTGCTCTGCCCCGTTTCAATGGAAACCAAAGCTCTGCAGAGGCTTCATCAATCAGTGCTACATGCAGTTTGCTCTGCAGCTCTCCGTCTTCCAGGATGACCTCACAAAGGTAACCTTCATCCTCTCACGCCTAGAGGGCAAGGCGTTAGCATGGGCATCTCCCTTATGGGAGCGTGCAGACTCTCTCTTCTCCAGGAATTATCACGCTTTGTGACTACCTTTCATCGGACCTTTGATGATCCAGGGAGGCAGGCTATGGCTCGTTTGAATCTTCTACAGTTGCAGCAAGGTCACTGAGCACTCAATGAATATACCATAGAATTCAGGACTCTCGCTACGGAGTTGGGCTGGCAGGAGGATTGTCTCCGAGCTATTTACCTAGATGGCCTGTCGCCTCAACTCAAAGATGAACTTGCAGCCCGCGAACTACCCTCCTCTTTCAAGCACCTCATCGACCTTGTGGGTCGCATAGACCATCGCCTCCAGGATCACCACCGGAAAGTTCGAGTACACTGGTGCCCCACTGCCGAATGTTCTTGCTCTCCACATATGGCGAGCCCCACATCTAGCAGAGTCCAACCGTCTATTAATTTGGAAGAACCCATGCAGTTGGGACATGGATTCCTCACCCCTGAGGAGCGCCTTAGCCGGAGGCATTCAAGTCTGTGCTTATACTGTGGAGCTGCAGGACACCGCCTGTCATCTTGTCCATCCGTCCGGGAACCTCTCTGTCCTAAGTTCAGTAGGGGTCCTGAAGTTGGGCGCTACTACTCCAGCCTCCCTGCTAATGTTACCAGTTACCTTGACCTGGAACTCTCTTGTTCCTTCCCCACCTTGCTTTGGTTGATTCAGGAGACGGTGGCAACTTCCTTGTGAAGGGTTTGGTCCAACTCCTAGGCATTTCTACCCATCCATTCGAGAAATCACTACTTATTGCCTCCAGGAAGAATGTGCATCTCAAGTCACCGTTCCTGTCCACCTCCTCACTGGAACTCTGCATGAGGAGGAGATAGAATTTTTCATTCTGGATTAATCCATCCATCCAGTGGTGTTAGGGTTACCATGGCTTCAGTGCCACTCACCCCACTTTGATTGGGAGACCCTACAACTCGCCAAATGGAGTTCTGCATGTCATCGCACGTGCCTCAGGAGAGTAGAACCGCCTTCAGTGATCCTGCTAGTGGTTACTGTCTCAGGCCTCCCTGCGCCATATACTGACTTTGGGGATGTGTTCTCAAAACAGAAGGCTGAAATCCTTCCACCACACCGTAGGTTTGACTGCCCCATTGATCTATTGCTGGGTACCACACCCCCTAGGGTTAGAACCTATCCTTTGTCTGAACCAGAGACCCGAGCTATGTCGGACTATATCCGTGAAAACTTGGCTAAAGGCTTTATCCATCCCTCCACATCGCCTGCTGGTGCAGGATTCTTCTTTGTCACCAAGAAGGATGGGTCATTACGACCATGCATAGACTATCATGGCTTGAATGCCATCACTTGCAAGGATAAGTACACTCTGCCCTTAATGAGTTGTTCGATCGCCTCCAAGGATCGACCATCTTTACCAAGCTGGACTTGTGAGGAGCCTACAACCTGGTTCGTATCCATCCCGAAGATGTCTGGAAGACAGCATTTAATACCAGGGATGGACATTACAAATAACTTGTGATGCCATTTGGCCTTTGCAACACCCCTGCAGTGTTCCAACGCATGATCAATGAAATCTTTCATGACCTCCTCTATGTGAAGGTCGTCGCCTACCTAGACGATATCCTTATTTTTTCTAAGGATCTTGCCACCCATCGTTTGGATGTCTGCACAGTGCTGTAGTGCCTGTGGGAGAATCACCTATTTGCCAAGCTAGATAAGGGCTTGTTTGAGAAGCAGAGCCTACCCTTCCTGGGCTACATCATTTCCCGAAATGGCTTCTCCATAGATCCCAATAAGCTACGAAGCATCCAAAACTGGCCCTGACCTACGGGCCTTCGAGCACTCCAGTGGTTCCTTGGTTTTACCAACTACTACCGCCACTTCATAGCCAATTATTCTCTGCTTGCCGCACCTCTCACGGCCCTTACTCATAAGGGTAGCGATACAAAGAATTGGACTCCAGAGGCGATTGCCGCCTTCCAAACCCTGAAAGACGCCTTCTTGTTAGGGCCCTGCCTGTGTCACCCGGACCTGAACCGCCCCTTCATTGTTGAAGTTGATGCCTCCGCCATTGGAGCTGGGGTGATGCTGAGTCAGCATTCCCCAAAAGGGGTTCTGCATCCTTGCTCCTTCTATTCCTACAAGTTCTCCCCCACGGAGTGAAATTATAGCATCGGGGATTGAGAACTCCTTGCAATTAAACTTACTCTCTAGGAATGGCGCCCTTGGCTGGAGGGTGCTCAACATCGGTTTACAATTTTCACAGACCACAAGAACCTTGAGCATCTCCGGCACGCTCAGCGATTAAATGCTCGCCAGGCCCGCTGGGCGTTATTCTTCACTCTATTTGACTTCGACCTTCGATACCATCCTGCCAAGAAGAATCTCCAGGCTGATCCCCTGTCTTGTTCCTTCGAACCTGAAGACTCCCAAGAAAAGCCTCACCACATAATTAATCCTACCTGTATCTCTTTGTCCGCCACTGTGACCATATCTGCAGGTGGTGCCCCGCAGGCTTCATGAAAAAGTGCTACAGTAGGCACACAATTCTAGAGTAGCTGGCCATCCTGGACACACTCAGACTTTGTCCCTCTTACAGCGCTACTATTGGTGGCCCACCATGTCCTCTGATACACATGTGTACATAGATTCTTGTCTTACATGTGCCCAACAAAAGCCTCCAGTGGGCCAACCATGGGGCCTGCTGCAGCCTCTACCTGCCCCTGAAGAACCCTGGACTCACTTGTCCACAGATTTTGTGGTGGACCTTCCGCTTCCCGTTCTGCTCCGCCTCCTGACGATGGGGACCCGTGGGGGCTTTGCCACAGGCAGCATCAACTCCACCTCGGGCTAAGGGTCCACCTCCGCAACAAGTACTCTGCGATGCTGGAATGTGCATCCTGGACATGATGGCCAGGTACCCGGGAGCTGCGCAGGATTCCTTTATACTTAGGCAGTCGGGCCTCTTTAACAAATTTGAGGCCGGCCTGTTCGGTGACGCTTGGCTCGTAGGTAAGACACACACTTTTTTTTACTCAATTCTATCTCTGCCTATGAGTATGTGGCTAATGGCACCCAATTTGGGGGTGGGGCTGTGGTGGAGGACACGATCGGTGGCATCACAACTGCTTTTGCAGTCGTGTATGCAGGTCATTGGCCAAGGGCATGCCTTTTTCCAACTATATTTCCGTCGCCTGCCAAAGTAGCTCAGGCAAACAACGCACAGGACCTGTCCCTATCCTCCCAATCCCTATCCTCCCTTGGGAACTGTTACAATGTATCAAGTGAATCAGAACTGTGCACTGACCACACTGCCAGCACAGCACCATCACATGTGAGCTGTTACTGAGGCGCCAGGAAGATAGTCACATTTAGTTTCTTTACAGCCTCACACACCTGTACCAAGAGCAGTCTGTAGTGCATGTTGCTGGCCTGCCATATTCCCTGTGTGTGGGCTCACTAATGGGTTTCTATGCAGGACAGACTACACAGCTGCCATGGACATTCGCTTGTACAGCATGAGGTACGGCATTTGCTGGTACCACAGGTGTGTCACCTCTTAAGTATGTGTTCAAGTTTGGCAGGCAGCTATACACCAGTAGCCTTTGCTGGGTTGTAAGGGCCTGTCATGCAATACTTCCAATAGCCACATCATATGCTGTACTCATGAACAGATGAGCTCCTTTTGGCAACAGCTTGCCTGCACATATAGCGGACAACAGCAATGTTAAATGCTGTTAGGCAACGCTAATCAAGTTTAAAGGCTCAGCAAAGGTACAGACAACCTTATACAGTCTTATTGGATGCTGTGGTTAGCTACTCACATCAGGAAGTGAGAATGCTATCATTCATGCCTTTCTTCTGTCATTGCCTCAGGAGACCCACGGTTGCAGGCCCTGGCTTCTTGCACCCATAAACATTCCAAACACACTGGCAGAAACGAGGCCTTATGTGCTACTTGCAGTATCATAGAACGCACCTTCAGCCTTCTGAAAAGTTGCTTTTGCTGTTTGGACAAGATGGGTGGAGCTTTAATATATGCCCCACCCAAAGTTGCAAAGATTGTGTTGCGTTTTCCTTAATGTGGCTGTATCCCATGGACTACCAATGGACCTACGTACTGATCTCCCACAGGATCCCCCGTGTCTCCTTGCAGAAGTCCAGGAGACCATGCTGAGTGGCAGCCAGATTCGGCAAAACCTTATACAAACACACTTTGCCACTTTGCCTGATAGGCCTCACATACCAATTCCCCTTCCACGGGAGGTCCGCCTGAAGCCTGTTAGCTGCTGCTGTACTCACTATCCCTTTTCTTTCTCTTACTTCTTGGCTGTGTAGATCACCGTGTAGCATAAAACACATATGGCTGCTCAGGATTTGTGTTGGCAATGCACTATTACAGTGTACTTGAAATAAAGTTTTCACAGTAAACATTATATGATAGACATGTGGCCGCCATCATGTGTTCTGCCTGATAGTGACAGTAAACAAGGCACGTGTGGTATTACACGGTGGTCTACATAGCATGGTGTGTCCTGTGAGCCCTCAGCAACGGACCTCATTGTCCCATTCACATGTGGATGACATAGCAGCATAAGTGTGCTGGTCCTGGACCCTGGAGAGTTACAGCTATACAAATGGTGTAAATCTTAAATAACACTGAAGGTGCAACGTGCATGGCTAAGTAAGAAGGGCACACTTAAATGTTGTACTGGGTGATAGCAAATATTAGATCCTCATTTGGAAATGCTTATTGTGTGCAGGGTGAATTAATACCTCTGTAATGTATATGCTTACAATCACAAGGGCATTCCCAGAACAACGTCACATCAGTGCCTGATCATGTAAAAAGTGAGGTTACACTAGGATTTATAATGGCATATGACTTTGCAGCATATGTACATGTAACGATCATGTAACTGCCATGCCTGCAAGTATAGAGAGTCTTGGTATTGCTTCCATTACATTTAGGGAGATGTAATGAAATGGCAGCATGTACATACTTCACATTCAGGACAGATGGCCATAATATTGCACACATCACACTGTTTTGGGATCACACCTTCTATTACAGCCTGGCTGAAAGGGACTGTGCTCCCTGGTGCATTTTTTTACTATGTGCACAGCTCCTTCAAAGGTAGCATTCTGCTTTCTCAATGCATGCACCTCTACATGCATGCACCCTACTACAGCAAATTAGGAAATGTATCACAATTGATGTGCAAAAAGTGAGGGTCTTGCCTGTCGTGATGTCATTTAGGTGGTGTCCTGTTCTTGGGAAACCTACGGAAGGATACACTTGGAGGTAAGTGAAGGCAGGATTGTGAATCTGCTACTGTCCAGCCTTCACTTGTAATTTCCTCTGATCTCTGACATGTCACCGTGACAGTATAGTTTACACCATTCTTACTGCAGCCACATCTATCTTCATAAAACGTTCATGTCATACAGGCCAAAGGTTTACATGCCTTAAACTGCCGTGTCACACGTAGGCTCACTGTCATCTGGAGATGGCAGGTTGCTGGAAGGTCATAGTGCATAATGCGTCACAAAGATATGTGGTGCAGCAGTACACACATGTTTGTACCCTCAACATATGCACAATCTTCACAGTTAACCTACACCTACTACCTGTAACACTGCAGGTGTGATGTCAGAGGCCCTTTAAAGCATCTTGGCTCAGCACTCCTGTCCAAAACACTTTGCATATAGTACCGTAACCAACATCAGTGCACACATTTCCATGCTTTCATGGTTGCATGGTGTTGCTGATGCACATGCGTGTGACCACAACTGTGGTCTGCTGAACAGCTGCTATGCTGTAAGCTCTGCAGTCAGTGGTGTTACACACTTCTACTGTTATTTGTGAGGTGGCCTGCTTTGGTCCTATACAGTCCATATAGTCCTCTGTGTATTGCATTCTATGTTGACTTAGGGTGGTCAGCTGAACAGGTTATGAGCGGGCAGGTTGCCTCCATAGTAACTGCCACACTGTGTGCATTGTATAGGCCTACTGCTCCCACACATGTCTTGTGGTTTCCATGATTGATGATGGCCTTTAGGTGTTGCCATCTTGACAAATTTGCATTTTGTGCCACCTAAGCCCTTCACGGGTCCAAGTCAAAATCTTGCACTAAGTAGGGGTGATATATGCCTGTCACAAAAGTGTTATCTATGGAGGAAGGATTCACACAGACTCATTAGCTGTTACAGCAAGCTGGCACACACAACTTTTTTGTTTAATGGCAAACATCACTGGAACATAGGCCTTGCACGTGTATGTGCAGGAACTGTAGCATGTAGTCCCTAATGCTCACTGTTGTGCCCGTCGATCGCAGATAGCTGCAACCTTTGCTGCTCACCTCAATTTGCCCAGTAGCTCTGATTCTGGCTAAGATGGCCGCCTCTGCCTCTGCATGCCAACCTCCCTGGCGTTCCCGGGATGGCATGGGTGATCCCGGTCGCCATCTTGAATCTGGTGTGACCTAAGGCACGCACACGTGCGCCTGCCTCCTTATGCACGTCATGGTGGGAACCTCGGGGGCGTCCCCTCCGCATGATGTCTCTGCCTACGTGTATTTAAGCCTACCAGACTTTCCTACCTACGAATTAGCAAGGATTCCATCTTGCTCAATTCCTTCCTCTGAGACGCTTCGCCTCGCTGTTCCTGCATTCCAGACTGAGTGACTCAGGTACCCACTCCTCGGGGGGCCTTGCTGTACTCAGGGCTATCTGCTCCTCGGAGAGCCTTATCTGTCTGCCTCACCATCTCCAGCTAAGTGAGTTCCGCTCGCTGTTCTCGGACAATCCTTCTCTGTTCCTGCTTCGGGTCTCCACGGCTGCTACTACAATATTCTCTACTGCAACATCCCGGAGTGAGTACAAGACCTGCTGTACACTACTGCTTCCATCTTGCTGTGTGGATCCTCTGGTTACCCCACACTGTGACCCACTACCGGAACTACCTTGCACAAGGCCTGCCAGAAGCAAGTATTCCCTGGGTTAACCCGCTCTGCGGATCACTACCGGAGAATCCATCCCAGGTCTTCCTACTCCAGGACTGAGTTTACAAACCCGCTCCTCGGGTTTCTTTTTGCTGTATAATAAATATTCCCTGACTCCTGTGTCCATCACTGCTGAGACCCCGCCTGTCCTGGAGAGTCCCCACAGGGCTCCTTCATGTGGGTGGAGTCAGCTCTCTCCACGACCCAAGGGTCCACAAACCAAGTTCAAACATAACAGATTGCTAACTCCATGGACCCGGCTCAGCTGTCAGCCTTACAGGCTATCCCTGGCCTGGCCCAACGGATTTCAGAGCAACAGAGAACTTTGGAGTCATTGACTACTGCCTTTAATCAGCTGAACACCAGACTGAATGCTTCTCCTATTCCTGACCAGAATGCATCACCCCCGGTGGTTACCGGGCATACTACAGTTCCTTTGCTTGCTCCTACTCGTTTCTCGGGAGACTCCCTGTCGTGTAGGGGCTTTCTAAATCAGTGCTTTATGCACTTCTTACAACCGCAGTACTTCCCTACTGCAATTACCACGACGACGTATATCTTGTCCTTGTTGGATGGGAAAGCCCTGGCTTGGGCTTCACCATTATGGGAACGCAATGATCCAGTCCTGAATGACTTGCCTGGCTTTCTGACTCTTCAAATCTGTATTTGATGACCCCGCAGGCCAGTCTATAGCTGGTTCAGCACTCCTACACCTCCAACAAGGGACTAAGCCACTACCAGACTACGTAATCAAATTTAAAACTCTGTCTTCTGAACTCCTTTGGGATTTGGGTTGTTTACGAGCCATCTTCTTAGAAGGCCTCAACTCCTGCATAAAAGATGAACTTGCTGCTCGTGAGTTGCCTGACACTCTAAGTTCTCCTATTGACCTCACTGGAAGGATTGACCGCCATATTCGACAGCGATCTGTTGAGGTAAAACCTCCCAAGAGACACTCCTCTGGAGGTAATCGCCCTCACTCCTTGCCTTCAGCTCCGGTCCAGGCATTACCCAATCCTGAAGAAGAAGAAGACGAACCCATGCAATTAAGCCGTAACCACTTAACCGCCAAAGAGAGGTGCTTTTGCAAGAAGATGGGCCTCTGCATGAATTGCGTGAAGACTGGCCATGCAGTCCAGACCTGTCCCATCTGTCCGGGAAACATGCAGACCTAGGATCCACCTGAGGACTCTTTCTAGGTCTGACTGCACCATCTCCTCCACTGACTCTCCCGGTCTCTATCATCTCTGGGCCTCTCGAATTCACCACACAAGCACTAGTCGATTCCGGTGCAGGTGGGAATTTTATTCTGAAAAGATTGGTAGAACATTTACGAATTCCTACTGAACCAGTACCCACACCACTGCTTCTCTCATCCATACATGTCGAGCCGTTGCCAGGAGACGTCTCGCTCACCACACAATCCATTTGCCTACGCACTGGGTCCCTGCATACCGAGACCATCATGTTTCTGATCCTCTAGAAAGCTATCCATCCCATAGTGCTGGGCATCCCATGGCTGCAAGACCATTCTCCCCAGTTCAACTGGTCTTCAATGGAATTATCACAATGGGGTCTGTCCTGCCATGACAGATGCTTGAAAAAGGTAACCCCATTGCCATGCTTGGCCACTACTACTGTTTTCCCTGGTCTACTGCCGCAGTATGCCTCATTCCAAGATGTATTTTCTAAACAAGCAGCTGATGTGCTTCCACCACACAGATCATTTGACTGTGCAATTAACCTGAAACCGGACACAGGGCCACCCAGAGGAAGAGTTTTTATCCACTCTCATTATCAGAGACAGAGGCCATGTCAGCCTACATTCAAGAAAATCTACAGAAAAGATTCATTAGACCATCTAAGTCGCTGGCAGGAGCCGGATTCTTTTTTGTCGGCAAGAAGGATGGATCCCTTCCCCCTTGCATTGACTATAGAAGTCTGAACTAAATCTCCATCAAGGATCGATATCCTTTACCATTAATTTCAGAGTTGTTTGATCGGTTCAAGGCACTAAGATCTTCACGAAGTTAGATTTAAAGGGCGCTTACAACCTTGTCCGCATTCGTCAAGGGGACGAGTGGAAAACGGCCTTTAATATTTGCGATGGCCACTTCGAGTATTTAGTAATGCCATTTGGCCTGTGCAATGCCCCGGCCATTTTTCAAAATATGATGAACGACATCCTGCGAGACTTGCTATACCAGTGTGTGGTCGTATACTTGGACGACATCCTCATCTTTTCCAGTGATGTCCAAAGCCATCAAGCCGATGTCATCAAAATCTAGCAAAGGCTGCGGGATAATCGTCTATATGCCAAGCTCAAGAAGTGTGCATTCCACCAGGAGTCTGTTCCCTTCCTAGGATACATTGTGTCCAACAAAGGCTTCCAAATGGATCCCCAGAAGACAAAAAGCATACAAGACTGGCCTCAGCCTACCGGTATTCAAGCTCTCTGCCACTTCCTGGGTTTCACTAATTATTATCGCACATTCATCAAGAATTACTCGACCTTAACAGCACCACTTACAGCCATGACTAAAAAAGGAGCCAACCCATCACAGTGGTCTCTGGAAGCCGTCTCTGCCTTTCAAGCTCTCAAGGAGGCATTCCTCATGAAACCTTGTTTATGTCATCCTGACCCTCATCTACCATTCATCGTCGAGGTTGATGCCTCTGATGTCGGTATAGGGGCCGTGGTCAGTCAGCACAGTGATATGCATACTCTTCACTCCTGCCCATTTTTCTCAAGACGCTTTTTGCCAGCTGAGAGAAATTATGGCATTGGCGACAGAGTTGCTTGCTATCGAGCTTGCATTCAAGGAATGGTGTCCCTGACTAGAAGGTGCTCAATACCAGACAACAGTGTTCACTGATCACAAGAACCTGGAATATTTATGTCATGCACAGAGACTCAACCATCACCAAGCTAAATGGTCATTATTCTTCAACTGATTTGATTTCCTGCTCAAATACCGTCCTGCTGAAAGAAATGTCCGGGCAGACGCCCTCTCACGCACCTTTACAACTGAAGATGTCCCTGATGCACCCCGTCACATCATCAACCCAGAGAAGATAGTTCTGGCTGCTACCCATTCTGTTCCAGCGGGTAAAACAGTGGTTCCTCAAAATCTTCAGAAGAAACTTCTGAACTGGGCTCATGACTCCCGGTTAGCCGGTCATCCAGGACAGGCCCATACGCTTGCCACCCTCCAACGTTTTTATTGGTGGCCATCTATGAAAAAGGACGTCCAAGAATATGTTGAATCCCACGCTACTTGCACCAGACAAAAGCTTCCTGCTGGTCGCCCTTGGGGTCTCCTACAGCCATTACCAGTTCCAGACAAACCATGGACACACATCGCGACCGATTTCATCATTGATTTTCCACCTTCAAGCGGGAACAATTCTATATGGGTCACAGTGGACCGCTTCTCAAAAATGGCACACTTTGTGGCTTTACCTAGACTACCATCTGCCCAGGAACTTGCCAAACTGTTCATACGGCATATATTCCACCTGCACAGGATGCCGAAGCACATCGTTTCTGAAAGAGGTGTTCAATTCACCACCAAGTTCTGGAGGCCTTTGTGTCGTAAATTTGACATTGCATTAGACCTGACATCAGCATATCACCCACAATCAAATGGGCAAACAGAGAGAATGAATCGGACTCTCAAACAGTTCATTCGCACCTATGTCAACCTAGGCAGAGCGACTGGGCAGAACTTTTATCCTGGGCTGAGTTCGCCTTGAACTCTCATCCTGCTTCTGCCACTGTATCCACTCCATTCCACATTGTATATGGTCACCAACCATTGCCACTACTTCCAATACCTTTGACAGGTACATCACCAGCAGCTCAGGCTACAGCTGAAGAGATTCTCCAACTCTGGACTCAAACTAAGGACCTTCTGCACAAAGCAGGACAACAGGCCAAAAAGCAATATGATGCTCATCACAGATCAGCACCTCAGTTTGAGCCAGGAGACAAGGTCTGGCTCAGTACCAAGTACCTCCGCCTCAAGCTGCCTTCAGTCAGATTTGCTCCACACTACATTGGACCCTTCTCTGTCCTTCGCTGCCTAGGTCCCTTGACCTACAGCCTGAAGTTACCATCGTCTATGAAAATACACAATGCTTTCCACTTTTCACTGCTGAAGCCTCTCATCCTCTCTCGTAAGACTCCAGATCCACAGCCTCTGGATGCTGAAGAGGACATTGCATACAAAGTGGATGACATCTTGGACGTACGTAAGAGAGGAAAGCATTGGGAATACCTAATTTCATGGGAAGAATACGGCCCTGAAGAAAACAGCTGGGAACCTGCTTTCAACATCCTGGACAAAGACATGTTACATCATTTCCATCTAACTTGCCCAAGGAAACCGAAACCCCCTGGGAAGGGCCCTAAGAAGGGGGGTACTGTTGCGCCCATCGGTCACAGATGGCTGCGACCTTTGCTGCTCACCTCAGTTTGCCCAGTATCTCCGATTCTGGCTAAGATGGCCGCCTCTGCCTCTGCACGCCGACCTCCCTGGTGTTCCCAGGACGGCGTGGGCGATCCCAGTCGCCATCTTGAATCTGGTGTGACCTAGGGCACGTGCATGTCCACCTGCCTCCTTCTTATGCAAGTCATGGCGGGAACCTCAGGGGCATCCCTTCTGCATGATGTCACTGCCTACGTGTATTTAAGCCTACCGGACTTTCCTACCTACGAATTAGCAAGGATTCCATCTTGCTCAATTCCTCCCTCTGAGATGCTTCGCCTCGCTGTTCCTGCGTTCCGGACTGAGTGACTGAGGTACCTGCTTCTCGGGGGTCTTGCTGCACTCAGGGCTATCCGCTCCTCGGAGAGCCTTATTTGCCTGCCTCACCATCTCCAGCTGAGTTCCTCTTGCTGTTCTTGGACGATCCTTCTCTGTGCCTGCTTCGGGTCTCCACGGCTGCTACTACGTATTCTCTACTGCAACATCTCGGAGTGAGTACAAGACGTGCTGTACACTACTACTTCCATCTTCCTGTGTGGATCCTCAGGTTACCCCGCTCTGCGGACCACTACCGGATCCAGGCTGTCTTGTGGACCAGGCAGACCAGTTGCCAACATCTATCTCCGGCCTACCCCGCTCTGCGGACCACTACCGGAGAATCCATCCAGGTCTTCCTACTCCAGGACTGAATTTACAAACTCGCTCCTCGGGTTTCTCTTTGCTGTATAATAAATATTCCCTGACTCCTGTGTCCATCACTGCTGAGACCCCGCCTGTCGAGGAGAGTCCCCGTATGGCTCCTCCCTGGGGGTGGAGTCAGCTCTCTCCACGACCCAAGGGCCCACAAACCAAGTTCAAACATAACACTAACATAAGTGAGTGTGAGACTCAGTGACTGACGTGCTATGTGTGGCTTGCTCACTCAGTGTGTGAGGGTGGTATTGCTTTCGGCGGTCGCTCCCTTGGACCTGCATTCCAATACTCCTTAGCAGGCTGTGTGTGTCCCTAAATTTAGCACACACCTTTTGCACAGCTTTGATGGAATGGTTGCCCTCTGATGAAGGTGTGCCTCTGACAGGGCAGCATATGGACAGCGGTAGGAATGATCTTCCATCTTTAACTGCTCATTTTCACCAAGTACACTCAGTTTATATGTAGTGTTCACTGAGGGGCAGAGGTGTGCAGGTGGCCATGGTCACACATCCAGTATGCAGTACAATTTGAATGTTATACTGAACATTTGGCTGTTTTTCTCAGTGTGGATTAACCCCCCTCCCCCACACACCAAGGTTTTACCAGCAACTAATTGGAGAAGGCTGAATAATGCATTTTTTATGGGTCGTGCTGGCTACCCACAACTAAGCCTGGCACACACCCTTTGAAAGTCATGGAGAGAGGTAGTGCTTCTTAAGAAACTGCCCAGTGAATGTGGGACTGCTGTGATGCTTGGAACAGGCACTGTATAAGTATGTAATAGTATACCTATAGTGAGGATTCAGATGAGTGCTTACCATCATGCAGCTTTACAGGCTGCATGTACAGAAAAACCAGGAGCATGGGTTTGGGGGTGGTGGTAGCTGATGCTTGCCTTTCCATGTCACACAGGCGTTGGGAACATCCTGTTACAGAGTCCCATTTTTGTGGCACTGTTGTTCGTTAGCACCTCTCTGTATCTGATATCATGCATAGTTCACATAGAGGTTGCTGTACTAGCCCCCCCCCCCCCCCCCCCGCCCCCTCCTTTTTGTTATCACTCCCTCTGTGCTGTGTTGATGTAGGAGTGGTAAGCCTACCATCTGTCTCCCATATGAACAACAATATCTTTTCTGTGCAAAGCTGGATGTGGTGCCCCTATATCTGCCTACAGAGGGACTACCATTTCTTAAACACTGTAGGAGCTTCACTTGCACAGTAATCAAACATTCTGTTCCACTACACTGTGTACTTGGTGACTCTTGCAACACAGTGTCAGCTGCTGTGTGACAAGTAGGGAGGAGGAGTAAGTGAGTAGGTTGTGCTATAGAATCTGCACAGGTATACAGCACAGGACGAAGAGGAATACTGCTGTTGCTGCGGACCAGGCAGACTTCCGCAGACTGCCTGCCATGCCTGTAGTGGCCTGCCCTTGGGATCTGCATGCTACATGTAAGGTCAGCCTTACCTTCATGTATTATATAGACCTCCAAGCCAGGCCAGTACAGGGATGGGAGCCAGATTGTGGAAGGCAGCCTGATCCCCATCACCAGCAGCATCCTTCTAGGGCCTATGGTGGTTGGTCATGGACATTGCACAGCAGATGGTACTCACCCACTCATCATCCCTACTTGTGAGGCAGCAACTGAGAGTGTGTACCAAGACTCAATAAGTACACCTCATATTTTGTTTACAATGTAAGCTACAAACATATGTGGTCGCATACCCTTGCACTCCTGACAGAAGTAAGGGGACAGAAAATAAACTGTTGGGTCATGAAGACTCCAAGTTCCCCCTTTATACTACCCAGGCTGTACATGCACACCTTCATGTGTTGACCATGAAGATACAGGGCAGGTCACAGACAGGCACATGTAAGCAGGAGTTAGCAAGCAGTACGGTATGTGAAGAAGGCAACAAGAATCAATAGTGAAGGTCCACAGTAAGGAGCTTCTTTCATTGTAATGCCATAGTCCATATGATCTTGCATGCTCACTAACTTCAGAATAGGAATGAGGTAGGGCATTGGAGAATGCAAGGTCATGTAGAGAGCAAACCTTTTACCTTTGGTACCATAAACACAAAAAGCACACAATGAAAGGACACCACCAGAAATTTTATATTTCCAAACAGTGAGCACTTTCGGCTCGATACTGTAAGACCGCGGTAGAAAGAGTGCGGCATTGCCAGGCGCACCCTTCCTCCCCGCACGCACAGTTCTCTTCACTCAGCGCCCGATACTCTCTTCTAATTGCATGCAAATGCATGCCGCGGCTGCGAAGCCTTAGGCAAGCGTTAGGCCCGCGCAACCCATTTTACTGTATAGAGCACCTATACAGTATCCTGGGTTCGCGGGCCTAACGCTTCACGGCCGCGCTGGTATCTGTCATTTCAAATGTCATTTCAAATGACATTTGAAATGACAGGTACCAGGAAGTGGACAGTTATGTTCCCCGATGCTCGGCAAACTATCCCCCAGCCCCCGCTCACTTGCCCTGGCCCCGTCCGGTCTCCGGTGCAGCCCCAGTCCTGTCTCCTCCTCCCGAAGCAAAAAAAAAAAAAACAAAACTGCTCAAGGCGGCCGGGTGGGCGTGCATTCATCCAGGCAGAGGGAGCCGGCGGCGAAAGCGGCCTCCGGCTCCCTCTGCCTGGATGAATGCACGGCCCCCGCCGGCAGTGAATGAATGCCCGTGCGATTTTGGCGCTCAAGGCATGAGCGCCGAAATCGCACGGGCATTCATTCACTGCCGGCGGGGGCCGTGCATTCATCCAGGCAGAGGGAGCCGGCGGCGAAAGCGGCCTCCGGCTCCCTCTGCCTGGATGAATGCCCGGCCCCCGCCAGCCGCGAATGAATGCCCGTGCGATTTCGGCGCTCAAGGCGTGACGTCACGTCATGTGACTGCCTTGAGCGCCGAAATCGCACGGGCATTCATTCACTGCCGGCGGGGGCAGTGAATGAATGCCCCCCGCCGGCAGTGAATGAATGCCCGTGCGATTTCGGCGCTCAAGGCATGAGCGCCGAAATCGCTCGGGCATTCATTTACTGCCGGCGGGGGCCGTGCATTCATCCAGGCAGAGGGAGCCGGCGGCGAAAGCGGCCTCCGGTTCCCTCTGCCTGGATGAATGCCCGGCCCCCGCCAGCCGCGAATGAATGCCCGTGCGATTTCGGCGCTCAAGGCGTGACGTCACGTCATGTGACTGCCTTGAGCGCTGAAATCGCACGGGCATTCATTCGCGGCCGGCAGGGGCCGTGCATTCATCCAGGCAGAGGGAGCTGGAGGCCGCTTTCGCCGCCGGCTCCCTCTGCCTGGATGAATGCACGCCCACCCGGCCGCCTTGAGCGCCGAAATTGGGAGGAGAGGAGAAGGGAGAAGGGATTACCGTAGCAGGCCCGAGCCGTGCTACTTTTTCGGGGTTTTTTTTTTTTTTTTGCTTCGGGAGGAGGGGACAGGACTGGGGCTGCACCGGAGACCGGACGGGGCCAGGGCAGGTAAGCAATGTTTTTACACTTTTTTTACACCATTTTTTACACTTTATTCCCTTTTTAATTTTCGAACACCACACTAACACCAAGTAGAGGGTGGCAGTAAACTAACAGGTTAAGGATGCGGCAAAATAGCGGGTTACAAAGGAGATAATCTGAGCGCGCGTCACAGTATCGGAGGGGAATAGCTAATTCCTTCATTATACAGCTAATTCGTTCATTTACATAGCATATACATGCTGCGTGCGGAAAGGGTTATGTGTCTGTTTTAAAAAGCGCTAAGGATGCGTGAAACTGGAGACTGTATCACTGAATCGCCTTACGCGTCCGAATTGTGCGCTCCGAGCACGTTACAGACGGGAAATCTTCAACTGAACGATACTGTATCGAGCCGTTTATTAGCAAACACATGTAGTGCACTGTTTGAAATTAAGGCAATGTCTTAGGTAATCACATTCTGCCAAGACAAGATAGCATATAGCAAAAAATTATTTACATTTCATGAACAACATATTTAGTGTACACTTGTACATTAATAGATTGAAATGGCATCATTAAATATACAGGCATTGCATCTTATCCTTAATGCACAATCATGATTACAACTAAGAATAAAGAAAGAGGAAGTGGCACCCCAAAAGCTATAGTTGTGCTGTAAAGTAACAGCTACAAGCAGCACTACTATGTATGTAAATGTAAAGGCCCCAGACAGTCCATTTCAAAAGAGTGCACTCAAATAGGGCAGCCTAAGGGCCACGGCAGCAAAGTTCAGCATTTAGGCAGCAGGAGTAGGACCGCAGAGTGCTGCATCACTACAGCAGGAGCAGCACAAGACCCAGCAGCATGGAGGCAGGAGACCCAGGAGGAGATACCCCGCAGCATGGAGGCAGGATGCCCAGGAGGGGAAACCCAGCAGCATGGAGCCAGCACTTGCAGGAGATGAGAAGAGATGACACCCCACAGTATGGAGCAGAAGACAGCAATTGCAAAGTGATTGTAGGCTACTTAAAGTAGACCATAATAGGCCCAGAGGCTCAAGGACCACTTCTTAGTAAGTGTGCTGCTTGAAAATGCTTCACAGAACACCATCCATTGTGCGTGATGGCACAGCAACTCTGTAGTGAGGATATGCTGAGCCAGATTCTTTCATCTACATGGCACAGCAACTCTGTGAAGAGGCCGTCCCAGTCTTCTTTGAAAAATTGCCTTCTTAGCCCTTACTGGCCATTTTATCCATTATTTCAAGGCCTCTTGCCACACCATGGCTTCCTACTTGAAGGGGGCATATTTCTGAGGGGCCTAGCCCTGCTGCATCTTGAATCTCCAGGACTGTTGTGGGGTTCCGATGCAAGGGATGTAGTTGAGGACTCGGAGAGCTGCTCCGGCATGTGCTGCAGGATTTGCGTCAGCACATTGGTGAGGTTGCTGATTGCTGCAACAATAGTATCGCTTCTTGGCCTTTGGCTAAGATCAAGAGTAGTAAGTGTAGTATTTGCATTTTGGGTGCTGGCAGCCTTAGTTTTCTGCAGGACCCTGTTCTGCCAGTCTATTGATCTGTGTAGGACCCATATCTCTCTCCGCAAGTGCCTGACTTCACCTTCAGACATGCCTGCTGCAGGTGCCGGTGCTGGTTCTAGTCATGGTGGCAGTGTGGGTGCTGCTGGCAGTGTCTGTGATGGTGGTGGTGCTGGAGCTGGTGGTGTCTGAGGGTGCAACCTAGGGATAGATAGCTTTGTGCCCACCATGTGGCCTGGTGATGGTGAATCCACAGGCCGGTGTGGGGTGCTGGTTCCTGCTAAATGCTCGCCTGAAGGTTGCCAGTTCACATTGCCTGCCTCCATTAATGTCTCCAGATCGAGGTCCACATGAAATGGGGTTCTTGAGCCTAGCTGCTGCAGCAAGAACATTGATTGTGATTGCTCTGCCTGCTGCTGCTGCTCCTCATCATCATCTTCCTCCCATTGTGTCTCAGTGTCTATCTGTATGGGTTTTTGTAGCATTGGTATTGGGTAGCTGGTCCCTGGGGCTTCCCAGCTTGGTACTGAGCGCTTCTGGCTGGGACTGGCAGCTTGCTGCTCGAGAGCTTTGGAAACAGAGAAGAAACAAAAAAGAAGACATAAGTACATAAGCCAGCAAGTATGGTTTATTAATTTGGCATCAGAGGTGCACTTTGCTTATTAGCAAAGTGAGCATTTTATGCCAAATTATGTGTACACCAGTTGCTATATGTCCATTTATGGGCGAGGTGAACTTACCGGTCGTAGCTCATGTGGTGTCTAGCCGCTCATCCATGCCCTCAAAAACGGTCTGGTCTCAGCCTTTCTATGAGTTGCTGCTCCATCTCAGTCACTACTATTGGACAGTGGGCCCCTACTCCAGTCTACCATTGATACCTGGATCTCAAAGCTATCTTCACCTTGATCTGGGCTTTCACATCTCAGTACTGATGGGCGACCTGCTCCCTGCTTCTTTGTACTCTGCTGTGGCAGCTGATGGCTTGGGCAGTTTCGCCATATTTGGCCCTTGGCTTCCTTAGAGGTCTTTGCTGCGTGGTTCCCAAACAACATGGCGTAATGCTGCAGGACACCAACGATGAGAAGCTCATTCTCTGCCACACTAAACTTTATGGCCCTCTGATGCTGCTGTAGTGCCACCTGGCTGTCCGAAGGGGCTGCCACTTCCTCTCCTGGAGAGGTGTCCTCCCTTCCCTCACTCTCCATCCCACTCTGCTCTCCCCTCCCTTCCTCCCCCCACCTCACCATGGCCTACCAACTCCTTTCTCCTCTGCCTTCTCTCTTTATCCCTATGCTGCCCTACTCCTCCCACCATTTTTTCCTGCCTAACCCCTTCCCCCACCCGCACCCTCCTATCCCTTCCCTCCTCCCTCTCTCTACTTCTCCCCCTGTCCCTACTCCTTCTCCTACATCTCCTTCCCCTGGCACTCCCACCCTCATCTTCCCACTCCCTCTGCCCCCTCCTCAAACTACTATCCTCACGCCTCCTTCTCTCCTCTCTTCCCAGTCGTGACATACTCCATCCTCTCAGCACAAACCCTCCTCACCACACACGCGCACACACACACACACTCCTCCTCCACTCCTCTTCTCACCCTCCGTTCCTCCTCAACCACTCCACACAAAAAGACAAACTGGACTTACAAACTTTCACTCCAACAAATATCACAAAAGACAAATGTCAAGGGAAACAGATGACTACAGAAAACAAAACAACTCACTTAGCAATTACAAAGAACTACTCCAAAACTCCTCTACCAACACTAATCTCTCCTCTCACTCCAACACCCGACACACCCTCAAAGAAGCAGTTGCAGGAAGTCAGCATTAATACAGGTGAAAAATAATGTGCTGTGCGATGACGCACTGCGATGACCCACCACCATGTGAGTTGTTTAGCTGTGCGATGCGGCAGGTCAGCAATTAGAATAGACACGCCCATTTTGTTATCTGGTGTGTTATTCACACGATAAAGGAAGCATTTTGATGAATCTAGGCCTAAGGCTGGGGTCCAGACTAAGGCCTGGGAAGTCAGTGCCGTAGGAGCCCTTTAGTTCCAGGTGGTGGTTTGGGAGTACAGGGATTTTATTATAGAGTCCTTATGAGGTTGATATAAGGAAAATGATATGGTATAAGAGTCACCTCCTAGCCAAAATGGGGCACAGAAAAGCAGTAAAAACTGCCTCTCTCTACTTCTCCCCCTGTCCTTACTCCTTCTCCTACTCCTCCTTCCCCTGGCACTCCCACCCTCATCTTCCTACTCCCTCTGCCCCCTCCTCAAACTACTATCCTCATGCCTCCTTCTCTTCTCTCTTCCCAGTCGTGTCACACTCCATCCCCTCCCGAAGAGTAAAAAAAGTTTAAAAAAAAATTTTTTTTGAATTCGGCCCGCAGCTGTCGGGCCAAACTATTGAAATGAAGGAACAATACTGTTAAAGAGAAAATCTTACCAAAAAAATCTGTTTAAGGAAAAGTTTTAAAATATTTTAAAATGTCCTGCGACCATATCTTTCATTCCATAAACAGGAAACAAAATATAGTAAGATAACAAAAAGGGCCAACATGGTGGGTCAGTGGCACATACTGTGCACTATGATATAGAAGGCGGCTGAATTCTGCTCCTCAGGCAAGCTGAGAATGGCGAGGAGGCAACTTTCACAGATCGGGGTGGGTGAGTGGGGAAGGAATCCCAGTCATCATGCAACAATTACACCTAGTGACTGGCTAGCCAGATTTCACAGGGAGGCACAGTTTGTAGCCCTCAGTCCAGGACTGTCACTTAAATGGTGGGGCTCAGTTGGGAAGCAGATATTAAAATAGAGGAAAAACCAAAAAATCTCAGACTCAGACAACAAAAGGACACAACAGGGTCAAGATATAGGCAAGCGAATATTTTGAAGCTTCTGGCTAGGGCTGCATTATGGCCATTTGCTGAAAATATATGCAAGGCTCAAGGCATTGTAGAAAAACACATACTAAAAATATACAATAATAAAGTTAATTAAAAAATTATAAAATATTCAATATAAGAACATACAAATATAAAAATGTACTAATACAGCTCCTTGGCAGAAACTGATTATCAAATTAAATAGTTGTGCTGGAGAAGTTTGCCTAAACTTTGCCTCCTATTTACCCATCTGAGGGACCGATGCAATAAATTCGCGTAGAAAGCAGCGCCCGTTTTCTTAACATGCCCCAGGCACCCCCAAGGAAGCGCCAAGCAATATTTAAATTAGGGGATTGCGTTAGCAAAGAGGTGCTAGAGAATCCGATCGGTTATCGTGACTTGGCCGTCCGCCAGCAAGGAATACCGACGCCAAGTCACGAAAACCTACGCCAGGGGTTCAGGGAGTAAACGCTTGTCAGTCGAGCGTCTGTTTCCTGAACCCGACTGTCTATTTTTTTTTTTTGCATCGGGAGTGAATGCCTAATAGCCTCATTCACATGCATTTGCATGTGATGAGCGCTATTAGATTCACTCCGTGTTGAATATGTGCTAATCCCCTTATTGGATTAGGGGATTGATTAGCGCCTATTCTACCCACATCTGACTGCGGGTTAACAGTGTGCTTGGCTGAGCGCACTGTATTGCATTGGCCCCTGAGTCTGAGAGGTCTTCAGTACTTTCCAAGTAAAGGTTTCCCTTACATAATGATGCAACTATAAGAATGTTAAAATAATATCATAAATGTATTTGCTCTTTTACTTAAGCTCACCATAGATATTGTAGCAGAGATTTCCTATGGTAGATTGTAGGCTGACGAGATGTGAAAGGAAATCCCTCACCCCTGGTACTATTACACATTTTCTAATTAATCTACCTGAACATTGGGTCATTCCAACCCCCCCCCCCCCCCCTCCCCAACTCTTGGAGACTCAGTTATCTCCAAGAAAACAAAAGAATAATTGTTTCTACTTATTTTTGTTATTGACATCATGTTTTCTTTCTTTCTAGGCTGTACAATTTGGGTTGCAGAAGAGCTTGAGAAAATAAGATCAAACAAAGACTGCATTGTTTCACACCCCCTCTAGTGGTCTTATGCCTGGAATCTTCACAATCAATTTTAATTTTGTGAACTGAGAAACATCTTAAAGAACTATTTCAATTTCACTCACCAGCTAACCAACTGACTAAGTTGAAATATCCCGGCCTTTTTAGAATGCACAACTCTATTTTGTCCAACGTTTTAGAAAATCTTTATTTCTTTTGTGTCTGTGCACTTGCTGAGTGCTAAGCCAGCTCCTGCTAATTCTATAGCAGTGCTCCAACATGTCTCTGAGCCTCTCCAAGAGCTATGTCTCTCTGCAGCTCTCTGATAGACTCAGCAGGGAATTGGAGTGCAGCAGGGAAAGAAATCAGTTCACAGAGAAAATGGCTTTTTGTTAAAAATTATCATTCTTTCAGGTTAATTTAGTACTTGTAAAAGGTATCAGGTTGACAGCACTGGAGCATTGCACCCCCACACTGTCCTGCTAATAGGGCCATCATTATTTGGGGGGTGGGGGGGGGGGGTGAGGCGTGAATCAGAACTACTGTCCTGTACCCTGTGCTTTTAGGGTCCCCGCTGCTGCAGTAGCCCTGCCTCTGATATTGACATCAGTTGGGAGTGTCAGCAGGCCAACAGCAGCTGTAGCCCATGCGACAGAGAAACCAGCGCCAGCCCAGGAGCTATAGTCTTCTCTCCCTCCCCCGGCATACCATGCACTTTTCAATTTTATCTTGGGAGACCCCCCTCACCTGCTCTTAATTCTTATTTCAGGGGTGGGACCACAACAGCTGAATTATCCTGGGCCTTGCATAACCCTAGGATCAACTTTGCCTGCTGATGTCCTCAATTCTGCTCTGGAGAAATCACCTCTGTGGGTGAAAGAGTAATTCAGTCTGTGCAATCTTTGTCCTCTGTACTGCGACTACTAAAACTGGTGCTTTTGGAGAAGAGTACAAGAGAACTACGAGGGAGAGAATAAGAAAGGAGGAATGGAAAAAGCAAGAGGAATAGGGAGAATGAGAAAAATCTGAAGGGTGGGGGAATAAAAGAGAAAGGAAGATGGGGTTTGGATCACTTTTTTGATTTAAAGAAGAGAAATTAGACCTTTAAATGCCTTTTTAAAAATTATTTATCAAATGTTAACACATAAATGCCTTTTTATATGGGTTCTAATTAGAGCATAATTTTATTTATTTTTAACCTATTTATTTATATTCCATCTTTTGGCACCTGAAAGCGGATTACATTCAGATACTGTAGGTATTTTCCTATTCCCAGAGGGACGGATTTTAAAAGGGTTACGTGCGTAATATACGTGCGTAACCCTTTTAAACCCCTCCTGCGCGCCCCGAGCCTATTTTGCATAGGCCCGGCAACGCGCACAAGCCCTGGGACGCACATATGTCCCGGGGCTTGAAAAAAGGGGTGGGGAGTGGGCGGTCCAGGAGCGGGGCGAGGGCGGGACCAAGGCCTCCGGCACAGCGTGCTGGCACTCGGCTGGCGCGCACAACCTACGCCTGCCTGTGGGCAGGCGTAAATAAAAAAAAATAAATGTAGGGGGGGGATTTAGGTAGCGGCCTCGGAGGGAACGGGGAAAACCATCGGGGCTCCCCTAGGGCTTGGCGCGCGCAAGGTGCACAAGTGTGCACCCCCTTGCGTGCGCCCACCCTGGATTTTATAACATGCGTGTGGCTGCACGTGCATGTTATAAAATCGGGCGTAGATACGAAAATCTGGACCACAGGGTTTACAGTAAGTTTATTAAAAGGATCAAGGGTTTAGGATTGATTTAGTAAGAGAAGAATCCTTCAAGGAAACCTGACCGACCATTACTGGAGCAGAAGCGCAAGAGGCTCAGCTACAGCGATGTTGTACCTGTCCTCTGGTATTTCATTTAATGTATTTATATTTGGCAAACACCATCACATAAAAGCCTGCTGCGATTAATAAAACATAATCAAAATATGCTATGAATACAACAATGAAAAATAAATACAGAATCAAAAATATAAAAAAATACATGTTTCACATCTTACAGTGTCATGCAACCATATATATTCAGATTAGATAACTAACAAAATAAAAATATCCACAAACAAAACATCCAGACCCACTTCCACATTCCCAAAACAGGTGATAATCCTACTTAAAAGAACCAATGTATTTACTTTACTCTCCCACTCAAGACCAGACCTATATGGAATATTTCTCCCTCATATTCAATCTGAATTAAACCTATCTATTTTTCTGGATCGTATTGCCAAAATAGCCAGGCTTTAACCAGGAAGTCATTCAAAAGTCTAATTTTCAAAAGAAAGCTATTTCGTAGCCAGGGGGGCTGACAGAAAATGCACATCCTCTTGTTTTCTCCAACCAAGCAATATTTAAAGAAGGGATATAATAGATTGTCCTGTGAAAAATGCAAATGCCATATGGGTGAACGGAAGGCTAGTTTTTCCCAAAGGTAAACTGGACCTTCCCCCTTTAGTTCTTCAGAATCTTAAATTTACTTCAGGCTTCCATAGGTAGCCAATGTACATTTTTAAGGATAGGACATATGATCATTATGTTTCAAATCACCTAAGATTCTGGCAGTTGTATTTTGGATCTGCAGCATCTTGTAAAGCTCTTTCTGAGGCAAATCCATGTACACAGAATTACAATAAGTTAATCTAGATATAAGTATCATATAAGTAACAAAAAAAAACAAGTTTTGTGATAAGGCAACTGACAAAGCATGCCATCTTGTGTGAAAAGGGAATCCAGAGTCTAATTTTACACACATTCTGAAATGAACTTTGTAAAGGAATTTCAAAATCGCCAATCAATACCTTAAAGACAGGATGAGGTTCCCTGTTCTCTACCCCTAGAACCTCTAATTTGTTGACATTCAGCTTCAGTTTATTCACCTGCAGCCATTGAGGGACATCCTTTTGATCCTTATTGGTCTTGTCCATCTCTTCTAAGCCATTATTTGCTATCGGGCAATAGGTCTATAAATAAACAATAAAAATAAATCTGTAAGTGGTCTGGATAGCAATGATGCTGCAGTCCCACCCTAAATATCTGCATGTAATGGTGACATGGAAAGAATAAATAAGTATGGGTCAGGACAGAGCCTTGTAGAATACAATAAACTAATTTTTGTAAATAAGGATGAAACCTTCCCAAAGCCATTTGCTGCCATCTTCCCTACAAAAGAATCAAACACTTAAGAACAGTCCCATTGACCCCGGTTGCTGGCAGTTGGTCAGTCAATATTATATAGTTGACTGTGCTGAAGGTGACTGCCAGGACAAGCAGGACCATATTCATCCTCAGATCCTATCACAACCCAACACCCCTTGTACAAATCATCTAAGAGAGATCACATGTTCTCTGTACTACAGTGGACATGAAACCCAAACTGGAGTTTATGCAGCCAAGATGATTCTCTTAAAAAAACCCCAAAACAACTGGTGTATCATCACTTTTTCTATCAATGTCCCCAAGAAAGGTAAATTTGAAACCAGTCAAATTGTACAATGTATTTGGATCTGCCTCTGCTCCTTCAAAATAGGCCATATTCTTATACAAAAAAGAAAAGAGAGTCATAATTTTGATTTAAAAAAGAATTCAATTCTCACTGGATAGAATTAAGAGAGACCCTGAAGGGAGATTTGTGCTTATTAAAGATAAAATTGATAATCAAGCATTGACCTTTGTATCCTTATATGTCCCTAATGTGGGACAAAATGACTTTTTGGGAGGGCTAATCACAGAAATCACAAGCTTTTTGAAGGGGAGTTTGCAAATTGGAGGGGACTTTAATCTCACCATAGATTTGGACCTTGATAAAACTGGGAGGGTGTATAATTCCTTAAGGGGTGAGGTAACATTTTCAAAAGGCGTATATATGGCTGTGGGGTTCTTGACACCTGGAGGAATGTCCATCCAGCTGAGAGAGATTACACTTTTTATTCTGCTGTTAATAATTTCTATTCCCACATTGATATGTTTTTTTGGGGGAGTTCTATTTGGATTTCTGGGCATGTAGAGCAGAAATTAGAGAAATCATTGGTCTGCCCATGCACATTTTATGATTGATTGTTTTATGAGTTCATCTCTGTCGGACAGGGAGGGTGGGCCTTAGATTCCACCTTGCTTAAGAATCCTCTGCATACAGTTGCTATTGAGCAAGACCTGCAGGAATTTTTCACAATTAATGAAACCCCAGGAATGGTGAAACATATATTTGTTGCAGGCATGGACCCTTGGACTGAGGTGGAGTTGGTGCAACCTGCAGGGAAGTGCCCTGCAGGCCCCCATCATTGGCTGGCAGAGTAGGGTGATGCAGAAACCCAACTGAAGCTTCACTTATACCAGCCCACTTTCCCCTTAGGTTGAATCCTTGGGTGCTGGGGCCAGCAGGTCTTAGGAGGGGGCCTTTGCCGATGGACTGGAGATCTGTAGGTGAGGTCGTGGTGAATGGGAGTAGTCTGAGGAAAGCTTGGGTCAGGGTAGGCGGCAATCAAGAATGTCCAGAAACAGGCAGAGGTCAATGGCAGGTGGTATTCAAGGAAGATCCGGTAATCAGGCAATGGTCAGTGGCAGGCAGTAATCAAGAGAAATCCAGGAAGCAGGCCAAGGTCAATACCAGGTATCCCTCTAAGGGAAGGCAGGACAGATAGGTAGGACAGGAAGAAGAGGAGCACACAGAAGGCAAGTCGCACTGAAGAACTGGAGACTGACCACAAAGTGGATGAGACAAAGACAACAAGACCAGAGGGTGAACTGAAGACCAATTGAAGACCAGGCACTGAAGATACGCAGAAGACCAGGAACTTGGAATTACTGAGTCGACTGTATAAGGCTGTAGCAAGACCTTTAGCCAAGGCATTGGAGGGGTGTCTGTAGAGGCCTTTTATAGGCCTGAAGATTGATGTCATCAAGGGGTGCCTTCCAGCTCTTTCCACTGCTGGCCCTTTAAAAGTGAGAAGATTGGGTGCGCGCACACACCCTAGGAGGAGCGGGTGCAGGCAGTGGCACTCTGCTGCATTATGGTGCAGCTTTCCATCGCAGAGAGAGCAGTGGCCTGGCAGGTTTAGGGACTGCCACAGAGGCGTGACCCAAGGGATAAGTGCAGCAGTTCATGGGTCTCCCTCATGGACCGCCAAGCACAACAATATTATCTGGGATACTATGAAGGTGGTGATTAGAGGTAAATGTATTTCCCTTTGTAGTTCATGTAAAACTTCAGGGATGCAATTAGAAGTTAGGAACAATCTAACCCATGTCCATGAACAATTGCGACATCATTTAAATAGGAGAGTGGTTTACGGTTTGATGAGAAAGACAAAGATACTATGCAAAAGGGAATAAAACAGACAGGTAAGTAGCTTACAGGTTAAAAAAGAAGGTAATAGATCATATAGTGAAATGTCTAAAGACAGAATCTTTGTGGTTAATCTCAGAAAATCAAACTATTTGTAATGCCTTTACCAGATTCCACAGGTCATTGTACACTTCTGAAATAGATTTTTCACTAGAGCAGGTGGATGACTTTTTAGAGGGGGTTTCCTTAAGAACATTGAATGAAGCAAGTAAATCCATTTAGACACCTTGACTTCGAGTCAGGAAGTGTGTTAGGATTCACGGCTTGCAGAATGGCCCAGCGAGCTGCTGTACTCACCCAGACGCCACCAGCAGGCTCCGACCTCAGCGTGGCATGGACGCTGCCAAGTGCGGCCCAACACGACACCATTCTGCCGTCCTGGCTTCTCCTAAGGCACCCATGTACATGCAACCTCCTCTTTTAAAGGGCCAATGGCAGTAAATCCCCACGGCACTCTCTGATAAACTCAGCAGGCTCTAACTAATTAAGGGTTCCACAGGCTGCCTCCATTTTTAGGAAAGTTGAATCACTTCCTGAAAGAGTTCTGGCAAATTGTTGATAAGCCTGGTCGCACGGCTTCCAAAGCATCCAGATTCCTGCAGATCAGACAAGGTTCTTGGTCTAAGGGGGAGTACATAGTGCACTTCCACACCCTAGCTTCCGAACTCCATTGGGGCAGTGATAGCCTGATTGCAATCTTCAGGCAAAGGCTCTTGGAGCGCATTAAAGATGAGCTAGCTATCAGGGATCTGCCTGATATATTGGCGAGCTTAATTAGTCTAGCCATACATCTGGACCTGAAGTTCCAAGAAAGGGCCTAGGAGAGAGGTTTGACTTGTTGCCCCATCCTCCTTGCCCTGACTTTCCAGCAACCAGCGGCCTTCAACTCACCTCCTGAGCCAGGACCGGCACAAGTAGAGACCATGCAGGTCAAGCTGTCTGCGGAGGAGAAGCAGAGGTGCCGTAATCTTAATCTATGCCTATATTGTGCTGCATCTGGGCACTTTGAAAGTTGCTGCCCGATTTAAGCCAGAAAACTGCAGGACCTAGGTCTGGTGAGAGAGAACACCCTAGAACATCCCTACACCTCTTCACAACTCCTAGTACCAGTATGTCTCGCTCATTGGGACATTCTTCATGATATTTTTGCCTTCCTGGATACCAGCACTGGTGGCAGTTTCATCCATGAAGACTTGGTCCATCACTACCTTGGATACTCTGCTCTCAATCTCCTCCATATGGAGAGAACCTTTGCCTGGACATGTATGAGATCCACTATCCCACTCACCATGAAAATAGGTATTCTGCATGAAGAGAAAATTAGTCTTTCTGTTGCCTAATGCAGTCAATGCAGTCATTGATCGCTTTAGGCAACATGGTTCATGCTACACCAGCTCCACATCGATTGGGCCATATTACAGATTGCCAAATGGAACTCTCGCTGTCATGAGCAATGCCTTACCCAAGTTCCACCTTGTTATGGATTTGAGGTGTTTGAGTGAATTCTTGGGTACTGTGAGAGATAACCACGCCCACTGGGAGGAGCCCCGTGGGGAGCCACAGAACTGGGCTATATTCAGGACGCACAAACACAGAGTTTTGTCTTTCATTGTACAGCTGATGTATACCACCAGAGGTGGCAGTAGTGAGGTGATCCAGAGGTAGCAGTCCAGGGACCCTCGGCAGAGGGAACCTGTTTCATCGAGATGGTAGAGGGAGATCCAGGTGTAGGTTCCCAGCACGGCAGAGCTATAGATGAAGAAATTGGGACCGGCTAGTCTCTAATGTATATCCAAATGAAAAAATTGACTAGCTATTTATAATGATAAGTGGTATGAACAATTCTTAAAAAACCAATCTTTATTATACTTTGGTCAAAGTTTAACAATTTTTGACAATTTTTTTATATAGAGACAGAAACCTCAGAACTGGTAAACCTTGTTATTTTTTACAATGGTTTTTTAAGACCAGTGAGTTCAATCATAGGTTTCTAATCTATGTTAAGTCTTGTTGAATATTTAGAAAATGATGCTAAATGACATACACACAAGTGCTACAAGTCAAAAATCTTTTTAAAGAAAAATATAAAAGGAGACAATTAGAAACCTATGATTGAACTCACTGGTCTTAAAAAACCATTGTAAAAAATAACAAGGTTTACCAGTTCTGAGGTTTCTGTCTCTATATAAAAAAATTGTCAAAAATTGTTAAACTTTGACCAAAGTATAATAAAGATTGGTTTTTTAAGAATTGTTCATACCACTTATCATTATAAATAGCTAGTCAATTTTTTCATTTAGAGCTATAGATGAGACAGACTGAGAATTAGATTACTCACTAGATGGTAGCTGTAAGGTTGACGATTCCACCAGGCAGAAGTAGATGGTTACAGGCACCGAGGCAGGGAGAGCAGGCCCTCGAGGAGTGAGTACCTGATCCCAGTAAGGCACCTGAAAGAAAGCACAGGGCCCCCGAGGAGCGGGTACCCAGGTTAGAGAATACCCCGAAGGGCAGAGAAAGCTTCCAGCGGCAGCACAGAAGTGGCAGAGTAGCTTAGACCGGACAAGTCCAATCCTTACGATCCGTATCACGATCCTTGCTAACTCAATGAACTAGCAAACGAGTGTAGTGCTGTTATTACGTGTGTTTTAGTGGATCCTTGGGTGCTGTGGAGATGACCACGCCCATGGGGAGGAGCCCCATGAGGAACCACAGCACTGGGCTAGACTCTATACACAAAACACCGGAATTGAACTCTTTTATTATACAGCTTGAAGATAGCCACCAAGTGGCAGTGGTGAGATGTAGTCTCAGGGACCTCGGCAAAGGGAGCCCTTCTCTCCTAGGTGATGTCAAGAGGTTCCACAGCAAGGAGTTACTGTGGATGAGACAGATGAGATATTAGAGTACTCACTCGGTGTTAGCTGTTATGGATACGATTCCACCAGATAGTTGTCATAGGTACAGGCACTGAGGTAGGGAGAGCAGGCCCTCGAGGAGCGAGTACCTGTTCCCTGAATGGCACCTAAAAGTAGAACAGAGGGCCCCCGAGGAGCAGGTACCAAGTTAGTAGTAAACCCCGAAGGGCAGAAGGAAAGTGGCAGAGTAGCACAGACAGGAACAGTTCGAGTCTATTCGAGCCTTTGCCAACTCAATGAGCTAGCAATCTTGAGACGTAGATATACCCGGATTGGCGTGATGTCAGATGAGGGAACGCCCTCAAGGTTCGTGCCACTGGGTGTACTTAGACGTGGGTTGCGCGCGCATGCACTCTAGCAGGTACCTGGGAGGAGCAATGGCGTACGGCTGCACCATAGCCATTCCGGGGACGCCAGAGAAGTCGGCTTGATGACGCTGCAGTAGCCATCTTGCCCAGGTAAGCGGGAGGAGCCAAGATAGGGGTGCAACAAGTGGGGCAAAGCCGTCGAAGACCGACGGACGCAACAGTACCCCCCTTCAAAAGGCGTCCACGCAATGACCTACCAGGTCTAGGTTTTTGCGGATGTAGATGGAAATCCTGTAGCATCTTCTTATCCAAGATATAGGACATTGGAGTCCAAGAGTTGTCTTCTGGGCCATAAGCATCCCATGACAGGAGGTATTCCCATACTCTGCCTCGTTTTCTTACATCGAGAACTGCGTCAACTTTGTATTCGATGTTTTCTTCTGCATCTACTGGAGTAGAGTCAAGTATCTTGTTGGAAAATTCACTGAGTATCACTGGTTTCAATAATGAGGCGTGAAATGCATTGAGGATCTTTAGAGTAGCTGGTAGCTTCAGACTGTAGGTGAGGTTGCCCAGTCGTCGGAGAATGGGAAATGGTCCAACGAAGCGAGAAGCGAATCGAGCTGAAGAAAGTTTGAGTCTTAAATGTTTTGTTGAAAGCCAGACCTTGTCACCAGGCTTGAAGTCTGGAGCCTTGCGTTGATGAGCATCGTATCCTTTCTTGGCTCGTATTCCTGTTTTCATAAGCATCTCTTTAGTCTGAGTCCAGAGTTGATGGATATCTGTAGCAGTCATTTGAGCTGCTGGGGACGAATCTGATAACGGAAGTGGCAGTGGTGGTCGTCCGTAGACCACTTTGAATGGTGTTGATCCAGTGGATGTTGCTGAATGAGAGTTTATGGCAAATTCTGCCCATGGCAACAGTTCGCTCCAATCATTCTGTCGGGTGTTCACGTAGGCATGAATGAACTGTTTGAGTGTCCTGTTCATCCTTTCTGTTTGGCAGTTGGACTGAGGATGATATGCTGATGTGAAGTCGAGGGCTATATCGAATTTCTTGCATAATGCCTTCCAGAAGTTAACTGTGACATGAACTCCACGATCGGAGACTATATGCTTAGGCAAGCCATGCAGGCAGAAGATGTGCGTGATGAACAATCGGGCAAGCTCCATGGCAGTGGGTAAGCCTGGGAGAGCCACAAAATGTGCCATCTTCGAGAACCTGTCAACAGTTACCCAAATGGTGCTGTTCCCTCCAGAAGATGGTAAAGTCAGTGACAATATGTGTCCACGGTTCTTCAGGGACCGGCAAGGGTTGGAGGAGACCCCATGGACGTCCTGGCGGCGTCTTCTGTTTAGCGCAGGATGTGACATAGGCGAACATGTCCTCTTTCATGGTGGGCCACCAATAAAAGGTTTGCAGTTTAGACAACGTCCTTCGTTGCCCAGGGTGTCCTGAGAGCTTGGAGTCGTGGGCCCAAGCCAATAGCTTTTTCCTGAGGTTCTTGGGTACGATCATCTTTCCTGCAGGCACCAAATGGGTAGCTGCCAATATGACCTTCTCGGGGTCAATGATGTGTTGCGGCTCTTCGGGTACGTCCTCAGAGAGGAAGGAGTATGAAAGAGCATCAGTTCTGATATTCTTGTCTCCTGGACAATACTTGAGCACGAAGTTAAATCTGTTGAAAAACAGCAACCATCTTGCTTGTCTATGGTTCAGGCGCTGTGCGTGGTGGAGATACTCCAAGTTCTTATGGTCTGTGAAGACCGTTACTTGATGTTGCACTCCTTCGAGCCAAGGGTGCCATTCTTCGAATGCCATCTTTATAGCCAGAAGTTCCTTGTCTCCAACTCCATAATTTCTCTCAGCAGGAGAAAAGCGATGGGAGAAAAATGAGCATGAATGCAGGATCTTAGAATCGCCAGCCTGGCTTAGTACTGCCCCTGCGCCAATGTCGGAGGCGTCGACCTCTACGATGAAAGGTTTTGAGGGGTCTGGATGTCAAAGACATGGCTTGGTTGAAAAGGCATCCTTCAGCTTTTGGAATGCAGCAATCACTTTGGGAGACCAATTAGCTGCGTTGGCACCTTTTCTTTTCATAGCGTTCAGCGGTACTGTGAGTGAGGAGTAATTCTTGATGAATGTCCTGTAATAGTTGGTGAAACCTAAGAAGTGTCTGAGAGCCTTTAACCCGGTGGGTTGTGCCCATTTATTGATACTCTCCAGCTTCTGTGGGTCCATTTGAAAACCTTCTTTGGAGACATTGTAGCCTAGGAAAGGCACTGATTCCTTATGAAATCCACATTTAGATAGCTTGGCATAGAGATGGTTCTCACGAAGCCTCTGTAGTACTTTCTTGACATCTTCTTGGTGAGTGGTGATGTCTTGTGAGAAGATTAAGATGTCATCTAAGTAGATAACAACACATTTATAGAGGAGGTCTCGGAAGATGTCGTTCATTAAGTTTTGAAAGACGGCCGGAGCATTGCATAGGCCGAATGGCATAAGTACTCGAAGTGGCCGTCTTGAGTGTTGAAGGCCATCTCCACTCATTGCCAGCTTTAATGTGAAGCAGGTTGTATGCTCCTTTCAGATCCAGTTTTGAAAAGATCTGGGCTCCTTGTAGTCTATCAAAAAGTTCTGAAATCAGAGGCAGAGGATAACTGTCCTTAATAGTTATTTCATTAAGGCCTCCGTAATCTATGCAAGGATGCAGTGTGCCGTCCCTTTTTGCTCACAAAGAAGAAGCCTGCGCCCGCAGGAGATTTGGATGGTCTAATGAAGCCCTTGTTGAGATTCTCCTGAATGTATTCAGACATGGCTTTGTTCTCTGCCACAGACAAGGGGTACACTCTGCCCTTGGGTGGCTCCGTATTCGGCTTCAGACGAATGGCGCAGTCATAAGGTTTATGAGATGGAAGTATATCTGCAGCTTCTTTTGAAAAGACATCATGAAAAGATGCGTACTGAGGCGGCAAGCCCGGCATTACTGGGGTGGTAGGCATACAAGATAATGGCTTAACCTCAGTCAGGCATCGCCTATGGAAGTCTGGACCCCAACTTGATAGTTCCAGAGTGACCCAATTGAATTGGGGCATATGCTTTTGTGGCCACGGTAATCCCAGTACTATGGGGTGCATAGCCTTCTCTAAAATAAAGAAGGAGATGGTCTCCGTATGGAGAGCACCAGTACGTAGACACACTGGTTCACTACGTAGTGTTACTTCTCCCGGCAAGGGTTCTCCATGGATGGATGAAAGAAGTAGAGGAGGCAACAAGGTGGAAGTGGGGATCCGTAGATGTTCCACTAGTCGTTGAAGAATGAAGTTGCCTCCTGCCCCTGAGTCCACTAAGGCAAGAGTCTGGTACTGTAGAGGACCGCAGATGAGAGATACAGGAAGAGAGAGCGGAGGAGAAGAAGTGGTGAGACCTAAGAAGAGTCCTCCCGCAGGACTTAGGTCTGTTCGTTTCCCAGACATATAGGGCAATTTTGGACAGAATGGCCAGCTTGTCCACAGTACATACGCAGCCCTAATTTCTTCTGCGTTCTTCTCTCTTTTGACGTCAGGTAGCTGCGGCCTAGTTGCATCGGTTCCTCTTCGCCGGCTGTTGGAATCATAGGGGCATCCCTGGATGCAGTCTTGACTCGGACTTCACTAAGAAAGGGTCTCCTGGTAATCTTGGTTTCTTGAACTTTATCTCGAAGCTGGCGATCAATTCTAGTTGCCAGTTTCACCAGTTCAGCCAAGGTTTCAGGCATCTCTCTGGCTGAGAGTTCATCCTTCAGGTGAGTGTTCAGTCCTTTGAAGAACATCGTCTTCAGGCATCTTGGGTCCCAGGATAATTCAGATGCCAGTGTCTTGAATTCAGTAGCGAAGTCAGCTAGGGTCTTGTTCCCTTGCTTTAGGTGGACCAAGGAAGATCCTTCAAGAGAATATCGGGCAGGGTCATCAAAAACTGATTTAAACAGTTCAAGGAATCCTTCAATGTTGCGAAGGATCGGGTCCTTGCGTTCCCACAGCGAAGATGCCCAGGACAGAGCTCGTCCATCTAGGTATGATAGGATATACGTAGTCTTCGCATAAGCTGTGGGGAAATGTCCAGGTTGTAACGTAAAGTGCATGCAGCACTGGCTAATAAAGTCTTTGCATCTCCATACTTCTCCCGAGAAGTGGGTAGGAGCTGCTAGAGGTACAGTCATCTTGACCGTCACCTCTGACGGTTTAGCCTCTTCACCTGAGGTGGAAGGGGAGTTCATCTGTTTGAGTAACAAATTAAATGCAGTGGTCAGTCCTTCCAGCACAGTCTGCTGTTCGGCGATCCACTGGGCCAGGCCTGGAATGGCCTGCAGTGCCGTGAGCTGAGCCGGAACCATGGAGTTGGCAATCTGATGTTATTACGTGTGTTTTAGTGGATCCTTGGGTGCTGTGGAGATGACCACGTCCACGGGGAGGAGCCCCGTGAGGAGCCACAGCCACTGGAATTGAACTCTTTTATTATACAGCTTGAAGATAAGCCACCAGGTGGCAGTGGTGAGATGTAGTCTCAGGGACCTTGGCAGAGGGAACCCTTTTCTTCTAGGTGACGTCAGGAGGTTCCGCAGCAAGGAGTTACTGTGGATGAGACAGATGAGATATTAGAGTACTCACTCAGTGTTAGCTGTTATGGATGCGATTCCAACAGATAGTTGTCGTAGGTACAGGCACTGAGGCAGGGAGAGCAGGCCCTCGAAGAGCGAATACCTGTCCCTGAATGGCACCTAAAAGTAGAACAGAGGGCCCCCGAGGAGCAGGTACCCAAGTTAGTAGTAAACCCCGAAGGGCAGAAGGAAAGCTTCCTGCAGGCAGCAGGGAAGCGCAGACAGGAACAGTTCGAGTCTATTCAAACCTTTGCCAACTCAATGAGCTAGCAATCTTGAGAAGTAGATATACCCGGATTGGTGTGACGTCAGATGAGGGAATGCCCTCGAGGTTCACGCCACTGGGCGTACTTAGATGTGGGTTGTGCGCACGCACACTAGCAGATACCTGGGAGGAGCAATGGCGTACGGCTGCACCATAGCCATTCCGGGGACGCCAGAGAAGTTGGCTTGACGATGCTGCGGTAGCCATCTTGCCCAGGTAAGCGGGAGGAGCCGAGATAGGGGTGCAACAAGCGGGGCGAAGCCGTCGAAGACCGGACGCAACATGTAGGCTAAATACCCGGATGGCATGACGTCACTCGAGGGGGACTCCCCCGAGGTTCCCGCCATGATGTGGATAAAGACGTGGGTGGCGTGCGTGCATGCACCCTAGGAGGCCCTTAGGAGAAACATGGCGTGAGGCTTTGCCATAGCCTTTCCGGGGACGCCGGAGAACGCAGCTTGCAGACGTGGCGGTAGCCATCTTCCCAAGGCTAGCGGGGAGAGCAGAGAAAAAGGTGAGGCCCAAAGGTCGAAGCCGTCTGAGACCGACGGACGCAACAGTACCCTCCTTCAAAGGGCCCCCTCCAGACCTCCTACCTGGTCTTGGTTTCTGAGGATGCGTTCTGTGGTATTGCTGAAGCATCTCTTTATCCATGATATTAGCCAAAGGTTCCCAAGAGTTTTCTTCAGGTCCGTAACCCTCCCATGACAGGAAGTATTCCCATACTCTGAACATAAGAACATAAGAAAATGCCATACTGGGTCAGACCAAGGGTCCATCAAGCCCAGCATCCTGTTTCCAACAGTGGCCAATCCAGGTCACAAGAACCTGGCAAGTACCCAAAAACCAAGTCTATTCCATGTAACCATTGCTAATGGCAGTGGCTATTCTCTAAGTGAACTTAATAGCAGGTAATGGACTTCTCCTCCAAGAACTTATCCAATCCTTTTTTAAACACAGCTATACTAACTGCACGAACCACATTCTCTGGCAACAAATTCCAGAGTTTAATTGTGCGTTGAGTAAAAAAGAACTTTCTCCGATTAGTTTTAAATGTGCCCCATGCTAACTTCATGGAGTGTCCCCTAGTCTTTCTACTATCCGAAAGAGTAAATAACCGATTCACATCTACCCGTTCTAGACCTCTCATGATTTTAAACACCTCTATCATTTTAAACACCTCTATCATATCCCCCCTCAGTCGTCTCTTCTCCAAGCTGAAAAGTCCTAACCTCTTTAGTCTTTCCTCATAGGGGAACATCTACCTTGTATTCAATGTCTTCTTCTGCATCAATAGGTGTAGGTTCAGGTGTCTTGGTTGAGAACTCGCTAAGGACTAGCGGTTTCAGTAGTGAGACATGGAACGCATTATGAATTTTCATCGCTGGTGGAAGTTTCAGACTGTACGTGAGAGTACCTAGTTGTCGGAGAATGGGAAAGGGTCCAACGAAGCATGGAGCAAAACGAGCTGATGGTAGCTTGAGTCTTAGATGTTTTGTAGACAGCCAGATTTTGTCACCAGGCTGGAATTCTGGAGCCTTGCAGTGGTGAGCATCATAGCCTTTTTTTGCTCTTTGTCCTGCTCTATGGAGCATCTCTTTAGTTTTAGTGCATAGTTGTTGGATATCTTTGGCAGTAGATTGAGCTGCCAGGGATGACACTGAAAGTGGAAGTGGTAATGGTAGTCGTCCGTAGACCACTTCAAATGGTGTTGATCCAGTTGATGTTGCTGGATGAGAGTTGATGGCGAATTCAGCCCAGGGCAACAGTTCAGCCCAGTCATTTTGACGTGTACCCACGTAGGCACGAATGAACTGCTTGAGTGTCCTATTCATTCTCTCCGTTTGCCTGTTTGACTGAGGATGGTATGCAGAGGTGAAGTCGCGAGAGATATCAAACTTCTTGCACAAAGCTTTCCAGAACTTAGCTGTAAATTGAGCTCCTCTGTCAGAGATGATGTGCTTTGGCATGCCGTGTAGGCGAAAGATGTGAGTGATGAAAAGCCTTGCAAGCTCTATGGCTAAGGGCAAGCCAGGGAGAGCCACGAAGTGAGTCATCTTCGAGAAACGGTCCACTGTAACCCAGATGGTATTGTTACCTCCCGAGAGTGGTAAGTCTACCACAAAGTCTGTAGCAATGTGAGTCCAGGGCTCGTCTGGCACTGGCAAGGGTTGGAGTAGGCCCCAAGGACGTCCGGGTGGCAGTTTCTGTCTGGCACAATTGGAACAAGAAGCAACGTAGGAAAACGTGTCTTCATTCATGGTGGGCCACCAGTAGTACTTCTGTAGTTTAGCCAGAGTTCTGCGTTGACCAGGGTCTCCAGCCAATTTCGAATCATGAGCCCATGCTAACAGCTTTTTCCATAGATTCTTGGGTCAACGGTCTTACCCGCAGGTACTGGGTGAGTAGCTGACAAGATAACTCTTTTCAGGTCGATGATATGTTGGGGTTCATCAGGTACGTGCTCAGAGAGAAATGAGTGAGATAAGAACAGCAGAGCAGATGCCCTATCTGCAGGGCGGTATTTCAGCACAAAGTCAAATCTGTTGAAGAACAGGGACCATCTTGCCTGCCTATGGTTTAGGCGCTGAGCGTGACGGAGGTACTCCAGATTTTTGTGATCCGTGAAAACAGTGATCTGATGTTGTGCACCTTCAAGCCAAGGGTGCCACTCCTTGAATTCCATCTTTATCCCCTATGCCGTAGTTCTTCTCTGCTGACGAGAAGTGTCGGGAGAAAAAAGAACATGGATGTAAGGTTTTAGAGTCACTGGACTGGCTTAGCACGGCCCCTACGCCTACATCTGAGCCATTGACCTCTCTGATGAAGGGCCGAGTCTGATCCGGCTGTCGGAGGCATGGCTTGCTCGAGAAGGTGTCTTTCAGTTTCTGAAATGCTGTTACAGCCTCTATAGACCAATTGGCGATGTTGGCACCTTTCTTAGTCATTGCTGTTAGCGGAACAGTTAGTGAGGAGTAGTTCTTGATGAATATTCTGTAGTATTTGGTAAATCCCAGAAATCATCTAAGAGCCTTTAGTCCTGTGGGTTGTGTCCATTTCTGAATGCTCTCCAGCTTCTGAATGCTCTCCAGCTTCAGAAATTGAAACAATGTACCCTAAGAAAGGCACTGATTCCTTGTGGAACTCGCATTTAGACAACTTGGCGTATAGACGGTTCTCGCGGAGTCTTTGCAGCACTCTTTTGACATCTTCCAGATGAGTGTTCAAGTCCTGGGAAAATATCAAGATGTCATCTAAGTACACAACAGCACATTTGTAGAGTAGATCATGCAGAATGTTGTTCATCATGTTTTGGAAGACAGCCGGAGCGCTGCACAGGCCGAAGGGCATCACCAGGTATTCAAAGTGTTACGAGCGCGCGCGGGCGCGGTCGTCGTAAGCGGGTGGTGGTGAGCCCTTGGGCCACGGCAGGACTCAAGGAGGAGCCCCAAGCCACACCGTGGGAGGTGAGCCGAGCAGGCATGGTGAGCCAGGCAGGCAGGAACAGAAGCAGGGAGTCCGACCCTCAGCCGGACCTGCATGCCCATGGTAGCCAACACGGGGAAGTTGACTAATGAACGGTCCTCCGACTGTTCCCGGCCCTTTCGGACCTGCCGCAGGGAACGGCAATGGGCAGCAGGCCGGACAGAGGCGAGGGCAGACAGAGTCCTTAGCAGAAGACATCAGACGGGGCAGAAGCAGGCTGAGGCGAGACGGAGACATCAGGACAAGGGCTGAAGCAAGACACAGGAAAGGTCCAGGCGAGCGGGAACTCCGATGCTGGGATACTCACATCCGAAGCCCCCTCGGCTGGCAGAGGAAGACATCCGGGCAAGGGCTGAAGCAGACACTGTAGACAGGGCTGGACGGGAACATTGCACTGTCCATCAGGGCGCCCTACTCAGCCCACCCGTGGGACTGAGTCGCGGACCACCCTGTCCCAGACGCGCCCTACACAGCCTAGGAAGGCTGGTCGCGGACCACGCTGAGAAGGAGGGCGCGGGGAAGACCCAGGCGAAAAGGAACTCCGATGCTGGGATACTCACATCCGAAGCCCTTTCGGCTGGCAGGAACAGGAGCAGACAACAGGCAAAGACACTGGACAAGGAACCATGGAAGACCTGGATCAGCACGGTTACAGCCAACTGTAAGGCCTGATCGAAGGCCAGACATCAGGAAACAGACATCAAGGCAGAGACACTGGACAAGGAACCATGGAAGACCTGGATCAGCACGGTTACAGCCAACTGTAAGGCCTGATCGAAGGCCAGACATCAGGAAGCAGACATCAAGGCAGAGACACTGGACAAGGAACCATGGAAGACCTGGATCAGCACGGTTACAGCCAACTGTAAGGCCTGATCGAAGGCCCGGTGCAAGTGAACAGACAGTCCTTAAGTACTGGAGGTAGAAGGCAACTCCCTGGGAGGAGCTTGCCAGGACCGCCCGCCGCTGGTCCTATAAGTCAGGTGGAGAGCTGCGGGCCAGCCCCTAGGAGAAGGGCGTCGCCAAACAGGAAGTCCAAACGCTGAGGCATGCAAGCCACAGGCACAGCTAGGCCTCTCAGGCCCTGGAGCAAGTCCCGGATGGAACACAGGCGAGGCCCTGGCTTCAGAGCGGCCTCTGGAGGAAGGTAAGAGACCTCCTGTAGCACAGCAGCAGGGGGGATCGCAACACAAAGTGCCCATCCCGGGTATTGAAGGCTGTCTTCCATTCATCACCAGAGCAGATGCGAACTAGGTTATAGGCTCCCTTTTGATCAAGTCTGGAGAATATCTTGGCTCCCTGTAGTCTATCAAATAGCTCCGAGATGAGTGGTAAGGGATAGCGGTCTTTTACAGTGATCTCGTTTAGACCTCTTTAGTCAATGCATGGACGCAATGTTCCATCCTTCTTCCCCACAAAGAAGAAGCCTGCACTGGCAGGAGATTTGGAGGGCCTTATGAAGCCTTTCTGAAGGTTCTCCTGTATGTACTCGGACATAGCGTTATTTTCTACATGGAGAGAGGGTAAACCCTTCCTTTCGGTGGTTCAGTGTTGTGCTTCAAATTGATGGCGCAGTCGTAGGATCTGTGTGGAGGTAATATGTCCGTGGCTTCTTAGGAAAATATATCTTGAAAAGATGCATACTGAGGCGGTAACCCAGGCATCAACGGAGTAGTTGCCATGCAGGGTATTGGAGAGACTTTCATCAGACATTTACCATGGCAATCTGGACCCCAATGTGAAAGCTCCAGAGTAGCCCAATTGAATTGAGGCATATACTGCTGCAGCCACGGTAGCCCTAGTACTACAGGGTGCATGGCCTTCTCTAGTACAAAGAAGGAGATAGAAAATGCCATACTGGGTCAGACCAAGGGTCCATCAAGCCCAGCATCCTGTTTCCAACAATGGCCAATCCAGGCCATAAGAACCTAGCAAGTACCCAAAAACTAAGTCTATTCCATGTAACCATTGCTAATGGCAGTGGCTATTCTCTAAGTGAACTTAATAGCAGGTAATGGACTTCTCCTCCAAGAACTTATCCAATCCTTTTTTAAACACAGCTATACTAACTGCACTAACCACATTCTCTGGCAACAAATTCCAGAGTTTAATTGTGCGTTGAGTAAAAAAGAACTTTCTCCGATTAGTTTTAAATGTGCCCCATGCTAACTTCATGGAGTGCCCCCTAGTCTTTCTACTATCCGAAAGAGTAAATAACCGATTCACATCTACCCGTTCTAGACCTCTCATGATTTTAAACACCTCTATCATATCCCCCCTCAGTCGTCTCTTCTCCAAGCTGAAAAGTCCTAACCTCTTTAGTCTTTCCTCATAGGGGAGTTGTTCCATTCCCCTTATCATTTTGGTAGCCCTTCTCTGTACCTTCTCCATTGCAACTATATCTTTTTTGAGATGCGGCGACCAGAATTGTACACAGTATTCAAGGTGTGGTCTCACCATGGAGCGATACAGAGGCATTATATTTTCCGTTTTATTCACCATTCCTTTTCTAATAATTCCCAACATTCTGTTTGCTTTTTTGACTGCCGCAGCACACTGTACCGACGATTTCAATCTGTTATCCACTATGACACCTAGATCTCTTTCTTGGGTTGTAGCACCTAATATGGAACCCAACATTGTGTAATTATAGCATGGGTTATTTTTCCCTATATGCATCACCTTGCACTTATCCACATTAAATTTGGATGCCCAATTTTCCAGTCTCACGAGGTCTTCCTGCAATTTATCACAATCTGCTTGTGATTTAACTACTTTGAACAATTTTGTGTCATCTGCAAATTTGATTATCTCACTCGTCGTATTTCTTTCCAGATCATTTATAAATATATTGAACAGTAAGGTTCCCAATACAGATCCCTGAGGCACTCCACTGTCCACTCCCTTCCACTGAGAAAATTGCCCATTTAATCCTACTCTCTGTTTCCTGTCTTTTAGCCAGTTTGCAATCCACGAAAGGACATCGCCACCTATCCCATGACTTTTTAATTTTCCTAGAAGCCTTTCATGAGGAACTTTGTCAAACGCCTTCTGAAAATCCAAGTATACTATATCTACCGGTTCACCTTTATCCACATGTTTATTAACTCCTTCAAAAAAGTGAAGCAGATTTGTGAGGCAAGACTTGCCCTGAGTAAAGCCATGCTGACTTTGTTCCATTAAACCATGTCTTTCTATATGTTCTGAGATTTTGATATTTAGAACAATTTCCACTATTTTTCCTGGCACTAAAGTCAGGCTAACCGGTCTGTAGTTTCCCGGATCGCCCCTGGAGCCCTTTTTAAATATTGGGGTTTAATGATAAGTTACAAATTTCTACTAATAGGTCTGAAATTTCATTTTTTAGTTCCTTCAGAACTCTGGGGTGTATACCATCCGTTCCGGTGATTTACTACTCTTCAGTTTGTCAATCAGGCCTACCACATCTTCTAGGTTCACCGTGATTTGATTCAGTCCATCTGAATCATTACCCATGAAAACCTTCTCCATTACGGGTACCTCCCCAACATCCTCTTCAGTAAACACCAAAGCAAAGAAATCATTTAATCTTTCCGCGATGGCCTTATCTTCTCTACGTGCCCCTTTAACCCCTCGATCATCTAACGGTCCAACTGACTCCCTCACAGGCTTTCTGCTTCGGATATATTTAAAAAAGTTTTTACTCTGAGTTTTTGCCTCTACAGTCAACTTCTTTTCAAATTCTCTCTTAGCCTGTCTTATCAATGTCTTACATTTAACTTGCCAATGTATATGCTTTATCTTATTTTCTTCTGTTGGATCCTTCTTCCAATTTTTGAATGAAGATCTTTTGGCTAAAATAGCTTCTTTCACCTCCCCTTTTAACCATGCCGGTAATCGTTTTGCCTTCTTTCCACCTTTCTTAATGTGTGGAATACATCTGGACTGTGCTTCTAGAATGGTATTTTTTAACAATGACCACGCCTCTTGGACATTTTTTACTTTTGTAGCTGCTCCTTTCAGTTTTTTTCTAACAATTTTTCTCATTTTATCAAAGTTTCCCTTTTGAAAGTTTAGCACGAGAGCCTTGGATTTGCACACTGTTCCTTTTCCAGTCATTAAATCAAATTTGATCATATTATGATCACTATTGCCAAGCGGCCCCACCACCGTTACCTCTCTCACCAAGTCCTGTGCTCCACTGAGAATTAGATCTAAAATTGCTCCCTCTCTCGTCGGTTCCTGAACCAATTGCTCCATAAAGCTATCATTTATTCCATCCAGGAATGTTATCTCTCTAGCGTGACCCGATGATACATTTACCCAGTCTATATTGGGGTAATTGAAGTCTCACATTATTACTGCACTACCAATTTGGTTAGCTTCCCTAATTTCTCTTAGCATTTCACTGTCCATCTCACCATCTTGACCAGGTGGACGGTAGTATACCCCTATCACTGTAGTCTTCCCTGACACACAAGGGATTTCTACCCATAAAGATTCAATTTTGTATTTAGTCTCATGCAGGATGTTTATCCTGTTGGACTCTATGCCATCCCGGACATAAAGCGCCACACCTCCTCCCGAGTGCTCCTCTCTGTCATTGCGATGACTGGGGTAGTGGACCCTTGGGCCGGCCGTGCAGAGTGATGGCGGAACGTGAAGGAGACTTCGCAGAGATGGAATTGCCGGGAGGTGGCACGGAGCCGGGAGACCAAACAGGAGCTTCGCCCTGGAAGCCTGAGGTTCCCCTGGGAGGAGCCCGTGAGGACCTGGACCGCTGGGACAGGAGAGGTCTCCCGGAATGAAGTATCAGCAGCGTGAAGGACGGTCCAAGTTCAGGGCTGGCAGCAGACAAGGGAAACCAATAGACGAACCAGAGTCAGGAACCAGGAAGACAGTCAGAGGGCAAGGCAAGGCTGGAACTGGAACAGAAGCTGGTCAGGAGCGGAGGCTGGATCAGGAGCCAAAGCTGGAGCAGGAGCGGAGGCTGGATCAAGGCTGGAGCAGGAACTGAAGCAGGATCAAGGCTGGAGCAGTAACGGAACAGCAACTAGATACTCACATAGGAGTGAACCTTGGTGCAAGGCAGTTTCCTGGTACAGGGCCTGGGTATATATACTCTGCTGGCGTCTGACGTCACTCTGGGGGCTGGCCGAGGTTTCCCATGCCTGCAGCTTTAAAAGCTGCCTCTTCGCGCGTGTGTATGCAGTGGCGGGGCCAAGTCCGGGAACTCAATGGTGTCTCCCTTGTGGAGACGCCGCAGTAGTGAGAGGCCTGTGCTGGCCTAGAATCACGTTGGGGGCGGGGAGGGGGGGAATGGCAGACCGTCGGGGCTAGTGGAGCAGGTAAGGACCCGGTTGCGGGAGCCTCGACCGGGATCGCAACATTACTGTGGCAACAGAGGATCATGACTAGTCATGAAAGGTGTTGCGGTCTCTACCGCTTCCCTCCACTTAGGGTTCAAACCCGCCTACCTCTGCTTCAGGAATCACCGCATTCCGCCCGCTCTGGACCCCGGGGGCTTCTCTCACTCCACGTGGCGGCCGCCATTACGTGCCTGCTTCTCGTCAGTCTCGCGCGAGGACACCTGTCTTGAGCGCTCAACTCCCGGAAGCCTGGCCTCGCCTGTGCTGCTGATGTCACGCCCAAGCCCCGATATAACCGGCGCTCAAACTCTCTCTCATCGCCTTGCAACGAGGTTCACAACTCCATAGTTGTTCTTAGTTGCGTTCCTGGTGATCTCCACGTTTCCTGCTTCTGACTCCGGTTTGCTTCCGACTCCGCTTCAGCCTGCTGCCTGCCTCTGACTCCGGTTTGCTTCCGACTCCGCTTCAGCCTGCTGCCTGCCTCTGACTCCGGTTTGCTCCTGACTTCCGCTTCAGCCTGCTGCCTGCCTCTGACCCCGGTTTGCCTCTGACTCCGCTTCTGTCTGCCGCCTGCCTCTGACCCCGGTTTGCCCTGACTCCGCTTCAGGCTGCAGCCAGCCTCTGACCCCGGCCTGCTACCGACTCCGCTTCAGCCTATAGCCTGCTTCAGCCTCCGGTTTGCTACCGACTCCGCTTCAGCCTACAGCCTGCTTCAGCCTCTGGTTTGCTACCGACTCCGCTTCAGCCTACAGCCTGCTTCAGCCTCCGGTTTGCTACCGACTCCGCTTCAGCCTACAGCCTGCTTCAGCCTCCGGTTTGCTACAGACTCCGCTGCCGCCCGCTGCCCTGCCTTCAGCCGGCCCTCGGCCCTGTACAGCCGGTCCCCTGCTTCCCGGGTACCTTGAACTTCCTATCCTTCCTGTTTGCTCTGGTCCCGGTCTAAGCCTATCTCAGCCCCTGGACTTTCTGCCTCTATTCCGAGGTCCCAGTGCCCTACAGACTCCTCCCGGGGGGTTCCTGGTTCCCGGGTGAACACCTCCTGCTTGTGGCTCCGCCCCCCGGCCTACCCTGTCACCCTAGGTAGGCCGGCCCAAGGGTCCACTATCTCGCCAGCAGTGTCCAACTGTAACAAAAGGATGTCTGGAGTCTAGTTACCATTTGCTCCCTCTTTAGTAGGAGGAAAAAAGGGAGCCACTGAGACCATCTAAATTTCAAGAGCAAAGGGGTACTGCTCTACAACGAAGAAGCAGCAGTAGCAGTAGCATCATTAGTAATTGTAGCGAAGAGGGGGAACAGAGACTACAAATACCTACTTCACTCTGCCCTGCCCCCCAAACCCTACACAAAAGAAATAGCATACCACACACACACATAAGTAAGAACAATATATAATTAAAGCTATTTACAGTTTTTAATAATATATTTTATATCTTTACCCTTGTTGCTCAGTGGAAATAAGGCACACACACAATTATATATATATGTGTGTGTGTGTATGTATAAATTATGGTAAAAGTAATGATTATAATAAAAAGCAATGATTATAATAAATGCAATATAAGCAAAAGCAATATTCTGATGTGTATTAATTATATAGGACTGCTTATTAGAATGGCCCAAAAAGAAAGAGAGAGAGAGAAGGATAATTTTCAAGGATATGTCTTCATGTGATTGCAAGCAATCAGATAAGTTCTGATTTTCCACTTGGCCCCCTTCAAGCAAGTAAGGCAACTCCAGTAGGCCCTCTGAGAGTAGGGCACTGTCTCTCCTGGAAGATGAGGGCTCAGCGCTGGAGCCAGATCTGTTCATTGTCTTGTTTATCTGTTCTGTCTTCCATCTTGTCTTTTATAAGGTATACTGGCACAAGTGCAGTCCAGTCAGCCCACACCCCCAATCTGGAAGCACAGAGGGGCCTAGGGCCTCAAGTCTTTACAAAAGCAAAATGTAGTTCCTCATTTTCTGGTAAAAGCAGTCTTTCTGTTCTATTAGAGTTCAAAGCATTTTCTTATCTCTGGTCTGCAGGAACTAGGCAAAGGGGCCCAGTAAGAAGGCACATACATCTACCTTAGTGTTTCAAAGTAATATGTTAAAAGCAATTATCTATCACATTTGCATCTTTACTGCTTGCTCGTGAACTGTCCCTTCTGAACAAGACAGCCTCACTTTACTTTCTCTCTGAGCACAGTAATATTCAGCAACCAAAACAGCCTAATGTCACGGGACAATGAGCTGGATTCAGGGAGCACCTCCACAGAAGCAGGGCAGGACCGCAAGGCCAGACTGGAGCTGGTCTTCTGCTTAACCATCCCCCTCCCCTATAGGTTGAGCCCTTGAGTTCTGGGGGCCATTAGAACTTGCCTTCTTGAAAACATCATGGTGCCGGTGTGGTATGGGAACTGTGTACAGGCTGGGAGCTAGGGTCAGCCACAAGCTGGAAACTGAGGGCAGGCACAGGCTGGAAGCTGGAACCAGGAACTGACTGGAAGCTGGGTTTGAGTACAGGCTGGAGGCTGGAGGACAAGGGCAAGGCCTGGGAAACAGACAAGGGACTGGACTGGGCCCTGCAAGACAGAACAAAGACTGGACAGGGACAGGACTGAGCAAGGTCTGGACTAGACAGAACAGGCAAAAATCAGCAGGAAAACCCAATAGAGCACAAGGCTGGCTAGGAGAACCTAGCAGGCCTGAAGGCCGTAAGGTAAGGTGGGAAAGCCCAAGAGGACACTGATCATGGCAGGTAGGCCTGGGAGTCCACAGAAGGCCTGTAAGGGCCCAAAGCAAGACAAGAGCTAAGAGAGGCCACAGAGCAAGGTAAGAGGCCAAGAGAGTAAACCGAGCCAGGTAAGACATGAGGCCTGGGTAAGCTATTAGGCAAGGCAGAATAACCAGACAAGGCAGAAGGCTTGTTTAGGCCACAAAGCAAGGCAGAATAACCAGACAAGGTAGAAGGCCTGGGTAGGCTACAAGACAAGGCAGAATAACAAGGCAAGGCTGGCCAGGTCAGAGAGCCAAGGTGACTCAATGAAGAGGCACTGAGGGACTGTACAGGCAGGGTTAAGTAGGGTTGGGGCTGAGGCATCAGGTGACCAGTGGGGACGTAAGCTGCAGAACTGGGAGCAGTGCTCGCTGAGAACTCCTGGTGGAGGGGAGGCTGTGCAGCAGGTGAAACCGTAACAACTAACATAACTTTTTCTAAGAATACAACAATTTTTGGCACTTCAATAGTCATTTATGCTTAAGCAAGTCAAGGGCTCACCGAAAAAAAAAAAAATCCTGCTATCTGTGATTCCTCCTATCAGTATCATCACCATACTAAGTATCCTCATAGGGGGAACCACAGAAAGCATCCCCAAGGTCTGGCCCAATTGGCACCCCTGTCAGCAATAAGTGAAGGAGTGAATAAATTAATAAGAAGTGTCGGGCACTTAATTATTCACTCCTTCACTTACTGACGATTGGTCCATTCACTATCAGTGAAAAGGACCAATCAGAAACAGCACTGCCGGGGGTGGGGAGGGAGCTCTGGCCAGGCTGTTGTGGGCGCACAGCCACTGCTCCTGGGTGCCCAATGCAAAGCGCTAGGTCTGCACAAATTATCCATTGCACATCCTTTTAGCATGGAAGCTCATTTGCCTATTGCGTCAAGCGCCCAGGAGAGGTGGATGTGCATGTGTTCAAAAAATGTGCGCCCAGTTTGGAAACATGTTTTTTTCATGATGATATCGCATCGTCCTAATAGATTTTCAAACCGAAGCATGTATTTTCCAGTGTGTAGTTCATCCACACAAATAGCAAATGGAAAGTATACAGGTACTCTTTTTTTTTTAAATCCACATTTCTTGTAGCTGATTTTCATGGAGAAACTACTTACAAAAGGAACCATGAACCTTGCACCTAGGCAGGCTACTTAAAATTGCCCTCAAGCGTTAATACTTGATTATTTATTTATATTTTTTTTTTTAGGAGGAAGGGGCAGAAAACAAGCCATTTAATTTTGGGTAAGGTGAGCTGTGGAAGGCTATGGCTAAGACACTCCCCTCTTTTGTTTCTACCAATGCTAAAATCAGGCTTGCCAAATAATCTGTAAGTTTATTGCCAGTACAAATTATTCACTATTCCCATTGACAATAAAAACCTTAAGATTTCTGCATGCCATGAGAAAGCCAGAAGCTTTTTGTGCGCTGTTGTGACAAGACTGTGAGTCATGGTGTAGATGCAGGCATGTCCATAAACATGCTCATGAATGTCTGGGTCCATTGCATTCCCAGCAGTACAACATTTGAAATAGATGTGTTATTGGTTAAAGTGAATGAGATGTTCTACTTGGGGAATATGATGGCTTTTACATGACAGCTTGACTTCACTGTTTGTCACAGAAATAACAATTACTTTCTATCAGCCTGAATCCTGTTTTCACATGGGAAATTAATGGAAAATTGAGAACCAGAGTTTTTTAAAATCATACCAAGTATGAAAAACATCCAGTGAACAGAAATATCAATGTTTAACCTTGCCTATCAGGAAGCTGCACAAATCTGTTCACTGTCCATTGAAAACACTGGGCTATGACAATGATAATCATAAATGTAAACTGGATAGTAAAGGTTTAGTAGAATATTTTAAGAAAAGGTTTTTATTATTTAAAAGGTTAATGCAAATCTGTGATTCATAATAGAATATGAGCAATTGTAGATTTCACATTGCCAATCACCCATTACCAGAAAACATATATCTATTTTCTGTTATTTTATGGATTAAAAGAGTAGAAGATACAATGCCATGTATATTTTACATAAATATATCCCAAATAGTTTCAGATTATTACTACTTGGACAACTTCCATTTGTTAGTAATTGAAGTAACCTTATTAACCTCTTTGAAAAACGTCTAAAGCAGGTGAAAAACCATTGAAAGGGAGAGTGCCACCTACTTTTTTATGATTGATTAGTGAAGTCTTGGTAGCTTATGGAAATGAACATGCTTTCTACAGTTCTTGACAAAAAAGCTTCACTGCTGACATTGTGGTCCTCCTTTACTGAGAATTAGCATAAGAAATTAGTAATAGAAATATCTGTTATGCCCGTCGGTTGCAGACGGCTGCGACCGTGTGTACCTACTTCCTGTACCGCTCTCCTGCCTTCCCCTGGGCTGCTCATGGCTCGGGCCAGCCTCCACCATCGCGTTCCCTGGGACTCCTCATGGCAGCCTTGACGCCGCCACCACCCTTGTCAACTTTGGGCCTTCCTAGGCGGGCGCGCGCACCACTGGGCCCTCCTTTGAAGCCTCCTCGGCGGGAACCTCGGGGGTGTCCCTGTTTAATGACGTCATCAGACCAATGTATTTAAACTCCACCTTCACCCTCAGCTAGTCGACTTGGCAACAATTTCCGTACAACCTGTGAGGGAGTCGGTTAGACCATTAGATGACCGAGGGGTTAAAGGGGCTCTTAGGGAAGATAAGGCCATTGCAGAAAGACTAAATGAATTCTTTGCTTCCGTGTTTACTAATGAGGATGTTGGGGAGATACCAGTTCCGGAAATGGTTTTCAGGGGTGATGAGTCAGACGAACTGAACAAAATCACTGTGAACCTGGAATATGTAGTAGGCCAGATTGACAAATTAAGAGTAGCAAATCACCTGGACCAGATGGTATGCATCCTAGGGTACTAAAGAAACTAAAAAATGAAATTTATGATCTATTAGTTACAATTTGTAACCTATCATTAAAATCATCCATTGTACCTGAAGACTCGAGGGTGGCCAATGTAACCCCAATATTTAAAAAAGGCTCCAGGGGCAATCCGGGTAACTATAGACCAGTGAGCCTAACTTCAGTGCCGGGAAAAATAGTGGAAACTATTCTCAAGATCAAAATCGTAGAGCATATAGAAAGACATGATTTAATGGAACACAGTCAACACGGATTTACCCAAGGGAAGTCTTGCCTCACAAATCTGCTTCATTTTTTTGAAGGGGTTAATAAACATGTTGGTAAAGGTGAACCGGTAGATGTAGTGTATTTGGATTTTCAGAAAGCATTTGACAAAGTCCCTCATGAGAGCTTCAACGAAAACTAAAAAGTCATGGGATAGGAGGCAATGTCCTTTCGTGAATTACAAACTGGTTAAAAGACAGGAAACAGAGAGTAGGACTAAATGGTCAATTTTCTCAGTGGAAAAGGGTAAACAGTGGAGTGCCTCAGGGATCTGTACTTGGACCAGTGCTTTTCAATATATATATAAATGATCTGGAAAGGAATACGAAGAGTGACCTTATCAAATTTGCGGATGATACAAAATTATTCAGAGTAGCTAAATCACAAGCAGACTGTGATACATTACAGGAGGGCCTTGCAAGACTGGAAGATTGGGCATCCAAATGGCAGATGAAATTTAATATGGACAAGTGCAAGGTGTTGCATATAGGGAAAAATAACCCTTGCTGTAGTTACACGATGTTAGGTTCCATATTAGGAGCTACCACCTAGGAAAAAGATCTAGGCATCATAGTGAATAATACTTTAAAATCGTCGGCTCAGTGTGCTGCAGCAGTCAAAAAAGCAAACAGAATGTTAGGAATTATTAGGAAGGGAATGGTTAATAAAACGGAAAATGTCATAATGCCTCTATATCGCTCCATGGTAAGGCCATACCTTGAATACTGTGTACAATTCTGGTTGCCGCATCTCAAAAAAGATATTGTGATGGAGAAGGTACAGAGAAGGGTAACCAAAATGATAAAGGGGATGGAACAGCTCCCCTATGAGGAAAGGCTGAAGAGGTTAGGGCTGTTCAGCTTGGAGAAGAGATGGCTGAGTGGGGATATGATAGAGGTCTTTAAGATCATGAGAGGTGTTGAATGAGTAGATGTGACTCGGTTATTTACACTTTCGAATAATAGAAGGACTAGGGGGCATTCCATGAAGTTAGCAAGTAGCACATTTAAGACTAATCGGAGAAAATTCTTTTTCACTCAATGCACAATAAAGCTCTGGAATTTGTTGCCAGAGGATGTGGTTAGTGCAGTTAGTGTAGCTGGGTTCAAAAAAGGTTTGGATTAGTTTTTGGAGGAGAAGTCTATTAACGGCTATTAATCAAGTTTACTTAGGGAATAGCCACTGCTATTAATTGCATCAGTAGCATGGGATCTTCTTAGTGTTTGGATAATTGCCAGGTTCTTGTGGCCTGGTTTGGCCTCTGTTGGAAACAGGATGCTGGGCTTGATAGACATTTGGTCTGAGCCAGCATGGCAATTTCTTATGTTCTTATCTTTGACTACTGCTTATGTGTTCCTGTGACTACGCTGTTGTGCCTGTGGACTTGGACCCTATCTGGTACCCGCTCCTCGGGGGCCAGTGTACGCACTGGGGACTCGCTCTCTTCGCCTACTCTGCTCCTCGGGCTGGCTCTGCGTCTCTTGGGTCCTAACCTGAACTACCGGGACTACCTCTGGAACACCTCTGCTATCTGTGAGTTCTACAGTGGGGATCCCCCACTCCTCAGGGTTGTGCCCGCAGCCTGAACAAGACTGTCCGCGCCTCCCACTCCTCGGGACTGTGCCTACGTATTTCTCAAGTAACTGCCGGAGCTTCCCCGCTCCTCGGGGTAGCGTTCTCCGGCTTCTCTGTGACTGCGCTTCCCCACTCCTCGGGGTCACGTCTATGTACTACATTGAGACTGCCAACACTTCCGCGCTCCTTGGGGCTGTGCTACATCATCACAAGAGGCTCGGCTCAGGCTTCCCTGTCCTGTGGGTTGGCCTACGGCATTACATCATCATCCTCTATGCTGTGCAGCTCTGCCCCTCAGGGTTGCCTCTCTGGAGTACCTCCTGCTTGGCCAGCCTCGCGCCTCCTGCTCTGCAGTCTGTCTGACTTCTCTCCCTTCGGGATCCCTGCCCAGGTATTGCCTGACTCTCCGCGGGGGTAGCCTCCTGGCTCCTTGGGACCTCTTCATTGCCTCACCCAGAGCTCCCCGCTGTCTCTGACCTCGCCTCCTGATGGTGCGGGCCTGTGGGGTTCCTCCCCACTGGTAGTAACAACTTGCACCTCGGGCCAAGGGCCCACATACCCACAAATCATAACAATATCTTATTTTCCAGGAGACTCTTCTAAAAAGGCATTAAGCAGATGCTGGAACATTTTTCTAGGAATAAATGTTTGCTAACATTCTGGATTTATAATCCAAATAATTTTTTTCAGGGTATTTTTTGAGGTTAAGGGTATTTTTTGAGGTTTGGTAACTAAAAAAAATAAATGCTTGCACATATTTTCTTAAATATAGCATGGATATTTGGTACAATATTGCTAAACGCTGTAGAAGCGCATGGTCCTGTGAGATTTGATAATGAGGTTTTTTGCCTTCAGTTTACACAAGTGATTAATTCTTCTTACACGTATTCTGTTCTAGAACAACACAGGGACTATGACCCAGTTGTGGAAGCCATCTAACTCTATAGTTGGTTTGAAATCCAGGTAAAACTATGCTTTCTGGTGCCTACTCAACCATGTGGTTCATTTCCAGGATTGGGCCTTCTGCATCCTGGATTAGCTGGGGCTGGGATACAGCAAGAAACTGTGTTCACAGCATGCAATGACTAGGCTGGATTTAGGTCCCTTGATTGCAAGTCTCGGCAGGAAGCCCTGTTGCATATTCCCTGGCTAAGGACTGTCACTGAAAGATTGGACTGAAGTAAGCTGGGAGAAGATGTAAAAAGAAGGGATTGCAGATAGAGGGGTTCATGGTGCTAGATTCCAGCCCTGATTCTGATTGAGCTGGAAGCCCTAATGTTGTAAGTATTGTTGCTTGGGAGTGAGGTTTGGACTGCTATGTCCTCCTTTCTTTTTTTTTTTTTCTATCAGCTTAATTGGAAACCGTACTAGAATCCTGGCTACCTGTGATTTGTTTCTCTATTTTACTAGCCCTCCTGCTTTTTTTCTAATCTGGTCATTAAAGCCAAAGTCCTGAGGCCAGAAGCCATGCACCAGGGCTCCTTTCAGATCCCTGTATCATGGGCATTAAACACGACCACCAGGTGTTGCCCTTATTGATGACCATAACTCTTTCCCTGCCACGAGTTGTGAGTATTCCATCTGCAGCACTCCCCAGCTAAACCAGGAATCAAGCCAGGGCTCCTCTGCATGGCAGTGCACAGTGCCACCACTGGACTTGCCTGCAAAGCATTTTTTTCAGCATAGAATACTGCAATGTGCTGCAGCCATCACAGTAATATCTTTTTAAAAACAGCTAGAAACAGGACCAAACGGAACTTTTTTTTTTTTGCAAATCTTTTTCTTAAGACTTTTTCTGATTCCATTCTAGTAGAATGGTCTAGAGCAAGGGAGGGGAACCTTTTTTGATCACATTAGGCAGAACAGATGCAGGGGCTGGGCTGGGCCCACTTTCTGATGGAGTGGCTGGAGCGGCGCCCCCTCTCCAGTGATGCAGCCTGCCAATGATGCGAATGATGGGTGGGAGATCTCACCACGATCAGTTGATTCCTGGGGATAAGAGCAGCCAGCTAGAAAGCAGCCATGGGCCAGGTACCCCACTACTGGGATAAAGTTAGAGGAAATAGTATGGCACAACCCCATTCTCATGATATTCCATGGGAAAGAAAGAAAAATGACATTTTTCAGCCCATAGGAAAAAATAAAGGAGTTACCCAAATAAAAGGGAGACCAGCTGGATTAACTCCTGCTCTGAGCAGGATTTGGAGTAAAGGTACTAGGGAGGCAAATAAAAGCCATATATCTAGGTGGGTGAATAACCCTTTGGCGATGGGAGAGGAGAATAGCCTAATAATGGAGAGTATAGATGGGTTGTGCTTTCTGTTGTTCCAAATATCTTTATTCGGGCTCTTGAGAATATATTTTGGAGTGTTTCATAGCATACCGAATAACGACCAACTATTCTCTTTGAGACAGGACATTTTATGTTTATCTGAAGTGCCTGAAAGGCAGAACATAAATCAATTAAATAAATATTGTATCCACTTCAAGAGTAGGTCTGTGAAGCAGTAATCAAGTCTAAATAAATATTCAGGAATTTGGCCGCTGTTTGCCTCCTGGAGGCCAAACCCATCAGAGGTGAATCAATCCTTATATTACCCACTGGAAATTTCTGAGAAGTAAAATTTGTATGTGGATATAAAAATGCTTTTTACATGCCTGGATTATCTGATTGCATGCGCTGGTTTGTATCCATGTGCTTCATTATCTAAAATGTTCAACACTAAAAGAAAGTAAACAAGTTTCCATATATGAAATAGTAAATGTTATTAAAGGTCGGACTGATAATAATAAAAACAAGATTTTATTGATCCCTATTTACATATTATGGCCCTGATCCATAAATCTTTCCCCCAACGGTACAAAATGGGAGAAAATTATTAAAAGAGCGCTCAGCTCACAGAAATAAAGCTTTCTACTTAGCCAAATGCATTTTATTTATGTGCTCAGATGTTGCAGGGATTCCAGTTGCAGCTAGCCAAGGCAACCTCTTAGCTCAAGATAAGACTGAAGGCCCATCCATGATTCTAACTTTTCTAGGCATAGAATTAGATTCAGAGAATATGGCATGTCACTTACCCGAGGCCAAACTGACAAAATTACACAAATCTATCCAGAATGCCTTGACACATCAAAAAAATAACATTGACAAATATTGAGTCACCAATCAGTGGTCTCAATTTCACTTGCCAAGTAGTCCCTACGAGATGGGATTTTTTATGCAGATTTGCTCTTGCAAGAGTTGGTGTGTGCAAGTGACACTATTACATATGCATTACTAAACCAATATGAGAGAACATAAGTGTTATGCGCCCCATCCGCGCCCATCCTGCACACGGGCCTGCTCACCTTCATGGTTCCTCAGCAGGTCCCGGGTCGGCCTCCCTAGCAGCAGCTGCTAGCACTTCCAGGCCCCGGCGTCCCGCAATGGCAGTCGCCGGGCCTTCCACTGCGCACCAGGCCTCACGCCGGAGCTCGGCGTCTTCGGTGCTGTTGTCCATGCCCCTACGCGTGCGTGCGCGGACCGCCCAGCCTCTTGAAGGGCCAAGGGCGGGTCTTAGCTCCACGGTGCGCCCTGATTGATTCTCTGTTATAAGGAAATCCCTGCCTGCCCTTCCTTGCCTTGGCAATCGGGTCGGCTTATGCTAGATTGCCTCCGCGCTTGTACTTGCTCCTGTCTTGTGTTAGCTTCGTGGACCCTTGGGCCGATCGGAACCAAAGGATGAACCGCTGAGCGAGGTGGCAGCAGAGGTCCCGATCGGGAGGCGGCAAGGACGGAGTCGTGGATGGCCGAAGGAAGAACCAAGAAGGCCCTATGCGACCAAGGGCTTTGGCGAGGAAGAGGGAGACTGTGGAACTGGCGTAGAGGTGAGAGGATCTTCGCCCTGGAAGCCGACCCTCCCCCGAGAGGAGCTCGTAGGAGTTCAGCCGCTGGGACTTAGGAGATTCACCCTGGAAGCCGGAGTCCCCCCAGGAGGAGCCCGTAGGGACCCGGCCGCTGGGACTTAGGAGAGCCCGCGGGGGCCGAGTCAGACGGAGTCCAAGATCGAGTACCGGAGGGTCGTCGTTCGCCAGTCCAGAGTCAGGAACCAAGGGATCACCGTAAGCCAGTCCGAGGTCGGAAGCCAGAGAATCACCGTAAGCCAGTCCGGGTCAGAAGCCAGAAGATCACCGTAAGCCAGTCCGGGGTCAGAAGCCAGAAGAGACCAAGACGATACAGGAACGCAGCAACTGGATGCTCAGAGAACTGAGGGAACCTCGTTGCAAGGCAGGGAAGGAGCCTAGCTGCAGGACTTAAGTAGGGCTAGAGCGTCTGACATCATCAGGAGGCAGTCCTGTAGTTTCCCGCGCTGGCCCCTTTAAATTCATAGCTCCCGAGCGCGCGCGCGCTTAGGGGGCGGGGCCAGCCGCTGAGGGACGCCGGCTGCTCCGGCGAGGCGGAAACGCGATGGCAGCGGGACCTGCAGGCCCGGGTGAGGTAGGCCGACGTTGGGGCTGCGGTGGCAGAGGTCCCCGGAGGCCCGGGGAACGCGGCCCGGCATCGGAGCTGCGACCGGGTGGGTGCCGATCCCGGGGCCGACCCGGTATCGCAACATCTTGTTCCAGGTCTCGTTCCAGGATCCTTCTGTTCCAGTTCTGTTCCTGCCTTGTTCCTGCTTCCCAGTTCCAGTGTCCTTCTGTTCCTGTTTGTCTGTTTGTCTCCCAGGTAGTACCTCCAGACTGACTCTGGTACTGACCACGGCTTGCTACTTAACCCATCTGCCTGCCACCTGCCTCCTGACTCCAGTCTGTTCCATGACCTGCCTTCTGACTCCAGTCTGTTCCTTGACTTGCCTGCCTGCTGCCTGCCTTCTGATGTCCGCCTGCTACTTGACTCGCCTGCCTGCCTCTTGACCTCAGCTTGCCTGTGACTTCGTCTGACCTCCGGTACCTGACCTCTGCTTTGTTGACCATTCTTCAGACTGACTCCTGGACTTTGACCTCTGCCTGCTTAACCTCGTCTCTAGATTCTGGCTCTGTTCCTAGCCTTATTATCACCTTCGCTATTCTGATCCTCCTTGTTCCACCTGACCTCCAGTCTCGAACCTGACCGATTCCCCTTCTGTCTGTGAGCATGCCGGACTTCCACTCTCCCAGGAGACTCTGCGAGGCCCACCTAAGTCCAAGAGGCCCGGGTCCCTTCAGGCTTCTCCCGGGGGGACCTTGGGCTTCCAGTGGTGAAGCTCTTCCTAGCCTCTGTCTACTTCCGTGCTCCGCCCCCTGGGGGCAGTTGCCTCCTGGTCCCTACCAGGAGGCGGATCTCCACTGCCACAGGACAAGGGTCCACCCCTGAGCGCAACAATAAGCATGTGGCAAATGTTCCTCTGAGACTACAATAGCATATTTGAATGGCAGGCCCCTCCAGTTTTGAGTCCTGACCTTGACTTGTTTTCAAATACGGGATTTGTGTTATGTTTCGGACAGCCTTCAGAAGGCCTTGCATTCTGTTATGGGGAGCGCTGGGAGAGCAGTCCCCCTTAGAGGGAGTGTGCCCTTGGGCCCCTGGCACAATTCCAGGTGGACCAGGACCATGCCAAGGGTAGGTGTAGCGTGTGACAGCGTGGGTGGCGAAAGACGGCCCGACCCCCAGCTGGACCTGCATGCTTCTGGAGCCAACTATGGAATGTTGGTAATGAACAGAACTCCGACCGTTCCCAGCCCTTTCAGACCTGCTGTTGGGATGGCAAAAGGCAGCAGAGCCAGACTCAGGGAGTGGGCAGATGGAGATTCAGGAACAGAAGACGAAGAATCGGGAACCATAGACTGTAGACGTAGACTCAGGAACTTGGAAGGTTCAGACATTAGCACGGTCCAGGGCGCCCTACACAGCCAGTACCACTGGTCTGGTCACGGACCACCCTTTCCTACATCCGCGGGAGCGGAACCAGCGCAGGAAGGGGACGAGGTACTGTACACCGGCAGTCAGAAGCGAGGTACTGCACACCGGCAGTCAGGAACAAGGACTGGGACAGGAACAAGAGGAACCAACATCAAGAAACATCAGGAACGTGCAAGACACTGGACACCAAGCAGGAAAAAAGAACGAAGGCCTGACGGAGCACTGGAAGAGGGGACCTCCAGAGATGAGTAACTCCAATGCAAGGCAAGGCATGAATGCTGGAGAAGAGCTTTTATACCCCAGGAGCAGGCAACTGACTGGGAGGAGTCCAGATGGGCCACACCTCTCTGGCCCTACAAGAGGTGGAGAGGAGCCGTGGGCCCGCCCCTTAGGAGAAGGGCGTGGCCCACACCAGAGCATCTAGGCTGCAGTGGAGTAGACCTCGGGTAGGCCCTGCTGACACCGAAGGCCTCCCAGGCTGTGGAGCAAGATCCGGACAATTACTCAGGCGAGGCCCCGGCTTCGGAGCGGCCTCCAGAGAAGGTGAGAGGCCTCCCGTGGCACAGCTACGGGAGGAATCGTAACAGCTCATGTGCTCAGCTTAAAGGGAACTATGGTTCCAGTATGAAGTGAAGGCAGAAAGCGTTACTAGGGGAGTGTTAGCCTCTCACTGGGTCAGTTTATCATTTTTTTGCAAACAATTCACAGTTGAAGCAATCCTTGAAAGACATTTCTGGTCTAACAGCTAATGGGACTGGATAACCAGGACATCTATGGAAGACTGGTACCCAGTAACTCATGATATATAAGAACCATTGTACATGTTAATGAGTAGCTATTTGAAGCAATACTTTTCAGGCTGGCATATGTGCTTGCGTTCTTTGGAGCACTATGAATAAGTGAATTGGTTTCATCATGCAAGAGCAGAAACAATTTTATCAGATTATTCTTAAAAAATGTACAAGTCCAAGAGGATGGAATATGGCTGAATATTCATAGATCCAGGTTGGGCCAGAAAAATAGGGAAGTGGCATACATTGTCATATGCCCATAGAAAATGCCAGGGCATACTTAGAGGTAAGGCCACAAGGAAGCACACAATTCTTGATGCATTCCAATTTGTTTCCAATAGCATACTTTCAATATTGGTGTGCATTGGCAGCATTAGGTTAGATCTGTAAAGGTTCAGGACACACACTTTGTAAATAGAACTTGCAACAAATGCTGTGCAAGTGGGACTTTCCCTGATGTAATTCAGAAAATTGTGCATTGGAAATCTGACGCATTCCAATCTTATGTAAGGACTACCTGCAACTCATTAAAGTCAACGGCAAATATCGTGGATATTTGAGCCACTAACAGCCACATTCTTCCACCTTCCCTCTCCTCCCTTCAAAGCATCCTTTCATTCTCCTTTTCTACCCATCCTGCCCCATTTGTGTTCTTTTGGAAGGCGGGTGCCCAAATCCGTTTATGCTTTGCCATCATGCCAAAGGCCAATGAGGTATGTCCCTTGTTGCTGATCTGGCTCAAAGCAACTTGGTGCATTCTTTCTTATCTCCTCCATTCCGGGTCCTGCACATATGCAACCAGAAGTGGATGTGTTTACTTATATATTGCTGCCCATCTTCCTTGCCAGCTCCTGCAGCAGTGTCAGTTTCAGCCCCATTTGTTTGAGTATGCCCTATTTGTTTTGTAATTCATGTACTTCATGTTAAAATATTTTAGCATGTGCTATTTATAAAATATATGTATAGTAAACCAAATAGCATTTGCTAATAGGACAGCACCTCCTTGCAGCCCCTGTTGAAACTGCACTGAGAGACAGAGGGATATGAAACAGGTGCACAAGTGTATTGTATTATATATATGTGGCATGGGTGCCACTAAATGTGCACTAGTCCTGTATTTTTATTGGACTATATGTTATGGCCGCCGGCTGTGGCAGTCCGCGGTCGGGACCAGGTACTCACCCGCAGCATCAGGTGGGCCCGGAGGCTCCTGCAGGAGCAGGAAGCCTCCTCTAGCGTTCTTCCCGCGGCCTTGGCCGCTGCCCAGGCCAGCTGCGGAGCCCAGTGGGACTGAGCTGACTCCTCCCCCTTCCTGGCTGCCTTAGAGCCGCACGCGCAGCTGAAGATAAGATTTAAAGGGGCCATGACAGGAAATGGTCGTGGCTCCCTTCTGAGACTCCTCCCTCATTTTAAGTATTTAAGGCAAGGTCTGCTTCTCAGACCTTGCCTTGGTATTGTGGCTTCTGGTTCCGGATTCTGCGCTGGTGTTCCTGGTCTCCGTTCCTGGCCTTCGTCCCGCTTCTGTTCTCCTTCCTTGTTGGACTGATTCTTGGCTTCTGACCCCTGGACCGGCTGTCGTTCTTCGTTTGGCTTGACCTTGGACTGGCTGCGGACCCTTCTCCTGGCTTACTTCCGGACTGGCTGTGGATCCTTCTCCTGGCTTGCTTCTGGACTGGCTGCGGACCCTTCTCCTGGCTTCGACCCTCGGAACGGCTTTCGACTACTCTTCGGCTTCGACTCCTGGACTGACTCGACCTGCTGGAGGTGCTAGCTGTCTGGAATCAACGACCTGCAGGAGGCGCCTGCATCCAGACCAATCTTCAGTCCTGAGGGAGTCTCCTAAGTCCTAGCGGCTGGGTTCCGAGAGGCTTCTCCTGGCGTGAGCTTCCAGGGCGAAGTCTTGTACTCGACTTGCAAAACTTCAAGCCTTGCCCTCCGACGGTAGGCACTGTTGGGAATGAGAGAGTAAGGTACTCTGACACAATATCTATGACATCATTTATTAATGTGACATCATGGTAATATATGTTATTTACAGAAAGTTATTTACATACCACATGATTGCATATGCCATCCAGCACCCTTCGTGTCATCAGCCTTGTATCGAGGAGTCGTCAGGTCAGCAAAGGCGGGAAGGGGGTTTTCAGTGTCCAGCACTCTATACGTCTATAGAGGCAATATATCCTACTCCCACCGGACACTGGAAAGTCCTGCTCTTTTATACCATGCCGTAAACAAGTGTGCATGCGAGAGAGAAATGATTGATCACTATCCCCCCATGTTATGTATCAACAGTTGCTACTACCCAGTCGGACTCATCTTGTCCCTGGCATGTAGGCGGTTGATCAGACTGCCATATTCCTGACAGGGAGCCAGAAAGCTGAGTTGCACAACCTGTTTAACAAGAACATGTTTATCCTACATTCCACCCTTGATCAATCATTCTCCAATGCAGGCACCACTGCATATGAAGCCACTGTAGTGGTATATTTACTTTGACGTGCTATTTTATGCACTCGATAGGTAAGAGAACATGTACACACTAGGCACAGGAGGCATACACAAATTACAGTAAGGACAGGAGATAGTCATTGATTAAGTGTGTTTTTTTTTACATTGATTGGGCATTAAAGAGTGTTAGTGAGAATAAGGAGAGCCCAAGGAATTGAGTGAAAGGGGATGCCATAATTGGTATCAGACGCTTAAGTTGGGGGAGTGTAGAGTCAGAATGTTTTTTTAGGTTATTGTAGAGATTTTTGATGATGGGGATAGGGAACATGATCATAGTTGAGCCCCCAAAGAATTTACCACCAATGGACATCGCTGATGCGCAATTGGGGGTAAAGTTGGACTTATCATTCTTTAAGACACCATTGTTGGATATGACTAAACTGCAAAAGGTATTGAATACCTCAGATTCGTTGAAACAGACCCTGAGACATGTGGACATTGCTGTAACTGGTGCCCTGCTTCGAGCGGACTTTGCCAAGGAACGCCTACTACATTTACAACAACAATTGATAAAAGACACCTCTCATTCTTGGTGGGATGTGTTTTCGGACGTTCCTCTACTGCCATAATGACTCTGAATTAGATTTGTGAGGCAAGACTTGCCTTGGGTAAAGCCATGCTGACTTTGTTCCATTAAACCATGTCTTTCTATATGTTCTGTGATTTTGATGTTTAGAATACTTTCCACTATTTTTCCTGGCACTGAAGTCAGGTTAACAGGTCTGTAGTTTCCCGGATCACCCCTGGAGCCCTTTTTAAATATGGGGGTTACATTAGCTATCCTCCAGTCTTCAGGTACAAAGGATGATTTTAATGACAGGTTACACATTTTTACTAATAGGTCTGAAATTTCATTTTTTAGTTCCTTCAGAACTCTGGGATGTATACCATCCGGTCCAGGTGATTTACTACTCTTAAGTTTGTCAATCAGGTCTACCACATCTTCTTTTTTTTTTTTTTTTTTAATTTAAATGTTTATTAATTTTCAATCAATGATTAACATCATGAACAAGAAAATATGTTTTACAACAAAAGCAAAATCATATAAAATATATACTATTAACACCATTTCCAGTTGTAACATATTCCATAATAGGGGGAGACACTTCAAGGAAAAATAAAGAAAAACATTTCATACCTTAAGGAGAAGGAGAATATATTCATTTTTTACACACCATTGACCTTTAAAGCCTCAGCCGGTGCCTGACTCTTATCAGAAAGAAAAGTTTCCAAGTGTGTTGGGTCTACAAAACCAATTTTTTTACCCCTATAATTAATTAAACATAAACACGGAAATTTAAGAAAAAAGGTAGCACCAATAGCAATTACCCGCTCTTTTAAGGACAAGAAGTATTTTCTTCTTGCCTGAGTGGCTCTAGCCACATCCGGAAATATCTGCACTTTTTGTCCACAAAACATGATATCTTTATATCCAAAAATTTTTTAAACAATTTCTCCTTGTCTTGTTCAGCTACAAATGAAATAAATAGAGTAGCTCTATTATTTATAACATCTAATGACTCTTCAAGAAAAGTTGATACATCCAAAGTATCTGGGGCATCAACATTATCTTTTTGCCCCTCTGTTCCTTTAAGTGGATTTTTAATTAAGTAATAAATCTTCGAGATACTAGGGAAATCTTCCTCGGAGTACATTAGAAACTCTTTTAGAAATTTTTTGAACATTTCCCAAGGTGAAAGTAGTCTAGTAATTGGAAAATTTATTATTCTTAAATTTTTCGATCTTTGTAAATTCTCTATGTGCTCTATTTCCTTATGCATAGTGATGCTATCCCGAATAAAAACATTTTCTGAAGACTGCATCAATTGTATCTTATTAGTCATCACTGATATTTCTTCCTGATGTTTTTCTAATTTCTTCCCTTGATCTTCTAATTGGGTTCTATTAGAACTAATAGCTAACAACAAAGATTCATTCATTTTAGCAACATTATTATCTAAGTTACAAATCATCCTACCCAAATCCACAAGAGTAACATTTTCAGGAATTACCATCGGGTCATGGTCAGGCACTAAATTAACTGGTAGGATAGATTGTTGTATATTTAAAGTAGAAGTAATAACATTTTCAGTTCCTTGAAGCACTATTGTGCTTCCCTGAACTTTTCCTACCAGTGCTTGAGATGTTTCTGCTGCTGATGGCTGCAATAAGGACAAAGATGTTTCACCGGGGCTAGAGGAGGATACAGACAAACCTCCTACACTGTCCCCTTGTGGCGTTTCCAGCCGTCTTATAATGTGCTGGTCCATCGGGCCTGTGCGATGTTGCTGCACTGGAGAGGAGGTGGTAAATTTCGCCTTCCGTTTCTTTCCCATCCGGATAACAAATAAAATAAATCCAACCGGCCTCCGGCCTTCGCCGGCCAAAGCCGCGCGCCCGGCTTAGGCGTTGCGCCGGCAGCGGCGGGGCGCCGCCCAACCGCAGTTTAAATAGTCAGTCGGGATGCGCACAGCTGACGTCACCCGCCGGCGACTCAGCCTCGCCCACTGCCAGTTCTTTACTCGGAGTCCGGAAACAAAAGCAAAGGAGGGTGAGCACCTCCTCCTTCTCCTTCACACTCTCCTCGTCGAAGCAGAGCCCAACCGCAGTTTAAATAGTCAGTCGGGACGCGCACAGCTGACGTCACCCGCCGGCGACTCAGCCTCGCACACTGCCAGTTCTTTACTCAGAGTCCGGAAACAAAAGCAAAGGAGGGTGAGCACCTCCTCCTTCTCCTTCACACTCTCCCCGTCGAAGCAGAGCCCAACCACAGTTTAAATAGTCAGTCGGGACGCGCACAGCTGACGTCACCCGCCGGCGACTCAGCCTCGCCCACTGCCAGTTCTTTACTCGGAGTCCGGAAACAAAAGCAAAGGAGGGTGAGCACCTCCTCCTTCTCCTTCACACTCTCCTCCGTCTACCACATCTTCTAAGTTCACCGTGATTTGGTTCAGTCCATCTGAATCATTACCCATGAAAACCTTCTCCAGTATGGGTACCTCCCCAACATCTCGTCCTCGGAGATTGGAGCATTCAAAAAAGTAATTTGTTTTTTGGTTAAAGTCGGCAGCGGGTACTGGCGACAAAAAAGATCACGTTTCGATGTAGCCGTACTAGTTGCCGAATAAAGGTTCTCATTATAGTCACGGAATATGGAAAGAATAGTGGGGGTGTCCCGAGCTACCCCACCCCCACAAGAGCATAAGGCCACAATTTGGCGAGGTGCCTGATTGGAGCGAAGAAGATTTGCCAGCATTCTGCCCAGTTTGTTACCATATTGAAATAGGCAAAATTTGTAATAAAAAATACTTTTTTTGGCATGTAGATGTAATAATGTGTTGCGAGCACTCTGAGTGGCAAAATAATGGGTCCGGTTCGCGGGCGTGTTGGCCCGAGAAAGCGCTCCCCTAGCTCGCGTCAACTGGGCACCCAAGATGATTATTTTCTTATTTAACATTGACTGTCGGCAGGCTACATAGGAGATAATCTCCCCTCTAAGTACTGCCTTGGCAGTATGCCAAACAAGATAGGATCCTCAATGTGAGCTTGATTAGTGTATGTGTATGCATCCCATTTTTCTTTTAAGTAGTCCTGCAATTGGGGGTCATCAGTCAAAAAATAGGGATAGCGCCAGGACCGACAAGAAGAGAATTGCGAAATCCAGTCAAGATCAAGCCAAATTGGGGCATGGTCAGATATCACCACATCATCAATACCCGCCACATTAACCTTAGGAAAAATGCTGGTGCTGATTAAGAAGTAATCTATCCGAGACTGAGTGGTATGAGTGTGGGAAATGTGAGTGAAATCCCTAGCAGTAGGATTCAGTGTGCGCCAGGGGTCCAGCAAATGTAAGGAGCTCTCTAAAAAACGAATGCCCCTCCCTGACGACCCCTCCTTCATAGAAACAGAGGCACTTGTCCTATCCAACTGAGAATCTCGGAGGCTATTAAAGTCACCCCCAAGAAGGAGCGCATAGTCCATATAGGGAACCAGCTTGCTGTTTATAGATTGGAAAAACTCAAGCCAAGGGTTGTTGGGAGAACACAACCGGGGTCTGAAATGGTTCCGCAATCAAAATAATATATCTTCCTAAAGGGTCTTTAATTTCTTTTTTGCTCTGGAGTGGAAGACTTTTATGGACCAATATAGGAACGCCTGCAGATCATGTAGTAGCAAAGCCGTAATAAATCTCACCCACCCAGGTCCTACGCAACTTTTGATGTTCAAGATCATTGAGGTGTGTTTCTTGTAAATAAGCCACAGTGGCAGATTGTTTTTTTTAAGACTGACAGAATTTTTTTCCTCTTTATAGGTGAATTAATACCGCACACATTCCAGGAGAAAAGATAGAATCTGCAACTAGCCATCCCCTAGAGCAGAGCTTTCCAAAGTGTGTGTCATGACACTTTAGTGTGTCGCCTGCAGTGTGCCAGTGTGTCGCGCAAGCCTGGTGTACGTGATGGGGCGGAACAAGTGGTATACCGAGGAGAGGTCAGAGGGAGCCAATGCGGCCGCCGGTGGACCTCATCCCACTGGCGGCTGAGTAGTTAAGCATCGCTGTGCTGTGCCGGAGACACACAGCAGGAAGATCGGCAGGGCCGTGGTAGAGCTCACGTCACCACGGCCTGAAGAAAAAGGTCACGTCTAAACGTGCAGGTGCTCCTCCTCCTTCCTGCCCACGCGGCCCTGGAAGAAAAATGTTGTCGGAGCCGCACAAGCAGGAAGGAGGAGGAGCATCAGCCGCATGCAGAAGAGGAGCAGTGTTGTTGCAACGGGCTGAGAAGAGGAGGAGGCCCGGTAGCAGGGCCCCCACCGTGGATTGGCCCTAGAAGATCAGGACCGCCGCCGCCGCAGATCGGCCCGTGAAGATCAGGGCTGCTGCAGAGCCCATCCTGCAGCGATCCATGAAGAGGAGTCCCAAAGGTAAGAGAGAGGCTGAGGGCCCGAAGAGTGTGTGTATGAGATGAGTTGAGAGATTTTGTGTGTGTGTGTATATGAGATGAGTTGAGAGATTGTGTGTCTGTGTGTGAGAGTGAGTTGAGAGACTATGTGTGGGAGTGAGGACCTGAATGTTTGCAGAGACAGCTTGTGAGAGCCTGTGTGTGTGTGAGAGAGACAGCATGTGACAGTGAGAGCCTGTGTGTATGAATGATTGTATGAGAGAGAGCATGTGACAGTGAGAGCCTGTGCTTGAGCAAGACAGCATGTGGGAGTGAGAGAGAGCCTGGGTGTGTGAGAGTCAGACAACATGTGCAAGAGAGAGACTGTGTATGAATGATTGTATGAGAGAGAGCATGTGAGAGTGAGAGCCTGTGTGTGTGTGTGTGTGTGTGTGTGTGTGAGAGAGAGAGAGAGAAAGCATGTGAGAATGAGAATCTGACTGTGTGTTTGAGGGAAGAAGATAGATGGAGAGAAAAGAAATATAAAAAAAGACAATATGAAAGGAATTGGCAAAAAAATAAGAAAGGGAAGGTGGAACAAAAAAGCCTGTGGCCAACCAATTAGAAAACTAAGATCAGACAGCAAAGGTAAAAAAAAATAAATTACTTTTTACTGATTGGCACATGTAATCTTTGGTAATGTGCAAGAGTAGCACTTTCTCTATGCAGATCTCACAATGTACAAGATCAGCATGGAGGAAGTGGAAACCCACGGGGCCTGCACAGAGGAGGCAGCAGAATGGGCTTCAGTGCCAGTAGCAGCAATCAGCGCCTCCCCAATAGCCATGTGGCATCAGTGACAGTGGCAGCAGAGGAATGAGAGAGGCTCCAAGGTTACTGGCAAAAGAAAGAGAGGGGAGTCTGCCTTTAGTGTGTGCATGTGTATGAATGGGAGTCTGCCTGGAGCTGTATGTGTGTGAATGCATGGGTGTCTGCCGGATGGTGTGTCTGTGTATGAGAATGAATGGGTGTCTTCCTGGGGTTTGTATGTGTGTGAATAGGTGCCTGCCTGTGTGTGGTGTATGTGTGTGTGTGAGAATGAATTGGTGCCTGCCTGGGGTCTGTGTGTGTGAGAATGAATGTGTGCATGCCTGGGGGATGGGGAGGGAGTGGTGTGAGAATGACTGGGAGCTTGCCTGGGTGTGTGTGTTTGTGTGTATGTGAGGGAGCCAGAGAGAGTGAGAGCATGAGTGTGTATGAGAAAATCCAGGGGAGTAAGAGTTTGTGTGTGTGTGTGGGGGGGGGGGGGGGGGGAGAGAGTGTCTTAGAGCCTGAGAGTGTGTCAATGTCTGTGAGAGCGAGAGGTTATGGTGGGTATAAGAGCTTGAATATGTATGTATGTGACAGTGTGTGTGTGAGAGAGAATGGACATATGAGTATGTGTGAGAGAGAGAGGATAACCTCCTAATCCTTGACAATATCAAGGTGACTGGAAATGAAGAGCTCCCACATATGGACAGCAGGGCTTTTTAAAATCCTTATTAGTTTTAATTATTGGATGTTATTTGATATATGTGCTGTTTTGAAATATTTTATTGGTGTTTGAGAAATTGTAAAAAATGTATATGATTTTAATTAATAGAAATTCTATTTATCAGTAGTTTTAAAATATTCTTTTATTAGTATGGTTTTACTATTATAACTGATGCTTTATGTTTCTTGATTTTATTTGTTTTATGAAGAATGGTGCTTCTGTTTTTCCATTGTTAATACACAGAGTCTGGCTTCTTGGGGGTTTCCATTTCAGTTTTTGTCTAATTTGTGCTCCTTTATTTTGTATTCTGTATTTGGTGAGGGTCTGTCTCTGCTCTGTGTGTGTGACCATGATGAGAGATTCTGCTAGCATAGGGATCTATAGTAATCGGGTTTGTTTTGTTTCCTCAGTAGGTGGTGTATTGGTATTCTAGGATCCAGTGTAATATTTACCCTTGCTTATTCACAGGTAGGGTTATTGTTGTTTGAGTCCTTGGTGTTATTACTGTTATGTTACAATGGGATTGCAGTATAGATTTTGAGTGTCTTTTTTGCGGGGTTTTGTGTTAGTTCACAATGTGCCTGTCAGTGGAAGGTGTTTGTGCTGCTGTTACTGTGAGGTGACACCAGAATTTGAAAATATCTTTTAGTATGATGAGCTGTAAGGGAAACATCCAAGCTCCATTGTTTGGGGGAATTTCAGTGGATGCCCAGAGTTACAGAACTGGAGGTGCAGGATTTATATTGACATTCTGTCCCTTCCTATAAATTCCAGATTTCACTCTCATAGCCATATAGAATTAGTTGAATGAGGCTATCAAATAATTTTATAGTGTTAAACTAGCCAGCTTTTTAAAATTACGCAGAAGACCCTTTGGACTTTTTTATTAACACCAAATATTCAAAAGCTGTGTTCATCCCATCAAGCTCATATATCTCATTAAAGAGGTAAATTGAATAACACAATAACTTTGTTTTATTATTGTTACTCATAAATTATAACAATAACATTAATCTTGGAATATTATATATATTTAATATAAATGAAAGGTTTTCACAAGATAGGTTGTATCGTGAAACATTTTATGTATATATTTAAGGAAACATACATAAATTGTCGAAATACATTTTGTTCGTTTAACCTTTAACCTCTGGTTTGCTAGTAGACTGAATTACTGTGTCACGAAATTATGTTTGTCTAAAAAGTGTGTCACCAACATGAAAAGTTTGGAAAGCTCTGCCCTAGAGAATCAAGTTTAAGCAAAACAATAATAATTGAGAACCAAGTGTCAAGCAGGGACCCTCCCAGCCAAGGCCCCCACTCCAGAGTCGCAATAGCATAGAGTAAGGTATACTGATGGAATGACCAATACAAATCACAGTAACCCAAGGATAAGCCATAGGAGATATTTCCACAACCTCCCTCCACCCATCCCACCATTTGCCCCCAGTCCTCCTTAAACCCCCCAGTGACCATTACGAGAAACCAAACCTAACAGAGTCCACCAGGTCTCTCGGAGATCACCACTGAGCAAACTGGTCCCCCCACCCCAACCCGCTATGTAAATGAACAATAATGGAGTCCAGAGGAAACTGCAATTGTAGCTTCAAGCATAGAGGAACAAAAATAAGACTTGTAGATGAAAAGGGTTTACTACTAAAATGTCCACAGTAACCGGAGAAGTACATGGAAAGTTCAGGTGATTGTCAACCGCTAGAGTCCCGGGTAACTGTTGGCAGGAACAGAACACGAGGCTCACTGAAGCCCAGATTCGACCCAGCATAATGAGTTCCCATAACCGGAACTGGCTGAGGGACCCTCGGCAGGGCTGGAAATGAAATAGGTGATCACGGAATCGCACTAATAAGTGTCACAGGACTTCCAACGATGATGCCACTGAACAAAGAATGAGAGAAGAAAAAAAAACGTTCTCACGCGCACCCATTCAGATAATGCAGGAAGGCAAACAAGGAGAATGCGATCCGTGAAACAAACTGGTAAGTACTGGGCGCAGTGTAGTCAGGCCGAGAAAAACACCAACAGGACTGTTGAACGCTCAGAGCTGTCGAGGTCCGTCAATAAACGCAGGCGAACCAGGCTGCACTCAGAGAAGAAAACATTAGAGAGCGAGAAAAAAAACCCTCGCCAGCAGGGAAGCTGAGAAAAAAAAAAAAAAATGCTAACCTGCAACCCGGTGTCTTCTCTAGGCGGCATCTGGGCGTCCATAACACAAAGTACCAGGGCCTGCTAACTCACTCAGAGCGACGCCGGAGGTGATGCGTGACCGCGCTCTCTTTCAGCGATGTATTCCTGTGCTGACTCTGCATCAGTGAACCAGCACGGGCCCTTAGCAGTAGCTATACGAATGCGAGCCGGGTAGAGCAGGACTGCTTTTTCACCCAGGGCGTAGAGCTTTGAGCAGAGCGGCACCATTTTCCTGTGCTGTTGCACCACAGCCGTAGAGAAGTCTTGAAAGATCAAGACCTTGTGGTTGTCATAGCTGAGTGATTTACCGGCACGGGCCGCGGCCATAATGGCATCTTTATGAGAGAAATTAAGCACTTTAGCTATGACCACACAGGGTCGATCATCAGACTTTCGTGGCTGCCCCAGCCGATGGGCACGTTCAATACGGAGCGGGCCAGAGGTGAAGGTAAGGCCCAATGATTTAGGCAGCCACTCTTCGAGGAAGCCTGCCAACTTGCTCTCCTCTAATGTCTCAGGGAGACCCATGAAGGGTAAGTTTGAGCGACGAAACCTATTTTCCAGGTTTTCAAGCCGCTCAGAATGCTTAGCCAGAGAAGCCTTGATGTCTGAGATATCCAATAACATGGACTGGTGTCCATCTTGCAGGTCTGATATGTGCTGCTCCACAGTGGCAAATCGCGAATCATAAGCTGCCAAAGATGTTGATAATTCTGTAAGCTTGGCTGATATAACAAGAAGCTCCGGTCGTAAAATTTCCTGCATCGTGGATTTTATGTCGGCTAACGCGGTCGTTGGCGCCGCTTCAGGGGCCATCATTGGCAGGGGGGTCAGCTAGATTTCCTCTCTCCTGGTCCTTTTCTTTATTTTTTTGCAGGTGGGAAGTCATTCCTATAGTCGATAACCACCCTGGTATGTGCCCGAGTAATAGATGAGAAATAAAAAGCGTTACAAGTCCTCAATGAGATGGGGTCAGATGAGCAGCGAGGGGGAAGCCGAGAAGAGAAGACATGTCTGATCCCTTCACTGCATCACGTGATCTCCCCAAAGTGAATACATTAATACTAATGTGCCAGGAGCTGTCATCTTAATAGAGCTTAGTATTCAGCCAGAGGACCACTTTTGGCAATTCAGGGGTTGGGGATTTGGCCAACACTTTTGTTTTTCAAGATAGGGGGATTCGGGGGAAAGGAGGAGGAGATTGGCACCTGCTCTGCATACTAGTTTTGGTTTTTTTTACTTAATCTGCTATATTTAGCATATAGTTGGTTAGTTTTAAAGTTAAAAAAGAAAGTGGAGAGCAAGTCCACACTCAGTGTACAATCACAAATTTCCTCTACACTCCCCTTCATTTGTAGTTTTAAAGTTATCCAGGTAAGCCTACCCAGATAGCTTTAGCCAATTATATTTAGCGGGAGACTTGTTATACTACATATTTGACTAAAGTTATCCAGATAACTTTACCCAGATAACTTTGCTGCTCACCGGATTACTGATTATAGATCTCATTGTACTGAACATTAATAGAATGTGCAGGTATAAAAATTATTATTTTACAGTCAATCTACCTAATTGTGGTGTCTGGGGAGTAGCCTGTGGCTTGGGAATTTGCTGGAGGACAGAGTCCTCCAGCAAAACTTTTATTATATACACAAAGGAAAAACAAGCAAAACAGGCCTATTTACCTTCACAGTCTGTCAAAGAAAACTCACAGCAAAATATGATGTAGGTAGTCTTAGTCCTGAGTGTCTATCTCTCTTCCAGGGCACTCTATTGCCTCCTGGCTAGTTATCCCCCTTCTAAGGGAAATGCCCCAGAAGTAGGATTCCCTGCTGGGGTATTCTTAAGTTATCTGGATACCCAGATATCTGGATCAGTCCCTTAAAGTGTTCTGAGCCTGCCTTCTATACACTCTTTCACACTAATATACTCATGTTTAACATTTTTCAGGGACTTGCGACCATGTCCTCAAATTTCACTCCATTTTTGTGGAGGAACCTTTAATTTCATACAAACAAGGACCGAACATAAAAAATTAGGTAGTGAGAGCATGATTGAATGATATACAAACAGCCAATTTTTTTCAATCTCAGTGAGGTCATTTTTGTTGTAGCAATTGTAATATGTATCTAGCAACATTACAAGGTGATTCATGGGAACATCCTATTACTCATAAGATCTATAAGCACAAAATGTTGACAAATTGTAGCTCTGAAAATGTTATATATATATACAATTCAATGTACATGTCCAAAACTTTATGTGGGCAGAACTAGCAGACCAGTGAAGGTGAGATTAAGTGAACATCGGAGCCGGTTAAATGCTCAAAAAATGGATGCACAAAGTCCTATACTGTCTTGCTTGTTATGTATTTACAGATCTTCATTAGACTATCATAGATATGGTTTTATCATCATATAGAGGGAGTGATCTAGCCTCGATCTTAAATTTTAAAGAGAGGCCTCCGTTGATCCAATGGAATGAATGATAACATGGAATGGGCGTCATTAATCTAAGATGTTGCAGAAACATGATCTTGTTTTCATTTTTCTTTTCTTTTTTGTTTTCAAAGAATGATTTTTTTCAATGAATGGACTTTTGATTTTTTTATTTTTTTTCAGAGAAAAGCTTCAAGCACATTCTCACCTATCAAATACTTTGAAGCAGTGGCTGTCTCATTTTTGATTGGCTAGTACCTCAAATGCCATGCTATCATTGGTTTATTCAGTATTCGACAAATGAAGATTTGGTTTAAAAATAAAGATGGCGGGTTCAAAGATTAATGCATAACAATCACAAGTAAGCTAGGAAGCTTAACTGCTATGGAAATAGCTATTAAAAGAGCTTTGTAAGTGCTGTGTTTTTTGTCAAGTTGTTTGTATTTCAACATTGCTATCTGGTAACGCCCTATGGTGTATTGCAGTTGATTCTTTGAGCCTTATGATTGCCTGAACAAGTCATCCCTGAAGAAGAAGTTAAAACAAAACATGAGTTGGCATGGACGTGGGAGTTTGTACATGGCTCTTTTCATGGACTTTTGATGCAATACTTGAGAAGATAAGTGATTTTTCTTTCAATCAATACAAAGATATTTTTATATGCAAACATTTACAAAAATGTTTGAAAAATTTACAGTGTTTTTGAGACCTATGATTAAAAGATACAGTCACAAGTCATTTAAGTGGTAATGTATTATTCAAAACACTGGCTAACTGCTACTAAGTGAATATCATTGGGCTTATTTTCTTATGATGGTTTCATAAACATATGTTTTGTGGTTTCTTTTCATTTTTGGTGTTGTTGTGGAATATATTCTGATTATACACTATTTATTAGGGTTTTTGAGTTTCTGTTTGTAGCAAGCTACTATAAACCAAGTTCTTGTCCCCACAAGCTTATCATGTGTTGGAACCTTACAATGTGGACCGAGCTACGACTGAATCTGAGTGATGTGTTTTGGACCTGTCAGAAAGGATTTTTCAACCCTGCAGAGACTGCAAGCCACTGCAGCCAAGGTGAAGAAATATAAAAATACATCAAAACTCTTGTGTGCTCTTCTGTGAATAACAAATGTTTTGCAAGAACCAGCATCCAGCACTCACAGTGTTAACAAGTTGGGAAAAGGGCTGTAGTATTTAGCCTTCCCAGAGAACAGCACTACATACCCAACAGAGGAGGAAGCCAAAGGAATGCTGGGAGACCATTTAAGGAAGAAAAGGCACAAATTGGCTGGCTCTGGCTGTGTGTGGGGGCAAGGATAGCAAGGAGTTGGAGCCAGAAGCCAGGAAGAGAGAAATGCATCTGGCAGCTCTGCAATCAGTTCTTCTCTTGAAGAACTAATTACCAAGAGGGAGAGACAGAAGTATGTGCTCTGAGGAAATACAGAGACAGATAGCTACTCTTGTTTCATAGCTGAGCTACATGTAAAATCTCAAGGGACAGAGGAGCCAGAAGCTGAGAAACTTCCTTTCCAGAGATATGCAGGCCCAGGAGCAAATGGCTGAATCACCCTCCTAAGAGACTGAATTAAGTAATCTAAACTTTGCAGAGAGAGAATCTTAGCAGAGGAGGTATTGTAGGCATGGATCCTTAGGCTGAAGCGGGGTTGGCGCAACCTGCAGGGAGGAGCCCTGCAGGTCCCTACCATTGGCAGGTAGACTAGAGCTTTGCTTTTACCAGCCCATGTTCCCCTCAGGTACAGCCTTTGGGTGCCGGGGCCGGCAGATCTTAGGTGGGGGCTTCTGCTGGAGACATCTGTTGATGAAGTTGGGTTGGAGCAGGAGAAGCATGTCTGAAGGTAGGCAGTGTTCAGAGGCAGGCAGCAAACAGGAGAGTCCAGGAGTCAGGTAGCGGTTGTGGCAGGAGGCAAGCAAGAATGTTCAGGAGTTAGGCCGAGGTCAATACTGGGTATCCATCTATAGGGCAGGAGGAATGGATAGACAGAGCAGGAAGGGGAGGAGCAGCACAAGAAGGTAAAGAACAAGTAGAAGAACCGAAGAAGAAGACAAGGACCACAGGAACTGAAGACAAAGACAAGGATGACTAGAACTGAAGACAGAATGCAAGGACTTGAAAATGAAGGAAGGGAATGCTGAGGCAACTCACACTATATGTTACACGTGCTGTCCACGGCAGACTCATGGCACGGCCCCCTCACCTCTTTGCAGTAACTCCAGCACCTGTTTCCTTGTCCCTGGCAGCAGTAGGCTGCCAGCTCCGTCCTCGGGCCTCCCCTGGTGCCTCCAGCTCAGCTACAGTCCCTGGCGTTCTCAATCCAGCTAGCACTTCCATTGCTCCACGTCGGGCCTCTCTGCGTGGTCCGCGGAGAGACGCTGCTACTCGATGCTGTGCCTCTCCCTAGGCACGTGCACATCACCAATGCTTAAGTAGGTCCGGCAGCGGGAATTGAGTCGTGGCCCCGAAGTATGATGTCAGTGGAGCACCAGTACTTAAACCAAGGCTCCGCTCCCTAGCTTTGCCTTTGCAACAGGTCTCCTCGCTGGTCGAGTACTCGTTGCCTCCTGAGAGATTCGTCTCTCTCCCGTGTTCCTGTTCCTCACTGATCCTGGTTCCTGACTCCTTGTTGCTATGTTCCTGTTCTTCACCTTTCCTCGGATTGCCTACACGAACTTTGACTCTGCTTTGGCTGACCACACCGCTGACTCTCTCTAAGCCCAGAGCTCTGCTTCACCTGACCACACCATTGACTCTCTTCAAGCCCGGATTTCTGCTTTGCCTGACCATGCCGTTGACTCTCTCCAGATCCAGACCTCTGCATTGCCTGACTACGTTGTTGCCTCTCTCCAGACCTCTGCATTGCCTGACTACACCATTGCCTCTCTCCAGACCCAGAACTCTGCATTGCCTGACTACGTCATTGCCTCTCTCCAGACCCAAACCTCTGCATTGCTTGACTACGTCATTGCCTCTCTCCAGGCCCAGACCTCTGCATTGCTTGACTATGTCGTTGCCTCTCTCCAGACCCAGACCTCAGCATCGTTTCACTATGCTTGACTATCTCCGTGATCAGACCTCAGCCTTGCTTGCCACTGCTTCCAGATTGCCGCCAGCCCTGACTCAAGCCTGTTCCTCGACTCCTCTTCAGCCTACTTCCTGGACTTGGTCTATTCAGGCTTTGGCCTGCTCTTGCTCAGGCACCCCCTTCTGCCTTCGTTCCTTTGGCACCCGAGTCTCCAGGACACTACCTTGTCCAGTGTAAGACTGTACCATCTCCCTCCTGCTGTCTCTGGGCTGATCTCGATCTCCTCATCGACCACATACAGAGGCCCACCTAAGTCCAGCCGGCCCCGGCACTCAAAGGCTCAACCCGCGGGGAACAAGGGCTGGTATTGGTGAAGCTCCAGCTGGCCTCTGTTCATCAGCCCACTCTGCCTGCTGACGGTGGGGACCTGTAGGTCCCTACCTACGGGTTGCGTCAACCCCACCTTGGCCCAAGGGTCCACCTCCGGCACAACACTATAAGGACTGTGGGGAGACACTGAGGAGAAGGCTGAAGGAGGATTGAAGTTGGGCCTTTTATAGGCCAGGGCTTATGAGATCATCCATGGGTGCCATGTAGAATTTCCACCCGCGGGTCCTTTAAGTTTGGTGACATTGGCCGTTTTCGCAGCTAGGAATGGCCAAGGGGAAAGCCAGCGGTGTCCTGCCGCACAGCACATCAGACCTGTTTGAATGCATCAGCTTGCTGCACGGCTGCCCAGGAAGTCCTTGGCAGCAGTGGAAATTTACAACAGTGGCTTGTGGATGGAGGTAAGACCGCCAAACACAACAGGAGGGAGAAGATGTATTTTCTTGCTTTTTGTCACATATTCAGTACCTCATCTTAACTGCTTCAGCTTTTCAGCTGAAGTCACGCATAAGCTCTTGCCACAACCACACGAGATAGGGCAGGAAAAGAGAAATTGATGGATTGTGGTCTTTCTGTAAGAGACTGAAACCAGGCCAGCTTTCTGTTTAGTATGAAGTATACCTTATGGGGAAGCTCCCCAGGAGAGAGAGACTTTTCACGCACTGCATTGCTCATCTGTTTGTTTTATCATCTAGCCAGCTCCACCATCAAGAGGGACTTCTTCACCTTCTTGATTGGGTTTTTCCCCACACAATTTTGTGTTTGGGACAGAGTGCACCCTATAGAAAATGAAGTGGAGTTAGCTTGTCTGGCTCCACGCTAGTAATGGAAGTAAAGTGAGCAGTAAGGGTTAAATGAGGAAAGGAAAAGGTCAACGAAAGGACATAAGGGAGGAGGGGGAAGTTAGCCAATAGAAGAGGAAGATTTGAATGCAGAGATAGGGATTGGGGGAGGGGGGAGGATATAAGGGGTAAACGGCTTCGCGCCTCAGTCTGTGAGGAACGGCTGAGGCAGCGAGCAGAGGCTTTCCTTGCAGGAGGCAACGTTGAGGCAGATTATAGTAGGTACATACGTTGAAATTAATAAATACTTATTCTTGTTAGTACCTTATAGCATACTTCCTCTTGGGATACTCTCTAGTGTTCCAGGGTGCATGACTAGTTCTTAGTTCAGGGATTTTTCCCTGTATGATTTAAAAAAAAAAATTAAATTACATTAAAAAAAAAAAAAAAATCAACAATAGAAATATATTCTGAGTCATACTGTTATATTGTTGGTTTCCCATTTTATTTACCGATAGTTCCGGGGCTTGCACCCCCCCCCCCCCCGTCTCCTGTCGGGGACCATGCCCAAGCGGGCTTCTGTTCGCTGTCGGCCCTCCGTGTGGCCTCCGGGAGTCCCCTCCCTTGCCGGCCTGCCTGCTGCCTCGGCTGAGTCCTCCCGGGCTGCGCGCGCCCCCTCCCCCCCCGGGAGCCTCTTCCCGCTCTTGTCCCTCCTCCCCCTGCGGTTTCAGGGCGGCGCGCTCGCATCCCGACGGGCGGGCTCGAGGCTGCGGTCGCCGATTCCGGCGAGAGCGGCCCCGAGCCTGATGACATCTCTGCTGACGTGCCTTCGGCCCCGCCCCCCGGGGCCGACGGGGTTGATGACGTGGCGGAGGTGTCTCTCGATGCCTCCGCCTCTTCTTTTGGGCTGTGGGACACTGAGGTGCCTTCCCTTCCCCTGGGTCGGCGTTTCGAGGAGTCGGGGGAGGGCGTTGATGCCTTCCCTGTTCGGTCGCCGTCCGCGCGCGCCAGGGGGGCGGGGCTCCTGACTGCCCGTGCTGCTGCCGGCTCGCGGCGCTTCGCAGCTAATTATCCTACTGCAGGCAGGGGTCAGGGGAGAGTCCGGGGAGGCGTGGGAGGGGGACGGGGCGGGACAGCGGGCAGGAGGTGGCCATCTCCGGTCCTCGGGGTTAGCGGTAGCAGTCAGAGGAGGCAGGGAGGAGCAGGTGACAGGGTGGAGAGGGCTGGAATAGAGAAAGGGGTTTGTTCCACAGGTTGCCTAGGGCCCAGGCTAGTAAGGGGGGCTATAGTAGGGCTGATAAGACGGGTAAGGCGGGCTGGAGGAGCAGGAGTGGATGGGGAGGGCAGCAGGATGATAGCAGGGGAGAAGATGTGCTCTATGGGAGGCAGGGGGCAAGGCTGCAGAGCGATAGTGGAATGGGGGTAGGACAGGATTTCGGGGGGTGGATGGATTGGGAACAGGACAGGGAAGGGCTCAGGGCGCAGGTCCCTAGCAGTGGTCCGGTGGGCTTAGCGCTGCGCAGGGGTAAAGCGGGCCAGTCTTTTCAGGTCAACATTGGTACTAGGGGAAATAGGGAAGTGCTCGGGTGGGGTGGGATAAGGGCCAGTTCAGAGAGAGGTAGGGAGGTTTTTTGTCTTTCAGAGGCAGAGGACGATGCACAGCCTGGTACATCTCGGCAGGAGGCGTGGAGGGAGCGGGACTTTGAGGACGATGGCGGGGGACGAAGTGCAGGATCGGAAACAGGAGGTCGGGATACAAAGGTTACGCGAGTGTGGGAGGCGGCACAAAGTGCAGGTGAGACATGCAAAAGGAAAAAGTCGAACAAAGGGAAAACAAAGAAGAAAAAAGTGAAGGTTTCGAGCAGTTCGTCGGATAGCGATTCAGACTCATCAGACGGGTCTTCGGAATCTGGTCTGAAGTATCCTGCTGTTTTGGCTGAAGGGCCTTTACACGGGGCAGGGCAGTCCGCGTGTACAACATTGGCAGAGCTGTGGGAGGGAGTTCCTAGGAAATTGAGGAGACGGATTCGCAGGAGACGGTATGTGAATATCTTTAGGTTATTGGAAGGGAGGAGAGGTGTGAAGGAGAGTAGAAAGAAGGATAAGAAGAAACAGAACAAGTTAGGCGGAGTTAAAGTGGTGAAGAATATAGTTAATTGGGTGAGAGGATTCTTGAGGTTAGCGAGCGTAGTGGGCCACTATGATTCGTCACAGTATGGGGCTTTATTGGCGTATGCTGATAGCATACTAGGTGTTTTCCGGGATTACGAAGGTTGGGCGTGGCTCAACTATGATGAGAAATTCCGGGATAAGATGGCGGGGAATAGGGTTATGTCGTGGGGATCGCAGGATATCAATTTGTGGTTAACACAAATGACATATAAAGGTGTGCGGGTGCAGAGGGATGTCAGTGGGGGGAATAGCGGGGTTGGTGATGTTAAGGGGTTTCGAGGTAGTAGTGAGGCAGGGCAGCCCTTTCGGACGGGGGGGGGGGGGGGTAGCTGGGAAAGGATTGCAAGGGGTCAGGCCTACGGCGGGAGGGAATGACGTGTGCTGGAGATTTAATAAGGCAGCATGTTTATTCCCAGATTGCAAGTTCAGACACGCGTGTGCTACCTGCGGAGGAGCTCATTCGGCCCTCAAATGCGGACAGAGTAGTGGACAGACAGGAAAAGGCGGAAAAGTTTGATGGTTTAAATGAGTTGGCTATTTCGCCGGTCTCGTTGCCGGCAATGAGTGCATGGTTGGACAAGTATTCGAAGGCTGTAGTGGGGCAATTTTTAAGGGACAGGTTTAAGTTAGGTTTTGTGATCCCATTCGTGGGTTCGATGCAAGGGGGGAGGGGTAGGAACGCTAGATCCGCCAGAACATATGGGCGATCGTGCGGGATAAAATAGGGGCGGAAATAAGGTTAGGGAGGGTGGCGGGGCCGTTTGAGTCGCTGACATACGTTGATATGTATTTATCTCCAGTAGTGGTTATACCGAAGAAGGAGGAGGGTAAGTTTCGGTTTATCTTAAATTTGTCTCACCCTAGAGGCTCCTCGGTGAATGAGCAGATACCAAGGGAATTTTGTTCGGTGCGATACGCCTCGTTCGACGAAGCAGTGAGCTTAGTGCAGTCGGCAAGACAGGGGGCGCTATTAGCGAAAGCGGATATTGAATTTTTCTGGAGTTATTCCCTATTGTAGTGGCGCTTTGTATCTGGGGAAAGAGGTTAGCTAACAGGAAAGTTTTTGTTCTGGTGTGATAACTTGGGTGTCGTTCAGGTTATTAACAGACTGTCTGCCAAATGTCCCGGAGTATCGGAATTATTGCGGGAGTTAGTTTTCCAATGTTTAACTTTGAATGTCACGATCAGAGCGAGACATGTGCCGGGTGAACAGAATGTAATAGCGGATGCACTATCTCGTTTAAGTGGCAGGACTTCAGAGCTCTAGCGCCGGGAGCAAGGTCAGAAGGGGAGCAGTTCCCAGAGCACCTATGGAGAATGGGCAGTTGTCAGCATGGTCGTTGATCCGGAAGTCATTGGCGCCTGCTACTTGGAAGGCGTATCTGCGTGGATGTGGAGTGATAAGTCAGTTTTTGGAAGGACGGGGGTGGAGGGGAGGTCAGGTACAGGATATGGGACTGGTGGAATTCGTCTTATGGGCAAAAACCAGGGGTTATTCGGTGGCTCTAGTGCGTTCATTTTTGGCGGGTTTTTCTTTTTTTTTTTTCGGAGGTTGAGGGGATGGGGGAATCCCGGTGGGAGTTTTCTTTTGCAACAGGTGCTAAGAGGGTGGAGACGGGAAACGGGAAGGGTGCCTGATAGACTTCCCATTCGTTATGCTGATTTGGGAGTGTTGGTTGGTAGTTTGCCGGCGGTTTGTGTCTCCGGTTATGAAGTGCTGTTATTCCAGTCGGCATTTGTGTTAGCATTTTTTGGAGCTATGAGGGTGAATGAGTTGGTCGCGACATCTAAGAGGAGCGATGTTGTAACTGGCTTGTTAGCTGAGAATGTGTGGATCTGTCACGAGTCTGTGACTATTTGCATCCACCGGTCTAAGGTGGACCAGTTAGAAAAAGGGCACGTGATAACGTTAATTCCGGCAGCGGATGATCTGGTGTGCCCTGTCCGGTGTTTGCAGCGCTTTGTGGCAGTTCGGCCTAGGACGGGCGGTTTATTGTTGTTACACCAGGATGGTTCGCCTGTTACGGTTTACCAGTTTGTACAAGTTTTGGAAAAAGTGTTGCGGTTGGTCGGAGGGGATGAACAGCGGTATACTTCACATTCGTTTAGGATTGGGGCGGCGACTTCAGCGGCCGAGTGAGGGCTCACGAGTGGTGCCATACAAGCTATAGGGCGTTGGAAGTACATTGCGTTTTTGCGATATGTTCGGAAGGATCAATAAGTGGGGTTTACCACAAAAAAAAAAAAAAAAAAATATGAAAAAAAAAAAATTTTTTTTGAGATGAAGGCATGTAGTAACTTTGATGTGTTTCTTGCAGAGCGGAGACAGCGTTCTGGGGAGCAGGAATGGGCCTGGGTTGTGGGTCATTCCTTTATTCATTGGGCTCAACATAGAGCTGAAAATAGAACTTATGGAACGCATTTGGAATTGGAAAATCGAAATTGGAAGGTCAGATGGCTCAGTCATCGAGGAATGCGATGGGATGGTCTGCTTCCTTTCTTACAAACCTGTGTGATGGAGATGCGGATGCCGAAAGTGTTGTTAATACATCTGGGAGGCAATGATCTTGGACATGGGACTTGCAAGGACTTGATTACAAACATCAAGAAGGACTTCAGTACGCTGTTCAACGTTATGCCGGAAACGACATTGGGGTGGCCTGATATTATTTTGCGGATCAAATTTCTGGGAATGCCACTATGGCATAAGAGTGTGAAGAAGATGAACAAACAAATTGGGAAGTGGGTTGTGCAGCAAGGGGGGTTTTGGGTGAAACATGAATGGGCATGGGAGGTAATTCCAGGTTTCTTCCGGGCGGATGGTGTGCATTTATCTGATATTGGCATGGATCTTTTTAATAATGACATCCAGGAGGGTTTGGAACAAATGATAAGGAATATGGAGGCCGCAGTGGGGGGGGGGGGGGGGGAACAATGATAAGGGTTAATCATTGTTCCTGTGGCGGTAAACCCGAGCCCATAAGGTTTTGAATTTATGTAATGGTTAAAAGTTGGTTGAAAGGGGGGAATCTCGTGTGGTGCGGGAGGGCTGCTACACGAGATTGACACTGAGCAAGAGGGGGGCCGATGCTCAGAGGATTGTATCAATTAAGCTCTACCACTGGAAGAGGTGGGGGGCATTATTGAGATATGAAAATGGGGTTATGTATTGTATGCATTGTTTGGGGGGCTCGGGTATGGTTAATAAACTGCGGCCTTTTATTGTTCCAAACAAAAGATTCATGTCATTTGTGATAGGGAAATGGCGAAAAAGGAGAATGGGGTGGGGGGAATAGGACATCAAGCGAATCTGATATCTTCCAGTTATTGGTGACATTGGCGTGGATCTGTTTCCCGCTCCTGTTTGAGTATTCAGGGGTAAAGATAGTTTTTGAATGCTGTGTACGTCACGGCTCCCCCCCAAAAATCTTTTTCTATTAGCGTTCCTTATTTTTTATTTTTACTATCCATATGTGTATATTGGTTGCCCTGGCTAATTGGCCGTACCCAGTGTTATTTTTGCATTGCTTGATTTTCTATTTAATGTTTTGGTTGGATTTGCTGTCTACTTACATAATACTAGTAAAAAGGTTAATTGCTGCTTTATTCTGGTGTGATGATTTTATCTAGTCTGTGGTGCTGCAAGTGAGAGGTTGTTTGGGAAGGGCACAGAATTGTGGAATCAGGGTGACAGGGACCCTGTCTCATCCCCCACTCAGGCTACAAACTAGAAGATAAATCATATTAGTAAATATAATTTCTCATGTGGTACACCCCACCCCAAGCATAGGGGTAATTCATAATCCAGACCAAAGAGGGGCTACATGTTGTTTGATTTTTAAAATGACACAAGTTTTATAATCTGATTACTTTGTTTCTAAAAAGATTATTATAATTATTGGAATTAATATAGGTGAGGAGCTCCCAAGCAAGACAGTGGTTACAAATTCAAAAAAATGCCATCATGGGCAGGCTAAGAAGCAATAGTTCTTTCTGTTTCTCATCATATGATCTTCTTTAAATCAACAGGAATATTGGCTTTGGGTTAAGAATATTACAAGCTCATGTACCCTCCTCTAACTATTTATGACAATGAGGCTGGCAGACATAATTCATGGATAACACAGTGCTGATTAAATTTAAAGCCTCACCCTGGTGAGCAGGAGCTGAAAAAATAAAAGTAGTATCCTAGTGAAGAAGCATGAGTTCATCTTTAAATTATAAATTATAGTGTTTGTGATGTGTAAGAATGTATAACTGACTTGAGTGATTAGGAGATGTTTCTATTCCTGAGTAACTTGAAACAGGGCATTAATTAGATGATTGTACAGACCCGTTCTGGAGATTGGCTGAAGCCTCTTGGGTGTAATGCAGTAAACAAGCTGTGCAGCAGACACTTGAGACGGTGAAGTGCAAGTCGCAAGACAGGAAGGAGTAAGGCTGAAAATAGAATGAGGAAATTAAAGGAGTGTAGTTAGCAAGAAAATTAGATGCTATGAGAGTAGGTCTGAAGTTTAATTAGGATACAACTGTGTTTGGAACAGTTTTTGATACTGATGTTAAAATTGGAACAGATAACTGTGTAAAAGTATCAAGCTCAGGGCGAGCCTCCTGGCTCATGGCACTACCAAGAGAAAGATCCCCGTTTGATCCCCAAGTCGGATTTTCCGTTTGCTGGGTTGGCTGGGGCTGGATTAGGATACTTTGGGGGAGGAAGTTGTGATCAATGGATCAGGGCTTTTGGGTGTGCGACCTGTGTGGTCATACAGGGATGCCATGAAAGGGTCCTGAATTCAATGATGTAGTCACTTAATGGCCGAGTGCCTTGGAGATGGAGAAGTGAGGAGCCGGAAATGGCTCTTCAGCCAGGGTCATCAAAGATGGAGCGAAATAAGGCAAGGAACCCAGACAGGTCTCGAAGAACCGGGTCAGCACGCTCCCAGAGAGGTGACGCCCAGGTCAAGGCCTTACCATCCAGAAGGGAAAGGATGTAGGTTGTCTTGGTGTTCACATCTGGGAAATAAGCCAGTTGCAGGCAGAAGTGCATATTACATTGATTCAGGAAACCCCTGCACATAAGAGAGTTCCCTGAAAACCATGGAGGTGCCGGCAAGGGTACTGTAGGCCGAGGAACCAGCATAGAGGTGGAAGAATTGAGCTTGGTAGACGTCGTGGTGGCAGTCATGGTGGTGTCTAAATGAGTGCTCAAGTTATCAATGTCTGCTGCCAGTGTTTCCAGGAACTTTTGTTGCTCACTGATTCTTTGCGCTAGGACAGGAATGGCCTGTATAGTTGAGACCTCTGCCGGGTCCATGGACTTGGCAATCTGTTAGGATTCATGGGTTTCGTGTGTTAGGATTCTGAGGTATCAGATGTTGTTTGAACCCTGGGCCGAAGTGAGAGGTGGTACCACCCACGGGGAGGAGTCCCATGAGCCTCACTGTTGGGAGGCTAGGTCTCAGCTAAGGAAGGCACAGAATGAATAGAGTCTTTATTAAAGAGATAGAATACTACCCGTGGAGCGGGAGGTGCCAGAGAGAGAGAGATGGTCATTATTGGTGTTTGAGGTAGTTGTGGGTGGATCCTTGGGCCGGTGGCAGATGACCACGCCCCCGGGGGAAGATCCCGAGAGGGATCACCAGTAAGGCTCAGAGTATGGAGACAGACACACACTAGTTCTTTTATTAGACAGTATATGGAACCACCAGAGGTGGCAGTAGTGAGCTGGAACGCCCGACTGGGAAAGCAAAGGGCCCCCGAGGAGCGGGTACCCAGGTTAGAGAATACCCTGAAGGGCAGAGAGAGCTTCTAGTGGCAGCACGGAAACGGCAGAGTAACTTAGTCCGGATGAGTCCAATTCTTGCTAACTCAAGGAGCTAGCAAACAAGCGTAGGCTAAATACTCGGATGGCGTGACGTCACTCGAGGGGGACACCCCTGAGGTTCCCACCATGACATGGTTAAAGACATGGGTGGCGTGCGCGCGTGCACACTAGGAGGCCCTTAGGAGAAACATGGCGTGAGGCTTTGCCATAGCCGTTGCGGGGATGCCGGAGAACGCGGCTTGCAGACGCAGCGGTAGCCATCTTCCCAAGACTAGCAGGGAGAGCAGAGAAAAAGTGAGGCACAAGGGTCGAAGCTGTCTGAGACCGACGGACGTAACAAGAACTGAGGGCACTCGAGCAAAGGATGGCCTGAGCCTTGAAAGTCCATGTCCAGAGGATAGGCAAGGAGAGACATCACTGACAGGCTGGATTCTGAGCCGGCTGTGAATGGTAGTTGTGGCAAACAACAAAGAACTCTGGACTAAGGAGAGTCTGTGGCATAGTCATACAAAACAAGGGTCAGGGCGCGAAGAAGGCAGGTATAGTCAGTCCAGGCAATAGTCACGATATGGAGCAGGCAAACGTGGTCAGGCAAGGTAGTGGTCAGGGCGCGGAGAAGGCAGGCGTGGTCAGGCAATGCAGAGGTCCAGGGCTGGAGAGAAGATGAAGGGTAGTCTCTCTCCCCGTTCATTGTAACTTTCACTTTTATTATTTATGGTTGTCCCCTGGTTTTATGTAAACCGGTACGATAAGACATGGTCTTGAGCATCGGTATATTAAAAAGAATTTAAATAAAATAAATAAATAAATAGTCAGGCGTAGCGGAGGTCCGGGGCTGGAGAGAAGCTGAAGGGTAGTCAGGCGTAGCGAAGGTCCAGGGCTGGAGAGAAGCTGAAGGGTAGTCAGGCGTAGCGAAGGTCAAGTTCGGAGAGTCAATCCAACACATAGACGAACAGGAACTAGGAGAACAGGAACTGGGAACCACAGGAAGACAGGAACACATGATGAGACAATCCAAAGGATAGCAACGAGTACTCAGAGTACTCGGAGACCTGTTGCAAAGGCAACGCTATGGAGCAAGGCCTGAGCTTATATACGCTGAAGAGTCTGACATCAGCATCTGGGTCTGCGGCCAGGTTCCCGCCGCGGGCCCTTTAAAAGAATCACTGATGCGCGCGCGCCTAGGAAGGGGCGTGGTGCTGGTGGCAGCGACTCTCCGCGGGCCACGCAGAGAGGCCCGACAAGCAGGGACAGGGGCAGATTGGCCTATCGGGGGATCGGGCATCCCCCGGTGGGCCGGTCGCACTAGTCACGTGGTCTGCCGAGCATGGCCATGACAGAGCCGCGCTCAGCAGACCACGTGGTATCTCCTGGGCCGGCCTGGGCGCCGAATCCCCGGGCCGGTCTTCATTGGGAATCCGCCGCTGAGCAGGGACATCCTGGTCGACAACACTGGGCAACGTGGCAGGGCTGGAGGCACCGGAGGGAACCCGAGGTCGAAGCTGGCGGCCCCCCGCCGCCAGCAAATAGGAACCAGCAGCTGGAGTCCGTCTGAAGACGGGTTGCTGCGGGTGGCACGCGTAACATCTTTCCCACCTTTTGGATGTCTCTGTCCACTTCTATTTGAGTTGGAAGTCTAATAGACCACACTGATGCAAATGGAAGCACCAGCCTCTTTTTTAGGATAGTCCATAATGCTTCTTCTCTACTCCACATCCCTTGCATTTCAGTTCCCTGGATATTGTTTTTTGATAGAAAGGGCTACTCCTCCCCATTTTCTGTCCTCTCTGTCCTTCCTTATCAAGTTTTAACCAGGAATGGCTATATCCCAATCATGAGACTCAGTGAACCAGGACTCTGTAACAGCAACAATGTCCAAGATTGCTTCCACAATTAAGGCCTGCAGGTCTGGACTTTTATTGCCCAGACTAAGAGCATTTGCAGTCATAGCTTCCCAACTTTTCTCCCTTGTTTTGCTGCTCTTTCTAGTCACCTTTTCTGATATTTTGAACTGATTGATTTTGTATTTTTCTCCTCCCAATTCCTATATTGCTTAGGGGTGATATGGCAATTTCATTGGCTACTAGAGATGTGAATTGTGTGATCGATCGTCTTAACGATCGATTTTGGCTGGGGGGGGAGGGAATCGGATCGTCGCGGTTTTGTTTTTTTTAAAATCGTGTAAATCGTAAATCGGGGGAGGGCGGGAAAACCGGCACACTAAAACAACCCTAAAACCCACCCCGACCCTTTAAAATAAATCCCCCACCCTCCCGAACCCCCCCCCAATGTCTTAAATTACCTGTGGTCCAGTGGGGGGGGGTCCCGCTGTGATCTTCCACTCTCGGGCCACGGGTGCGTTAATAGAAAGGTAGCGCCGGTGCCATTTTGGTTCCTGTCCCCCGACGTCACGAGCGCAGGAGATCGCTCCCGGACCCCCGCTGGACCACCAGGGACTTTTGGCCAGCTTGGGGGGGCCTCCTGACCCCCACAAGACTTGCCAAAAGTCCAGCGGGGGTCCAGAAGTGACCTCCTGCACTCGAATCGTATTTGCCGTATTGCAAAATGGCGCCGACCATAAGGCCATACGGCCAGCACCATTTTGCAATACGGCAATATGGCAATATGGCAATACGGCCGGCCGTATGGCCATATTGCCGTATTGCAAATTGGCGCTGGCCGTATGGCCGTATGGTCGGCGCCATTTTGCAATACGGCAAATACGATTCGAGTGCAGGAGGTCGCTTCCGGACCCCCGCTGGACTTTTGGCAAGTCTTGTGGGGGTCAGGAGGCCCCCCCAAGCTGGCCAAAAGTCCCTGGCGGTCCAGCGGGGGTCCGGGAGCGATCTCCTGTGCTCGTGACGTCGGGGGACAGGATCCAAAATGGCGCCGGCGCTACCTTTGCCCTGTCATATGACAGGGCAAAGGTAGCGCCGGCACCATTTCTATTAACGCACCCGTGGCCCGAGAGTGGAAGATCACAGCGGGACCCCCCCACTGGACCCAAGGTAATTTAAGACATTTGGGGGGGGGGGTTCGGGAGGGTGGGGGATTTATTTTAAAGGGTCGGGGTGCGTTTTAGGTTTGTTTTAGTGTGCCGGTTTTCCTGCCCTCCCCCTTCCCCTCCCCCTTCCCCCGATTTACGATTTTTGACAATAAATCGGGGGAATTCCTAGTGTATATCGCCTCTAACGATTTTTGACGATTTAAAATATATCGGACGGTATTTTAAATCGTCAAAAAACGATTCACATCCCTATGGCTACCTCCTGCCACCTCTGTCCTTTAGTTTAAATGCTTGATAATGTATGCTATGAATTTCTTGTTTAGCATTCCTGGCCAAGGACAAATGTAGACCATCCTTACAATATAACCTTTCACTGCTCCATACACAGTCTTTTTCAAAATTAACAAACAGTTACTTAATATAGACTAGTAATATCTATAAATAAATAAAAATTCAACTTATCTGGTCACAAGGACAGATAGCAGTGTGTGTCTATCTGCAATTCACTTTACTTAATTCTGACTAAAGAATTCTTAATGACCCCCTGCAATGCACTATGAGTCACAAGACCCAGAGGAACTTTTTTTAAAATTAACAAACCCACAGGCTGATGCAATAACCATAGAGGAAAAACGGGTGCTCATGATTGAGCGCCCACTTTCCTAATGCACACCCATCCACCTCTCCTGGGCGTGCGATGTAGTAGGCAAATGAGCCACTGTGTTAAAAAGGAGACCCTAGGAGAAATTGTGCGTCCCTAGTGCCTCCTCGGCATTGGGCGCCCAGGAGAGGTGGCTGTGCACGGGTTAGGAAAACGGATGCTCGGAAAACTGAGCGTCTGTTTTCCTAACCTGACTGCTGTCAAGACATTTAACATTTTTTTTCATGTTGCTGCTTTCTGTGGTTTCTCCGACTTAATATTGCTTTTCTGTTCAACTTTTGGGCTCCTCAAAACTTAATGCCAGCTCTGGGGTTGGCATTAATTTTTGAGGGTTAAAATGTGCACATCAGGCACACAGTTATTTTTTACATTGGGGGTAATAGCTAATAGCCTCATCAATATGGCATTTACATGTGTTGAGCACTATTAGCTACGCCCTGGTTTGGATATGCATTTTGGACGCATTGATCCCCTTATTGCCTCAGGAGTTATGGATGTGCATCCAAAATGTATGTCCAACACGGGTTAACCTGTGCACTAGTCTGAGTGCATGGTATTGCATCAGCCTGACAATTACTTAATACAGATTAGCAATATTTATTTTTATTTATTTAACATTTTTCTATACCGACCTTCATGAAAAAAATTCTTATCAGATCGGTTTACATGTAACAAGGGGTATAACTTAAACAACCATTTAACAAGAGGTGAAAGTTACATATAACAAGGGGGATTTAACTTGGGAGTTAAGATAGTCGGAGATAAAGGAGATAAATATCTATAGCTTAGAAAAATACAGAGATTTCAAACCATGCAACACAGAAATGCAGAAGAATGAATATCAGCAAGAATGCAATCTATATTATGGCTAACTTTAAATAATAATTCATCTTATCTGGCCACAAGGATAGGTAGCTGTTGTGACCTGGGAGCCGCGGTTCGAGAGTGGACCCTTGAGCCGAACCACCCTGGGTAGAGTAGCTCGGGAGGTGAAGCCACGAGCACAGGTCTTTGCCCGGGAACCAGGAACCCCCCAGGAGGAGCCCGTAGGGTCCTGGAGCCTTGGGACTTAGGAGACATGCAGGGGTCTTCACCTGGGAACCCCCCAGGAGGAGCCCGTAGGGTCCCAGAAGCTCGGGACTTGGGAGTGCAGCTAAGCTCTTCACCCGGGAACCAGGACCCCCCAGGAGGAGCCCGTAGGGTCCCAGTCCCTTGGGACTTCTGCACAGTGATAGTCTCTCTAGGAAGGCCCGGGCAAGGGTGAGCACAGAGTCCAGTAGCAAGAGTCAATAGGCCAGGGAGCACAGGGCAAGCGGAAGCAGGATCAGTCAGTAATGTCTTGACTGGGGCTTGCAGGGTGCAAGCTGGGAGCCAGCAGCGAGTAGGCCAGAGCCTGGTAGTGATTCCAGCCCAGGCCTGCAGGAGGCAATGTCCACGAGTGTGGCAGCAGCGGCAGACAGGGGTCAGGTCTGGAACGAGCAGAGGTCGGTGGCTGGCGGCAGGCAGAAGCAGAGTCAGGAACGAGCAGAGGTTGGTGGCTGGCGGCAGGCAGAAGCAGAGTCAGGAACGAGCAGAGGTCGGTGGCTGGTGGCAGGCAGAAGCAGAGTCAGGAACGAGCAGAGGTCGGTAGCTGAGGCAGGACAACGGAAGTGCAACTAAGAACTACTCACGGTAGCGACCCTCGTTGCAAGGCAATGAGAGGACTGCGGGAAGCCGGTTATATCGGGCTTGGGGCGTGGCTGAACTAGCTCAGGCGGGGTCAGGTTTCCGGTGAGCGTACGTCCATAACGCGTGTCCCCGTGCACGCACGGGGCGGCAGCGAGACGGCCCAGCAATGGCGGACGCCCAGCATGCTCAGCAGAGCCGCGGAGGCGGCGTTCCCGGCCTCGGAGGTGAGCCCTGAACACAGCTAGCAAGGGGGAAGCGGTGGAGACCGCAACAGTAGCAGTGTGCGTCTACTTGCAATGCACTTTACTTAATTCTAATTAAAGAACAGGCCAATGCAATACCGTGCTCTGTGGCCAGCGCACAGCTTAACACACAATTGGATGCACATTTTGGACGCTCGTCTATAACCTCCAATACAATACGGGGATTAACATGTACAAAATGCATGTCCAATTGAGAATGTAGCTAATAGAACTCATCACATGTAAATTCCATGTAGATGAAGCTATTAGCTAATTTATTTATTTATTTATTTAACAGTTTTATATACCGACCTTCATAGTAAATAACCATATCGGATCGGTTTACAATTAACAAGAATAAAAAACTGGGGTAACTATTCAAGTAAACGAAAGATAAACAGTAAGTAGGAATGAGTCAAAGTTACAATCAACAGGGAAGAGAACTTGGAAGCTTGCAACAAGCTGGAAAGCAGATAAGGCAGGAAATAAATATGAAGTGATGCCATAGGGCGTACGGGTTAAAGCTTAATGGTGCTTTAACCTGGGAGAGTCAGAGTCCATTCATGAGTATAATCATCATAACGGGTAAGCGTGAAGGACAACTAGTGATTGTCTGGTGGGTCGGTGAAGGCTTGGTGAAAGAGCCAGGTTTTAAGTCTTTTTCTAAAAGTTAACAGGCAAGGCTCCACTCTGAGACTTGAAGGGATGCTATTCAGATAGATGGGCCAGCTATCGAAAAAGCTCTGTCTTTGGTCATCGAGAGGCGTGAAGCTTTAGTAGGGGGAAATTTCAGGGTGCCTTTGAGAGTATCTCTAGTTGGTCTGTTAGAGGAGTGGAGTTTGAATGGGATTTCCAGGTCGAGTTGAAGATGATGATGGATAGTTTTATGAATTACGGTGATTGATTTGTATAGAATTCTGAAATTAACTGGTAACCAGTGTAGGTTCCTGAGGATGGGAGAGATGTCCTCGCAATTCAAAAAATTTCATTCACTGCCAATGTGCACATTGCAATGCAACAAATTTTATACCAGCCTGGGGCAGGTGTAAAGTATATGCCACAGTCAAGGGCTCTCTGGAAAAAGAAAAATTCCTGTTTCTGTGATTCCTCTGCTTAGTATTGTTACCATACTAAATAGGAATAACCACAGAAAGCAGATTGAAGTAAAAAAAAAAATCTTGGAAAAAAAAATTCTGGGTGCCCAACATAGACGCACAAGATGGTCCAGGCCACGTGCAGGTGAAAAACAGACACTCGTATTGAATGTCTGTTTTCCCAGCCCTTACTGACAGCCACCTCTGCTGTGCACACGATGCCAAGGAGGTGCTAGGGATGCACAATTTTCCCTACCACTTCCTTTTTAGTGTGACACCTCATTTAAATAATGCATCATGCACCCAGGAGACGTGACTGGGCATGTGTTGCGCCCGTTTTACGCAAACCGACATTGCATCAGCCTGGAAGTTCTAAATGACCCCCGAGTCACTTGTGTGATAATAAGGAATGTATTTGACAATGCAGACAAGACCTGGTCTTTGGAAAATCTGGCACCCCTAGATCTGGATATGTAATGAAAAAACGCAAAAGATTCACACAAATCAGCGCCTCTTTCGCAGACCTGAGTCCAGCCAGAGAGCGCAGCACTACAGGCAGTAAAACATGACTACGAGTTGCAGTTTCCTGCCCTGACCCTCCAATAGCTGCACTTCCGCCTTCTTAGCAATGTGGCTTAAACAGCCGATACTTTGGCTCGAGATGGAACGTCAGGAGCTCGCGAGAGATCACGTGATGGACACTCTGCTCGCCTTCGTAATAAAACTTAGACGCCATTATTGACGGTGTAGTGACTGTAGGAGCTGTGTTTGTGGAGGTGAGTAGTGAGGTTTTATTGGGTTTTTTTTTTTTTTACTTCCTCACTCCGCTCCCCCTGAGTAGTCCGTAGATACATGACGCCGAGTAACATGTTCCCTAGGTTCAGTTGCTAGACCGTATTCTTCTTTTTAAGAGGGAATTCCTGGCTGGTATGGAGAAGCTAGACAGGCCGCGGGCGAGATTCGATTCTGGGTGTGTTTCTTCCGCAAAGAGCTGAGTTTCCTGGACTTGTGTGTATGGATGGGTAGCTCTGTCGGGGGTAAAAGGGGTAGTTGATTTTAGAGCATGTGAGTTCATGCGCGTCCCCTTTCCAGCGTCAGTTTGAGTGCTTAGGGCTTTGACTAGACGGGCTAGACACTGTTTTGCCCCAGCTGCCCTGAAACCGACCCGAAGAATTGCTGTCCTTGGCCATAATAGAATGCCCAACGTTCACGTTTGGGTCCAGGCGTTCTATGGGGCTTTTCTCTCGGAAAAATACTTAGTATAGCAAGCCTTTAGTGAACATCTTGTGCGTGCCCATAAATTAATTTTCAAAATGTCCTTTGTTTTATCCTTTTTTTTTTTTATAGTGAAAGAAAAGGGGATATATGTAAACAAAGATGATTGAAATATTTTGTTTATACTTTAGTGAGCTAGCTTGTAAGAAGTTGGTTAGTAAGAGGAAGCTTGCCAAAATAAGTAAATATACTCTAGATTAAATGTGAATAGGGCATACTAGATGGTCTTAATCATATTCTATGTTTCTACAATAGGACCAGTGCTGCTGCTGTTCATTGTACGGTTTAACTTCTATGTTGTAGTGTTCTGGATTGTATAGTCTGTGTGTAGTATGAACATAGAAAGACAAATACACTGGAACTTGGGTTCTTAACTATTGAATGTAAGTGGTAGTGGAATGGGATAGGTGGCTTGTTGGGTATCACAATTTTGATACTTTAACTTTAGGTAACGTTTAAGAGATGAAAATTTTAAAAACAAGGGGCAGTGTTGCCACTCTGGACAAGGTTTACTCAACAGCTGGTAGCTGACAAGAAATTCAGCCTTTTTTTTTCACATGTTCTTCTGACTTGCAGTTCAGTGTTTTCAATCTGTCCATGATTGAGTAAACTGAGTGTGATTATTTATTTGGAACTTTTATATACAGACATTCATGTGCAAAATTACATATCACATCGGTTTACAATGAAATGATAAAAGCAAACGAATGCATTATATCAAACAAGGGATACAGGTAACTGGGATCAAAGTTACAAATAAATACTAAGCTCTTCATGAGAGCAAGAAACTAAAAACGCACAGTATCACATTTCCAGGATACATAACAGGGGATCAAAACTAACTTTGCTAGAAAATGTCTAGAAGGAAAAAACTTATGAAACTGGGTGAGAATGGACCAATGGGTAAATTACCCGGGGGATGGATTAAAGGTGGAGACGACAAGCCAAAGGATGAAGACAAATTTACTAACATGGGTGGTAGAAAGATGCATAACCTGCCTGCAAAGTTATAAGAACATAAGAAATTGCCATGCTGGGTCAGACCAAGGGTCCATCAAGCCCAGCATCCTGTTTCCAACAGAGGCCAAAACCAGGCCACAAGAACCTGGCAATTACCCAAACACTAAGAAGAACCCATGCTACTAATGCAATTAATAGCAGTGGCTATTCCCTAGGTATAATTGATTAATAGCCATTAATAGACTTCTCCTCCAAGAACTTATCCAAACCTTTTTTGAACCCAGCTACACTAACTGCACTAACCACATCCTCTGGCAACAAATTCTAGAGCTTTATTGTGCGTTGAGTGAAAAAGAATTTTCTCAGATTAGTCTTAAATATGCTACTTGCTAACTTCATGGAATGCCCCCTAGTCCTTCTAGTATTCGAAAGTGTAAATAACCGAGTCACATCTACTCGTTCAAGACCTCTCATGATCTTAAAGACCTCTATCATATCCCCCCTCAGCCGTCTCTTCCTCCAAGCTGAACAGCCCTAACCTCTTCAGCCTTTCCTCATAGGGGAGCTGTTCCATCCCCTTTATCATTTTGGTTGCCCTTCTCTGTACCTTCTCCATCGCAACTATATCTTTTTTGAGATGCGACGACCAGAATTGTAATCAGTATTCAAGGTGCGGTCTCACCATGGAGCGATATAGAGGCATTATGATATCTTCCGTTTTATTCACCATTCCCTTCCTAATAATTCCTAACATTCTATTTGCTTTTTTGACTGCTGCAGCACACTGAGCCGACGATTTTAAAGTATTGTCCACTATGATGCCTAGATCTTTTTCCTGGGTAGTAGCTCCTAATATGGAACCTAACATCGTGTAACTACAGCAAGGATTATTTTTCCCTATATGCAACACCTTGCACTTGTCCACATTAAATTTCATCTGCCATTTGGATGCCCAATCTTCCAGTCTTACAAGGTCCTTCTGTAATGTATCACAGTCTGCTTGTGATTTAACTACTCTGAATAATTTTGTATCATTCGCAAATTTGATAACCTTACTCTTATTCCTTTCCAGATCACTTATATATATACTAGCCGTTAAGCCTGTAACAACGGGCTACATTAAAAAAAAATTTTTTTCGGTCCATTTCCTTCCCCCCCCCCCCCTCGGTCACTCCCTCTCTCTCAGCTCATTCACAACCCCTTCGAATGGCACAAACGGAAGATCTCCGGGGGAGGTCCCTCCCTCTCTTGCGCTCGCCACCGCTCCTTGCCGCCACCATGTTTTCAAAGAGCTGACGCTCTGCTCTGATCGACGTGTTCGCCCGCACATGCACAGTAGAGCTGCTCTCTACTGCGCATTTGCGGCATGTCGGTCAAGCCTCATTTATCTAATAGATTGAAAAGCACCGGTCCAAGTACAGATCCCTGAGGCACTCCACGGTTTACCCTTTTCTACTGAGAAAATTGACCATTTAATCCTACTCTGTTTCCTGTCTTTTAACCAGTTTGTAATCCACAAAAGTCCATCGCCTCCTATCCCATGACTTCTTAGTTTTCGTAGAAGTCTCTCATGAGGGACTTTGTCAAACGCCTTCTGAAAATCCAAATACACTACATCTACATGCCTTGTTCAGAGAACGAAAAGCTAACTAAAAAACTAGTCCCATTGTTAGAGGGAGAGATGGATGGATCATCTGAATTAAGGAAAAGCTTGATAAAACATTTTGAGTCTTTTTTTTTTTTTTTTTGATGGTTGTCTGGCATCGTTCTTGCCGGAGATCTGGCGGGAGAGCATTCCATTGAGGAGGGCCAGCTGTGGAAAGTGCTCGTTTCCTTAGAGGATTTGGCAGGGGGGGGGGGGGGCGTAGAGAGTGTCTCTATAAGCAGATCTAACCGGTCTAGAGGGTTTGTGGGGACGGAGAGGGATATTTAGATCAAGCGGAGTGAGATTGTGCATGGCTTTGTGTATAGTCATTAGGACTTTGTACTGAATTCTAAATTTGATTGGAAGCCAATGAAGGCTCCGCAGGATAGGTGTAATGTGCTCTTTTGTTGGTCCTGGTCAGAATCCTAGCTGTAGCGTTCTGCAACATCTGCAGGGGTTTGATGGTGTTTGTTGGGAGACCGAGAAGAAGCGAGTTGCAGTAGTCTATTTTTGAAAAGATGATGGATTGAAGAACTGTGCAGTAATCTTGGAAGTGTAGGAGGGGTCTCAGCCTTTTTAGGACTTGTAATTTGAAAAAACAATCCTTTGTGGTGTTAACAAATTTCGTTAGGTTAAGTTGGTCATCCATGATGACTCCAAGGTTTCTCACATGGGGGGAGCAGTTTGGTTGAACGGTGAGATTGTTGTCGCCCTGGGAAATGAGGAGGAGTTCTGTCTTATTGGTGTTAAGGACTGAGTTGAGGCTTGTGAGAAGTTGGTTGATAGATTGAAGGCAGTTATTCCAGAAGCAGAGGGTTTTAGGGAGAGAATCCATAATCGGGATGAGTATTTGCACCTCATCAGCGTATATGTAGTGAGTTAACTTGAGATTTGTAAGGAGCTGGCAGAGCGGGAGAAGGTAAATGTTGAAGAGGGTTGGGGGGAGAGAGAGGAACCTTGAGGGACTCCTAAGGTGGAGCTAACCTGGTGGGATTCTTTGATTTTGACCTTGTAGAACCTGTTGTTAAGGAATGATTTGAACCAACTAAGAGCGGTACCCTTGATGCCTATGTCAGCTAGCCAATCCACGAGAATTGAGTGGTTCACTGTGTCGAAGGCGGCTGATAAGTCATAAAGTGTAACTTAAATTATAATATTCACATTGGCTCTAAGTCAAAATCTCTTGGAATGCCCTTCTTTGCAATTTAACTGATTAATTTATGTATTTTGTTTCTCTTATAATGCTATTATGGTAATATTTTTTTCTTCCCTCCCCACTCAAAAAAGGTTAGCTTTTACAATGTTTGGGCAAGTCTTTTTGACACAGGGGGGGAGATTCAATAGTGTGCTTGGCCTAGTGCACAGGTTTATGTGCTTTTGGATGCATTAGACTAGCACCCGATGCAATAAGGGGATTAGTGTGCCCAAACAAACGCATACCTGATAGCATTCATCCATGAAAAATCTATCTAGATGAGGCCATTAGTTATTACCCTCTGCAGAAAATCGCTGGGTGTCAAATGTACATTTTTTAACAAGACATATTTAACTCTAGCCCCAGAGCTGGTTTTTAAATCAGTCTGCAAGTCAAGGGCTCAGGAGAAATTAAAAAAAAAAAGTCCTGTATGGTTCCTATCTCTATTTTTAAACACCTACTGCACGTGGTGTTTAAGAATAAAGGTATAATGTAAGGGCTTGATATAAAAACACGAAAAACCTGGGGACATAAGGTACATGCACAATACACATGCTCCAACTTGGTTTTGCCCCTCGCTATTATGTGTATATTGAGTGTCCAGAAATCGACCTGAAGTGGGATAAAATGGGATATTGCGTGCTCGTTGCATTTGGACACCTTAAGCCACTGGTAAAAAAGCCTCCTGTACCTTGGGATATTAAAGTGGTTCTTGACTCTCTAACGCAGGGGTCAGGAACCTATGGCTCGGGAGCCAGATATGGCTCTTTTGATGGCTGCATCTGGCTCGCAGACAAATCTTTAATAAAAAAGTAAAAATCTAACAATCCCCCACCCTCCTGACGCCCCCCAAGACCTGCCAAAAGTCCCTGGTGGTCCAGCGGGGGTCCAGGAGCAGTCCGGGAGCGATCTCCTGGACTTGGGCTGTCGGCTGCCAGTAGTCAATTTATTTATTTATTTATTTAAAGGCTTTTATATACCGGAGTTCATGCACTAGTGCATACCATACATAGTAAGGGCAATGTCACAGGGGCTACCGCCGCCATTGGTCGACCCCAGTGACATAGTGAGGGCAAAGGGCCGTCGGCGCCATTTTGACTACTGGCAGCCGACAGCCCAAGTCCAGGAGATCGCTCCCGGACCCCCGCTGGACCACCAGGGACTTTTGGCAGGTCTTGGGGGGTCAGGAGGGTGGGGGTTGTAGTAAATTAATTTTGGAGGTCTTGGGGGGCGTCAGGAGGGTGGGGGGTTGTAGTAAATTAATTTTGGAGGTCTTGGGGGGCGTCAGGAGGGTGGGGAGTTTTGTTAGATTTTTACTTTTTTATTAAAGATTTGTCTGCGATTCCTGGACCCCCGCTGGATCACCAGGGACTTTTGGCAGGTCTTGGGGGGGGGGGGTTAGGAGGATGGGGGGTTGTAGTAAATTAATTTGGCAGGTTTTGGGGGCGTCAGGAGAGTAGGGGGTTGTAGTTAGTATGGCTCTCACGGAATTACATTTTAAAATATGTGGCGTTCATGGCTCTCTCAGCCAAAAAGGTTCCCGACCCCTGCTCTAACGAGAACCCCATTTGAGCTGCTAGAATCAGCTTGGATGAAGTACTTGTCCTGGAAAGTACTCTCTCTAGTAGCAGTCTCTTCTGCTGTGCTAGGTGAGTGAGTTCTAGGCATTGGTTTTCCATTCCCCATATTTGCAGTTTTACCACAAGGTTGTACTTCGACCACATCCTAATTTCCTACCAACAGTGGTTTCGGCTTTCCATTTAAACCAGTTGGTAACACTACCCACTTCCTTCCCAAAATCTCACACAAATGAGGGAAAAACTGTTAACACATACTGGATTGTAAAAGAGCACTTGTCTGTTACAAACCCAGATCCAAATAGACCAGGTACTCCTGTGTCAAAACATATGCTGTCCAACTGGATTACAAGTTGCATTAAACACTGTTACACTTCAGCTGAACTGTAACTCACCAGACTGGTATGGGCCAATCAAGTTCAAGCTACTGCATCCTCCATTGCCTATTTAAAGGAATTGTCGATAGAGGATATCTGCAAGGCAGCTATTTGGTCCTTGGTGCACACGTTCACTGTGCACTACTGTCTGGATTGCCTTGCATCTGCTGACAGTTTGAAGGTCAAGCTGTGCTTGCTCTTACTGCTTCCAAGTAGTTTGCTCTCCACGGTGGAGTCCAGATTGTTTTGAAAGTATTGCTGCACTACAACCCTTAGCTTGGGACTCCTCACAGATCATGGCTAATTCAACCCTGCTCATCGATGAAGAAAAGCAATTTTTTTTTACCATAAATGATGTTTTCTATAGATAGCAGGAGTGGGCAGGAGAGTGGGCATCTCCCCCCAAGGGGGGAGATGCCCACTCTCCCCCCTTGGATAGCAGGCTCAGGATATACTCAAATGCTTTTGGAATAGACTGAGGAGCTGCAGAGATGCTCACGCAGGAACTTGTGCACATGCCTGGTAGAACTCCATCCAGTGCCATCAGAGGGCGCCACCACAAATCATGGCTAACTCATCCTGCTAGCTACAGAGACAACTGTATGGTAAGCAAACTTTCATTTTATAGGAAGGATTGTAGAAGAGGGAGCAGATTGTGGTGGCATGTGATATCATAGCCTTAAAATGTTTCTTAAAAATGGGTAGATCCATTATTGAAAGGGACTGTGGTCAGGGCTTGAATTGAGGTGAACATTCTCCTCAGAAAAAAAAAATTCCCCTGTTATATCCAAATGAAACAGCAGTTATCTCTGGGGTTTTCAAATTGAGAACAGGAAGCACCACATGCAGCGGTGGCCCTGAAGCTGGGGATATGCTGCTTGCTAAGCTGCTAGAGCTCAGGATATGCAGGTGTGTTGTCTTATGTGGACTTTGCAGCATGAGTGGGGCTGGCTCTGCTTGGAATCTGAATGCCAAAGTGCTGCTGAGAGTGGAGAGGTAGGAGCAGTTCCAGGGAAAAAAGTGTCTGCTGTCAGGGCCTGCAGTGCAGGGAAGTGATCAGTTTGGAGGAGGGGGAATCACAAATTTGAAAGGTGAGCTGAGCCTGCCAATGAAGGGAAGCCTAATATGCTGATGAGAGATGGGAATCGTTGAAGGAAATGAGTGCAGCAAGCCTACAGAGGAGGGCAGTTAGCTAAGGAGGAGTGAGAAGAACTTGCTGGCAAGTGGATTAATGGGAAGGGAACAGCAAAAGAGTTTTGTGGGAAATAAAGAGCAGAACAGGGAGTTCTTTCATATGCAATATGGAAGAATTGAGTGCAGAGGGAATAAGGAGGGGAGGGGTAAAAGAGCAAAAGATGGGGAGAGGAGGAACATCTGTTTTGCATTTCCTGCAGAGGCTCTAGCCCTTGGATCCCTGAAGGAGCAGATGTTGCGTTTGTGCCTGTTCTCACCCTCGCTCCACCATTTCTACCTTAGTGGCGACTCCTTTCGGGTCTGACTGACAGATGCTGCTTCTCCTCGCCGTTCTTCCTGGAATCCCCGGACTGGCCTGACGCTGCGGATCCGCCATGTTCCTGATGATGTAAGGGCGCGCGTGTGTGCACGCTCCAGAGTTTGTACCGGTAAGGGTGCGAACTTTGGGGGCGTCCCCCCGTAGTGACGTCATCTGCTTCCAACTTAAAAGGTCTTTGCTTGCAACTACGAATCAAGTTAGCAAGGGGAATTCTTTCTCCACTGCTCTGCCTTCACAAACTTACCAAGGGGTACCCGCTCCTTGGGGGCCTCGCTCTCTTTTCTTGATTTCAGATTGCTAAAACTGGATCCGGTACTCGCTCCTCGAGGGCCTACGTCCCTGAATGCTCAGAAGACTCCTTACTACCTGGAAGCGATCGCAGATGTGAACACTGAGTTCTATTACAGATAGGAACCGGTACTCGCTGCACGAGGGCCTATGTTCCAAAGACTCTCTTCTATTCCAGAAGCCATCTCATACACAGATATTGTGAGTTTTCATTCCAGACTGCATATAGGAACCAGCACACGCCTACGGCTCCTGTTCCTGAATATACTGAAGACTTTGTTGCATAGAAGCCATTACAGATATCTACAATTGTGAGTGTATCATCTACTACTGGTTATGTATCCAGCATATGTATCCAGACTGCCACTCTGTGGGAGGCCAACTCACCACAGATCATTAACTCTGCCTACGGAGTATTACAATTGTTAAGCTCCTCTCCTTTGGCGGAGTGATCCATAACTGGTTGCCAGCTCTCTAGCGGATTTATAACAGATTGCCAACTCCTCCCCTTGGCGGGGTGATTTATTACAGATCACTCCTCCTAGCAGCAGATTGATAACAGATTGTTAACGCCTCCCTCTCCTGGAGGAGATCGATAACAGATTGCTAACTCCACCCCTCTGGGGAGCAGATTTACATCAGATGGCTAACTCTTCCCTCTCCTGGAAGAGATTTACAACAGATTGCTAACTCCACCCCTCTGGGGAGCAGATTTATAACAGCAGGTTACTGCTATTTCCTGTTATAGGGTGACGTTGAAGGAGAAATAAGTTTCTATGCACCCAGATTTTGATGCTACCTGAAAGGGGTTAAGTGAGTCTGTCCTTTGTCCAGGCCATTCATCCTGCAGTGGGACCTTTAATTTGGTCCTTAACACTCTAGTGAGGCCACCCTTTGAGCCTCTAAAGAGAGCATCCTGGCCTTTTGAGACAAGGGAGATACTCAGGGGAACAAGAAGCTACACCTCCTGGATGGGAGAGATGTGTTGATATGTGAAGGTAATCAACCTCTTCAGGAAAATATAGGCTATTTGTGTTGCATGGAGGCCCAAGGAAAGGGGCACTGCCATAGCACATTTCCCCCAGGACTCATGGAAAATTACCCCAAGATTCATTAAACTGTTTCAGTTTACAGATTCAATTCTGTAACGGCGGTGACTGCCATTTTTGCTGCATAGCAAGTGACTCCTGTGAAATTAATCAATAAGAATGGTATAGGGGTGATAGTCACCAAAATGCTGCAGCATCAGGTCTTCTATCCGGGAGATATTTAAGAAAGAGCAGTTCATCATTTATTTGTTTGCATCTGGTATGTTGGTTTATTACCTGACTCACCATGGTACATGGGTCGCTTTGTGGTTGCGTCAGTACCGGGCTCGACAAGGACTTTGTGTCGTGCATCAAGTCGATGTTGGGCATGCATTGGTTGGAGCTCAGTGCTCTGGAACTTTCTCTCTACATGGCGCATCGCACACAACTACTAAGTCCTCTCCTTCCTAGAGAATCTGGGCTTCTTAATCAGTTACGAGAAGTCTCACCTGGAACCATCACAAACAATTCAGTTCATAGGAACTCTGATCAATACCCAACTATCCAAAGCCTTCCTCCAGAGCAAAGGATCCTCATTTTTCAATCCTTAGCCACATCAATAAGCAATCTGCAACACCCAACAGAGCATCAAATACTGACGCTATTGGGTCACATGGCAGCGTCCGCTTATGTGATACCTCACACTCGGCTGCACATGTGATGCCTCCAGTGGGGCTTGAAATCCCAGTGGTCTCAATTCTATCACCATATGTCCCAAAAGATAGTCCTAACCCATTCCATGATCGACACTGGCTACAGCCAATGACTCTGCACTCAGGTGTACCATTCCGACATCCTCCTCATAAGAACATAAGAAATTGCCATGCTGGGTCAGACCAAGGGTCCATCAAGCCCAGCATCCTGTTTCCAACAGAGGCCAAAACCAGGCCACAAGAACCTGGCAATTACCCAAACACTAAGAAGAACCCATGCTACTGATGCAATTAATAGCAGTGGCTATTCCCTAAGTATAATTGATTAATAGCCATTAATGGACTTCTCCTCCAAGAACTTATCCAAACCTTTTTTGAACCCAGCTACACTAACTGCACTAACCACATCCTCTGGCAACAAATTCCAGAGCTTTGTGTGTTGAGTGAAAGAACTTTCTCCGATTAGTCTTAAATGTGCTACTTGCTAACTTCATGGAATGCCCCCTAGTCCTTCTATTATTCGAAAGTGTAAATAAGTCACATCTACTCGTTCAAGACCTCTCATGATCTTAAAGATCTCTTATCATATCCCCCCTCAGCTGTCTCTTCTCCAAGCATCTGACTACAGATGCCTCCACGACAGGTTGAGGGGCCCGTGTCTTAAACCTAAGGACACCGGGCTTATGGACAAAGACAGAACGAAATTAGCAAATCAGTCTGGAACTTCATGCGATTCGATATGCAGTCTATACCTTCTCAAAGATTCTTTAACACAAATCAATCATGATTTACAGAGACAACCAAGTTGCCATGTACTATGTAAATAAAGGAGGGTCAGGTTCCAGGACCCTTTGCAAGGAATCGGTCCTACTCCTAAAATGGGCGCTAATGCACTCAATTCAACTACAGGCGACTTTATTTCAGGTGTGAAGAACTCTGAAGCAGATGCTGTCGACTCTTCCATCCGCATGAATAGGAACTCAACGACGAGGTGATGGCCAGCATCTTCCACTGCTGGGGCATGCCTCTAATGGAATTCTTTGCCACAGAAAACAATGCAAAAGTACCACAATTCTGTTGCCTACAATGGAGCAGTCACAGACTAGCCCAGGACGCCTTCCTTCTGCAATGGTCAAACGGCCTTCTTTAGGCATTCCCTCCAATCCCACTGATTGGATGAGTGCTACAGAAATGCATCTTGGACAACTCCGACCTCATTCTCATTGCCCTAGCGTGGCCCTGTCAACCATGGTACGCCTACCTGATCAGTCTCTTCCCTACAACTGCCCATTCCCCTCCACAACAAACTGGGCCTTCTATCATAACAAGGAAAATTGCATCCCATGCAGAACTCCCTCCACCTGACAGCGTGGAGATTTGAAAGGGAGGCACTAAGTCACCTCACCATCACTCAGTTCATACAGGAGATTTTAATTGCTGCGAGACAACCTTCCTTGAGAAAAATTATGCAAATGGGCATGGTACTATCATTGGTGCATAACAGAATTCCTGGACCCATTCTGTTCTTTCCCTGAACAACTACTGACATACCTTCACTGACTACCTCTGGCCTTGCAGTTTCCTCAATCAGGTTACACTTGAGTGCCATCTCAGCATACCATTCCCCGTGCAAGGATGACTCCATTTCTACCATCCTCTGATATCACGTTTTATGAGATGTGCCTTACGTCTGAGACCTCCTCTTAACACATCCTGCTGTCTCATGGGACCTCAATATTGTCCTAGCAACACTTGTTTCTAGCTTTCGAACCATTAGGGAAAATGGAATTAATTTTTAACCTGGAAGGTATTTTCCTCATTGTGATCATAACAGCCAGATGAGTTGGAGAACTTCAGGCACTAGAACATTACCCTCCTTTCCTCCAATTTTATCATGAGTCTCCTTGCGAACTTGTCCTTCCTTTGTCCCCAAGGTAGTCTCTGCCTTCCACCTCAACCAAACAATCACTCGACCAATTTTCTTCCCAAAACCACATGCCTGAGTTACTGTTGCATATGCTGGATTGTAAGAGGGCTTTAGCTTACTACAAGCAGAGAACCAACTTCCTTGGCAGACTGTCACAAATCTTTTTCTTACAATCTGAATGCCACCGGACTACCAGTATCCAAACGTACACTGTCTACTTGGTTGACCCAATGCATAAAGTTTGTTATAACAAACAACCAATTGGTTGTAGGCGGTGGCGACGTCCATTGCCCACTTGAAACAAGTTCCTCTCAAAGATATTTGCAAAGCAGCAACATGGTCTTCCTTACACACTTTCACTTCCCACTACTGCCTGTAGCAACAAACTAAATCAGATGCCCTAATGGACCATGCAGTTTTAACTCAAGGCACTGACTCATAGAGATGTCCACGGTGACACAGGCTTCTCGGCAAAAAAATTAAAAAAAAAATTGGGTGAACAGCTCATGTGATATTCATGCAGTAAATCAAGCAGATGGTCACCAGGATCTAATTTCATTAACTCTGCTCCCTCTACACATACCTACTTGCCTGTGAAGCTTTCAGTTGGGGACTCCCAGAAAGCATAGCTAATTCAGCCTTGCTTATCTGCGGAAAAAAGTAAATTTGCTTACCGTAAACGGTATTTTCTGTAGATAGCAGGATGAATTAGCCATGTGTCCCCCACCCACCTCCCTGGGCACTCTAACTCCTTTCTTCTTCCTTCTTGCTAATCCTTTATCTTTCTATTATGCTTTGGAATCGGCACTGCACAGGTGTGATGCAGCAATTTAAAAATTTGCTGCTAGAAGATGTTCCCACCGAGAGCCGCCAGGGGGTGCTCCCAGAAAGCATGGCTAATTCATCCTGCTATCTATGGAAAACAGTTTATGGTAAGCAAATTTACTTTTTTGGCTCCTTTTATTCTTCTCCTTTCGGGTTGTTTCGTCTGTCCTTCCCTTGCTTCTAGGCAGTCTACTTTGTGGCTCAGTAATATATCCTTATCAGCAGCAGGTCCCCAGGCAACTTCATCTTAGCTCTGCTGTCAGCAGCCACTACAGCTAAGGCTTTGCTGATGCATCGTCTATTAAAATTCAGGGAATGGTATTTAGATACCAGGTATCTTGGCACCTTGGATTTTCTAACACTGCTTTATTATTAGGTATCTAGAAATGTAACATGCTCTATATTAGATGGGAGGAGATGAACAACAGTGAAGCTCCATAAAGAATGTGACTGTTCTTAACTAGGGTTTGAAAAACACTCTGGCCTACTTACCTTAAGTGAGTTTTACATTGCTGGTGAGAACCTGGAGGCTGGAGCAGGCGTCTGACTACAAAATGGGTATTCCCATCTTACCTCAGCTAAAGAACAATAGGGAGGCAGTGAAACTGAGTCTTAGCAGCATGGAATAGCTGCTGCCAACAGGAAGTAACACCATGGTGGAGTTAGGTTCCTGGGAAACTCTTATTTCAGAGGAGAAACCAGAGGCATTACATGGAGCTTCCAAAGAGTAGCTGAGCAGTAAGAAGTGGTGGTTTTTTTTTTTTTGGGTTCCGGTGTGGGCCTGATAGGAAAGAAGGCTGGAGGAGAGAGGGAGCTCTATACTTAAGTGGGATGGGAATTGGAGGAAAGAAGGAAGGCTGCAAGACTAGTAGGTGGGTTAGGTTGTTTTTAGCCACTGATTCTGTGGCTATATTTAATAGTATTCAACTTAATCCCCCCTGGTTTATGCAGTAATATGAAGAATGCCCTTCAGAGAATATGGCAACATTATCTGTGTTTTTTCCCATCGATAGAAGGGCTGAATTAGCCATGCTGTCTGGGAGCGTCTCACGACTGGTCAGTAGGCAGAGTTTTCTCAGTTAGAACAGAGTTTTGAACTGTGTACGGCTGCAATGGTGAGCTTCCCGCGCGATTGCCTGGTTACCTCAGTCTCTTTTTTTTTTTTTCCACAAGCAATCTGCATGCAGGGTTTTTTTTCTCCTCGACTCAGAGATTTTTTTCTCAAATTTTGTTTTTTCTTCAATCCTTTAGGCAGTGATGGCTCCTAAGCCATCTGGATTTAAGCACTGCCAATGCGGTAAAATTGTCCATTACAGATGGACATAATTACTGCTACATATGCTTGGGACCGGAACATGACAAAGTCTCATGCTGGGATTGTGGTCGCATGTCCCCCCGAGCCCAGAGGAAGCGCGCAGAAAAAAATGGCGTGGTTAAAGATATCCTCCATACAGTCTTCGCTGGGACCGTTGAAGAGACTGAAGAAGACGCAGTCTAAAAGGCCTGCTTCGCTAGATGGTAACTTGGCCAGGTCGGTTATACCATCAGAGCCAGTGAAGGGAGATGAGGCTGCAACTCCTCTTTCACAAAAATCCCCTCGAGCCGCTCGGGTTTCAGTTTACTAAACCCATTCGCTCTCACTCCTCGACACCAAAAAAGTCGGGAAACAAAAAATCAAATCGGCCGAAGCAGAACGGTGCATCGGCGCATAACTTATCGGCGCCTGAGGCCTCGGTGCACAGTTACGCGCACATCACATCGGTGCACAATGGTGCGCGCAATGACGCGCGCAAAGCATCAGCTCAGGGATCGACGCACAAAGGTGCATCTAAGCGCACAGTGCCGATACCACACGACGCAATATGACTCAAAACATGCAAAACTATTGATTCAACCTCTTAAGTCCGCACTTGACACCACTCTTGACGCAGTCTTCGCTACTAAGTCAGGAACATCTTAAAAAATCACAAAAAACTAAGCATGTAACATCTTCAAAACCTTGTGAAACAGATTCTGACCAACAGGTGGAACTAGTCTCCATCCATGACACTGCCAAATCTAGCGAGGATTATGATGGATCTTCTTTTAGTAGACCACAATCCCCTCAGCTTCTCCATAACTCAGGCCTGCCTCAAGACGAGCTCATATCAGCAATGCCTTCAGGAACAGATCAATTTCCAGGACCTTCACAACCTATCGCATCTAAGGTGATGTTGCAAATTTCGCAGGCATTGAATACTTTTTTCCAAGATCTAAACATGGCACATCCTCTGCCTCCGCTTGCGCCTTCTCAACCTTCGCCAACTCAGCTGTTGGCACCATCTCCATTTCCAGATCGATTAGATACTCCAGACTCACCTTGGACGTCGTTGCCTGGTTCATCTCCAGGGTTCCCATCTGATCCTCCAGAAGGTCTTTTGGAACCTTATTCCCCTCCCGAAGACTTGCCCTATGCAAAGTTCATCGAGAAAGTGGGCTCTCTTTTAAATATCGAGACGGGAAAGATCCATGATCCTAGGTCAGAGGTGTTAGGAATACTGAAAATATTTGAAATGCCTCCAGAACCAACAGCTCTACCACCACATACAGTTCTAGATAAGTGCTTTGTAAAATGTGGAACAAACCCTTTACTGTCGCAGCCTCATCAAGGAAAACTGACTTAAAGTACTGTATGCGTAATTCCACAATTTATGATTCCATACAGCTGCCACACAATTCAGTAGCAGTGGAATCTGCTCTATCAAAGGCAAAAAGGTCAAAACTACATTAAAATTCACCACCAGGGAAAGACCATAAGTCTATGGACGACTTTGGCCGTAAGGTATACCGTTCTTCCATGTTAGCAACAAAAATTCAACATCATCAGTTTTACGTAATCCAGTATTTATTTGAATGTCTTCAGAGGTTACGTCCCTCATGTTTAACCTCTGAAAATACTCTACCACAACCTTTTACTGACATGGAAGAATGTCTTCGCCATCTACTTCGGTCTGTCTGAGTCCTTTGAGTCTTCCGCAAGGTCCTTGGCTACGGCTATAGCGGCAAGATGGATGGCGTGGTTGAGAGCAAGTGCAATTAGAGAGGACGTTCATGATAAGTTAGTGGACATACCGTGCCTGGGTGACCATCTTTTTTTTTGTGAAAAATTTGGGGAAACCTTTACTCTTCTTAAAGAACAGAGTACTGCTGTGCTATCACTCACATCTCCAACTGACCCCCATACCTTGTCCAGGAAGTTTTACCCTTCGGTCAGGAAGAAGCCCTACTCAAGGGTACCCTTCAAACCATACAATAACTATCGATCACAGAATTATTCCCACCAAAGATACCAACCTCAGGCTCATCAGTCCCGTGGACGACCTCGTCAACAAAGGCCACAAAAGCAAACACCAGCACCTCCTCAAAAACACTTCATCTTTTTGAGCTATCCCGAGCCATCTCTACCACCTTACATAGGAGGTCGCCTTCACCTTTTTTATACCAATTGGGAAGCGATTACGTCGGATGTTTGGATGCTGAACATCATAAGGGAGGGCTATCAAATACATTTTGTAACACTCCTGGATCTCCATCAACCCACTCGCTGTACCTTCAAGAACAGTTACAAAATCTACAAAGCCAGAAATCCATTCAAAGAATTACAAAGGCACAGGAAAATCAGGGGTTCTACTCCTATTTATTTTCTCATTCCAAAAAAGTCCGGAGGTCTTCGACCAATCTTAGACTTAAGGAATCTCAAAAAACATTCAGAAAGAAAAATTCAAGATGACATCTCTCAAGACTATTCTTTCTCTTACAACCCAACGACTGGCTATGTTCCATAGACTTGAAGAATGCATACTCCCATATTCCCATGCACCCTTCTTCCTGGCAATACCTTTGCTTTCAAGCTCAGAGCAATCACTATCAATATAAGGTTCTACCCTTTTGGCCTGTCCTCAGCCCCAAGAGTGTTAACAAAATGTTTAGCGGTGGTGGTGGCTCACCTCAGACAACTGTCGATCCAGATTTTTCCCTATCTGGACGACTGGCTTTTAGTAGCCTCGGATCGGCCTACTCTTCGAACTCAAATGTTCCAAACAATCAACTGTCCTCAGACATTGGACTTCATAATCAATTACGAAAAGTCCAACCGACCCAAACGCTACAGTTCATTGGAGTGCTCATCGATACAACACAACAGAGCATACCTCCCACAGGACTGAATTCAAACTCTATCCTCACTAGCTTGACGTCTGTGCAACCGATCACATACCTTGGCACGTCAAATCCTCCAGCTACTGGGTCATATGGTGGCAGCTATCCATGTGGTTCCCTACACGAGACTACATATGCGCCGCCTACAATGGGGACTAAAGAATCAATGGTCTCAATTCTTTCAGCCCCTCTCAACCAAGATACAACTTACCACCCAAATGTGCACTGATATTCGATGGTGGAAGAACACCAACAACTTGACCATGGGAGCACCCTTCCGGTTACCTCACCCTCACGACTGATGCATCCAGAAGGGGCTGGGGAGTTCATCTGAGCGAACTGAAGACTCAAGGTCTCTGGTCTGTGCAGGAGAGCACACGCCAGATCAACTTTCTGGCACTTCGAGCCATTTGGAAGGCACTTCAAACCTTTATTTTATTTAACTCTTTTCTATACCGACATTCTTGATTATTACCATATCACATCTGTTTACAGAGAACATAGGGTTATAACTTTAACAAACCAATAAACAAGAAGCAAAGTTAGTCAATAGGGTGGTGTAAACTTGGGTGCTAAGGTAGCCGGAAAGATAGGACAGAGGAAGACAATAAACAAAGTAAAATTAAATGGTTTTTTTTTAATACTTAGTAGATGGTTCATAGCTGCATATATGGCGAAGTGTGGCTAAAGGGCCTTCTTCCCTCAGGTTCGGGGCAAACATCTCATGGTATACACAGACAACAAAGTTGCCATGTTCTACATAAACAAGGAAGGAGGGTCAGGTTCATGGATCCTTTGTTGAGAAACACTTCGAATACTGTCGTGGACAATAGCAAACGAAGTTTCGATGCAAGCCACTTACATTCCAGGCTTAGACAAGGTCACGGCGGATCGCCTCAGCAGGATTTTTCATCCACACGAATGGACTTTAAATCGGGATGTTGCAACCAGAATCTTTCAACGCTGGGGCAACCTGATGATAGATCTCTTTGCCACAGAGAACAACCATCAAACACAAGTATTTTGCTCCATGTACCCGAGCTCACTTCTTTTTGCTCCAGATGCCTTTCTCATCCCATGGATGGAGGGCTTGCTCTACGCTTACCCTCCTATCCCGTTAATATTGAATGATTCAAAAATGCATCCAAGACATAGCGGATATGATCCTCATAGCTCCGGCATGGCCAAGACAGCCCTGGTATCCATATCTCATGCAACTATCCATTCGCCCACCAATTCCACTGGAGAACCACCCACATCTGTGGGGTCCCTCCTTCATCCAATATACCAATCCCTCCACCTGACAGCTTGGAGGTTGAAAGGCAATTATTAAACAATCTGGGTCTGCCAGCTCCACTTGAAGACATTTTTATTGCTTCTAGGAAACCTTCAATTAGATGTACCGTATTTTCCGGCGTATAAGACGACTTTTTAACCCCTGAAAATCTTCTTAAAAGTCGAGGGTCGTCTTATACGCCGGGTATCGTCTTATAGGGAAGCTGTGGCGTCCGCGGCTGCCCTTTTCTTCCTCCCGCCCCCTGTCGCGTGCTCCTGGTTTCTCCCGCTGCTCTTCCTTTCCTGCTGCCGTTGCCGCCGGGCTATCGGCAAGTTCAAGCCCAGCGGGAACGGCAGCGGTGCAAAAATAAAAAAAAAAAAAAAAAAAAGCTGTGGCGTCCGCGGCTGGCCTTTTCTTCTTCCCGCCCCCCGACCCGGAACAGGAAAGGATACACAGTGCGGTGCGCGGGAAGGAGAAAGCCGTGCCGCATGAAAAAATCGCAGCGGCGACAGCAGCATCGGCCCCCGAGCAATCGAAGCAGCTGATAATAGGGAAATGAGACAGCAGCATGAGCCTCCCGCGGCCGATGGGATTCTTCTTTCTTGGCCTGCGGGGGCTGGAGGAGGCGGCTGCCGCAGCTACTATTTGTTCTTGGGGGGCGGGGGAGGGGAGAGGAAGTGAGTGAGTGAGAGAGAGAAGCAGCCAGCCAGCCTGTGTGTAAGTGAGAGAATGCATTTGATTGAGAGCATGTGTGTGAGTGAGAGAAACTGGTCAGAGAGCTCGTGTGTGTGTATATGTGAGAGACAATGAAAGTGACTGCTCAGAGAGATGACTGATGTGTATGTGAGTGTGAGAGAGAGAAAAAGCATGGAAGTGAGAAATCTGGGTATGTGAGAAAGCATGGGAGTAAGAAGCCTGATTATGTGAGAGAGAGCATGGGGTGGGAGGCCTGTGTGTGCATGAGAGAGAGACTGGTTGATAAGGTGACGGTGTGTGTGAGAGAAAGAGACTGGTGTGTGTGAATGTGAGAGAGAGAATGTGATTCAGGGAATGAGAAGCCTGTGCACGTGGAGAGCGAGCATGGAAATGAGAGAGAGACTGGTGTGTGTGAGACAGAGAAAGTGATTATGAGAGTGAGAAGCCCGTATATGTACGGTAAGCAGAACACGGGAGTGGGAAGCCTGTGTGTGTGTATGACATGAGACAAACTGTTCAGGAAGGTGTCTGGTGTGTGTGTGTCAGACTGTTTGGGAGATGATTGGTGTGTAAGAGACAGAAACTGGTCATGGGGGCATGACTGGTATGGTGTGTGTGTGTGAGAGAGACATGGGCCCTAAGGAAGAGGACCATGAGTATAGAGCTTAGCCACTACTGCTGCTTCTGATGTGTGCTACGGAGCTGCTGGAAGGGGGTAAGTAAAGGTGGCTTTTTAAGTTTATTTTTCTTGATTGACTGCCATTTTAATTATTTAATATTATGTGATGTGTCTGCTTTTTTGAAATATTTTATTGGTGTTTGGAGAATGTTTAATAGTTTTTATGAGTTTTTAATTGTTGGATGTTCTGTTCATAGCTGTTTTGAAACATTTATTCTGCTTATTAGTATAGTTTTACAATTATTTCTGTGTGGGGATCTATAGCTGCTTGCTAGTTCTGTTTTCCTAATAAGAGGTGTATTGGTTTTTAGGGCCTGATATACGGTATTTGTAGTGTTGCCTTTTCATAGATAGGGTTGCTCCTGTTTGAATGTAAATATTTTTTTTCTTAAAAATATGTATAAAAAAGGGGGGGGGTCGTCTTATACGCCGGAAAATACGGTAACTATGCAGGAAAGTGGCATCATTACACAGAATGGTGCACAACACGAAGGCTAGACCCTTTCTCATCAACAGCCATGCAACTCCTGGAGTATCTTCATACACTCTACCATGCTAGTTTAGTGCTGGCTTCAGTTCATGTGCATGTTAGCGCCGTTGCAGCTTTCCACCACTCTCATAACAGACTTCCCATTTCCAACCATCTGTTGATCTCCAGATTCATGAGGGGTATGCTACGTCTAAGGCCACCGGTGTCAAAACCACCTATACCATGGGATCTCAATATAGTCCTTGAACAACTAATGCTGCCTCCTTTCGAGCCATTAGATTCATGCCACATAAAATACCTAACCTGGAAAATGGTATTTCTAGTGGCGGTCACATCAGCACGGGAGAGTAAGTGAGCTACAAGCCTTGGTTCACTATTCTCCTTATTTAGAATTTTATCATAAGGTCACTCTTCGGCCTCATCCTACCTTTCTTCCTAAGGTAGTATCGGCTTTCCACATAAACCAGTCAATTACATTGCCAATCTTTCAACCTAAACCTCATCATAATTACCAAGACAAGCTTCTGCACTCTTTAGACTGTAAGAGTGTTAGCTTACTACAAACAGAACTCAGTCTCAAGGAAGACCATCTCTAATTGTTTCTATCCTTTAACCCTAATAATCCAAACCAACCTGTCTCCAAAAGAATCATTGCTAGTTGGTTATCCCAATGCATTGAATTTTGCTACAATAAGCGTTCTCTGTTTTTGAGCAACAAACCGAAAGCACAGCAAATACGCGCAACAGCAGCATCTGTTGCACATTTAAAAAGGGTTCCACTGCTGACACCTGCAAAGTGGCAACCTGGTCTTCTCTTCATATCTTCACATCTCACTACTGTATCTGACAGCAAGCATCTTCTGATGCAGCTCTGGGTTCGGCAGTTTTGTCAACCCTACATACTGTCTACCTTTATTGAAGGATAGTGTCCTCAACTTAAAAAACTTATTATATGGGGACAACCCAGGAGCTTGGGACTCCCAGACAACATGGCTAATTCAGCCCTGCTATCGACGGGAAAAGGCAAGTTTGCTTACCGTAAACGGTGTTTCCGTAGATAGGATGAATTAGCCATGGGATCCCTTCCCACCTCCCTATACAGTCTACAGAGTCTACCAAAATGTTTCCACGTACATCTCGCTTGGCTACAAGAGACTGAAGTAACAAGGCAATCGCGCGGGAAGCTCACCGCGCAGCCGTACAGAGTTCAAAACTCTGTACTAAGAGAACTCCTCCTACTGACCAGTCGCGAGACGCTCCCAGACAGCATGGCTAATTCATTCTGCTATCTACGGAAACACCTTTTACGGTAAGCAAACTTGCTTTTCTACTTCCAGTGGAATAAACTTAACTTTTTCTGTTAGCCTGTCAAATTGGATTCATAGCTGAACAGGTTACGATATACATAGCAACATCTGGAAACCCCATATAAGGTTCTTTAAATTACTAACACTTTTGCACTTCCATAAAAATTTTTTAATTTCCTAGCGTGTAGCAGATAGACTCAGAGCCAATGGGTATAATGTACTCGTGCTAGCAGTTGGAGACGGATCAAATTTCAATCGGACGTCAGCCCCTAGTACATATACCCCTGCAGGAAGTGCAGATCCTCAGTATTTTCCGTCTCCAAAGCAGTTAGGAGCTATCTCACGCTCGCTGAGCATTCTACTAAATTTTAAAGAAAATTCCTACCTGAAGACTAGCCCCGCAGTCCTGCGGTGACACCCTCGGGTCCCTCCCCCAGTTGTTTCCCGAGGTGATTTCCGTGGTCCCTCGGAGGTAAGAGCCTCAGTCCAGTGGCCGAATCGCGGCAGGGACCTAGCCCCCGAGTGAGAAGGGCACGGCATAGAGGCAGCCTCGGTCCGGAGCCGTTTGCGGCGAGGACTTAGCCCCCGAGCGAGACGAGTTTGGGCGCGGCTTAGAGGCAGCGGATGCACCCTCAAAAGCGGCGATGAAGGTAGTTGCCCGCACCCCCCCCCCCCGCAGCCGGAGACTGCCCAGGTCGAGACCGGGAAGCACCGAAGGTAAGGTAGAAATCTTTACTTGTGCCGGTCTCCGAGGATTGAGGACGAGCGCAGGCCATCTGCCGAAGCCAGCGCCACCGGGTTGATTCGCCCTAGCAGGGCCAGACCCCGGCATTTCCAAGGGCCTTCCCACGTGGAGACCCTCCGAGGTAGTCGCCATCTTGCCCGCATGGTCGCCGTCGCCATCTTGGCCTCATTCTTGCCGTTCACATCGCTGCCCGGCCGAGCGCACAAAATTTACCTGTGCGCACAAACCTACTTCTACACGTAAGTTATACGCACAAGAACCCTTGGACGCATAAGTGGCGAGCGCAAGTCCCGGTCGCACGGACTACGCGCACTTGACTACCCGCGCGCACATCCTGGGTTAAGCGCTCAGATACGCGCACAAACCCCGGCTAAGCGCACAGATACGCGGCGAAACATGTACGCGCAGGCAACCTCGACACCTCCAATAACGGAAGTAAAATCCCTAGGCCTCTGCTCAGCATGCCACCTCAGGGCCGCCCAGAGCCAGGAAGCCGATGCCTTATGCGCCCAATGCGAGGAGGCCCTGGGAGATCCACCACAGGCTCTCAGTCTCGCCCAGGGCTGGGGACTAGCTCTTCAGGGGGCTCCCTGGAGCTAGCAACCCCCAGCGGGACTCCCTCTCAACCGGAGGCTCCCAGGGAAGCAACGCCACTCAATGTGGACCCCGTCTATTTCTTGGGTGGAACTCTTCAAGGGGATTCACGCCTTTGTCCGAATGCAAACGGATTCCCGGGCGGACCAACCACATACGTCGCAGGAGGACCCCTATGCTCCAGGCCCCTCAAGACCTAGGCATAGGCTGTTACCACCAAGTAGTCCCACCTTCGGGGCTACGGACATCTCAGAAGAAGAGGTTGAACCCCTAGAAGAAGAACTCCCCCTGGGGATAGAACCCCACCGAACCATGAGATGGTTCTTCACAAGGGAGGAGCTCCCGGATCTGGTCTCCCAATGCCTGACGGAACTGGCGATTCCGGATTCAGAAACCCAGGGGGATCCCGAGGAGAACCCATTTCTGGAAGGCCTTCGACAGACCTCCCGTCATTTCCCGCTCTTGCGAGCTGCTCAACAGCTAATTGACATGGAATGGAACACCCCAGAGTCCGCCTTTAAAGGGGGGCGGGTCTTGGCCAGCCTGTAACCCCTGGATCCAGCAACCAAAGACATGCTCGCTTGCCCTAGAGTGGATGCCATGGTCTGCGCAGTCTCCAAGCGCACCACCATTCCGGTAGAGGGAGGAGCAGCACTCAAGGACATGCATGGCCGGTGGCTAGAAGCCATGCTTAAACAGTCATTCGACGTGGCCGCTATGTCTCTTCAGATTGCGACCTGCTGCACCGTGGTGACACGTGCCTGCTTATCCCAGGCCAGGAACGGCACCCCGGGAGATATCCTGGACCCAGCGCTATCCTTTCTAATGGACGCATCCTCAGACCTCGTATGCACAGTGGCTAGAGGAGTATCATCGGTGGTGGCGGCAAGGAGACAGCTCTGGCTCAGAAGCTGGTTGGCCGACCCATCTTCCAAAACCCGACTCACAAGGATGCCCTTCAAAGGAACCCTTCTGTTCGGCAGCGATTTAGAAAAGATGGCAGGCAAATGGGGCGAATCCCCAGTACCACGCCTTCCGGAAGACAAGTCAAGGAGAGCCCAGCGGCAGCCTTCCAGGGCCTCCAGGGGCAGAAGCTCGCAGTGCTTCAACCCATACAGGAGCAGCTACCAGGCGCCCCGCCCTCCGGTCAGGAACCAGTCCTTTCGGAACAAGCACAACAAGAGGGGAAACAGCTCGGGCTCAGGGCCCGGCCGTGCTCCACAATGAGAATCAGCCGATCCATCCAAGGGAAGCCATAGGGGGCAGACTGGTCCTATTCTACCAAAGATGGGTCGAGATATCTTCAGACAAGTGGGTCCTAGCCATCATCCGGGAAGGGTACTACCTGAAGTTCATACGCACCCCCCGGACAAGTTTGTGGAGTCCCCCTGCCACGACCCCACCAAAAAGGCGGCAGTGGAAGTTACACTGGCCAGGCTACTGAACCTCGAGGCCATAACTCCGGTACTTCCTCAGGAGGTTGCTGAGTTGACTGGGTTAGTCATATTGCACAACTTTTCCGATTAAGACAGAAATTTAGCTTCCTCTGCACTCAAGCAGGCCAGTCCCCACAAATGGGTTGTGCACCTTACCAGCAGATGAAGATGATGTAAATGATGACATCACGGACATATAACCCTGCCAGTATTCTCCATCTCCAGCAGATAGTGGACATGCATTTCCTTTCTGGGGATTTCTTGTGGTCTAAAAAAAAATGTGTACTTCTGGACACGGTTAGTATGGCTGTCTAGCACACAGTGCTGGACAGCTATAGTGCCAAGGACATAGAGGTCCGGAGTCTAGCTATCTGTCCAGCTTGCCATATAAGGGCAATAGAGCCATCACTTTCTCTAAACCTGTATCAGCACTGTTTGGATGAGATTTTCTTATGGAAAGGGGGGTAGGGCAGAAGGCTATATAAAGAATGTATTCTCTTCTACTTTATTTCCCGTGTCAGAGACATCCTTAAGATGTGGGTCAATTGGACAGTGTTAGGTTTGGGCCTGAGGGCCCTGATGTGGATCCATTCTTCGTTTCCTGTGTGAAGTTTTTTGCTAGGGTCTGAAGACCTTTCTGCAAGGTTGCCCAATGGAGCCATGGATCTCTTCTATGTTGGGTTTGTATACTCGGGGTTCCCACTTTTCAGCCTCTGCGTGTAAGTGCCATGGTGAGGCGGTCCTTGGTGATATTCAGGAGGATGTGGATGAGGATACATTGGATGACTCTGGGGGATTTGGTTTTCTCCCCTTAGGAAGAGGGGGAAATTCCGCCAGTTTAGAGCCACATAGGACTCTGCTTTGATTTTTTTTTTTTTTTTTTTTCAGAGAGATGTTGCCAAGTCTTGTTTCAGACTCTGAAGATGCTGGGGGTGACTCTTCAGGTGTGCCAGAGGGGACACCATATTAGTCATCCTACGCAAGATGTCATGTTTCTTCCCCTCTTGGATACAATTCAAATCTGTTGACCTTGAATGGAGTGCCCCCTGAAGGTAACTTCAAAGAAGGGTGTGCTTGGGTGGGATTGTACCCCTTGGATTGAAGTCGAGGGAATCTTGGTGTTTCTCAAAAGTGGTTATCTTTTTAGTAGGCGCTTTTACCAAGCAAACCACCTTCTGGGGTAAGGAGGGTCAGTTGTAAATGATTCTCAAGATAAGTGGATTGAGCCTCAAAGGCCTTACGCAGGCCTTTGAGGCCATAATGATGCATTTGCAAATTGCATCTTGTTACTTCCTGGTAGCTCGGACTGGTTTGCATCACTCTTAAGAGAAGCAAGGGGGTGGGGGTCTGATGGCAGATTGGTATAGAAACAGGAGCCACATTCTTAGCAGATGTGGGCTGTGACTTGATGTGGATGGCTGCTAGAGGGATGGCTTCCGTGATTGTGACTAGATGCGGCTACGAAATTGGTTGGCAGATATGGTTTGCAAGTCCAATTTTATAAGTTTATTCTTTCAGGGATCTCTTTTATTTGCACACTTATGGGGGAGCCTCTCATCAGTTTTGCCCCTTCAGAAAGTCTCAGTCCTTTTGGCCTAGAAAGTCTCATAAGGATGCAGGCTCCAGAACCAGGGCTCCTTCATCTTCACAGTAAAGGTGCGGGGACTCACCTACAGAGGTGGGTCCAGGTTATGATGGACTAGTGGGTTCTAGAGGTGATAATAGCTTATGCTCTGGGATTCCTCTGGATGCCCTTTGTGGTCTCTGTCCAACTCTCTGCAGAAGAGGGTGGTGGAGACTATCTTCAGGAGGCTGTTGGTTTTGTAGGCCGCCATTTCCTTTTTTTGTCATTCCCAAGAAGGGAGGGTTTTTTCGACTCATCCTGGGTTTTTCGGAAATTAATATTCTTTGGCGTTTGACACCTTTCTGGATGGAAACTCTGTGTTCCATAATATTGGCAGTCCAAAAAGGGAGTTTCTCACATCTTAGATCTGACAGGATATTTACACATTTGCCAGGAACATCAGCGTTTCCTGAGCCTTGCTGTTCTGGGCAGTTGTCATGTTCAGGCTTTGCCCTGCGGGTTGGCGATTGTTCCCGGGACCTTCTCCAAGGTCATGGTGATGATAGTGGCATCTCTGCGCAAAAAAGGCAACCTGGTACAATCTTATCTGAACAAGTTAATAGCAGTCTCAAATGCTGGAGTGTTTCAGCATACTATTCACCGTAGAGCTAGGCAGAGTATTTCTGCTGAACAATTGCATTCAGAAGTTAATGGCTCTGGTTCAGGCCCTGGGGAGAACTGTTAGTCAGTGTGGTTGTATCTGCAGGTCTAGGGGTCGATGGCGGCCTCTTTGGACATTGTCCCCTCTGCAAGAGTGCTCCTGCAGCCCCATCGGCACATAAGAACATAAGAAAATGCCATACTGGGTCAGACCAAGGGTCCATCAAGCCCAGCATCCTGTTTCCAACAGTGGCCAATCCAGGCCATAAGAACCTGGCAAGTACCCAAAAACTAAGTCTATTCCATGTTACCGTTGCTAATGTTAGTGGCTATTCTCTAAGTGTTGTTGCTTTCCTGATGACAATTGCAGGAGTACATAGTGTAATTTAATTTGACCCTGCAGTGCAAGTTCGGTTATACTGGTGGCTACAAGCAGATCATTTCAGGAAGGGGATTTCCCTGGAGGCATCGGCCCGGTTGGTTCTCATGACAGATGTGAGCCTTTTGAGTTTGTGGGGCTCACGGTCAGGAGTTGGAAGCAAGTACAGTTTCACTGACATGTTGGTGGCTGGAAGCTCGTGCAATCATGGTAGTATCAGACAGTGCATTGACAGTGGCCTAGACAATCATCGAGGAGGAACCAGAAACATTTCAGCTTGTGGTAGCGCACTGGGGTAGTCTGTTTCTAGTTTTGTGGGCATCCTTCGCCAATGCAGAGGTGTCATGATAGAAGTCTGAGAGCGCAAGATATAGAGGCTCTCGTTCAGATGTGACCGTGGGACAGGAACATGCCTTCCCGCCATGGTCTCTGAAGGCCAATATAGGCCGTTCTACAGAGGCTGCTGGTGAGCATTTTTTTTTTTTAAACTATCCAGATTGTTTGTGTTGTTTGGTTTGGCTCTTGAAAGGGCTTGGGTGTTGAAGTATGGTTATCCTTTTGCAGTGATTTCAACTTTGCGCCGGGCCAGAAAGGTTTTTTTTTTTTCTTTTTCTATGTCTCTGGCCTTTGTTACAGTCAGTTGAGAGGCCTGGTGTGAGGAGAAATTCTCAGCATCTCAAGGGGAAATTCCTTTAATTTTGGAATTTCTGCTAGGTTTGCTTAAAGGCTTGGCCCTTACCACGCGAAGGTTCAGGTAGTAATGCTCACTTGTTATAGGGGGCGAGTCAATGGCGGCCCATTGTTTTCTCATTCAGAAGTGTTCCGGTTCTTGAACAGTTCCCACCTTTCTTCTACTGTGTGGTCTTTCCTTGCAGTTAATTACTTTGCCACGAGAAAACAAAACTGCCTTCAATCTGTTCAGTGCATCTGATTTCTGAGCTGCATGATCTTCTTGTGGACTCTTTCAGTGTGTGACCTTTCTTTTGCCGATAGTGATTTTGGGAGTTTCAATTGGATCACTTCTTTGCCCTGCATATGCTGGACAGGGATAGTGCTGTGCGTGAGTATCATCTCTTGCCTTGGATGTCAAGCAGTATCTGATGAAATACTTGATGTTTTCTAAATCTTTCAGGAAGTATGATCGGCTGTTTCTGATCCATGGTGGAGGTGAACTGGCAACACAGGCATCTTGGAAAAATATCATCACAGCTGCATTTGTGGTTGCTGAGATTCCTTTCCCTAAGCAACTGAGTGCATTCCATTAAAGCTGAGGCGATGATATGGGTGGAGCCTTGATTGTCTCAGGTCGAGATTTCCTGAGCAAGTGATGTGGTCGTCTTTGCATACCTTCCCAAGCATTACCACTTGGACATTCAGCCTCCAAAGGGTGCAGCCTTCATGTGTGCAGTGGTAACTGGACCACTGGCAGCTTCCCACCTTGTTCGGGCGTGGCTTTGGTACATCCCATCTGTGGGAATTGGCCTGCTTGGGTGCAGAGGAAGGAGAAAGTACTACTTATTTGATTTTCTTTCCTCTAATGAAGGTAGGCCAATCCCTGACCCACTGTCTGTTGCTGGGTGTTTTTTTTTGCCTTTGGTTTGCCCTTTAGGTGCAGATGTTGCAGTGTGCTGTTCATGCTATTCATTGGAAGATTGGTAAGTGTCTTAACCGGTCTCTCAGTCTAGTGAATGTTAATTCTTTTGACTGAGCTCAATGTTCCCTATTGGTTGGAAACACGAGTGGTTGACTATTAATAGTGATGTTCAATTATAACCAGTTTGATTTTTCCAGAGAGAACTGGTGGGCTGACATTGGGGCAGAGCTATATGTTTGACGTCAGCTTTTACTCAGTCTCCATCTGCTGGTAGTGATGCACAAGCCACTTGTGGGGATTGGCATGCCTTCATTAGAGGAAAGGAAATTATAAGGTAAGTACTAATTTCTCCATTGTTCACTCCCCAGAACGTCATAATAGTATATTTTGACTCTAAAATCATTGAATTTGATTTCTGATATGCTGTAGATCAGAACAGTATCTATTTTCATGGACAGCTACAGTAATGGCTGCAGTCTCCTGCTGGAGTTATTCTTGGATTTTCAGATGTCTTAAAATCAAGCTAAAACAATTTTTATGTTTGCAATCTTTTCACGTGCTCGTCATTGTTGATGATCCCCCTATCAGTACCGGGTAACTTCATTAAACTGTAATTCAGTGCCTGCATAAATCACAATGGTGTTTAATACCTGACTAGCTTCTGTTGTATACAAGATATATTTCCTCATATGAATGATGTAGTAATAGGTTATCACATGGTGAGCTATGAAATCTAAAACCATGAGTTGAATGGATATGTTGGCTGTACACTAATAGACTTGCTCCTCCCATTTCAGTTGATTTTTAATTTTGGTTTTGTACACAGAAAATTAAGAATGCAGTCAAAGCCTTCAAGGATACCCCGTAGGATATCTGTTCAGCCTTCAAACACGTCACCTCTAAGTACTAGAAGACTACACTTAGGAAGCGACAGAGAACCTACCTCAAGTGATGCATATTGCATGAGAGAGAATTCAGAAAGGCTGGAATCTGATTATCAGGTAATACATTTTCATGTACATGTATGTCTTTTATTTTTTGTTTGTTTAATGATTCTCTTTTAGATGCATATATTCCGCCCCCCCCCCCCCCAATCAGCCTTATACTATGTTAAAGGTACTACTTGCTGATTTATAAGAATTCTTTTTAAAGTTACGCTACCTTTTCCAAAAAGATCCCGTAAAGAAAACTTAAACGTTTTCCTTTTGACTTCACTCGCCTCCTAATTCTAGGAATGGGCAAAAATTAGACCAGGTACTTTTTGGTTTGTGTGTATGTAACATTCATTGCTGTGGTTTTATATATGTGGCAGTTGGTTGCCCAGAAAAATCTGCAGTTTTAAACAGTGTGTATTTGTCATGCTAACCTACTTATAAAGAACAAAACTTTTGAGTACAAAGATTTTATTTTTACTTGGACTGATTTAATATATTTGTGGCTAGCTTTTAAGTTATGCTTTCTTCATCAGATCAGTACTGTATTAGCCAATATTGTCTGAATATATATAAATAAGCTCTAGGCTGAATTATGTCCTTATTCGGAACTTAACTTTGAAAGCTAAGAGAAGTAGTATGGAGGCGAATTTGCATCTGTTAAAATCTGCCTGAACCATAAGTCCATTAGATGTTGTGTAATGGCTGGGCTGCCTACATACTGTTAGCTGTAAATCCTGTTTTTGCGGCAACCTTGGCCAGAAGCCAAGTTTGGGAATCAAACGCTGTTCTAGGACAAGCAGGATGGCACCCCTCACATATGGGTGACTACATCTGATGGAGCCCAGCATGAAAAGCTTATGTCAAAGTTTCTAGAACTTTGACTAGGTACATGGAGCATGCCCTGTACCATGCGTCCATGCTGGGGTTCCTCTTCAGTCTCTTTCCACAGAGCTTTTGCCTCGTAGTTACTTGAGCTCAGGCCACATGGCTGCAGCTATTCATACTGTACTAAATACCAGACTGCACATGCGCCGTCTACAGTGGGGACTAAAGTGGCAATAGTGTCAACATTCTCAGCCATTGACATGGAAGTTATCCTTAACCCAAGAGATGTTGAAGGACATATACTGATGGCTGAACAAGATCACACTTAACAAAGGTGCCCCGTTCAACCTCTTCCCACACAATGCGGTACTTACCACAGACTCCTCCCACAAAAGATGGGGTGCACACCTCGACCACCTAGACACAAGGCCTGAGGTCCTTGACCAAACAACATTTCCAAATCGATCTGCTGGAACTCAGAGTGATACGGTACACATTACAGACATTTGTCTCTCACCTGCGGGGTCGACTAGTCATGGTTTACACGGACAATCAGGTGGCCATGTTCTATATAAACAAACAAGGAGGGTCCGGTTCTTGGAACCTGTGCAGGGAAGTGATCATCATTCTAGAATGGGCAGCCCGTCATTCAATTCAACTACAGGCAAGTGGTCAAGTTGAGTTGAATATTTCATCTCCACAAATGGTCGCTTCATCCACGAGTGACGCAAAGAATTTTTGTGACATGGGGAGTTCCTACCCTAGATCTCTGTCCCCCTGAACTCTTATTAAACTACCTTCACAACTTAAACGTGGCAGGCCTAGCCACGTTGTCGGTTAGGGTCTATCTCAGTGCCATTGTGGCTTTCCACAGACCACATCAAGGTCAGCCAATATCTGTGCATCCGACATATCTCGTTTCATCAGGGGTCTCACACAATTAAGGCCTCCTGTCTCCAAACCTCCAGTGGCGTGGGATCTGAACATGGTCTTGAAACAACTGTTTCCATTCGAGCCCATGAACTCTGCTCACCTTAAATACCTGATGTGGAAGGTCATCTTCTTGGTAGCAGTCACATCAGCTCGCAGAGTCAGAGTTGCAGGCTTTAGTTCACTATAGCCCTTACCTTCAATTCTACCATCACAAGGTCATTTGTTCTTTGTACACCCCTGTTCTATGTAAACCGGCATGATGTGATTGTATCATGAATGCCGGTATATAAAAATTTTAAATAAATAAATAAATTCTTAGGACGCATCCATCCTTCTTACCGAAGATGGTCTCTCAATTTCACCTGAATCAAACAATAGAACTACTCACTTTCTGTCCAAAACCACATCATAATGACCGAGAGAGGCTCTTGCACACGTTAGACTGCAAAAGAGCATTGGCCTATTACAAGCAATGGACTGCTTCACTGTCAAGAGCCTCACAGTTGTTCGTCTTTCAATCCAGATGCCCTGGATTACCAGTGGCAAAAGGTACTATTTCCAGCTGGATTGCTCAATGTATCCAGTTTTGCCACCAGAAGCTGAATGTAAACCTCTCTGCTCTGCCCAAGGCTCACCAAGTGAGAGCAGTGGCCGCTTTGGTAGCAAACCTCAGACATGTCCAACCATTGGACATCTGCAAAGCGGCTATATGGTCATCCCTTCATACATTCACGGCCCACTACTGCCTGGACCAACACGGGGCTGAAGATGCTAAGTTGAGATGAGCCATTCTAGGTTCACTAAACATAGTCGACTTCCACCTGGGCGGGATCACAGGACTAATACAACTGCAGACTACAGCGTGATCGGGAGCTTAAGACTCCCATTACAGCATGGCTAATTCAGCCCTGCTGTTTGCTTACCGAAAATGGTGTTTGCTTACCGTAAATGGTGTTTCTGTAGATAGGATGAATTAGCCATGCTGACCCACCCATCCCCCTGGGCAATCGACACCACTCTGTATCCTTAAGCTTGCTTTCTTACAGACTGGGGAGATTCTGGTTTCCTGCGCGGGAACTCGCGCGCAGCCTCAGTCAAACATCTGAAACCTACTTTGAAGCTCCGCCTCCCTGGCCTGATTGACATTTCCCATGACTGCATGGCTAATTCATCCTGCTATCTACGGAAAAACAGTTTACAGTAAGCAAACTTGCTTTTCACCTAGCTATGAGAATGGGTTTCTTTAATGAAGGTATGTTTCAGTGTTTGAAGTCCATGCAAAAAGAACCTGTCTTAGAATAAAAACATCACTGTTGTAAAAATCTGCACAATGTGTTGATCCTGAAGGGAAAAGGAAATTTTATTAAAGATGCTAGTCAGAATGGCAAATTCATTAAAGTTTCAGCATCTGTATCCCATTTTTAGATACCAGGCTCTTCCTGTATAAGGCTTTCCTTTCATTGCAAATTTGTAGTTTCCTTGAGACCATTTACATTTTTGTAGCTGAGCAGATTTGTTTTAATATAGGAAAATAATGGAAATCTTTTATATACAGATACATGAGTTAAAAATAAAAGCAAATGGAGTGTAGGTGGGCTCAGACTGAATATGCTAAATATAAAAACAAATGCACGGGATTAAGTGTAAATTATGTATATGCACGAATTTTCTAGCACTTTCTAATACTACCATATTGAAAATAGCCTGAACCTCATCAGGTTATTGATATTTTCAGTAGCATAATTGTAGATGACCACCCATTCTTCTGAGTGTTCAAGCTGTTCTTGGACAGAATGACTGATTGAATTTCTGGTGTAGTGCTTTTGCTCACAAGTTGAAAAAATACTTAAAAAAAAAATAAAAAAAAAATTATATATATATGCGCCTCATGTTCTAAGGCATATTTTAACTTGGTGTTATGGATAGCAAAGACATTTAAATATGGAAAAGAACAAATATAGGGATCTCCAACTTATAAAAACAAGGTTAAAACATGTCAAGACACCAGCTGAAAGATCAAGTATTGATAACCCAGAAACTAGTTTCCTTTCTCTCCCAGCAAATACATATATTTAAAGAGAAAATATACAGAACACTCCCTTCCTCATTTTTGTTCTTGTATTATACAACTAGCAGTTAAGCCCGTAACAACGGGCTACATTAACATTCTTTTTCAGTCCATTTACTTATCCCTCATTCTTCCTCACCCTCTAGTCTCCCTCTCCCCTCCTCTCTCCTCCCTCCCCCCCACACTCAGTCACTCTCTCTCCTCCCTCCCCTCATTCACAACCCTTTCGGATGGCGCAGACGGAAGATCTCTGGGGGAGCTCCCTCCCTCGTGCTTGCCGCCGCCGTTACTGCTTCCCGCCGCAGCCACCGTTACTGCTTGTGCTCCTCGCCGCGCCATTTTGGTTACTGGCAAGCTCTGACCGACGTGCTGCCCGCGCATGTGCGGTAGAGTTGCTCTCCTACTGCGCATTTGCGGCACGTCGGTCAAGCTTCATTTCTCTAGTAGATGTTGACTATTTGTAGACTGGGAAATCTGGTAATATCGATCTTTAATATGGGGGAGAGAATGAACTAGCAAGATTTGGAAAGGGGTAACTGTGGTGGGGCTGCTTGGCAAAAATGATCATAACATCAAATCTGAACTGACTGGTAGGGGGACAATATGTAAATCTTCAGCTCTAATACTAAACTTTCAAAAGGGGAACTTTGATAAAATGAGGAAAAAAGAAGAAAAAACTGAAAGATGCAGTTGAAAAGGTTGAGTAAACAGGTGTGGACATTGTTTAAAGATATTAGAAGCACAGTCCAGATGTATTCCATGTGTTAAAGGGGGAAGGAAGGGCCCAAAAAGCAAAGAGGAAGACGGTCTAACAAAGCCGTGAGGAATAAAAGAAGGGGATAGCCGAAAGTCCTACAGAAAGTCTTTATTGGTTGCCCGACTCTAGGCCTGAGTTTCGCCCAACAGAGGGCTGCTTCAGGGGCTAAATGAAATCTAAATCGGTGTATTCATAGGTGTGCTCAATCCATTGGACTCCACCAAAGACTTAAATCACATAGATGCCATCATTGGGCATACAGGTGTCGCTGTTCATTGGATTGCGTAGGTATTGTATATTCATCCAACAGTAGGAAAATTCTCAATTGTAATTAAAGCAGCTTCAAAGTATAAAATACGTCTGAAGTCTACAGAAGACTAGCAATCTAGATTGCAACTAGCAATCTAGATTGCTAGTCTTCTGTAGACTTCAGACGTATTTTATACTTTGAAGCTGCTTTAATTACAATTGAGAATTTTCCTACTGTTGGATGAATATACAATACCTACGCAATCCAACGAACAGCGACACCTGTATGCCCAATGATGGCATCTATGTGATTTAAGTCTTTGGTGGAGTCCAATGGATTGAGCACACGTATGAATACACAGATTTAGATTTCATTCAGCCCCTGAAGCAGCCCTCTGTTGGGCGAAACTCAGGCCTAGAGTCGGGCAACCAATAAAGACTTTCTGAAGGACTTTCGGCTATCCCCTTCTTTTATTCCCCAAAGGGGGAAGGAAGGCCAAATGATTTACTAGCATGGTTAAAAGAAGGTGAAAGGGATTATTTTAGTTAAAAGATCTTCCTTCAAAAATTGGAAGAAGGAGCCATCTGAAGAAAATAGGAAAAAGCATAAGCATTGATAAGACAGGCTAAGAGAGAATTTGAAATGAAGTTGGCCATATAGGCAAAAACTCATTAACTTTTTAAAATATATCCAAAGCAGGAAGCCTGTGAGGGAGTCTTTTTTGGACCATTGGATTGACAGGTTAAAGGGGCTCTTGGGGAAGATAGGGCAACTCAGAATAAATGAACTTTTTGCTTCTGTTTACACTGAGGATGTTTGGGAGCTACCAGTTCCAGAGACTGTTTACAAGGGTGATGATTTGGATGAACTGAACCAAATCACAGTGAAGCTGGAAAATGTAGTAGGCCAGATTGACAAACTGAAGAGAAGGAAATCACCTGGACTGGATTGTATACACCTTAGGGTTCTGAAAGAACTCAAAAATGAAATGTCAGGTCTATTAGTAAACATTTGTAACCTATTAAAATTGTCCATTGTACCTGAAGACTGGAGGGTGGCCAATGTAATCCTGGTCTTTAAAAAAAAAAAAAAAAAAAAAGGGCTTCAGGGTGATCTGGCAAACTATAGACAGGTGACTTTATTGCCAGGAAAAATCATGGAAACTTTTATAAAGAACAAAATCATAGAACATACAGAAGGACATGGTGTAATGGGACACAGCCAGCATAGATTTACTCAAGGGAAGTCTTGCCTCACAAATCTGCTACACTTTTTTTGAAGAGGTTAAATGTGGATAAAGGTGAACTGGTAGATATAGTGCATTTGGTTTTTCCAAAGACATTTGACAAAGCCCTCATGAGTGGCTTCGAAAATTAAAAAGTCATGAGAATGGAGGTGATGTCCTTTCATGGACTGGAAACTGTTTAAAAAAACAGGAAAAAGAGTAGGATTAAATGGTCAGTTTTCTCAAAGGAAAAAGGTAAACAGAGTGCTTCAGGGATCTGTACTTGGACCAGTGATTTTCAATATAGTTATCAATGATCTGGAAAGGGATACAAAAAGTGAGATCAAATTTGCGGATGACACAATTATTCAGACTAGTTAAATCACATGCAGATTGTGATAAATTGAAGGAGGACCTTGTGAGACTGGAAGATAGGGTATCCAAATGTTAGATGATTGATGTGGACAAGTGTAAGGAGATGCATATAAGGAAAAGTAACTCATGCTGTAGTTATGATGATAGGCTTCATATTTATTAGGAGTTACCACCCAGGAAAAAGATCTAGGCATCATAGTGGATAATAGATTTGTTGACTCAATGTGCTGCAGCAGTAAAAAAACAAACAAACCCCCCCAGGAATTAGGAAGGGTATGGTGAATAAAACGGAGAATATCATAATGCTTCTATCTCTCCATGGTGACTCTGCACCTTGAAACCTGTGTGTAATTCTGGTTGCCATATCTCAGAGATAGTTGCATTGGAGAAAGTACTAAAAAGGGTGGACAGGAAAGGCTTAAGAGGTTAGAGCTATTCAGTTTGGGGAAGAGATGGCGGGGGGGGGGGGGGGGGGGGGGGGGGGGGATATGATAGAGGTCAATAAAATCATGAATACTAGAATGGGTAAATGTGAAACCATTTATTCTTTCAGATAATAGGACTAGGGGGCACTCCATAAAATTAGCAAATAACACATTTAAAACAAATCAGAAAAATGTTTTCACTTGTGCACAATTAAGCTCTGGAATTTGTTGCTGGAGGATATGGTTAGGGCAGTTAATGTAGCTGGGTTTAAAAAAGGTTTGGATAAGTTCCTGGAGGAAAAAGCCATAAACTGTTAATCAAGCTGACTTAGGAAATAGTTTTATTATTGCCATTAGTAGCATGGGATCTATTTAATGTTTGGTTACTTGCCAGATACTTATAAGCTGCATTGGCCACTGTTGTAATCAGAATGCAGGGCTGCAACTTATATTATGTACTATTGTTGATATCATTTTGGCAGGCTAGAACAAAGTATCTCCCAAATCAGATCTGTGCTGCTTGTTTTGCTATTCAACAGGGAACTGTTTTTCTGTTGGGGTAGTGTAAAGTAGACTTTCCACGGTTTTAAGTATGTTGCCTTGCTAGTCCTCTTGGCCCATAAAGCAACAAAATGAATATTATAAACTTATGATTACATATAGAAACCTATGTGTGGAAATTGGCAAATGTGAGAAGCAATCTCCTGTAATAGTTATGCTGGCCTGTGTGTTAATTGATTGCCTGTCAGGCTGAAAGCATCTGTCCCAGAATGTCGGTGAGTAGTTTTTAGCCTAGTTTTCTGTAGAAAAACAGGTCTCATAAAATCCTCCTAGGTCCCCCACTCACACATCCTAATTTCATTCAAATTTGTCACATGTAGTACCCAAACACCCCCCCCCCCTTCTTGGGCATGCACTTTTTCACATGTTTCTGATGCCCCCTACACTTACTGAAATTTAGTTTTCTTTTTTTTAATTAATTTTCAACAAATACAAGCAGGACAATCCTTACTTACAGAAAACAAAAATGACATATCCAGAAAAAAGGAAATAATCAAAAAGGAAATCCATTCCTGATATTACCTTTTTGGAAAAATGTTATACCTTACAGTGGGGGGCAGATATAAAGGAGTTATAAGGTAAATACCGTAAGAGAAACAGGCTTAATGTGGACATAGCAACACATTCCTTATGGATCTTCCAACCTAGGTATTACCAGGAGACACAATAGTTATACTCCTGGAATTAATAAGGTATTTAAATTGTTCAGGAAGAAAAAAGAAAAACATTCACACTGAGAATGTATGATACATTTACATGGGTATCTTAATACAAAGGAGAACTCCAGAGAGACTATCTGCAGCATTAGTGCAAGAAAATCACAACTCCTTTCCTGTGTAACACAAGCAAAGTCCAGATAAATATGGACTTCCTGACTATGAAAAAGGGCTGCAATATTCTTAAAGTATCTTTTCATAACCTCACTTAATTCATGTTCAGAAACAAATGAGACTCGGAGGCATTTCGAGGAGAGACCTCTTGTTGGAGAGGCGTTTCGGCCAGGATTGTGTTCGGGGCTCCTGTTCCTTTGGGGCCAGAGTCGCTGCAGCAAAACAGACCTTCTTGCTAGTTCCGCTCCCTGTGAGGTCATCAGGGGGGGGATGGACTTTTTCCCTTTAAATCCAAGCCTGCTACGGGGCGCAGCCGTTGGCGCACCCCTTCTGAAAAATTTTACCTGTAGCTATATGGGTAGAAAGAGGAAAGTGAAGGTCTGGACTTCTTCTTCTCCAGGTTTGCCTGTGAGCGGACCTATGGACTCTCACGTTGCCAGAGGGGTAAGCTATTCTATTCAAAGACCTATTTCTACAAAGACCTAGTGCTACAACCCAAGAAAGAGATCTAGGTGTCATAGTGGACAACACATTGAAATCGTCGGTTCAGTGTGCTGTGGCAGTCAAAAAAGCAAACAGAATGTTGGGAATTATTAGAAAGGGAATGGTAAATAAAACTGAAAATGTCATCATGCCTCTGTATCGCTCCATGGTGAGACCGCACCTTGAATACTGTGTACAATTCTGGTCGCCGCATCTCAAAAAAGATATAATTGAGATGGAGAAGGTACAGAGAAGGGCTACCAAAATGATAAGGGGAATGGAACAGCTCCCCTATGAGGAAAGACTAAAGAGGTTAGGACTTTTCAGCTTGGAGAAGAGACTACTGAGGGGGGATATGATAGAGGTGTTTAAAATCATGAGAGGTCTAGAACGGGTAGATGTGAATCAGTTATTTACTCTTTCGGATAGTAGAAAGACTAGGGGGCACTCCATGAAGTTAGCATGGGGCACATTTAAAACTAATCGGAGAAAGTTCTTTTTTTACTCAACGCACAATTAAACTCTGGAATTTGTTACCAGAGGATGTGGTCAGTGCAGTTAGTATAGCTGTGTTTAAAAAAGGATTGGAGAAGTCCATTACCTGCTATTAAGTTCACTTAGAGAATAGCCACTGACATTAGCAATGGTACATGGGATAGACTTAGTTTTTGGGTACTTGCCAGGTTCTTATGGCCTGGATTGGCCACTGTTGGAAACAGGATGCTGGGCTTGATGGACCCTTGGTCTGACCCAGTATGGCATTTTCTTATGTTCTTATGATGTATCTTTTTCCTCTGGATCCCCAGAAGCTCAAGGGCCACCGCAGCTGTCTCAATCTAATATGGAAGACCCTAATCCTGCATCTCTGAATAACTCTCTTCGATTAAATGAACTAGATAAAGTAAATAGTGAAGTGAGTCATGTTGCTAATTCTATAGGAAATACTGAGGTGCAGTTGGGCATGGGACCACAAGAAATGGTCACCGAGCTCATAGTACCACAGAATATAACCTTAAGAGATGTATGGAAGGCTATTGATGATCTTCAGAAAATTGTCAAATTCAATTGAGCAAAATAGATTAACTGTATCTGAATTTAAAAATGTAATGGAGAGACATAATAGTCGTTTGTTACAATTAGAAGAGCAAGGAAAAACTTTGTCTACTCAGATGGAAACAATTAAGGAGGTAAATAATTCCTTTATAAAGGATGGATTAGTAATCCATGGAAAATTTGGAAAATGAGAATCGTATTAGATATTTAAGATTATTAAATTTTCCTGAAACCAGATTGATCTCTGCTATGGAATTACTAAAAAAAAGTATTTGAGGTGTTATCTTACATCAGTTGATGAGACATCTATTTCAAAGATATATTATATTCCAAAATCTAGATTAAAGATACAAGGGGGTCAAGAAGAGATGGATCTTGTTCAACATTCCCCTAATTTAACTTCTTTTTTAGAAGCCTCCCTCTGATATACCTCAGAGGTCAACTTTGTTGATAACCTTTTGTAGAGAGAGAGATAAGAATCAAGTACTACAAACATTTTTTGCAAATAAAGATATAAATTTTTGTCGACAAAGGGTTCAAATATTCCCTGATGTTGCCAGAGCAACACAATTAAGGCGAAAACAATTTCTGACTTTAAAACCTAGAGTGTTGGCACTAGGGGCGACCTTCTATTTAAAATTCCCGTGTAAATGCACTGTTGTCCATCAGAAAAATAAGTTTATTTTTCAAGATCCATCTCACTTAGAGTCCTTCTTAGCGGATAAAGAATTAGGTTGAGAAATGTAACTGCATAAAATGTATATTCTCCTATATTCTGTAGGGTGAGATTACAGTTTAACTATAATATTTCTTTAGGTGAAGCCTCCCATGATGTGGACTAAATACTATTGTTTGATTATGGTTAAATAGGCAATTGTATAATTGTCAAATGTTGATAGTTTCTCAAACAAATATTTTCTTGAATTTTTTACAATGTTAAATTGTTGAAAAAAACCTAATAAACTATAAATTAAAAAAAAAAGAAACAAATGAGACTAAAAGAGTAGCATGTTAATAAATCTCAGCCGTAGAATCTTCTACGAATTGAGTAAAATTTTCTATCATCTCAGGACAGTTTTCTTGAAGAGATCTCTCCTTAGCTGAAACTGGCAAGAAAAACATTTTACTAATACAAGGAGTTTTCTCAGCTTCATATTTAAGTATATCCAGGAAATAATTTTTCAAGGTATGGTAGGGGGTCTTTCTTCCCTCACCACCTTAGGAAAATTCAAGAAGTGTAGATTTAAATGCCTTGTATAGTTCTCAGTGTTCTATCCTGCGAGAGACATTGCCAAGATCTCTAATTTTCGTATTACAAGCTTGAGTCTTAGAAACAGAAGACTCCATAGTCTCTAGTTGAGATTTAAACACATTAATTTGACCATCAACTTTAGCTTCAAGTGATTCTACCTTGGTAGTAAGATTTTCCAATTAAATATGATGGACTCTCAGGGAACAACCAAATCCCACTACTAGGTCCCACAACGCCTCTAGCATAACTACTGCTGGATTGGGTGGAAGATAATAAAGCTTACCCACATATCCAAGAGGAGAAGAGTCTCTGCTTCTGGAACTGCTCTCACCGGCACTGCTGCGGCTCCCCCACAGTCTCCCAAACTCTGTCTGTATAGACATGGGACAAAACCAGCAAAATCCAGAGGCCTCCGGTGAGCAAAGAGGGAGCGAAGACAAGAGGCAGCCCTCCACTCTGGCCCTCATCTCCCGCGGTTGCAACGACTATGTCGCCATTCTGCGCCGTGGACGAGAGGACAAAGATCTGGGGGACTCAAGGTAACATCCCCTAGCAATTCCGATACTCCCTAGTCGAGAATCGCAGTGGGGGGCCATGTAACCTCTCAACCATTGCTGTTCTAGGTGTATAAGATTAAGTGCTGCCCTGTGGAGAAAAGTGTCCGGGGGGGGGGGGTAGACACGAACCTTCCCTTTTCTTTTAGGAGGCATCTTTAAGAAAAACAGAACAAAAGGAAGAGCACTTCTAAACGGACCTGACTCACGCTGCCATCTTGCCCCCCCCCCCCTCGAAATTTAGCTTTCTAAGGGGAAATAGTTCAGTTCTATTCTCAGGAGAGTCAGAGCTTATTGTGATAACATCCAAGCAGTTTTAAAACTGCTTTGCCATTGGATAGTATTTCTGTAGGAAAAAAGGAAACCAGGTATCAGATGTTCACACTATCTTTTTATAATATTTGGTATGAAACTGGCTGTGAGTAAAAAAAAAAAAAAAATCATCCCTCCCACCAAATATTGGAAATGAGGTTTTGGCCTAGATTCATAACATACTTACAAAATTGGCCAAACTGATTAGGTGCATAGTGTCAGGCAGATTTTAAAGGCCCGATGCACGTAAATTCCGGCCTTTACGCATGTGGCCGGGTCTTACATGTGCCGGGCGAATCTTCCAAAATGCCCAGCCACATGCGTAAAGGCCGGTATGAGCTCACGTGCCAGGCCTTTTGGAAGAGGCGGGATAAAGGTCGTGTTCTGGGCATGGGGTGGGCTGGGTCAGCGCCATTGTTTGCGCAAGTTCAGCTCGGGGATAGGGAAGTTACTTCCCAGTCTGCTCCTTATTTGGAGCAGACTGGGAGGGAACCGGGGAAGGCCAAAATCGTCATCGCACAAAATCTTCTCCCCTTGCGCACGCCGTGCATAGATTACAAAATCTGGCGCGCATGTGCGCACGACCCATCGAATTTATAGTGTGTGCGCCGGCGCACACATCCTATAAAATCAGCGCATTCATGTGAGTGTGCCGGGAAGTGTGCACAGCTATTAAAATCTACTCTTTTATATTTAGGCTTGATTTGCCTTTTTTTAACCTGTTACAGTTGGCTAAGTTTCTAGAGGAAAAATCTATAAACTGCTATTATGGTAATTAATAAGCAATAGTAGCTTGTGATTGATCTAATGTTTGGTTACTTGCCAGGTTCTTGTGACTTGGACTTGGGTTGGCCACTGTTGGAAACAGGATGCTGGGCCTGATGGACCCTTGCTCTGACTCAGTATGGCATATCTTATGTTCTTATTGGTAGGGCAAACATAGTAACATAGAAATGACAGCAGAATAGAACCAAAATGGTCAATCTACTGTGCCATGCAGGTTACCCCATGTTTCTCTTAAGGGTAGCAACTGCTGCTGTGTGTAGTTATCACCAAAGCCTTATAACCATAAAAATGTACTGATAGCAACACTTTTTTTTTTTAAATTGACAGTGCTGCTTGACGTGCTTTGCTTATGGACTTGGCCATAGAAGCAGTCCTGTGTTTTTCCCCTTATCTGTGCATCAGTTTCTCAGACTGTAAAAGTCGGGGCCGTTGGTTGCTGTCTAAATCCAAATTCCACTTTCCCCGTTTCCCCTTGCTTTTGAAGCAGAAAAGCAGTATTGGAATTGTATCAATAGTATTGGCTTATTGGTTAAGGGTAATAACTGCCCACCAGCAAGTTATTCTCAAGCCTTTAGGGATCTACAGTGTTTGTACCATGCCCCTTTGAAGCAGATGTTTCCTTGTCCCAGAGTGCTTACAATCTAATTTATTACCTAAGGCAGCAGAAGGTGATGTGATTTGCCTAAGTTCTCAAGAAGTGGCAATGGGAAAAGCAAGGTTTGAACCCTGGCTCTCAATCCACTGCTTTAGCCACTAGGTGGCTACATCACTCCTATTTCTTATTTCTGCAATTGTTTTATATAAGCAGACAGTGCAGAGTTTATAAAATTTGTATCTGATTCACTAAGGGTTTTCCCCATAGACACACAATGGGAGAAAACACTTAATGAATCTGGCTCTTAATTTGCTAATGTAAATGAAAATGTTCCATATCTTCTTAGCATACGATTTTTTTATTCATTCCAAATTCAAGAAACCTAGTAATCTGCCATGCATATCAGTTTATCCTGCATATTTTGTTAGACAGTTTAACCCTATTTGACAGATGTTTTGTCCTTTTTTCAGGATTCTAGTGCCTCTAATACTTCTGGTAGAAGCTACCTATTTGAAGAAAGAGATGCCAATGAGTCTTCCTGGAAGCTTATATCTCCCTCTTCACCTCACTACTCAGGGAATTTTGACCGTCCATGGTCAGGAAGTTTGGGAAACAGAAGCAGATTGGTAGGAATATGTTTCTGTAATTTTCTGTTTTGCCTGTGTGGTGTTTATCCTCCTTTCTAGAAATATCTTGCAAGGAAGATTTTGCCAAAAATAGTTAACATAGTTATGTTAATATTTAAAACTCTACCAGAAATATTTAGATCAGTACTCTGAGACATCAGCCAGTTTCCTTTTGCACTTGCCAGAATGTATTGATTGAGAGTTAAAATTAGGCAGTTATAAATGAATTGGAATTTTATATGGCTAAAATTTTGTTAGTGACTATTCGACTGTCAGTTTAATTTATTTTTAGGTTTGTTCTTTAGCTTTCAGCAAAACCTGGATGTTTTCCAAGAATCAGTATAGCGCAGAAGCTATACTACACAGCGAAGCAGATCTTGTGGTGCTTGCTCTCCTTTGACTTAGCATAAAGGCAGATGGGAAATACCTTGTCCAGAGAGCAGCTAATTTTGACCACTCACTGCTTCTACATGTGAGTTTGGGTTTGCATTCAAGTGCCATTTCAGCTTCACTTGGTTCTTAGTCTTAAGACACGGAACCAGGCAAGTAGGCAGGCTTATTAATCTGCCATTTTAAGCTATCCCACTGCATACTTAACATGTATTGCTAAGTATCAATTCAGTTTGAGGCATCACATTGCTAAGTTATTTCTCTGGATAAGTGAGAGTAATTTGCCTTCTGTGTTTGTGATGGGATGATTTAAGGCTCAGGCAGGTTCTGAAGTTTGACATACAAGCTAGTATTGATGCTTGCAAAAACACTACATGTAGTTATTAGTGTTTGTCTTTAGCGTGAAGACTAGAGTTTCTGTAACAAGCTATACACAAAGGAGAATCTTTGTAGATGGTGGAGTGTACTTTGTTTCTCCCCTTTAATGCTGGGAAGAATTCTCAGAAAAGGATCTGTCTCAAGATACTTTTTTCTCATCCTTGCTAGTGTTGACAGGATACTGATCCTTCTAAGAAGCTTGCGAGAGAAGCTTCCAGGCTCCTCCTTATTCAGTTAAAATGTACCTTGTATGTTTGAATAGGTTTGGAGGTTGCCCAGGCTGTTTGAAAACCATTGATCCCTGATGAGCATCGTTGACTGGTTTGTCAGTGTTTTAAGAAGGTTAAGGAATTCTTTTTTTGGGAACTCCGTGTATTTGTGCCTTTGCCAATCAAGAATTAAAAATAGGTAGAAAGTGAAAAGAGGCTTCTGTTTCTCCACAGGTGGAGGCAAAGATTTATTCCAGTACTTAATTGTACCAGAATTGCTGAGTGATTTAATAGCCATCTCAGAGCTGTGAATTACAATCTTCTCATGATAGCATTCAGAATATTACCACACCCTTGAATCAAGAGTGTATTTATGCTTTTGAATCCCAAAAAGGCATATATTCTGATAAATGCTTCCTTTTGGATGCACAGTGATACTAGTTACGTTCAATCTTTAAATATCTAAATAATATCTTTACAAATATACTACAATCAGAGACTTGTCTATGCAGACTAGAAGTGCATGTTCTTCTGCTAAGACATCACAGTTGGGGGCCACGTGATTGGTACAGACAACAAGCCAAGTGCTATAGTCACTAGAGTAAGTAATACCAAGCTGTAATGCAGTCTGATGGATTGTGTGAAATTCATAAGGGCTATGTTGGCAATTTGAAGGGGAGGGGGAAGAGAAACAAAGTTGGGGTGTTTAAAACTTTCTAAAGGATAGCTCTTGCAAGGAAGAAAGTTCATATTCTGATAGTAGCCAGGTCTTTATATTGAGGATGCTACACTTGATGGAATCCAGTATAGGACTCTCTAGTGTTTTGACTTTGCGTAGCTCAGTGGTTGCTGAAGCTTATTGTCCTGCATTTTCCATTGTGCCCATAGTGGAGAGATAAGAGAACTCTTGTGATTTATCTTAGTTGGATTTAGTAAGAGCCATCCAGCATTTTATTTTGATTCCAGATAACTTGACTGACTTGAAAGTAAACTCTTTTCAGTTGATTTGGTGGACTGCATTATACTGGTATGGCTTGGCAAGCTTCAGCCTGGTGAGATTAAGGTGGTATTGCTGTAGCAAACATTTAGATTTCAGTTTACTGAGATCTCCAACAGTCTATTGCACAAAGAAGAGATTTAACCATTTCCCAATCCTCTCCTGGAGGCACCCTTACATAGGCTGACTTTCAGGATAGCCAAAATAATATGCCTGAGAGATTTGCATACACTGGATCTCCATTGTATACAAATATCTCATGCATATTTATTATGGGTATCCTGAAAGTCAGCCTATGTAAGTGTGCCTCCAGGAGAGGGTTGGGAAATGGTTAAATTATTCTACTGGGGTGCAGATGTGAAATAAATGGTACATTTTATGTTGAGGGGTTTGCTTATTTACTGAGATTTTAGTCATTTTGACAACTGCATAATCACAAAATGTTATCCTTTTACTACTAGCGACATATAAATCTAATAGCGCACATATCTTTCTCCCAGGACAAGCAGGATGGTAGTCCTCATATATGGGTGACATCAGATGGAGCCCTGTAACGGATCATTCTTGTCAAAGTTTCTAGGACTTTGACTGGCACACTGAGCATGCCCAGCATGCCACTAACCCTGCAGCCACCAGGGGTCCCCCTTCAATCTCGTTTTTTTTTTTTTCCTGCGCAGCAGTTTAGGAGCTCTGAGAAATTTCTCACAATTTCCTCAAGGAACTATTTGAAGTTTATATTCTTAAAAAATCCCTCATCGGGTCCCCCATCGTGCTCCGTTCCTCCTCCGCTTGGTGTTTTTTCTGGTACTTGCGGTCGGTTTCCGGCGGCTTACCGCTTCGGTGCCAGACTCGCATACAGCGTGCCCGCCAAATTTAACATGGCGACCGGGTTTAGGAAATGCCTCAAGTGTCGGAGGACCATATCCATAACAGACCCGCATGAAGTCTGTGTTTTGTGCTTAGGCCCCTCGCATGATGTTCGTCAATGCCCTAGTTGTGCACCAATGACCCCCAAAGGCTGTTGCGCTCGCCTGGGCAAAATGGAGCAGCAGTTTGCTTCAAAACATAGTGCTCCATCGAAGCCAGTTAAAACGCTGTCTACCTCGGACTATTCGCCAGGAGCACCGTGGACAGGGTGACCGTCCGTTACAGACTCCATCGAGGACTTCGGTGTCATCGTCCTCTGTGCCGGGGAAAGACTGGACCAAGCACAGAGGGAAACATTAACACTGGTACGGAAGGGCATCCCCGACTGGTGCCAGCACAGATAGCGCAGCGGCATCGACTTCCATTGAGCTGCCTGCGAAGAGGGCCCGGGCAGAGGAGCCCCCTTACTCCTCTGGACATGGGAACCCTAGGTGTTCCCCACCGGTGCTGGGCACCAAGCCTCCACGGGCCCCCACGGAGGCTCCGGTGACGCCTAGCCTACCTCCTACTCCGATCATCATGCCACCCATGCCGGCTTCCCAGGAGACAATAGGTCCAATAGGCAGTGCTGAAAGCCTTACGAGGCTTCCAGTCGGTGCTGGCCCTGGAACTGGCTTCCTTAATGGCACCGCTCCTCGAGCACCTCGATACGCTCATCAGTGTCTTATCCACTCCTCTGTCACCGGACACGCTGGTATCGTCATCCATCGATGCCTCCGCAGGTCCTGATTCCAGTACCGGGTTTCTCTGAGGAGGAAGGATTGGTTATCCGTCACGTCCCTCCATGGGAACCGTCCATGCCGGAGCAAATACCTGGGCCATCGGGGTTACCGGTACCCAAGCGCACCTCATCTGCCCAGATTCCATCGATGCCTTCCCGACCTCTCGGCTTTGGCATAGTTCCTCCACTGGGAGAAGGAGAAAGTCCTTTATAATCCATGGAACGATGCATCCTCAGATGATTCATCACGGACATCCGAGGACTTGCTCTCAGATCCTTCACCGCTGGAGGAAAGGCGAAGATCTCCTCCAGAAGACCTCTCCTTTGCCAGTTTTGTCAGAGATGTCTGAGACTATACCTTTTACACTGGTCACAGAGGAAGATGCTCGCCATGAAATGTTGGAGGTCTTACAATTTGTAGATGCTCCTAAAGAAATAATGGCAATACCGGTATATGAAGTTCTTTTGGACCTCATGGCATCGCCTGTGGGAACATCCAGGTACGGTACCCCCAGTCAATAAAAAGACAGATGCTACCTATCTGGTTCAAGAAGCCCCAGGTTTTCAGAAAAGCCAACTGCCCCACCACTCTGTAGTTGTGGAATCCGCTCAGAAAAAGGCTAAATGATCACATCCACATTCCTCTGCTCCTCCTGGTAAGGAACAGAAAGCATTGGATGCGTTGGGACGAAGAATTTTCCAAGGGTCCATGTTGACATCGTGAATTGCAGCATATCAACTATACATGACCCAATATAATGGAAATCTCTGGAAACAGGTCCAGGAGATTGCAGGGACATTACCACATCAACAACAAGAAGCCTTGTCCTTAATCTTACAAAAAGGAATGGAAGCAAGTAAACCTGAAGTCAGAGCTGCCTACGATTCTTTTGAAACAGCATCCAGAGTCTCGGCAGCAGGCATTAGTGCTAGATGCTGGTCCTGACTTGAAGCCTCAGATCTATGCCAGGAAGTGCAGGACAAACTGGCAGATGTACCCTGTACTGGGGATAAGATCCAGGACAGTCATAAGACCCTGCGCCAGTTGTCAACTGTCTTCCCAGATGTTCCCTCTGTAGCCCGTAGGGCCACACATAGGGAACCCAAGAAATAATTCTACAGGCCACGCAGATATTACCCTCCTGCGTCCCGTGCACGACCGGCTCGGGCGCCCCAAACTAGAACATCTAGACTACAGCTAGCTCCACAAGCTTGGCCCTATGTCTGGATTTTGACTTTTTTTTTTTCCCCCCCCCACAAGAGAGCAGCAGCCATATTCCAGTGGGGGGCTGCCTGTGCCATTTGCATCCAATCACCACGGACCAGTGGGTACTGTCTATCGTAACCCATAGTTACCGTTTAAATTCTTCAAAAACACCCATAAGAACATAAGGCCTTCCCACCCATTCCATCCTGGAGCTGAGACAACCACACATGGAAACTCGAGTCAGAGCTCTCAATCCTTCTGTCAGAGCCGAGGAACTGGTTCTACCGAATCAGCAGGGAAAAGGGTTCTACTCCAGATATTTCCTAATTCCAAAAAAGACCGGCGGCCTCCGGCCTATTCTGGAGCTCCGTGCCTTGAATACATTTCTTCGCAAGGAACAGTTCAGGATGGTATCACTGGGCACCATGCTTCCTCTACTTCAAGGGGATTGGCTCTGCTCTCTGGACCTGCAAGACACATACACTTATATAGTGATATCTCCGCTTCATCGCAAATATCTGCGATTTGTGGTGGGCTGCAGTCACTATCAATACAGAGTACTACCATTCGGCCTAGCCTCTGCGCCCAGAGTCTTTACAAAGTGCCTGGCAGTCATGGCTGCACAGTTACACAGCAGAGGCAGACACATTTTTTCCATACCTGGACGACTGACTCATAAAAAGCCAAACAAAACAAGGAACCCTGGACTCTCGGTCTCATCATAAGGCTTCTAAACTCATTAGGATTTCTAATAAATTACCCAAAATCCCAGTTGACACAGTCTCATCCTCTCTCCTTTTATAGGAGCAGACCTAGACACAACATTGTCCAGAGCATTCTTACCCAAAGACCATGTGAGTATGCTGTCCAACCTTGCCAGCTTTATTCGCTGTCAAAGAGCCTCAGTTGGTCAGCTACTCAGGTTGCTCGGCCACATGGCATCAACAGTCCATGGCACGCCTGGCCATGAGTGACCCAATGGACTCTGAAATCCCAGTGGCGACAAGCTACTCAGCTGCTGTTGTCCCTGGTACACATAACCAGCCAGCTTTGTTTGCCCCTTGTAAGTTGGCTTTGTGTGTCCACCAGGCAAGTGGGTCTTACTTTCCAGCAACTGGCTCCTTAAGTGACCTTAACTACGGACGCCTCCAACCTAGGTTGGGGAGCCCACGTCCAAGGCCTTCAAACTCAAGGGACTTGGACAACAGCCAAAGCGACCCATCAAATCAACTTTTTGGAGCTTCGAGCGATGTGGTACGCCCTTTATGCATTTCAGGATTGCCTCTCCAACAAAGTTGTCCTGATTCAAACAGACAACCAAGTTGCAATGTACCTGAACAAACAGGGGGGCATGGCTCTTATCTGCTTTGCCAGGAGGCGGCGCAGATTTGGGCCTGGGCCCTGTCGCATTCCATTCTTCTGCAAGCCACTTATCTAGCGGGCACACAGAATGCACTGATGGACCGCCTCAGCCGATGTTGCCAGTCCCACGAATGGTCTCTGGATCCCTCTGTTGCGAGCAGAATCTTCCACTGGTGGGGGTCATCAGACTATCAACCTCTTTGCATCCAGTCCGAACCACAAAGTGGAAAGCTTCTGCTCCCTGCACAGGGACCAGCATGCATCAGCCAGAGATGCCTTTGCCCGTCCCTGGAACAAAGGCCTACTTTATGTGAATCCTCCGATTTTTGCTAATAAGCAAGACTCTCTTGTGAAGCTACAACAGGACCAGGGCTTAATGATTCTCATAGCCCCGTATTGGCTGCGCCAAATTTGGTTTCCCATACTTCGTGACCTTTCTGTCCAAGACCCCATTCGCCTGGGCACGTCGCCCAACCTCATAACACAGAATCACGGCACGTTACTCTACCCGAATCTCCAGGCCTTCTCTCTGACGGTCTGGATGTTGAAATGCTGATACGTCACTTGAAAGGTTGAGTAGTTGTAGTATCTCAAGTCCTAGTAGCTTCATGCAAGCCTTCCACGTGGAAATCCTACCGCTCTAAATGAGAGATTTACCTTGTGGTGCACACAGAAGGGCTTGGATCCCTTTTTTGCCCCACATAATTTAACAGACTATCGCTGGCACCTCTTGGAATCTGGTCTCTAGACATCCTCTATACGAGTGCACCTTAGTGCCATCTCTGCTTACCATCAAGGAATAGGAGATGCCCCGATAATGGCTCAACTCCTGGTGAGTCACTTCATGAGAGGCTTAATACAGCTTAAGTGGCATGGGACCTTAATGTGGTACTTGCACAGCTCATGCACACTCCTTTTGAGCCCTTGCATTCCTGCTAACTCAGATACCTTACATGGAAAGTTCTTTTCCTAGTAGCCATCACGTCTGCTCGCAGTTACAGGCCCTTGTGACCTATTCACCCTACAACAAGGTTCCTCCATGACCGGGTGGTTCTCCGCACTCACCCTAAATTCCTTCCTAAGGTGGTAACTGATTTCCATTTAAATCAGTCCATAGTCTTGCCCACTTTCTTTCCAAGACCTCACGCTTGCCCAAGTGAGCGAGCTCTCCACAACTTGGACTGTAAGCATGCTCTTGCGCTTTACTTAGACCCACAGGAAGTCCACCCAACCTTTTGTCTCTTTTGATAAGAACAAACTTGGGAATGTGGTGGGCAAGCAAACACTGTCAAACAGGTTGGCAGACTGCAACGCATTCTGTTACCAGCAAGCAGGCCTTGCACTGCAGGGACGAGTGAAGGCACACTTAGAGCAATGGCAACGTCAGTAGCACACTACCATTCGGTACTGATTGCTGACATCTGCAGAGCTGCGACATGGAGCTCTCTCCACACCTTCGCAGCTCACTACTGCCTAGACAAGGCTGGGCGACAGGATTCAGTCTTTGGCCAGTCTGTCCTAAGAAATGTATTGCCAGTGTAGGAACCCAACTCGTCCTAACTTGACCCGCTGTGAACTCAGGCTGCCTCATCCTTGCCAACAGTACCCCAGTTGTTGTGCCTGTTGCACATGTTCGGTGCTGCTTGGCCTCATACATATGACTCAGCCTGTAGCTTGCTATTCACCCATATGTGAGGACTAACATCCTGCTTGTCCTGGGAGAAAGCAGAGTTGCTTTCCTGTAACAGGGGTTCTCCCAGGACAGCAGGATGTTATTTCTCACGAAACCTGCGTGTCACCTTGCGGCGTTGGGTTCGCTTACGTTTTATTATTTTTTATTTTTCGCTCGTACTTTTGCTGCAAACGAGACTGAAGGGGGACCCCTGGTGGCTGCAGGGTTAGTGGCATGCTGGGCATGCTCAGTGTACCAGTCAAAGTTCTAGAAACTTTGACAAAGTGTTCCGTGACAGTGCTCCATCTGATGTCTCCCATATGTGAGGACTAGGATCCCGATGTCCTGGGAGAACACTTGTTACAGGTAAGCAACTCTGCTTTCTTGCAGTTACATGGGGAAATCCATCATAGTCAGAGCTCTTTCTTTCAGCTGTACAGGGAAATTCAGTTTAATTTGATGTCATGAAGAGAAGCACAGTCAACCTCTTTATAGTTAAGTTGATTCTTTGATTTCTCTTGAGTAGATTAATTCATTCACAAGGTCTGTGAATAGATGATCTAGAGCTTTGTTCCCCAGATCGTCATATTTGTCGATTGTTTCCCCCCTGAGGAGACCTTGATTGAATTATTAGGCCTAGGTCGTTGTCATTGTTCATTTTCCAAGTTCATGAAACTACTGTTGTATCCTCTGTTTTAGATATTCCAAGTATTGCATTTAGGGCTGGTGCTTCCATTAGGTGATCTAGGTGGTTGCCTAGAGCAGGAGTAGACAATTCCTGTCTTCAAGGGCTCCAAACCAGTTGGGTTTTCAGGATATCCCTAATAAATATGAATGAAATAGATTTGCATACAACTGAGGTAGAGTGCATGCTAATCTCTCTTGTATATTCATTAAGGATATCTGGAAACCTGACTGATTTGTGGCCTCTAGGACTGGAGTTGCCCACCCCTGGCCTAGAGCACCAAACCTTAAGAGTGGCAAAATTCCCAGTGTGAACCCCTGGTCGGTGATTGAAGACAAAAAGGAGAGAACTCCAGTGGGCCTGTGGATGGAGCCTATCCCATCTACAGCTGAAGAAGACTAGGGGTCCTGGAAAGGCTGCAGGTGGAACCCCAACCTGCCCGCTGCTAAAGATGAAGAGCATAGACCAAGACAAAGGGAGGGTGGACTGGGAGAGCCATGGGTGGAGCTTATCTTGCCTACGACTGAAGGTGAGAGAGGTCCAAGAGAAGAGGGCATGGAGTGCAGTGAACGGAGCCCATCCTGCCTGCCACAGAATAAAATGGGAAGAAGCCCAGAGTGAGAATGTTTGTATGTGAGGAGGAAGACTGCATGTGTGAGGGAGTGGGGTGCCTGTGAGAGGGAGGGAGCCTGTGTATGTGAGAGTTTATGCACAACAACCCCCCCTCCCCACCAGCTGATTTGACAATCTCAAGGCATCTGGATATCAGTTTCCAGGTATGGAGATCGGGTGAATTATTTTTTTTTAATCATTGGGTGTTTGTGTTTTGCTGGAGTTTGGAACATTTTTTAAATTTGAGTTTTTAATTATTGGATGATATTCTATTTGCCAGCTGTTTTGAATAGTTTTTATTATGGTTTTACTATTATTGATTCTTATTTCTTGATTTTATTTGATATTTTGAAGAATGGTAGTATTTTGTTTTTCCATTGTTGTGATGCATATGGAGTCTGGCTTTTGATTTCTAGTTCAGATTTTGTCCACACTTTATATTTTAGGACCTCTCTATTCTGTATTTCATGTTCGTATTCTGCATATGTGACTGAATTTGGTTTTCTGCTGGTAGACAGTTCCTGTGTAAGAAGCTGTAGCCGCTTGGCTTGTTCTCTCTTCCTAATAGGAGGTATATTGGTATGTTAGGGCCTGGTATATTTGCATTGTAGATCAGGGTTTTTGCTGATAAGTGCTGGCAGTTAGTGCTGTTTTGGTATGGGAGGTTTGCTATATTGTAACTCGGAGTACTCTTGGCTTTCTGAGAACCAGGAAAATATCCATCAAGTGTTACGATGTCTAATACCATATTTATTTATTTTTTATTTAACTTTTTTATATAACTATATTCGTGGGAACATATGTTTACATATAACTTGCAACAAAAGTACATTGAACAGGGAGAGGTACAACTGGGGTGGGGATAAGAGCTTAGAACAAGAACAATGTAACTATTTAAAGTAGCGGCGGCAGAAGTTTTGCTGGTATTGGGGGGGGCGGGGAAATAGGGTGGAACTAGCATTGCAAGTAAATATATTGCATATGGATTCCAAGCATCTCTTTTGCATTTTAGCAGGATTTTCTAGATGGCATATAGCAGTGCCTATGAATATAATATACTTGTTGTAAGGTATATTTGTACTTTGTCCTTTTTCATGTAAAATCTGTGTTAAATGCCTAAATTTTAATAAGGAGGGGGAGGGTAGTATGAATGGTTGTAAGGTTTGCCTAGGACGCCTAATATCCTTTTAGCGCGCTGACCTGACCGACCGCCTCCCCCCCCCCCCCCCCCGAATCAGAGGCCTACCTCCTGCGACTCCCGTCCTGCTCCGGTCCCGAACCTGTACCACCCTGGACCCACCGGAGGGAGCGGCTCCCACTGGAAGTGACTGGGAGAGAGAGACGCCGGGACAGAGAAAGTGAATTGAACAAAAGAGAGAGACGCCGGGAGACCGTGAGGGGAGGGGTCGTCGTCCTCCAAAAGTAAGAAACTAAAACAAAAGAAAATTAACAGAAGAACGCGCCGACATGCAAGGCCGCCCATGAACCTCCCTGAGCTCCCTAGCCCTCAATCAAGGGGCAGGAGCTGCGGACGCCTGGGAGGCTGGCCCATTCAGCCCTTTAAATTTGAGCTCCCTTCAACGGCGCCGCACGCCTGAAGGAGCGTGACCTAAGGGGTCTGCCCCTTAGTGCACCCCTTTGTGAGCCCCAGAACTCAGGTCAGAGGCCCCCCCTTGGAAGGCAGCCTCTCCCAGCACTGCCACTCGTGACCCTCTTCCAGCATTCATCCAGCTTCCTCAAGCCTCTCCCAGCACTCATCCAGCCTCTTCCACCATTCACCTAGCTTCCTCAAGCACTCATCCAGCAATCAACCCATCCTTTCCTGCACTACTAGATTATAATGCTACCTGGATTCCCAATCCCCATCCTTCAGCACAGTCTCCTCAACACAGGAAAAGCAACAATGCAATATCGACCACACACCACTAAAACCCTCATTCCAATCATGATTTCACCCCTTATTCAACTCCTAGGTCTCTCACTATTCTCCCTGACACTATTCCATGCACAATCCATCGCAAAGAAATCTCTGATCCTCAATGACTATCTCCTAGATGCAAAACCAGACATATGCGCCATAACAGAAACATGGCTTAAACCAACAGATATAGCACTAATAAACCAACTCCCCACGCAGCTCTACGACTTCTTTTCCCTCCTCCCGACTAAAGAAAAGGGGCGGGGACATCCTTTTAGCAGCCAAAAAAGAGTTCTCCCAACTCCCAGTAAAATCTGACTCAAAATTAGAAGTTGGCCTCTTCAAAACTGACCCACTCCAAATCCTCTTAGTTTACGCTCCACCAGGAATTCTCGACGCAGATGCCTCCCCCATCGTAGAAATAATTGCAAAACACATGAATCTGGACTCCCCTGCCTTGATCCTAGGAGACTTCAACCTCCATGTCGACAACACCACACTCTCAACCAACTGTGAGGCCTTGCTCTCCACACTTACAGCCATGGGCTTCCAGCAGATCATCAATAAGCCCGCCATAAAGCTGGCCACATCCTGGACCTCATTTTCATAAACTCAGGCATCACGCACTCATCCCCCCCCTGTATGCACACCGGTCTCTTGGTTGGACCACTCAGTAATCTCCGCTACCTTCTCAATAACAGAAACCTATAACACACACCCCCTGCAATCTTCGTTTCTCTACAGAAAAGTTTGCTCCACTGATGACCTCAGCAACCACTTGGCTAATGAACTTCCACACACAAACCTTTCAGATCCCAACTCAGCCCTATCATCATGGAGCAATATCACAGAGAAAATAGCAAATAAATTGTCCTCTGTCAACAATAAAACTCAACCCAAAAGCCCCAAAGAGACAACCTTGGTTCACCAATGACCTTCGAAAACTCAAACAAAACCTCAGAAAGAAAACAAATGGTGCAAAACACCTTGCCCCAGCACACTATCCGTGTACAAATCCACCCTCCATCACTACAGGAACTCTGGTCGAAAAGGGATTTCTACGCACACAAGATTCATGACCTCGTCTACGACGCAAAAGCCCTTTTCTCCTACGTATCCAAACTTACACTATTCCTCTCGACCAAGCACAATCCAAAGCTGATGAACTGGCTATGTTCTTCCAAAGCAAAATCTCCAAATCTCTTAACCTTCTTGCCCCCTACCCCCATCTCTCCTATTAGTTCCTACCACCTCCTAAATAAAAGAATCTCTGGAATTGTTCGACCTACCACTGCCCTAGAGATTCAATCTCTACTAAAGAAGATGAAACCTTCCTCCCATCCCTTCGATCAAATCCCATCAAAACTTCTCCTGCTAATACCTGAAACATCGCCAAACCACTGGCGGATATCATAAACTGTTCTTTAAACACAGAGAATTTTCCCAGACGCCCTAAAACTTGCTTCTCTCAAACCCCTCCTAAAGAAACAGGATTTGGATCCTAACAATCCAAACAACTTTCGCCCTATTTCCAACCTTCCATTTGTAGCCAAGATTATGGAAAAATTAGTCAATTCACAACTCTCTGATTACCTCGAAGATCACAATATAACTGTACCCCACCCAATACGGTTCAGCAAGGCATTAAGTACTGAATCCCTACTCCTTTCACTAACAGACCACCTCACTCATGGGCTTGGACAAAGGACAATCTTTTTTACTAATTCACCTGAACCTGTTGGCGGTCTTTGACACTGTTAATCACTCCATCCTCCTCAACTGTTCTATTGGACATTGGAATAACAGGCACGGCCTCTCTTGGTTCAAAACATTCCTCTGAAACAGAGGTTACAAAGTCAAAATCAATAAAGAATCCCCTCGCTTCAGTTCCTCACTAGGAGTTCAAGGCTCTTCCCCTCTCCTCAATCTCTCTTCAACATTTACCTCCTTCTCTATGCCAGCTCTTAACTAACTTTCAACTAAAACATTTCCTATACGCTGACGACTTACAAATCTTGATCCCCCTCAAAGAATCTATCACTAAAACACTTAAACACTGGGAAAACTGCCTCCAAGAGATCAACCGACTTCTGCGCAAACTTAAACTTGATATTAAACTCGCTAAGACTGAACTCCTTCTCATCTCCCCCGGAAAACAGTAGTAACCCCACAAAGTGCACCAGCTAACACCATTGTTACCCAAGCAAGAGACCTAGGAGTGATAAGACAACCGCCTGAATTTAAAAACATTCATTAACACAACCAAGAACTGCTTCTATAAGCTGCAGGTTCTAAAAAGAATCAAACCTCTCCTCCACTTTAAAGACTTCAGAACAGTCCTCCAAGCCGTAATATTCTCCAAGATATAGATTATTGCAATTCTATCTTGCTAGGTCTCCCTTCCTCATCCATCAAACCTCTTCAGATGCTACAGAATGCAGCAGCCAGAATCCTGACAAACTCCAGAAGAAGAGACCACATCTCCCCTATTCTCAGAAATTTACACTGGCTACCAATACACTTCAGAATTCTACACAAGTCCATCACCATCATCCATAAAACCATCCACTCCCAAGCCCCTCTTGACCTCCAAATCCCCCTCAGACCACACTTCATCCAAACCTATCCAAACCTACAGAGGTTCCTTGCTGGTTCCCCCATCTAAATCCACTCACCATCTTGCTTTCAGAGATCGGGCCTTTTCCACAGCGGGACCATATCTATGGAGTACCTTACCCCCTGATCTCAGACTAGAACCATGTTTACCAACTTTTAGAAAAAGGCTTAAGACTTGGCTAATTAAACAAAGCCTTTCCCGATTCTAACTGGACTCTCCTAACAACAACTATTAAGAAAACTATTAAGAGACTTTTCAGCACTATGTAAATAGGTTTTTACTATAAAATTACTGTAAGTTACTCCTACTCTTGTTTCATTCCTCCCCCAGTTCCAGCAACCCTGTTTTATTGTAACTTTTTTGTTCCTTTCCACTTGTTGTTTGCTTAAGGTTATTACACCCCGGTACCTGTAAACCGGCATGATATGATTGTATCATGAATGCCGGTATAGAAAAGCTTTAAATAAATAAAATATCCTGCACTGGCCCTGATTGTTTCTGAGGCTCTAACTCCATAAGTATCACTTTGGTTACCAAAAGTAGTATTCCACCTTCAAATACCAGCAAGTTGGTGCAACTTCAGTCCAAACATTGTAAAATGATAGTAAAGTGTTTCTTATAGTAAATCACTCCAAGGTGCATATAAAGAATACCATGCAATTCAGTATACACACCTTAACTCTAGTGTGTGACTGCAAGCTTCCTCCGGCTCTATTTGCACTTCAGTTCAATTCATTAGCCTCTGAGCTTCTGTTCAAAAAGCCTTCATTTGCAACTATATAATCCTTTTCCCCCTATTTTATATCCCCCTTCCTAACTCCCTTAACTTAGTCATTTGCAGCAACAATCAGATAGGAGCCACATACTTGTGTTTTTTGCAGAGCTGTGCAATCTTGGAACCTTAACTTGCCTACTAGTTTCACCATTAATCTTTATTTACTTGCTTTTTTTATACTGAAATTTAGCTAGCTGCCTTCACTCCGGTTTACAGATACCATAATGTATTAAATTGTTGTAACTAGGAAACGGAACATGGTATAACAGAGAACAGATTGGATAACGTTTTAACAGCTTAACTTAAATATCTGTAATTTAAAACATTATGGTTTTAACTGATAAAATCTTGGGAAACTGTGTTCAAGTCGTATAATGATAGCAAGATGTGAATATGGGAACTAGTTTTAGAAAGCTTACGAGAAAATATAGTAACATTCTTGTTGGTGATCTATCGACTGATTTCAAACATAGTCTTGGTATTGTTCTATCATAACCGAAGGTGGTTATGAGCTATCTATGTGATATTTGGTTAGCTGATACCATCTTTGAAAGCTTGAGTGTAGATCCATGTTTTGAGCTCTTTTTTGAATGTTTTGATGTTTTGTGAGCTCAGGTAATCAGAGAGTGAGTTCCATAATTTTGGTCCTGCAATTGAAATAGCTCTGTTTCTTGTGTTTGATAGCTTAGCTAATGGAAGGTGATGGTATTACTAGTTGTATTTTACTTGCGGTTCTTTTCGTGCACTGTGATCTGTGTATCTTATGATGTTGTTGAGGGCGGTGTTATCTGCCTTGTATATTACATTGTATGGGATTGTCAGGATTTTTAATTCAATTCTTTTTTCAATCTGTAGCCAGTGTAGACTGAGAACCGGGGTGATGTGGTCTGACCTTTTTTTGCTGGTTAGGACTCTAGCTGCAGCGTTCTGTAGCAATTGTAGTGGTTTTAAGGTCGTCTTTGGGAGTCCTATCAAAAGAGAGTTGCAATAGTCGAGGCTAGTGAGAATGAGTGATTGTAGTACGGTTCTGAAGTCTTGGTAGTGAAGTATCTGTTTTAGGTATTTAAATATTTGAAGCTTGTGAAAGCCTTCTTTGGTTTTGTTGTGATGTGTTTTTTGTAGTTGAGTTCATTGTCCACCCATATACCTAGGTCTTTTACGTTGTCTCTTAATTGGATACGGATGTTGTCTATTTGTATGGAGTGGTTGGTTTTTGATCTTGCGTCTTTTCTTTCTATCAGAATGCATTCTGTTTTGTTCATGTTGAGGCACAGCTTTAGGTGGTTTAACATGTTTCTGATTGATTCAAGGTGAGAGGCTGCTAAAATCATTGCATCTTCGATGGTGGAGGTTATCTGTGTGAGGAGTTGTATGTCATCAGCGTACATATAGAATGTTACGCCTAGACCAGAGATGAGTTGGCAAGAGTGGGAGTAGGTATATATTAAAGAGTATGGCTGATAGTGCGGATCCTTGTGGCACTCCTGTTTCAAGAGGGATGGCTTCAGATGAGTTGTGTTGATGCTGACTTTGAAATGTCTGTTTTTGAGGAAGGATGTGAACCAGTCTAGTGTTTTGCCTGAGAGCCCGATGTTTGCTAGTCTTGATATTAGGCTTTTGTGGTCTACTGTGTCTAATGCGACCGAGAGGTCCAGAAGGATTAGTAAATGGTTTATTTTATTATCGAAACCTCTTATTATATTATTTGATAGGTTGAGTAGCAGGGTTTCCGTGGAGTGGTTTTTCCTAAAACAGTGTTGTGCGGGATGCAGGATGTTTCGAGGTGATCATTGATCTGTTTCAGAGCCGCTTTCTCTGTCAGTTTTGCAAGTAGGGTAGGTTGGAGATTGGACGGTAGTTCAGATCGTTTGGGTCTAGGTTCTTCTAGTATAGGGTAGTATAGTATTTAATTGATGACTGGGACACCTTTCCTCTCTTGGGGCAATTTTCTCCACACACACACCCCCCCCCCCCCCCAATCTCCCACCAGGGGATGTGAATTCTGCCTTCATAGTATCCCTGGTTAATGTTGGTAATGGACAGCCTAGCCAAGGATTCTAATCAAGGTCCTCCACATGGCAGTGCTCAGTACTGCTTCAGTAGAGATGTGCATTCGTTTTTCATTTATTAGACAATTCATCATGGTTCATGGGCACCAAAAAACAAACTGAATTTTTCCAAAATTTCAGAAAAATTCATAGTTCGCTAGTGCGCGTTAATGGGAGTTAGCGCGCGTTAACACAAAAATTGGGACCCATGGGAAAAAAACGCCCAAACTGCAGGGAAAAACGAAATTTCCTGCAGGGGCCTCAAAAAGAAGCCCAAACTAATAGGTGTTAACAATGCGCACATCTCTATGCTTCAGAGCCACCAGGCTAGTATAGTATTTAATTGAGGAGTCTGAGTTGAATCTGAACATATGGATTGCTTCAGACACAAATAGTATTAAAATGAAGGCCTTTTTTGCTGGCATTGTAAATTGGCAAGCCTTTACCACTAAATATTGTGACTTCTTGAAATAACTGAGCTCTGAAGTGTGGTCAGAATGCAAACAGCAGAGTTAAAGAATGTCTAAGCAGTTTGCAATGCTTTTTGTGTTAATGCTGAAAATCTCTGGTTTGTGTGATTTTCCACATTTGAAGTGTTAACTTCTCACTGCAACCAAGATGTCAAACATTTGGGAAGGTTGTCAGGGGACATTTTACTAGCAATACTATAAACTAGGGAAATATATTAAAATGGTTTATCAGTTTTGTTTTTTTTTTCCCGTTTGCAGTAATTTATTATCCAAATATAAATTAGGATAAGTATTTGGTTTATGAAGAACAATATTTTCTTTTCATCTAGTCTGCAACATCTATGCCTATCCAGCCTGCTTGGTATGATGGATCTGAGAGAACTCAGGGAGCATACTCAAGCCTGCTTAATCAGCAACAGGACTGGGATTCTAAGAGACCAAAACTCTCATATTCTGGGTTCACCTCTACATCTGGTGTAAGCAGCAGCCAGAATGCAGTTTCAGGTACAGGTAATGTTGCAAATGAAGATTATACCTGCATCTTGAGCATGTATGTACATGTTATGGAATGATCTGAATGTTTGCGATAACGAGGAGAACCTGATGAGTGAGGATTACATAATGTCACTGTGGCGTGAATATGATCAGATGGGAGCCAGTCTGAAATTTCATTATAGCTAGACCTTCTTTAAAAAAAAAAAAAAAAAGTACATCTAATTGCACACACGGGGGGGGGGGAGTTCTAATTTTTTAGTCACCTAAGAAATTGTTGCAATTTGGTTTGACATAATCCTGGTTTGCAATACACTGAACTGAAGATAGTCTGATCTCAATAGTGTGGGTAAATTTAATAGTGATTAAAAAAAAAAAGTAAACTGACCTGCAGTTCGCAGTCTTGTTCCAGTTTCCACATTTTGTTATGAAAGATGCCCTCTGCAGTTTCCAAAGTGCAATTGTACTGAACTACCATGTAAATGGAATGATCCCTGTGTAAGTGGTACTTTTTTCCAAACCCTTCTATGGTAACTGAACAAGTTTTGTTCACTATTTCTGCTTTTCCTGGTCTTCTGACCATTTTTCCTTTTCACTTCAGATGTACAATCCCATCTCATTTCTTATTCTTTTCATTGACTTCTGGGGAAAAGTCTTGTTGCCTTGCTGTTGTACCCTTAGCTATTTTTATGTGCTTGTACTGTCCTGGCTGCCTTCCCTGATTACCTCAATTTTCCATAGAATAATAACAGCAGATAGCCCATACTCATGTACTCTGACTTATAGTTCCTTTCTCTTTTGTCCCATGTCATCTTGAATTTTGATAGCATATGTTTCCACTATATCCACTGGGAGTCTGTTCCAAGTGTCGACACCATTTCTGTAAAGAAATACGTCCTGAATTTAACCCCCTTTTACCCTCATCCCATGACCTTTTGTTCTAGAACCTCCTTTTCATTGAGAAGCCTACCTCCTGTGTGTCTTTATTCCTTGAAAGTATTTAAATCTCTCATATATCTCCCCTTTCTTTCAGGGTATATGTGTTTAGATCTTTGCCTGGCTTCATATACTTTTATGGCCCTTTTTCTAGTATAATCCATTGTTCTACTTCATAAAGAGATTGGAGGGGGAAGGGAAACCAATCTTAAAACTGGTATTCTTGAAGTCCAAGACCCTGACCTTTGTGTCTTTTTGCTCTTATATTAAACCGCAGTGTCTGATCACTGAAGCTCAGGTGACTATCACCTCTGACCTTAAACTATTGCCCATTTGAAAGTACTGGTCAGATAATGCCTACTCCCTTGTGAGTTCTGTTGTCATTTTACCTCAGGAGAGCCTCTTCTAGAGATTTCAAGATATCTACATTTTCTGCAAACCAGTGTCCGGCAGATTAAAATCTCTCATTTCCTAGCGTGTAGCAGACGGACTCAGGACCAATGGGTATAGTGTACTCCTGATAGCAGTTGGAGACGGATCAGATTTCAATCTGACGTCAGCCCCTAGTACATATACCCCTGCAGGAAGTGCAGCTCTCCAGTATTTTCCGTCTCCATAGCAGTTAGGGACTCTACGCACGCTCGCACAGCGTTAGAGTAATTTTACCAAAGAAAACCAAAATAAGAAATCTTACCTCTCCAGATGAGCCCCACTCTCCTGTGGTGACACTCATCTGGTCCCTCCCCCAGTTGAGATTTCCCGATGTGATTTCTGCGATCCCTCGGAGGTAAAACCTTGGTCCGGCGGCTGACCCTTGGCGGGGACCTAACCCCCGACATTGGGTGAGGCTGAGAGGCAGCAGATGCAACCTCGAGCGCGGTGGTGAAGGTATTTTCCCTCTCCCCCCCGCAGCTGGAGACCGCCTGGAACAATACCGGGAAGCGCAGAGACTAGGTAAGGTAGAAATCTATTTTAAAGTCTCCATCTCTGAAGCTCGAGGAGCCGCACAGGTCACCAGCTGTGACCAGTGCCACCGGGTTGATCTGCCCTAGCAGGGCTAGACCCCGGTCAGATCCGAGGATCCTCCCATGTGGAGACTCTCAGAGGTGGTCACAGTCACCATTTTGCTCTGTCCGCCATTTCGATTCTTGCGCACAGAGGCGAGCCGTGCACACACATACCTTGTGCGTACAACATTGCGTGCACAAGAACCGGGCGCATAAGCGATGTGCATAGCCACGCGCTTACTGTGCCGGGGGCATAACTTCGACCTGTGCGCACAACTCCGCACACCGGAGCGCACAACTGTATTTACATGCACAAGCCATGGCACCACTGGAAAATAAACTCAAAGCTCAGGGCCTTTGCCCAGCATGCCACATTAGAGCTGCACAGCATGAGGAGGCCACGGCCCTGTGTATACAGTGTGAAGAGGCCCTAGGGGATCCAACTCATGGCCCGCTCCAGCCTCTCGAGCAGTACGCCGGACCTAGCATTGCACAGCGGGACCTCCCCCTCAAACTGGGCTCCCTATGGACACTGCGCCTCTTAGTCTAGACCCAGCATCTGGGTGGAATTCTTCAAAGGTCTGCATACCTTCGTCCACATGCATACGGGGCCTCCTATAATACGGCCACAGGCGCCACCAGAGGACCTCAACATGCCGGGACCCTCTATGCCCAGGGAAGTGATCCCACCACCCAGAAGCCCCACCTTCGAGGACACTGACAACTCAGATGAGGATTCAGAACCCCTGGAGGGGGTTCTGAATCCTCATCCCCACCAGGGGACAGAGCCCCACCGAACCATGCGACGCTTCTTCACCAAGGACGAACTTCCAGACCTGGTCACACACAGCTTAAAAGAGCTTGCTATCCCGGACACAAGTCCCTCGGGGGAACCTAAGACGGACCCACTATTAGAGGGACTCCGTCAGACCTCCCGCCATTTCCCACTATTACACGCCGTCCAGCAACTAATTGACCTGGCATGGGATGCACCAGAAATGACATTCAAAGGGTGCTGGGCTCTGGCAGCCATGTACCCTCTGGACCCAGCCGCCAAAGATCTCCTGGCATGTCCGAAAGTGGATGCCATGGTCTGTGCGGTCTCGAAGCGCACTGCTATCCTGGTGGAGGGAGGAGCAGCACTCAAGGATGCTCAAGACAGACGCCTGGAATCTATTCTCAAATAGTCCTTTGTCTCCGCTACGTCTTTACAGATCGCAGCCTGCTGTGCCGTGGTGACGTGCGCCTGCTTAGCACAGACCAGGAAAAACACTCCTGGGGAGGTCCTGGAACCAGCTGTATCATTCCTCACGGACACCTCTTCTGATCTGGTACGCACAGCAGCTAGAGGGAGTGTCATCTGCCGTGGCAGCCAGAAGAGAAATCTGGCTCCAAAACTGGTTGGCCGATGCATCCTCCAAAACGAGACTCACAAGGATGCCTTTCAAAGGAACACTCCTGTTCGGAAGCGAACTAGAGAAACTAGCCAACAAATGGGGCAAGTCCCCACTGTTGCGGTTACCGGAGGACAGGAATAAGAGAACAGCGATCCTTCTCCCGAACCTCCAGGGGCAGAGGATCACAGCGCTTCAATCAAGTGGCCCGCCCCGCAGGCCGGAGCCAGTCCTTTCGGAACAAGCACAACAAAAGGGGAGCCAGCTCGGGCTCCCGCCCTAGCTGCACCTCACAAATGAAAATCAGCCGACTCATCCAAAGGAAGAAGCCATAGGGGGCAGACTTACCCTATTCTACCAAAGATGGGTTGAGAGTAAAAAGTAAAAAGTTTTGGGCTTTACTTGGGGCTGTACGAAGGGGCGAAACAAAGGGGCAGGCCCCTTTGTCGCGCTCCTTCGGTGCGCAACGCCGGCGCTATTCTGAAACCTCTTTTAAAAAACACCTAATCTATCTCCTGAAAATTTAGCAAACTTCCGTCCAATAGCAAATCTCCCTTTTATTGCCAAAATCCTCGAAAGAATAGTAAACCATCAACTCTCAGATTTCCTAAATGAGAACAACATTCTCGCTACTTCACAATTTGGCTTCCGCAAAAACCGTAGCACAGAATCCTTACTAATTTCTCTAGCTGATAACATCCTTTTCAACCGTGAGAAAAAACAACCTTGCCTCCTTATCCTCCTTGATTTATCAGCGGCATTTGACACTGTTAACCATGAGATCCTCCTTAACAGACTAACTGAGATTGGAATCAAAGACACCGTTCTCAGTTGGTTTAAATCCTTCCTCCAAGACAGGTTTTATAAAGTCAAAATTAACAATAATGAATCACAACCCATCTGCTCCACTCTAGGAGTCCCTCAAGGATCCTCCTTATCTCTGACTTTATTTAACATTTATTTACTCCCTCTTTGTCAATTATCTAATCTGAATCTAACCCACTACCTATATGCGGACGATGTCCAAATACTCATTCCAATTACCAAATCACTGCAAGAAACTCTTCATTTTTGGAACTCATGTTTTACTTCCATCTCCAATCTTCTTGCTGACCTCTGCTTAATTCTCAACACCAACAAAACTGAATTCCTCCTTATCACCCAAGATGGCAACTACAATCTCTCCAACTCTCAACCAATTCCATCACCTTCTTTTTCTCCCATAGTCAGAAACTTAGGAGTTATCATAGATAACCAACTCAATTTCAAAAGCTTCATCAGCAACACAGTGAAGGTCTGTTTCTTCAAACTTCAAGTATTAAAACGACTCAGACCTCTACTTCACCCCCATGATTTTAGATCAGTTCTGCAAGCAATCATTTTTTCAAAGATTGACTATTGTAATGCCCTTTTAATTGGTCTCCCAGCGACATCCCTTAGACCTCTTCAAATGCTACAGAATGCCACAGCTAGGATTCTTACTAATTCAAAAAAAAGGGACCACATCACTCCAGTTTTAAAGAATCTTCACTGGCTCCCTATAAAATATAGAATTTTCTACAAAACTTGTTCAATCATCCACAAATCCATCTACAAAAACTCCCCTCTTGACCTCCGGATCCCTTTACAACTACATTCATCTTCCCGTCCTTTGAGAGCTGCTCAACAAGGCTCTCTAAAAACACCTCCAATTAAATCATTTTCAAATAAAAGAGCCTTCTCCACAGTTGGCCCGAATCATTGGAACTCTCTTCCTTCAGACCTTAGACTTGAACAATGCCCAATTACATTCAAAAAAAAGGCTCAAGACTTGGCTCTTCACTCTAGCCTACGATTAATTGGATTTAATCCTTCCAATCCTCCCTGTCTCAGTTTTATGTTTTTCACGACCAAATAACCTCAGATTTAATCACATATTACTCTAATCATTTTAATCAACTGTTAGATGTTTGACTACCATTTTTATTGATGATTCTGTTATTTAAGGTTTCTATATCTTAATGAGTTTTTAAATTGAGTAACATCCCAGTTATTCATTTCCTTGTTCTCTGTAAGACTCACTTTCAGTCATTTCAATTGTTCTCTGTAAACCGAAGTGCTTAGTGATTCTGTCTCTAGAACCTCGGTATATAAAAAATGTTAAATAAACAGAACAAGTGGGTCCTAGCCATCATTCGAGAGGGATATTACCTGGATTTCCACCACCCTCCCGCCGGACAAGTTTGTGAAATATCCCTGCCACAAACCTTCCAAGAGGATGGCAGTGGAAGCTACACTGACCAGATTGCTAGCCTTAGAGGCTATAACGCGGGTGCCTCCACAACAAATAAATACTGGACATTAATCCATCTATTTTATCGTCCCCAAGAAAGAAGGAATGTTCAGACCCATCCTGGACCTCAAGGTGGTCAACAGTCACCTGAAGATTCCTCGCTTCCGCATGGAAACACTACACTTGGTAATAAGGGCGATACAACCGGGAGAGTTCCTTACATCCCTGGATCTGTCGGAAGCCTACCTACACATTCCAATCCATCAAGAGCATCAGCGTTTTCTACACTTCTCTATCCTGGACTGTCACTACCAGTTCTGGGCACTACCTTTTGGGTTAGCCACTGTACCCTGGACGTTCACCAAGATGGTGGCTACAAGAAGCCCATCTGAGCCAGGGAACAAGACTGTCTTCACCAACCTGGATCCTACTCACCACGGATGCCAGCCAGGAGCTAACCGCCCAAGGGTGATGGAACATCAATAGCCTAGAAGCCGGGGCAGTCAGACTTGCCTGCCTAAAGTTCGTTCAGACTCCAAGACAAAGTGGTCAGAGTAATGTCGGACAATGCCACAACAGTGGCCTACATCAACTGTCAGGGAGGAACCAGAAGCCAAAAGGTGTCTTTGGAAATAGACTTCCTAATGTCATGGGCAGAAGTGAATCTTCAAGAGATCTCAGCCGTCCACATTGCCAGGAAAGACAGTCGCTGCGGACTACCTCAGCGGAGACAGTCTAGATCCAGGAGAATGGAGATGGTCAACCACAGCATTCCAATTGATAGTAAACCGTTGGGGAACACCACCATGGACCTCCTGGCAAACCGGTCCAATGCCCAAGTACTCGGTTTCTTCAGCCGCAGACGGGAACCCCAGTCCCAGGGAATCTATACCCTGGTACAGACCTGGCCACAGGAGACTGTTATACACCTTCCCGCCGTGGCCCCTATTGGGCACGATCATCCACAAGAGAGAACACCACAGGGGACCAGTACTTCTAGTGGCCCCGGACGGGCCAAGAAGACTGTGGTACGCAGACATGCAAAGACTGACAGGGAGCTCCCTGCCGCTACCTCCACACAGAGACCTGCTCCAACAGGGACTGATCCTCCACGAGGATCCAGCTAGATTCTCTCTTACGGTCTGGCCATTGAGAGGACTCGCCTGAGGAAGAGCGAATACTCGGGGGCAGTAATTGACACCCTACTCCGAGCACGCAAGTTCTCCACATCCCTAACATAAGGATTTGGAGAATATTCGAAGCCTGGTGCGAGGACCGCAACATCATACCACGCTCTGTCAAAATTCCTGTGGTTTTGGAATTCCTGCAGAAGGGATTCTCAACTCCATCAAGGTACAGGTGGCCGCATTGTCATGCTACGGAACCTAGAGCGAGAGCGGCAGCATAGCCTCTCACCCGGATGTCTCCTGCTTTCTGAAAGGATTCAAGCAGATTCGACCACCCCTGAAGTGGCCGGTGCCTCTTTGGAACCTCAACCTGGTCCTAGATTTCCTAGCAGGAACCTCCTTCAGACCTCTCCGGCCTGTCTCTCCGACTATTAACACTGAAGACAGCCTACCTGTTGGCAGTCTGTTCGGCCCGTCGTATATCCGATCTACAAGCACTGTCCTGCCGAAAGCTGTTCCTCAGACTCACCCCGGGAACCATCCAGTTACGCACAGTTCTGTCCTTCTTCCCCAAAGTGGTTTCTCACTTCCATCTCAACCAAACCATCTTGCTACCATCACCAGATGAGCATAAGAATTCGGAAGAGGCTTGAAGTCTACACCATCTCAACGTCGGCAGGCTCCTAGTCCGATACCTGGAAAGGTCAGAATCCATACGAAAGACGGATCATCTATTTGTCCTTCACAGCGGGAAGAAGCAAGAGGAAGCAGCCTCGCGAGCAACCATAGCCCGCTGGATCAAAGAAGTCATCAAGGCGGCCTACGTAGAAGCAGACAAGCCACCGCCTTTACAAGTCAAGGCCCATTCTACTAGAGCCCAGGCAGAGTCCTGGGCGAAAACCAAGATGCTGTCACCCGCCAAGATCTGTAGGGCGGCGACATGGTCCTCCATCCACACCACCTCCAGGTTTTACCGCCTGGATGTTCAGGCTCAGGAGGACACAGCATTTGCAAGGGCAGTACTAAGTGGGTCACGGGCAGCCTCCCACCCGGTTCGGGAGTAGCTTTTATATATCCCATTGGTCCTGAGTACATCTGCTACACGCTAGGAAATGGAGAAATTACTTGCCTGATAATTTCGTTTTCCTTAGTGTAGACAGATGGACTCAGCATCCCACCCACGGTTGCCGTTACTCATGGAATTCTCGGGGGACATCCCCGGGAGCGAGTGATTCATGGGTAAGCCATGCTTTCCTTCATCTAGGACACCCATCCTATCAAGTGTCGACGTTTCTCGATTGAGGGCACTGGTGGTCTCCAGCTATAACCAATTCAATCAGTTCAAATTAAGTTATCCAAGTTATAAAGTTAATCAAGTTATTCAAATTATTCAGTCATACATATACCCACAATGCTTTTTGAGGAGAATACTGAAGAGCTGTACTTCCTGTAGGGGTATATGTACTAGGGACTGACGTCAGATTGAAATCTGATCCGTTTCTAACTGCTATCAGGAGTACACTATACCCATTGGTCCTGAATCCATCTGTCTACGCTAAGGAAAACAAAATTATCAGTTAAGTAGTTTCTTCATTAGCAATACCTCCTCTTTCATTTCACTCTTATGGATGCTTCTTTGTTGCACTGACATCCAGCCTCAGGCAGAAGAGTGAATCTGTTTACATTGGTGAAAAGTATAATCCTCACTTTCTAAAATTACCCAGAGTGCTGCTGCTCTGCTGCCACTATTTCCATGTCCCCTGCATTTCAGTTAGTTTATTGTTCATGCTGAAACAGTCTGAGCTTTCTGTCCAGCATTGTCTTTTGGTTTCACGGCATGTTTGGACATATACTTCTACTCCTACTTATGCCAGCTAAGTATACCATCCTTCATATTTTTGATTCTGGGCCATAAAGAACTGCTGTTCATAAGTAGGCACTGATTTTATTTAAAAAAAAAAAAGAAACCCCCACACAATACAAGCATAGGATGTAATGAAGACTAATGGTTGATTTGGTGCCCTCTAAATATTTACTACTATTTGCAAGTTCGCGTATTATTACTACATTTGTTACTTGTAAGTCAATACTAAAGATTTTTCCTAGTTCTTATGTTTCTCACAGGACAAGCAGGATGGTAGTCCTCACATATGGGTGACAACATCAGGATGGAGCCCAATCACAGAATACTTTTGTCAAAGTTTCTAGAACTTTGGCACCTACTGGGCATGCCCAGCATCCAGCAGGGGTCTCCCTTAGTCTCTTTTTTTTTTCTTTCCACAAAGCTTTAGCCACACGGATTTTTGGAGCTCTTCACAAGTTCCTGACAGGAATTTTCTTCTCAGGAAATTTTTTTAAAAACTTGCAAAAGTTTATATCCCCTGGGGGTCTCCCTTCTCTGCCCTCGATTGCCGCGTTTGTACGGTAAGTGTGCCCTGTTTTTCGGTCTGTTCCCGGCGGGGGACCAGCGTAGTCCTTATCAGCACAGACTGCGGCTGGCCTAAATTTTTCACCGGCCACGATGGCAATGGGTTTTCAACAGGGACAGTGTCAATCACAGACCCTCATTTGGTCTGTGTATTATGTCTCGGCCCGTCGCACGATGTGGAGACATGTAGCAATTGTGCCCAAATGACTTCAAAGGGCCGTTGGGCACGTTTGGGGAAAAAATGGCGCTCTTATTTCAGCACCCATCTTCAGACACCATCGACTCCGTCCCCGGCGAAGCAACGTCATCGCTCCGATACCAAGGAGTCCTGATCAGTGTCTCTGTCTTCAGCGTCCCCGTCATTGATGCAGGAGTCAAAGGCTGAGCACTGTGAAAAGCACCGGCACAAGCATCTGAGGCAAGTCCCTTTGACTTCGGGGACACCGGTGGAGTCATCGCAGAGTCTCAAGCCACCAGAGAAAACCCGAGCTGAGGAGCATAAATCCATCCTTGAAGTCGGATGCACCAAGGTGTCTCTCGCCTTCAGTGGGTGCAGCCGCCGAGACTCCACCGGGACCGGTGGACCCTCCGGCATTACCCGCTATGCCTCCCACTCCAGACCTGGGGCTCACCACCTCAGGTTCCAAGAGGAATTACACCGGATGGTGCAAGAGGCAGTGGTCCAGGCTGTCTAAAGCCTCCCAAGACCACCAGTGCCCGTGCCGGATGCCACCGATGCTACTCCCTCTCCTCGATAAGCTTGATGTGCTTATCTGTGCCCTGCCGGGAGCACAGAGGAAATCAGAGCCCCATGGCTCCATCGACACCCATTCCACTCTTGTCGGATGAAGAGGACTTGTCGAGGCCGGAGCCCGTTCCGGGGCCTTCGGGAGTGCCCGCACCGAGGAGACCGGCAAAGTCATCGATGCCACTTTGCCCGGCACTAGTGCCGGATCTGGATTTATGTGCCAAGGCCGGGACCATCGATGCCGGCACCAATACCTTCGGTGCCAAGACTTTCTCCAGCCAGAGGGGGTCCGTTTTTTCCACTACGACCCACCGATGGATGTGGGGGATCAGCCATATGATACATCTGATTCCCAAGACTCAGCCAATGTCCCATCAGAGCCGTCACCTCCGGAGGAAAGGCACAAGTCTCCGCCGGAAGACCTCTCCTTTATTAGCTTCATTAAGGAGATGGCGGAGACTATTCCCTTTACACTGCAGACGGAGGAGGACTCCAGGCATAAAATGCTGGAGGTACTTCAGTTCCTGGATCCTCCAAAGGAAATGTCTGTCCCCGTCCATGAAATTCTGCTAGATTTGATGTAACGAAACTGGGAGCATCCTGGGACGGTTCCTCCTGTGAATCGCAAAATTGATGCGATCTATCTGGTGCAGCCATCCCCTGGCTTCCAAAAGACACAATGGTGGTGGAGTCCGCCCAGAAGAGGGCCAAGCGTCCAAAGCCTCATTCTTCAGCACCTCCTGGGAAGGAGCAGAAGTTACTCGACGCTTTAGGGCATAGAGTGTTCGGAGCTATGCTCATTTCACGTATTGCGTCATATCAATTATATCTACACTTAGAAAAAATATCGAAATCATTCAAACCCCAGTAATACTCAAAAACAACCAGAAAATAGAACTAGCGGAAAAAGTAAGGAACCTTGGCATAATAATAGACCCCGAAATTAATCTAAAACACATATCGCTAAAAGTAAAAGAAGGCTATGCTAAACTCATGATTCTCAGAAAACTTATACAGTTACTAACTCCTGCAGATTTCAGAACAGTGCTTCAGGCACTAGTTTTCGCCAGTACCAATTTACTGTAATGCACTTTTTCTAGGACTCCCAAATACAACAATAAGACCACTTCAAATTCTACAAAACAGTATAGAGAATACTAACTGGAAAAAGGAGACACCATATAATAAACTCTGGATGAACTTCATTGGCTACCCATAGAACAAAGAATAAAATACAAAGCACTATGCACCATACATAAACTAATACATGATGAAAAAGCGAACTGGCTAAACACTGCCCTACGGGTACATGTACCACACAGGAACCTTCGTTCAGCAAACAAATCTCTTAACCATTCCCTCAGTCAAGACAGTGAGACTAACCCAGGTAAGAGAGAGGTCATTGTCTTTAGCAGGACCCACACTCTGGAACATAATGCCTTTAGACTTCTCTTGAATGTTTTGGGGTCTCTCTGTAATCTGATCTCTAAAGACATGGCTTTTTAAACAAGCCTTTTATAAAGAGACCAGAGAATAGAAAATACACTGGAATAAACAGAAGAGCACCGGCACACAGCACTGTTCTCAAATGTGCATTGAGTACACAATGAATGTAATATAACACAGTAAATGTGATTTTTTTTTTGACCTATAAAAGTACCTTCTTGGTACACCTGGCCAGATCCTACATCATTAAACATTTATACATATTTTTATGATTTAATGTAACAAACTTAATGGCACCTGTTAGAATGTACTATAGTATGCTTACTCCAGACTTATGTGCCTACATGTAAACCATTGTGACAGTATAATCCACTGTTTTCCCAGTTCCATGTAACCCTGGTTCTATGTAATGCTTGTTGCAATATTGTGTTCCACTGTAAACCAATATATGTATCTTGCCACATGAAGGTCTGTATAGAAAAGTTCAAAATAAATAAATAACTTAGCGGCGGTATAGAAAAGACTTTAAATAAATAAATATGACCCAATACAATCGGAATCTCTTCAAACAATTACAGGACTTTGAGTCCCTCCCGGAGCAGCTTCAAGATCAGCTGAACTCTATCATTAAGAAAGGCTTCAACGCCAGGAAACATGAGGTCAGATCGGCGTATGATGTATTTGATACGGCATCCCAATTGTCAGTGGCTGGCATCAGCGCTAGACTTTGGGCTTGGCTGAAGTCCTTGGGTCTCTGCCTGGAGGTGCAAGATCGTTTGGCTGATTTCTCCTGCACAGGGGATAATCTTTGGAGAAAAGATCCAGGAGATGGTGGCCCAGCTGAAGGATCACAATGAAACACTGTCAGCTCTCGGCTGCTCATGCTGAGTTTTCAACTTCCTCCAAATGGCCATTCCGATGAGAGACGAAACGACCAGTGTACATAGCCCGGAGATGATATTCCCCCACCAGCACGGGCTCATCCATCCCGTCTGTTCCAGAAACCTCCACCAAGATAGCCACAGACTCAGAAGGCACAACCTCCTGCCCAGCCTAGTCCTGCTGTGGGATTTTGACTTCCAGCTCGGGAGTGAATGTCATCCCCCTCTGCCATATCTGCTTGTCGGCAGCCGGCTCTGCCACTTCACTACCATGTGGTTAAAGATCACCACAGACCGGTGGGTCCAGTCGGTCATAGCTCAAGGTTACCACCTAAACTTCCTCTCCATCCCGTCGGACACTCCACCTCGGCCGGGATGGACCTCCTCCGACCATTCTAATCTGCAAGAGGAAATAACTTCCCTCCTGCAAGCAAATGCCATAGAACCGGTTCCTCTTTCCCAGAGAGGACACGGCTTCTACTCCCGATACTTCTTAATTCCAAAAAAGATGGGAGGCATTCGCCCAATATTAGACCTTCGGGCTCTAAACAAACATCTTCGGAAAGAGACGTTTCGGATGGTAACCTTGGGCTCCTTAATACTTCTCCAACAGGGGGATTGGCTTTGCTCTCTGGACATAAGACACGTACATGCACATTGCAATTACCCCATCTCACAGACAGTACCTCCGATTCCTTGTCGGAAACCAGCATTTCCAGTACAGAGTACTTCCATTCGGCCTTGCTTCAGCCCCTCGTGTCTTCATGAAATGCCTGGCAGTAGTAGCCGCATACTTGATAGACATGAGGGCCTAGTCTTCTTATCTAGACGACTGGTTACTGAGTGCTTGGTCACTGGAACGGGTTCTTCACGCCCTCTGTCTTACAGTGCAGCTACTACTGTCCTTGGGATTTCTAATCAGTTATCAGAAATCTCACCTAATTCAGCTCAAATACTCTCCTTTATTGGAGCGAATCTAGACTCGATCCAGGCAAAGGCGTTTCTTCCCAGAGACCGAGCTCATACGCTGGTGTTACTGGCGCGTGCTATACAGTCTCGCCGAACCACGACAGCTCGTCATGTACTCGTCTTGCTGGGACATATGGTATCCTCGGTCCATGTTACCCCAATGGCTCGTCTGGCCATGAGAATAACGCAGTGGACATTAAAAATCGCAGTGGTCACAGGCACATCATTCAATGTCCAACATTGTCCATATCACCAGGCAGCTTTGCCTCTAACCAGCGTGGTGGATCCAAGAATCCCACCTGCTCCAAGGGCTACCATTTCAAGCTCCAGAACCTCAGATGATCTTAACTGATGCGTCCACTCTAGGGTGGGGAGCACATGTCAGCCAATTGCAGACTCGGGGAACCTGGTCGGCAGAGGAGTCACAGCATCAAATAAATTTTCTGGAGCTCCGAGCAATCAGATATGCTGTCTGGGCGTTTTGGGATTGCTTGTCCAACAAAACAATCCTAATCCAAACGGACAACCAGGTAGTGATGTGGTAAGTCAACAAGCAGGGAGGAACCGGGTCCTACCTCCTATAACAGGAAGTAGCACAAATTTGGGCTTTTGCTCTCTCAGGCCATGCTCCTGAGAGCAACCTTCCTGGCGGGTGTGGATGATGTTCTAGCGGACAATCTCAGTCTAATTTCAGCTCCACGAGTGGTCCCTCAACCCTGTGGTGGCGGACTGGATGTTTTGGAAGTTGGGCTATCCAAGCATCGACCTCTTAGCGTCTCTTCACAATCGCAAGGTGGACAACTTCTGCTCCCTACATTGCAGTCGCCAAGTTCCACCTCTGGATGTGTTCGCCCTGTCCTGGGCGAAGGGCCTCCTCTCTGCATACCCACCACTTCCTCTCATCAGCAAGACTCTTGTGAAGCTACGCACAGACAAGGGCCTAATGATTCTAATCGCCCCCTACTGGTCACGACAGGCATGGTTTCCCATCTTTCGGGGCCTCTCAGTGCATCCACAGGTTCGCCTAGGCACGGATCCGTCCCCGAAATCGCAGAGGAACGGACAATTATGCCATACCAACCTTCAGGCCTTGTCACTGCAGCCTGGATGTTGAAAGGTTAATTCTGCGGCTGCTCAATCTCTCAGTCTCTATCTCAGGTCCTGGCAGCTTCACGAAAGCCTCTACTAGAAGATCTTATTCTAAATGGACAAGATTTCCTTATGATGCACTTCAAAGGAGTTGGATCCTTTTACCTGCCCCACAACGAAAGTTTTGGACTACCTCTGGCATCTCTGAGTCAGGTCTACAATCTTCCTCCATTAGGGTACATGTCAGTGCGGTTTTCGCCTTCCATAAGGGTACAGGAGATGTCTCTAATTCAACACAACCCTTAGTAGCTTGCTTCACCTCCAGCTCCGTCCTCCGGCCCCAGTTTGGGACCTTAGTGTGGTATTAGCACAACTCATGAAATCTCTTTGAGCCTCTGCATTCCTGCGAGTTACGGCATCTCACTTGGAAGGTCCTTTTCCTTCTTGCATTGACGTCTGCTCGCCAGATCAGTGTGCTGCAGGCGCTGATTACGTAACCCCCCCTTATACAAAATTTCTTCATGATCGGGTGGTCTTCCGAACTCATCCTAAATGTCTACCGAAAGTAGTATCTGAGTTTCATTTAAATCAATCCATAGTTCTGCCTACTTTCTTTCCAAAACCCCACTCACTTCCTGTTGAGCGGGCTCTCCATTCCTTGGACTGTAAACGTGCGCTGGGCTTTTATTTGGAATGCACTGCAGCCCATAGGAAGTTCACCCAGCTCTTTGTCTCCTTTGATAGACTTTAAGCTGGGAAACCCGGTGGGAAAGCAGACCCTGTTCTCCTGGATGGCGGACTGTATTTCCTTCTGCTACCAACAAGCTGGACAAAGCTGGCACACAAGATTCAATCATTGACCAGTCTGTTTTGCGCAATCTGTTCTCAGCTTAATACTCAACTTACGTCCTACAGCCCGCTGGAATTTTCAGGCTGCCCGTTATCCAAAGAACTACCCCTGTTGTTGTGCCTGTTGCACATCTTTGGGTGTTTTTGGTACATGTGCGGGCATCCTCAGCTTGTTGTTCACCCATATGTGAGGACCACCATCCTGCTTGTCCTGTGAGAAAGCAGAGTTGCTTTCCTGTAACAGTTGTTCTCACAGGACAGGATGTTAGTCACGAAACTCACCCGCCACCCCGCGGAGTTGGGTACGCTTGCGATTTATTTTATTTTTCGTACGCTCTTTTTACTAAACATGGGACTGAAGGGAGACCCCTGCTGGATGCAAGGTTAGTGCCATGCTAGGCATGCCCAGTAGGTGCCAGTCAAAGTTCTAGAAACTTTGACAAAAGTATTCTGTGATTGGGCTCCATCCTGATGTCACCCATACGTGAGGACTAACATCCTGCTGTCCTGTGAGAACACCTGTTACAGGTAAGCAACTCTATTTCTTGGGTTTAATGTTACTTTTACATAGAATGCTTCCCGTATGTCTGCCCAATCCTGCCCTCTATGAACACAGTTGTCTAGAATTGACTGTATCTTGGTTATTCAACATGTTGAACCATACCTTTGACAGCAATTGTATTTAGAGCTTTCGTCATGAGAGCTTGCACTGATTTTTTTTTTCTAGACTGAGTATTTGTTCCGTAGCTTTACAGATATTTTTCCTTACTATGTCTTCTCTCTGTATAGCCTCATACCTGCCTACCTTCTCTGTCTTATAGACAGTTTTAAGTACACCTTTTTGTTTTTTGGTTTTTTTTTTTCCTCCAAGCATTCTTTGTTTTGGGGATGATAGCCTGCTTCAATCAACTTTCATCTATTACCTCCCCTCCATCTAAATTTAATTTCCTCTCAACTATGATCAAATTGTTCAGCTAGGGCATTCTGTTTTTTTTTTTTTTTTGTTTCCCCTTTCAAACAGATATAGGCTGTTCTACCATAAAGCTTTTTTTTTTCTCTCTTGTTAGGTAAAGTTCTAGCCTCTAAGATATCCCAAACTTTTGTCTTTTTATATTAGCTTTTCAGTAGTATTTTGAAGATCTTGGTATAACATCTCTCCTCCCCCTTTACCATAAACATGTAATGCCTCCAGTAAAACTATTGTGCTTGCCTGCTGCCTCCCCCAACCCCCGTGGTCCCCCTTCAACTTGAATTCCTCCTATACTACACTGAAGTAGTTTGTAGCCAGGCCATTTGTCCCCATGTGGAGTATATCAGCTTTGCCTTCTCTTTCCACTCCAGCAATATTAAGAATGACTTTTACATTCTGGCTTGAGGATACCAGTAAGCATTTGACCGCCTTGTTTCCAATTCTCCCCCCAAAATCTTTTCCTCTGATAGAGCCCCCTCACTAGAAGGTATTGCAGAAGCTAGAATCTGAGTTCAAATGTTAACTATGTTGGATAAATAAATGTTTACTCTTCAAGTACTAGGTTACAACATTGACAACTGTCAAACTTGCTTCCTTGTGCTGGGTGGTCGTTCTTAAAATTTAATTTGTATAATTAACAAAATATGCTACAACTTAACAAACAAAATGATTTATTTTGTAACATATAACAAATTTATAATTTTAAAACAGTTACAATTATGTTCCTTTTATTATATTTATCAAGTTGTTTGTTCCTCTCTCTCCTTCTGCCCTATTCTTTCTTGCTGCTCTTCCCCTGCCCACCTCTCACCTTTTTCTTGCCTGCTCCCCTTCTCCCCCACTCTTGTTCATTGTATTTTCTACCTGCTTCAGTTTTTTGTAAACCGGCATGATATGCCCTATGAATGTCGGTATATTAAAAGTTAAATAAATTAAATAAATAAATAAACATCTTTTCAGGTGTTGACTCCAGGGCTTACTAAACTATGATTAAGCTGATGAGGTCATGTGGTACTTTTACAAACCAATCAAAGTACTTGTCACTTCATGTTCTTGGCTTGACAGTTAGCATTGTGATGACACATGTGAGTCATCTTACAGCTAATATTTTCAAACATTTTATATAAACAAAAACCTGTGCCCTGAGATTTTCACCCTAGATTCTAATTATGTAGTTGCACTTTTTTGGAAGTATTTTTTAATTCATCATTTCCACTTCCTAGATTCACCATGGAGATATGGCCATGGTCCCAGGTCTTCATCAGTGCTACTTGCTTCATCTGGATCTGAACTAATGAGGGACCCGAGAGATCCAGAGAAGACAGCAGATTCATCTGTAAAGAGTTTTGTGGATTATAGTCAAAGAAATGGTGACTTAACATCTTCAACATGTATGTATATAATTGCACACTTTTTTGTATTCCTTCAGATGTATGATGCAAAAAATTAAAATTTAAACCATATACTGACATGCTCCTTCTTGGCTCTAAAACCATGGTGGCATGAGCATTTTAAGTAAAATCATATTACTATAGTATTCTGATACTAGTGGATTTGGTTATGCCAGGCTCAGGCTATAATGTAAACGAACTTTTGTAACAGTTAAGTAGGACTAATACCTGCTTCACAATTGTGTACCAGTTGGTTTGCTGCTAAACCTTTACACAAAGGTGATCAAAAAAATAAAATTGGAAGGAGCGAGTTCCACTAAATTATATAACAGTGATATGGGTTGGCACCAAACCTAGTATGTTTTGTACTCATTGCTCATGCCCCTGTGACTTATGTAATGAGTAAGATCCCTTCTATGAGGAAAAACAGGATGACTTGTGACACATGGAAATGACATCTGATGTCACTAATGCAGAGCATCTTCCTGAGTAACCTGGGAAAAAAGTTCTGAACATGCATGGAAATCTTATAAAGCTATACTACCTTGCAGCACTCTTAGTCTCTTTTTTGTCTATGGTAGATTGACTGCATTGTCCCTCAACTTCTTTTTTTTTTTTTTTTTTAATTTTTTTATATTGAGGCAAAGAGGTCTCATCAGTCACATTTTTCCTATTCTTATCCTGTAAAATCTTTAACAGGTTTGTGTGTGTGTCTACTTTGCCCTGAATTTTCCTCCATAGTGCAGCCGCAGACACATTTTTGAAGGAGAAATTATCGCCTTTGTTTTGTTACCATGGCTTCAAATTATGGTCTCCCTCAGCAATTTCAAGATGTCAATGAGTTTTGTGCACACTGATGGAAGTTAGACTACAATGTCCTTGGTGGTTGCATCTGCTCAAAGATGTTACCTAGAGGTCACGTGATGCAGGGAAGGAGGATGGATGTGTTAGCTGTGCTCTCCAGGGGCCCTCCTGTCAATTCTGCATTAAATTCATGCTTTGCTCACTTTTTCCCTGGTGATTTTGTGAAAATCCTTGTCTGTCATGCATGCTTACTGTGTGAGATGCAATGAGCAATTTCACCGGCATATACGCTGATAATCGCTCCTTGTCCATTGTGCAGGGAGCCATCCTCCATGATGTCACCGGTGGGGGAGGATGACTACTCAAATTGCAGGCCTGGAGCCAGTGAGCTCTCCTTCGGCAATAGCATCCGCTCTTAACGGCTGCATTATATGGCCGTCTTAATATACTTTCCCTCCAGATTGAGGGGTTTGACAAACTTACTACCTTTGGCTAGTACATTCAGGAAGCTGAGCAAAAAGTCTCTGACTTGGAGGACAAAGTGGCACAGTTGGAAACAGATCTCAGGGATCTCTGAAAAAGCAACCAATCTTTGCTTGATAAAACTGATGACTTGGACAATCATTTCTGAAGGAACAGTCTTAGACTGGTGGGCATTCCAGAGGAAATTTAAGATTTGAACCTTGGGATGATTTTGGAGAAATGGCTGGTATCATCTTTAGACCTAGAAAACTGCACTGCTTTTTGTGGAGGGGAAGTAAACCACTAGCGCCTTTATTGCAATTGACAGGCTTGGGGAAGCAGGGCGAGATGGGCTTACTGGATTTAAGGTTATACAATGTTGTGCCAATTTAAAACAGATGGGGAACTGGTTCATGGGTACATCTTTTATTGTGGTAACCAATATTAAATTGCTATTGTACATCCTCTCCACCTCTGCTTTATATTACATGTTTTTACTTTCTCAACTATCGACTTATTTGAGGAATCATGTTTTAATCTCCTTTTCTTGTAGCTTTTGGCATCGGATTACTTCCCAATTGAAACTCTGGGAGCAGAGAGGATTGTCTATTTCTCAGGTTTTAGGTGATCAAGGGAAAATGTTGCTGCTAATTGACTTAGCAGAAATTGGGAGACGGGGGTATAGATAGTTTATCTGCAGATTCATCATGTTTGGTTATTAAAAAAATTGCTGGTGGACATGGGATGGGAATTAATGCTTGACTGGATTGATCTGGAGGACCCAGGATAAATACTTTATCTTCTTTTCATAAGACTTTGCGGGCTAAGATCAATGTGTTCTTGCTAGAGGGCTTGTGGTCTAAAGGGAGTCAGGAATTACACGTGCGTGGCTCCCTTCATTCTTATTTCAAGTTTTGGAAACATTCCCAGAATTACACAGAATATGCAGATGAGAGAAACTCAATATAGTTTTATTCAGAGCATTCATTTTGCAAAGATAAGCATACCTAGCTGGCTTAACTGATTTATGTTTGAAATATAAGGTAGAGGTTGGTACATTTGGTCACTCTTTCTGGCGTTGTGTGAATATTCAGAAATATTGGAAACAAGTCTGTCATTATATTGAAAATGTTCTCTTGGTGTGCCTGTTTTTTCAGCCCCAGTGGCAACATTTGGATTTATGAACTTGAGTAGGTCATGCTGCTCTACAAAATTTGTGGGTCTCAAGTCTTTTTAATAGCCAGAACTACTATTCTGTATCACTGGAGGGAAGAATCGGATTGAGTCATTTTATTCTGGAGGAATGCTATTCATCAGTTACTACTGATGGAGCTGATGGTTAGAAAAAAGTTCTCCCAAAGGCAAGAAGAAAATGTTGGACATCTGGCTGCCTTATATTGACTCTTTGCCTTCATGAACTAGGAGTCTGGTTTTGAATGCTTATTAGACTGGGGCTGGTTGCTTGCAAGAGATAACACTACTACTACTCATTGCAGGGGTGGTAGGGTGGGGGGTTTAACTGGTTTACTTGAGCTCAGACAAAGCGACCAGACATGGATTGTAATTTTCTTTTGTTAATCTTTAATAAAAAAATTTTAAATATAAAAGATGTCACCTAAAGTTGTCAAGCTCTGATGACTTGAAATTATCTGTACAGAAACACTGGTACTCTCTCACCAGCTCTGAAGGCATTTGTTCCAAAAGACCTGGGAGCTGCATCAACCACCAGCAATCTGTCAGAATTGATGGCACACCAAGATGGAAACACACCAGCAGTAGGGAACCCTCATAATTCTCATTTGGCACATAAGGATTCCTTAGGATAAAGCTTGTTCTCAAGTTGGCTGAAGCCTCGTTACTATTCTCCAGTTGTGTTCTAGGTAGGAGAGCAGGGAGATTTTGACACTTGCTGTGCCCCTTCCCAAGTGACTGTCTGGAGGTGATGCCATCCTTGTCAATTCAGACTGCTGCAGTAGTCTTCGAGTTTAAAAACAGCCATCCAGGAGGACCTGTTCTTTTTTTTATTGAGATATCTTTACAGTTCTCTTTTTAATCTTAGAGAGGAAACTGGATAGAAGAAACTTGTGAGGCTGTATCAGTACCCCAAGCAAGTTGTTGGTGCCAAGAACCTCAGAACCATCTGTCACATCTCAAGCAATCCTGCCATCAAGTGGTTCACTGCTAAAATTGATGTCTGCATCAAAACTCTGCATCTGCACAAAGCTGAAGCTAAACAGCTTAAGACGGAAACAGTTCTTAATCCTCATTTTTAAGGAGTCAATCTTGTAAGATTGAATATATGACTTCAGGGTCAATGTCACCCCAGACCACAGCTCATTTCATACCCCTCCCTTTCTCTTTCAAAAAAGATGTAACCTTCCCAGTTTTTCTAACTGGAATAATTTAGGCTATTGCTTTCCTAATTTAGAGGTTGAGGGTAGATCTAGGGCGGTATGGCTAGACCTCTTTAAATACTTTGCCCCAAACCACATATGTTCATGAAGGTGATTAAGCCCTGCATGGTTAGATTGCAAAAGAGCTGTTTTGTGTCTGCAGCAGACCAAAACACACTTTTTTTTTTTTTTTTTTTTTTTTTTTTTTAAACCTGCTTTCAAAAGGCTTTGGATTGCAGTATTGAAACAGTTTACTTCATTGCTATGGCTCTGGGCATGAGACAATGTTGGTGGCCCATCTAAGATCGCCCTCTATTGAGGACATTTGTAAGGTTATGGTGTGATGTTTGCACCAGAGTCCCATCTGATTGTTTGGATACTGACTTTTTGAAGGAATAGCACCTTGGGTCCTCTATCTGACCCCAACCCCACCCCAAGACCATGTTATTTGGGCTTACTTCCCAAGTAAGGATATATACAGTTGTTCTGTCCCCAGTAAAGGGTACATGTTTGTGTCTGTATAAAGTGCAGCCCACCTGTGTTTACCACAGCCCCTCCTTCCTAGTACTTGTGACACTTTCTGTAACCCAGTACAAAAGTCTGAGAGCCCTGCCTTTAAAGGGAGTTTGCCTTTAACAGAAGCCCCCTCCCTTCTGTTCCTCCCATTGGGAAAGGATCTGTATGCCTTCTTAACCTAACCTGGGTCCTTTCAGGTGCCTTATTGGCTGAAGGGACTGCCCTTCATGTTCCCTCCTGTGTCACTTGGGTCCTGGGCTCGCTGCTATTCGATCTCGCCCCTTACCTCAGCCTGAGGAGATTTTCTCCTGTAAACACTTTCCAAGACCGTGGGTCAGTCTCAGCTAGGCCAGTAGAAGACTCACGTGCCTGTAACCTCTGTTACACGAACAGCTTTTTAAGTTCCTCCTACCGCTTTAATTATAAAGACTAATCAGCTTCAACCCCTCGTTCTCTTACCCTGCGTCCCAAGAAACTTCACCTCCCTTCCCCAGCTACAAGGATCTCTGCCAGAGGCATAGACGTTTGAAAGCAACACTTGTAAGTAATAAGAAATTATCTTTACAATAAATGACTTCAAACATTAAGATCTTTGTTTTGGAGACTGATTGGGAGGAACGTTAGCTGCTTTGGATGAGGAAACTTGGGAAGTTTCTGAGAGACAAAACAGTAAAAAAAAGCTGTACAATAGTATACATTTGTACGCGTAAGTTTACATACCCCTGGCAGAATTTGAAAGATGTGAAACATTAAGAAAACATGAGTGATCAAACAAAACACTTGTTTTTAATGTGTTAAAGATTGCGCTATTCTGTGATGCATAATAGTGTAATCATTAAACCATAGCAATAAGGTAAATAATAATAAAATGGTCCTGTTTATTTATTTATTTTTAATTTTTATATACCGGAATTCCTGTATACAATACAAATCAGTCCGGTTTACATGAAACGAAAAGATTGCCCTGGTCTGGGAGGTCAGACCGGGGTTTTTTTCACAAAGAACATTGAACATTGAACAATAACGATAAATACTTAAATATTTTCATAATTAAATTAAAAATTAAGCCAATTAGCATGATAAACTTAAATTGAACATAAAATTAAATTGAAATTTAATTTTGGATAAAATTGTATATTAACTGTAGTACAGAATATTCCCAAGTTCAGTCAGGATAAGGTGCTTAGTTAAATTCTGGAGTTTGGAACGCTTGCCTGAAGAGCCAGGTTTTTAACTTTTTTTTTAACTCTGGTAGACTGGGTTCGAGGCGTAGGTCTGGGGGGAGAGCGTTCCAATGGTGTGGTCCTGCAGTTGAGAGTGCTCTTTTTCTTAGTAATGATGCTGGAGGGGCGAACAATGTGCCTCTGTAGGCGCTTCTGATGGATCTGGAGGATAGGTGTGGACGAAGTTGAGTTTGGAGTGATATAGGTGCGGCGATGTGTATTGATTTATGAATAATGGTGAGGGTTTTAAAAAGGATTCTCTGTTTGATGGGTAGCCAGTGGAGGTTGCTCAGAATGGGGGAAATATGTTCTCTTTTATTGGTGTTAGGATTCTGGCAGCGGCGTTTTGTACCATCTGTAGAGGCTGTTCAAAAGTTTGCATACCCTTGAATGTTTGGGCTGATATTATACATTCAGATTGAGATGGCAATGAAAATATGGAAGTCAACCTGAAAGTGCGTGCATAGATACACTCCCAATAATGACTTTTTAGAATAGCATTTTAGCCTAGTTATTAATGTGTTTAATGTTGCCATAAAGCAGTTTAAAAATGTTACAGCTGTTCCACACTTAAGTTCCAAATTTCCAACACAAGAATTGTTTACCCCATAAAGACTGATTATAGACATCAGTGTTCAAGTTTGGGGGAACCCTGTTTATTAAGGTGCCATAACTATCACATTCTAGTTGAATTAATAACGGAGGCAGAAATATTGACTTGTGTTTTATCCAATTCTAAACTTGTTTTTACATTGTTTTCATAGTCAAAATAAGATTTTATGTTTTTGTTTGGTTTTGTAACTATTTCTTGTAGTAGTGTATAAACTGTGTGACAAAATTGTGGTGCTCTTCAACTTCCCGTCGATAGCAGGCCTGAATTAGCCATGCTGTCTGGGAGCGTCTTGTGACCGGTCAGTAGGCTGAGTTTTCTCAGTTAGTACAGAGTTTTGAACTCTGTACGGCTGCGCGGTGAGCTTCCCGCGCGATTGCTTTGTTACTCAGTCTTTTTTTTTTTTCTGCGAGCAGTCTGCACATGGGGTTTTTCTCCTAGCCTCTCAAGAGATTTTTTCTCAAATTTGTGTTTTTTCTTCAATCCTTTAGGCAGTGATGGCTCCTAAACCATCCGGGTTTAGGTACTGCCAATGGGGTAAAATTATGTCCATTACAGATGGACATAATTACTGCTATATTTGCCTGGGACTGGAACATGACCAAGTCTCATGCCGGGACTGTGCTCGTATGTCTCCCAGAGCCCAAAGGAAGCGCGCAGAAAAAATTGCGCGTCTAAAGGTATCGCCAACACAGTCTTCGCCGGGACCATCTAAGAGACCGAAGAAGACTCCGTCTAAAAGGTCTGCATCGCTAGAGGGTACCTTGGCCAGGTCTGTCAATCCATCAAGGCCAGTGAAGGGAGTTGACACCGCAACTCCACTTCCAGTATGTAAACAGGAATACTATACCTAATTACAAAAATACAAGAAAGAAATAATAAAGACCAAAAAAGATTTCTACAACACAAAAATAAAAAGCGCACATGGTAATCCTAGAATATTATTTTCAATTGTAAAAACTTACTACAATTCATAATATGCCCTCCTGTACCATATCTGATAACTTCTGCAATAAAATTGCTACATTCTTCAGGAAAAAAACAGAAGATATTTCCAAGAATTTGATTCTTTACCTACATAGAAACATAGAAATGACGGCAGAAGAAGACCAAACGGCCCATCCAGTCTGCCCAGCAAGCTTCACATTTTTTTCTCGTACTTATCTGTTTCTCTTAGCTCTTTGGTTCTATTTCCCTTCCACCCCCACCATTAATGTAGAGAGCAGTGATGGAGCTGCAACCAAGTGAAATATCAAGCTTGATTAGTTATGGGTAGTAGGGGAAGTAACCGCCGCAATAAGCAAGCTACACCCATGCTTATTTGTTTTACCCAGACTGTGTTGTTCAGCCCTTATTGGTTGTTTTTCTTCTCCCCTGCTGTTGAAGCAGGGAGCTATGCTGGATATGCTTGTAGTATCAGTTTTTCTTCTCCCCTGCCGTTGAAGCAGAGAGCTATGCTGGATATGCGTGAAGTATCAGTTTTTCTTCTCCCCTGCCGTTGAAGCAGGATATGCATTGAAAGTGAAGATTCAGGCTTATTTGGTTTGGGGTAGTAACCGCCGTAACAAGCCAGCTACTCCCCGCTTTGTGAGTGTGAATCCTTTTTTCTTCTCCCCTGCCGTTGAAGCAGAGAGCTATGCTGGATATGCGTGAAGTATCAGTTTTTCTTCTCCCCTGCCGTTGAAGCAGAGAGCTATGCTGGATATGCGTGAAGTATCAGTTTTTCTTCTCCCCTGCCGTTGAAGCAGAGAGCTATGCTGGATATGCATTGAAAGTGAAGTATCAGGCTTATTTGGTTTGGGGTAGTAACCGCCGTAACAAGCCAGCTACTCCCCACTTTGTGAGTGCAAATCCTTTTTTCCACATTTCCTCTTGCTGTTGTAGCTTAGAGCGATGTTGGAGTCACAGTAACCATGTGTATGTTTATTGAATAAGGGTATTGTCTCCAGGCAGTAGCCGTCATTCTGGCTAGCCACCCACTCTTTATTGACGGCCTCTTGATTTTATGGATCCACAGTGTTTATCCCCACGCCCCTTTGAAGTCCTTCACAGTTCTGGTCTTCACCACTTCCTCTGGAAGGGCATTCCAGGCATCCACCACCCTCTCCGTGAAGAAATACTTCCTGACATTGGTTCTGAATCTTCCTCCCTGGAGCTTCAAATCGTGACCCCTGGTTCTGCTGATTTTTTTCCTATGGAAAAGGTTTGTCGTTGTCTTTGGATCATTAAAACCTTTCAAGTATCTGAAAGTCTGTATCATATCACCTCTGCTCCTCCTTTCCTCCAGGGTGTACATATTTAGATTCTTCAATCTCTCCTCATAAGTCATTTGATGAAGACCTTCCACCTTTTTGGTCACCCTTCTCTGGACCGCCTCCATCTTGTCTCTGTCTCTTCGGAGATACGGTCTCCAGAACTGAACACAATACTCCAGGTGAGGTCTCACCAAGGACCTGTACAAGGGGATAATCACTTCCCTTTTCTTACTCGATATTCCTCTCTCTATGCAGCCCAGCATTCTTCTGGCTTTAGCTATCGCCTTGTCACATTGTTTCGCCGACTTCAGATCATTAGACACCATCACCCCAAGGTCTCTCTCCTGCTCCGTGCACATCAGCCTTTCTCCCCCCATCGAATACAGTTCATTCGGATTTCCATTCCCCATATGCATGACTTTGCACTTCTTGGCATTGAATGTCAGCTGCCATGTCTTCGACCACTCTTCCATCTTCTCAATTGGCTTGCTCCTTTTCCGAATTCTTCCCAATCAATGACAAAACTATTATTAATATATTATCAAAATCAAAACCCTCAAACGGTCCTTTCAATCCTTGCACTGGTTTTCTACTTAGAGACACAAAGGTCCATGTTGCTCCTATCATTTCAAATATAGTGAATGCCTCCTTATCCCAAGGACTTTTTCCTGACTCGCTAAAACAAACATCTATTTTACCTATTCCCAAAAAGAAAACTCACGATTCTTCGGTCTTAACGAATTGCTTCATTACTCTCCAACTTATCACAGATTGGCATTTCAGGTTTAGTCTTACAGTGGTTCTCTTCCTTCATAACAAATCGACAGCAAAGAATTACGATGGGCAATTCTCACTCAGATTGTTATTCCATTAAGACAGGTGTACCTAAAGGCTCTGCTTTATCCGCCCTTTTATTCAACATGCACCTACTACCATTATGCCATCTTCTCGCTGGTCTAAATCTAAACTTTAAAATATACGCCGATGATGTACAGTTCACTGTTCCCTTCACTGACTCTTGGACTAAAACTTTTAATCTTACATCTATCCTTATCTACAATAAAAACATGGTTATCTCACAACAGGTTGAAATTAAACACACATAAAACTCTACCTTTACTCTACCTTTCAACTGTTCCGGACTCAATTCATCAACCGCCATCAACCTTTACTTTCGACAATCAAATCATCACAATGAAACCTCATGCAAAAAATTTGGGAGTAATCATTGATTCCAGGCTTGCAATGACTGACAATATATCTGAATTAGTAAAAAAAAATCTTTTTTCAAAATATACATGTTAAAAAAAAAAACAAAACAAACTTAAGCCATTACGACTTCCGAATAATTACTCAATCACTAATCTTATCAGCCTTGGATTATTGCAATTCACTATATCTTGGATTACCTCAAACGACAATACAACCTTTACAATTGGTACAAAATGCAACTGCTCGAATGCTATGTAATATATCCTGTAGAGATCACATTACACCTACATTACAATATCTACATTGGCTACCTATATCTTCTCGCATAACTTACAAAATACTGTCCATAATACATAACCAAATGGACAGCTTTGTTCTCACAGGACAAGCAGGATGGTAGTCCTCACATATGGGTGACATCATCAGGAAGGAGCCCAATCACGGAAAACTTCTGTCAAAGTTTCTAGAACTTTGACTGGCTCCTACTGGGCATGCCCAGCATGGCAACAACCCTGCAGCCAGCAGGGGTCCCCCTTCAGTCTTTTTTTTTTCCTTGCAGCAGTAGCCTCGTGATTTAGGAGCTCTGAAGAGATTCCTGACAGGAATTTTCCTCATGGAGTTAAACTTAATTTGCCCCACAGGGGTCCCCCTTCTAACTTTTCTCAGGCTGCGGTACTCAGGTAAGTTTTTTGACAGTTTTCGTCGATTACCGTCTAGTTTGGCCCTCGCGGCCTACTGGCTGTCAACCGTACTGCGGCTCGATTTTTTTTTTTTTCCCTATGGCCATGGCGACGGGGTTTCATCGGTGCCCAGACTGTACTCGTACCATGTCTATCACAGACCCTCATGGAGTCTGTGTAATGTATTTAGGCCGTGAGCATGATGTCCTGACTTGCACCAAATGTGCCCTCATGACATCAAAAGGTCGCAAAGCCAGAATGGAGAAGATGGGACTCCTCTTCCGTGCTCACACCCCGACGCCATCCATCGCGTTGACGTCATCTGAACTGGCACCGTTGAAGTTGCACCAGCATCTACCTCCGTCCGGTGACCGTCCGCCATCGACGTCTTCACGGCCATCGACTCCCGTTAATCCCCCTCAAGATCGAGGGGATCGTAGGGAGAAACATCGGCATCGTATGTCTCAGACCGAGGGAACGAAATAATCGACCTCGCCACCATCGAAGAAGCCCCGTCCAGGAAGGGCACCGACCATTCCTGCAACCGGGACATCGAGGTCACCCTCACCCGATCGGGGTTTGGGAGTTGCGATTCCGCCTGTAAAGGTGGTCCTTCCGACTGTGCCTCCGCCTCCCTCTTCTGTCACGGAGCTGGGGCTGCTTGCTCCAGGTCTCCGGGAAGAACTGGACTGGCTGGTCCAGGAGGCCATCGACAAGGCGACTCAACAGCTCCAGGTTCCTCCGGCATGGACACCGGCACCTAGAGTGGAACCGGTCACGACCAGATTGCAGCACTGCTGCTATCCCGGATGGAGGCGCTCATGACCGCCCTTCCACCGGTGATTCCCGGGTCTCCGGTGTGCACCCCGTTGACAGCTTCATCGGGAGGAGAAACACCGTTCCGCATTCCTCCTTCGGGAGTATTGCCTCAGCCATCGATGCCAATTCGTCCCTCGCCACCGATTCATTCATCGGGGGCGATACGCACATCGGCGCCATCGATGCCTTCCACGGTGCCCCCGGCGATTCCTTCGATTTTCCTCGGAGCCTCAGCCGGGGCCTTCAGGTATCCAACCCTCTTCTCGTCCTACAGGTCAGTCTGCTGATCCTTATGACACCTGGGGTGATGATACTTCCACAGACACCGATGACTTACCTTCACCTCCCTCTCCTACTGAAAGTAGAAAGCGTTCTCCTCCAGAGGACCTTTCTTTCTTTCATCAATTTTGTGAAGGAAATGTCTGAGTTGGTCCCTTTTCAGCTTCAGACAGAGCAGGATGATAGGCACCAGATGATGTAGCTTCTCCAATTCCTGGATGCCCCTAAAGTGATCACTTCTATTCCCATTCATCGAGTTCTTCTTGACCTCCTCAAAAAGAACTGGGAAAACCTTGGATCCATTGCCCCAGTCCATAGAAAAACACTACCTATTTAGTACAGTCAGCCCTCGGCTTTCAAAAATCTCAGCTCGACCACCACTCAGTTGTGGTAGAATCGGCTCAAAAGAAAGCAAAAAGGACGAAGCCTCACTCCTCTACCCCTCCTGTTACGGAACACAAGTTCCTAGACAATATTGGTCGACGAGTGTTCCAAGGGGCCATGCTCATCTCCAGAATTGCTGCTTACCAGCTGTATATGACCCAATACAATAGGGTCATTTTCAAGCAGATACAGGACTTCTCTGAAACCCTGCCTGATCAGTTCCAAGAACAGCTTTAAATCCTTGTCAACAAGGGGTTTGAGGCAGGAAAGCATGAGATAAGAACAGCTTATGATATTTTCGACACCTCTACTAGAGTGTCTGCAGCTGCCATTTCAGCAAGATGATGGGCCTGACTCAAATCTTCTGACTTTCGGCCAGAAGTACAAGACAGGCTGTCTGACCTGCCATGTGTAGGAGACAATCTGTTCGGTCAACAGATCCAGGAAATAGTTGCTGAATTAAAGGACCATCATGAGACCCTTAAACAGCTCTCATCGATACCTTCCGACTTCCCCTCAAGACAGCCCTTTAGGAAGGACTCTCTGAAGTCAATCTTCCATCCAAGGAAGTACTATCCTCCACCAGCAAGGTCCCGAACTACGAGGCCTTCCCAAAAACCTCAGCCTCACCAGGCCCGGAAGCAAAAGCCGCAAGCAGCTCCCCAGCCGGGGCCTGCTTCATGTTTTTGACTTTCACTTGGAGAGCAGCAGCCTGATCCCTCTGCCAAGCATACCAGTGGGAGGTCGATTGATTGTGCCACTTTCACGGCATGTGGCAATCACAACCGACCAGTGGGTGCTAGCAGTCATTGCTCAGTGTTACTACCTAAACTTTCTTGCTCTTCCACCGGACTCACCACCTCTGCAAGCATGGAGAGTATCCGACCATTCTGTTCTTCTGGAGCAGGAGGTTTCCCTTCTTCTCCAGTTGAGAGCAATAGAACCCGTCCCTCTCTCGCAGCAAGGCCTAGGGTTCTATTCTCAATACTACTTGATCCCCAAAAATCCGGGGCCCTTCGTCTAATTCTGGACCTTCGTGCCTTCAACAAGTACCTCCAGCGGGAAAAGTTCAAGATGGTGACCTTGGGCTCGCTTCTACTTCTTCTACAAAGAGGAGACTAGTTCTGCTCTCTGGACCTCCAGGACGCATACACCCACATTGCGATACCTCCAGCTCATCGCAAGTACCTCAGGTTTTTAGAAGGCCCAAAGCATATCAATACAGAGTGCTTCCATTCGGCCTAGCATTGGCACCACGAGTCTTTACCAAATGTCTCGTAGTTGTCGCAGCCTTTCTCAGGAAAGAAGGTGTTCATGTCTACCCCTATCTGGACGACTGATTAATCAGGGCTCCAACCCAGCAAGCCGCTCGGTCGTCCCTCGATTTGACCCTACACACTCTAATCTCTCTAGGATTTCTCGTCAATTACAAAAAATCCTATTTAGTCCCATCTCAAACCTTGTCGTTCATTGGGGCAGACTTGGACACCTTGCAGGCAAAAGCCTTTCTACCTCAACAACTAGCACTAACCCTCATGTCTCTCGCTCACCAGTTGCAGTCTCATCATACAGCAACAGCTCGCCAATTTCTCATCCTTTTAGGACACATGGCGTCCTCCGTCCATGTCACACCAATGGCCTGCCTGGCCATGAGACTCATGCATTGGACTCTGAGGTCACAATGGAATCAAGTTGTTCAGCCTCTGTTGACCATTGTCCACATCACCGACTTACTCAGTCTGTCTCTCGCCTGGTGGAAAGATCACAACAATCTCCTCCAGGGACTGCCCTTTCAAGTGCCAGATCCTCAACTCATTCTCACCACTGACGCTTCCAACTTCGGGTGGGGAGCCCATGTGGACAATCTACAGACACAAGGGTCTTGGTCTCCAGGGGAAGCCAAATATCAAATAAACTTCCTAGAACTTCGAGCAATGCGATATGCTCTCGGCTTTTCAGGAATGCCTGTCAAATTACGTCATCCTGATTCAGACGGACAACCAGGTGGCCATGTGGTACATCAACAAGCAGGGAGGCACAGGCTCCTTCCTTCTGTGTCAGGAAGCTGTGCAGATTTGGGCGGACGCGCTCTCCTACTCAATGTACCTCAGGGCCACCTATTTGCCGGGAATGGACAATGTCTTGGCAGACAAACTGAGTCGCATCTTCCAGCCACACGAGTGGTCTCTCAACCCCTCGACAGCGACCTCAATCTTTCGCCAATGGGGATACCCCCAGACAGACCTCTTTGCGTCCCCTCAACTACAAGGTGGACAATTACTGCTCCCTCATTTGGAGCGTGCGCTCTCAGCCCAGAGACGCAGTCTCCCTCTCGTGGGCAACCGGTCTGCTCTATGCATTCCCTCCGCTTTCTCTTCTTTCGAAGACTCTTGTGAAGCTACGTCAGGACAAGGGAACCATGATCCTGATAGCACCTCACTGGCCATGCCAAGTGTGGTTTCCCATACTCCAGGATCTCTCCATCTGCAGGCACATTCCCTTGGTAACGGACCCGCATCTGATCACTCAGAACGACGGATGCCTACGCCATCCCAATCTTCAGGCCTTGTCCCTGACGGCATGGATGTTGAAAGGTTAATCCTTCAACCACTTAACCTTTCAGATTCGGTTTCTCGTGTCCTGATTGCTTCCTGAAGCCTTCCACAAGAAAATCTTATTCCTATAAATGGAAAAGGTACACATTGTGCACTTCGCAGTCCCTTGATCTTTTCCTGTCCAATCCCAAGGTTTTTGGACTATGAGGCATTTGTCAGTCAGGTCTAAAAACCTCTTCCATCAGAATGCATGTCAGTGCGGTAGCCGCCTTCCATAAAGGTGTTGGGGATGTCCCTATATCAGTACAACCCCTCGTAACATGATTTTTAAAGGGCTTGCTCCATATCAAGCCACCTTTACGTCCTCTGGCCCCTTCTTGGGACCTTAACCTTGTTCTTGGTCAGCTCATGAAACCTCCATTCGAGCCTCTTCACTCCTGTGACCTAAAATATCTCAAATTGAAAGTGATTTTCCTTTTAGCTATCACTTCAGCTCGCAGGGTTAGTGAGTTACAGGCTGTAGTTACCTATCCGCCTTACACTAAACTCCTGCAGGACCGGGCGGTACTCCGCACTCACCCTAAGTTTTTGCCTAAGGTAGTTTCGGACTTTCACATTAATCAATCAATCATACTACCTACCTTTTTTCCCAGGCCCCATTCCAATCCAGGGGAACAGGCACTGCATACCTTTGACTGTAAACTAGCTCTAGCTTTCTATCTAGACAGTACAGCTGCCCACAGGAAGAGCACTCAATTATTCGTCTCTTTCCATCCCAACAAACTAGGGCAACCTGTGGGTAAGCAGACTCTCTCCTCCTGGTTGGTGGACTGCATATCTTCTTGCTACCAGCAAGCAGGCATTCCTTTTCAAGACAGTGTTAAAGCACACTCTGTGAGGGCCATGGCGACTTAAGTAGCACACCTACGATCGGTGCTGCTTCCTGATATTTGCAGGGCTGCCACCTGGAGTTCTCTCCATAACTTCGCAGCCCACTATTGCTTGGACAAAGCCGGAAGACAAGATTCCATCTTCAGCCAGTCTGTCCTGCGTAACCTATTTCCAACGTGACGTACCAACACCCTTCCGCCTGCCCGGTGGGGTTCAAGATGCCCTCTACCAAATTCCACCCCAGTTGTGCCTGTTGCACGCCGTTGGGTACGTTTGGTGCATGTTCAGACATCCTCAGCTCGGTGCTCACCAATATGTGAGGATTACCATCCTGCTTGTCCTGTGAGAAAGCAAATGTTGCTTACCTGTAACAGGTGGTCTCACAGGACAGCAGGATGTTAGTCCTCATGAAACCCGCTCGCCGCCCCGTGGTGTTGGGTTCGTAACGTTTTGTTTTATTTTTTCGGCACCTCCTGTAGCTTTCAAATAAGACTGAAGGGGGACCCCTGCTGGCTGCAGGGTTGGTGCCATGCTGGGCATGCCCAGTAGGGGCCAGTCAAAGTTCTGGAAACTTTGACATGTTTTCCATGATTGGGCTCCATCCTGATGATGTCACCCATATGTGAGGACTAACATCCTGCTGTCCTGTGAGAACACCTGTTACAGGTAAGCAACATTTGCTTTCTCTCGACAAATGTATGCTGGAAATTCCCTCAATAAGATCTGTTAGTTTATCCTTGACATGAAAACGAGCCTTTTCAGTAGCTGGACCGACTCTGTGGAACACTCTTTCAGACCATATCCGATTAACATCAACCCGTGCTGATTTTAAAAAAACTTCTAAAAACCTATCTCTTCACACGCGCATACAGCATAATCTAAGATCTTTGCATAATGCACTACTTTGCTATCAACAAATAATAAGCTTACTCTGTAATGTATTAAGTTGCTGTATGTTTTATTTGTGTGTGATTGATTTATGTATGTTTTATTTTGTGAACCACCTAGACGGATAGATCCCTACCCATTGTGAGGTATATAAAAATTTTTTTTTTTAAATAAATCTCCTTTCACAGAAATCCCCTCATGAGCCACGTGGGTTTCAGTTTACTGAACTCGCTCGATCCCGCTCATTGACACCGAAGAAATCTGGTCATGAAAAATCAAATCTGCTGAAGCTGGACTGCGCATCAGCGCTTATCCCGGCGCATAACTCGGCACACGATGTATCGGTGCGCGGCTCCGTGCACATCACATCGGCAAGGCGCATCTAAGCGTACAGCGTCTATGCCATGCGACGCAGCAGAGCATCATGACTTAAAACGTGCGAAGCTATCGAGTCAACCTCGAATTCCGAAGCACAAGACACCAGCCTTGACACAGCCTATACTGCTAAGCCAGGAATGTCTTAAAAAGTCACAAAAAACGAAACATTTAACATCTTCAAAACCTAGTGACACAGATTCTAACCAGCATCTGGAACTAGTCTCTGTCCATGACTCCGACACCTCTAGCGAAGATTCTGATTCTCATGGGTCTTCCCTTAGTAGACCACAATCCCCTCCTCAAGACTCGCTCATAGCAGCAATGCCTCCAGGACCAGGTCCTTTTCCAGGATCTGCGCAACCTCTCGCATCTAAAGCGATGTTACAGATTTTGCAGGCATTAAATACTTTTCTTCAAGATCTCAACACTGTACATCCTCGGCCTTCACTTGTGCCTTCTCAGCCTTTGCCAACTCTTCAATTACCCCAATATTGACTGGGTAAATGTAACATCAGGACTTGCTAGAGACAAAGTTCCTGGATGTAATAAATGACTGCTTCATGGAGCAATTGGTTCAGGAACCTACAAGAGAGGGAGCTAGTTTAGATTTAATTCTTAGTGGAACGCAAGATTTGGTGAAAGAAGTAATGGTGGTGGGGCCACTTGGCAACAGTGATCATAACATGATCAAATTTAAACTAATAACTGGAAGGGGGACAATAAGTAAATCTGCAGCTCTAACACTAAATTTTAAAAAGGGAAGAAACTTTGATAAAATGAGGAAAATAGTTAGAAAAAAACTGAAAGGTGCAGCTGCAAAGGTTAAGTGTTCAACAGGCTTGGACATTGTTTAAAAATACAATCCTAGAGGCGCAGTCCATATGTATTCCACGCATTAAGAAAGGTGGAAGGAAGGCAAAATGATTACAGTCATGGTTAAAAGGTGAGGTGAAAGAGGCTATTTTAGCCAAAAACAATCCTTCAAAAATTGGAAGAAGGATCCATCTGAAGAAAATAGGATAAAACATAAGCATTGTCAAGGTAAGTGTAAAACATTGATAAGACAGGCGAAGAGAGAATTTGAAATGAAGTTGGCCATAGAGGCAAAAACTCCTCATAATAAAAAACTTTTTAAAATATATCCAAAGCAAGAAACCTGTGAGGGAGTTGGTTGGACCATTAGATGACAGAGGGGTTAAAGGGGCTCTTAGGGAAGATAAGGCCATTGCAGAAAGACTAAATGAATTCTTTACCTCCGTGTTTACTATTGAGGATGTTGGGGAGATTCCAGTTCCGGAGATGGTTTTCAGGGTTGATGACTCAGACGAATTGAACGAAATCACTGTGAACCTGTAGTAGGCCAGATTGACAAACTGAAGAGTAGCAAATCACCTGGACCGGATGGTATGCATCCTAGGGTTCTGAAGGAACTAAAAAATGAAATTTCTGATCTATTAGTTAAAATTTGTAACCTATCATTAAAATCATCCATTGTACCTGAAGACTGGAGGGTGGCCAATGTAACCCCAATATTTAAAAAAGGCTCCAGGGGCGATCCGGGTAATTATAGACCAGTGAGCCTGACTTCAGTGCCGGGAAAAATAGTGGAAACTATTCTCAAGAACAGAATTGTAGAGCACATAGAAAGACATGATTTAATGGGACACAGTCAACAGGGATTTACCCAAGGGAAGTCTTGCCTAACAAATCTGATTCATTTTTTTGAAGGGGTTAATAAACATGTGGATAAAGGTGAAACCGGTAGATATAGTGTATTTGGATTTTCAGAAGGCGTTTGACAAAGTCCCTCATGAGAGGCTTCTACGAAAACTAAAAAGTCATGGGATAGGAGGCGATGTCCTTTCGTGGATTACAAACTGGTTAAAAGACAGGAAACAGATCCAAGATGGCGCTGGCATAAGCACACGCAGAAACTCTCCGCTCCGCGGTAGAAATTTACTTCGAGCCTTTCTGTCTTTTTCATATCCTTAAAATATATTTCCTTTTTATATGATGCCACACACTAAAAGAAAGGCCCGAGTTCGAGAGCTTACCTCAACACCGACATCTAAAGAACGACAGCCGCGGATCGAGGAGGTATTTGCGAGGCCTGTTACTGAGAGACCGGAGGGAGGGGCCGCTGGCGAGTGCGACGAGAAGCAGACGCCGACCGCGATGGCCGAAGAGATATCCCTCAGCCCCGGAGCACCTAGGACCCCTAGTCCGCCGACAGGACCTCCCAAGAGAACGGAGGAGAATTTTGGAAGTCCAGCTGTTCCAGCCTCCCCAGAGGTCCCGCCGACCCTGAGAGTTGGTAGTGATACACTGACCGACTCGGAGAGCCCAGAGCAGGGCTCCAAGGGCCGAGGAGCCGGGGATCAGAAGGGAAGGAAAACAGAAGCGGCTAGAGGAAATCTCCTGGAGGTAGGAGTGTTAATGCCAGATATTACAGAGATGACAATGATTGCGCCAGAAAAATTAACTTTGCAGGAGGTGTGGAAGTTACTTTTGGGTATGGATAGATCTATAAAGTCCATTTCTATAATGTTAAAAGATCAGGCTAATAGAGTACAATGTATTGAGGATAAGACAAGTTACATGGAAACTTCTATATCAGGAATGGAACAAGAAATAAAGAAGATTAAGGAAATTCAAGGTAATCAAATTAAGTCAGAAAACATGCAGTTAAACAAAATGGAAGTGATTGAAAATACAATGAGGAGATCCAACCTGAGGTTTTTGAACTTCCCCAAGTCTCGTATTATTCCACCTAAAGAAATGCTTAAAAATTATTTCTTGAAGATCTTAAAGTTACAAGAAAAGGATATTCCAACCATATCAAAAGCTTTTTATATACCTTTATCTAAGAATCAAAAAGAGAAGGAAATACAAGCAAATGAGGAAATATCGTCATTAAACCTAACAGAATTACTGGAAAAATCTACTGAGACTCCTATAACATCTAGAGCAACTTTACTTGTGACGTTTACTTATATCTCAGAAAGAGATTCTATATTGAGACTTTTCTTTCGAAACTTAGATCAACAATTTCATGGACAGCAAGTGCGAGTCTTTCCTGACATTATAAAATCTACCCAAGAGAAAAGGAAAAAATTTCTTCTCATGAGGAATGAGGTGGTAACTAGAGGAGCAAAGTTTAGTTTACGGTTTCCGTGCAAATGTATACTTCTGTTTCAAAATGTTAAATATGTTTTTACAGATCCTGTACATCTTCGGGATTATCTGGACACACACTCCTAAGTTTGTCTCCAGGGGAGTTTAGGTTATATGAAAGATAGTAATGGGTTATCTTATGCAATGCAGTCTTTTGTTAAATTGTTTATTACTTGTATATCTGCTTCTTAACATCTTGGATCTCCCCCTTTTTACCTATGATAAGCAGAGGAGAAAAGTGTTTGTTTTTCTTGAATGTATTAGTACCAGAAGTAAATGGTTTATTTTTCTTTCTTTTCTAATCTCTGTATTTTTCTGGAGACATTATAATAAATGTAATCATTGTTTAAAATTCAATAAAAATAAAAATAAAAAAAAAAAAAAAAGACAGGAAACAGAGTAGGATTAAATGGTCAATATTCTCAGTGGAAAAGGGTAAACAGTGGAGTACCTCAGGGATCTGTATTGGGACCGGTGCTTTTCAATATATATATAAATGATCTGGAAAGGAATACGACGAGTGAGGTTATCAAATTTGCGGATGATACAAAATTATTCAAAGTAGTTAAATCACAGGCAGACTGTGATACATTACAGGAGGACCTTGCAAGACTGGAAGATTGGGCATCCAAATTGGCAGATGAAATTTAATGTGGACAAGTGCAAGGTGTTGCATATAGGGAAAAATAACCCTTGCTGTAGTTACATGATGTTAGGTTCCATATTAGGAGCTACCACCCAGGAAAAAGATCTAGGCATCATAGTGGATAATACTTTAAAATCGTCGGCTCAGTGTGCTGCAGCAGTCAAAAAAGCAAATAGAATGTTAGGAATTATTAGGAAGGGAATGGTTAATAGAACGGAAAATGTCATAATGCCTCTGTATCGCTCCATGGTGAGACCGCACCTTGAATACTGTGTACAATTCTGGTCGCCGCATCTCAAAGATATAGTTGTGATGGAGAAGGTACAGAGAAGGGCAACCAAAATGATAAAGGGGATGGAACAGCTCCCCTATGAGGAAAGGCTGAAGAGGTTAGGGATGTTCAGTTTGGAGAAGAGACGGCTGAGGGGGGATATGATAGAGGTCTTTAAGATCGTGAGAGGTCTTGAATGAGTAGATGTGACTCGGTTATTTACACTTTCGAATAATAGAAGGACTAGGGGGCATTCCATGAAGTTAGCAAGTAGCACATTTAAGACTAATCGGAGAAAGTTCTTTTTCACTCAATGCACAATAAAGCTCTGGAATTTGTTGCCAGAGAAGGTAGTTAGTGCAGTTAGTGTAGCTGGGTTCAAAAAAGGTTTGGATAAGTTCTTGGAGGAGAAGTCCATTAATGGCTATTAATCAATTATACTTAGGGAATAGCCACTGCTATTAATTGCATCAGTAGCATGGGTTGTTCTTAGTGTTTGGGTAATTGCCAGGTTCTTGTGGCCTGGTTTTTGGCCTCTGTTGGAAACAGGATGCTGGGCTTGATGGACCCTTGGTCTGTCCCAGCATGGCAATTTCTTATGTTCTTATGTTCCACTCCTTCCCTCTCAGCAGTCAGCACCATCTCCAATTTGCTGATCGACTGGACTGTCCAGACTTGCCATGGCCATCGTCCCCTGGTTCATCTACAGGTTTTCCATCTGACCCTCCAGAAGATCTCCCGGAACCTTATTCCCCTCCCAAAGACTTCTCCTATGCAAAGTTCATCGAGAAAGTAGGCCGTCTTTTAAATATCGAGATGGGAAAGATTCCTGATCCTAGGACGGAGGTTCTTGGAATACTGAAAATATTCGAAATGCCTCCAGAGCCAACAGCTCTACCACCACATACAGTACTGGATACAGTCCTTCGTAAAATGTGGGAGAAACCTTTTACCACCACAGCTACATCAAGGAAAACAGACTTCAAGTACCGTATGCATAATTCAACAATTTTCGATTTCACACAATTAGCACACAACTCAATAGTAGTGGAATCTGCACTATCAAAGGCAAAAAGGTCAAATCTTCATGCCAATTCACCACCGGGGAAGGACCATAAGTCCATGGATGACTTCGGCCGTAAAGTATACTATTCGTACATGCTAGCAACAAAAATTCAACACCATCAGTTTTACGTAATCCAGTATTTATTTGAATGTCTTCAGAGATTATGTCCCATATGTTTAGCCTCTGATAATACTCTTCCACAGCCACTTACAGACATGGAAGAAGGACTTCGTCATCTACTTCGGTCTGTGTATGAGTCGTTTGAGTCTTCCGCAAGATCTTCGGCTATAGCAGCAAGACGAATGGCATGCTTGAGAGCAAGCGCTATAAGAGGATATCCATGATAAGTTAGCAGACATACCATGTCTAGGAGACAATCTTTTTGGTGAGAAGTTTGCGGAAACAGTTACCCTTCTTAAAGAACAGAGTATCGTGGTACTGTCGCTCACTTCTCCTACAGACCCCCATACCTCGTCCAGGAAATTTTACCCTTCATTCAGGAAGAAATCCTACTCAAGGGCACCCTTTAAAACATACAATACCTATCAAACGCAAAATTATTCCCACCAGAGATACCAATATCAGACTCATCAATCCCGTGGACGACCTCGTCAGCAATGACCACAAAAGCCAGCAGCCCTTCAAAAACAGATCATCTTTTTGAGCTATCCCGAGCCACCTTCACCACCATACATAGGAGGTCGTCTCCGGCTATTTTATGCCAATTGGGAGGCAATTACCTCAGATTCTTGGGTGCTGAACATAAGGAAAGGCTACCAGATAAATTTTGTAACACTCCCATGCCTCTCTCATAGTCCCTTCCCCCAGAATACATCAACCCACTCACTGTACCTTCAGGAACAGTTACAAAATCTGCAAAGCCAAAAATCCATTCAAAGAATTCCAATCACAGGAAAATCAGGGATTCTACTCCCATTATTTCCTCATCCCAAAAAAGTCTGGAGGTCTTCAACCCATCTTAGACCTATGGAATCTCAACAAACACATTCATAAAGAGAAAAAGTCAAGATGACGTCTCTAAAGACTATTCTTTCCCTCCTACAGCCCAACGACTGGCTATGTTCCATAGACTTGAAGGATGTGTACTCCCATATACCCATGCACCCTTGTTTCTGGCAATACCTTTGCTTTCAAGCTCAGAACAGCCACTATCAATACACGGTTCTACCCTTTGGCCTGTCTTATGCCCCAAGAGTGTTCACAAAATGTTTAGCAGTGGTGGTGGCTCACCTCAGACAACTGTCGATCCAGATATTTCCCTATCTGGACGACTGGCTTTTAGTAGCCTCGGATCAGGCTACTCTACGGAATCACACGTTCCAAACAATTGCCTTCAGACATTGGGGCTTCATAATAAATTACGAGAAGTCCAACCTGCAATCGACCTAAACACTACAGTTCATTGGAGCGCTCATCGATACAACACAACAGAGAGTGTATCTTCCGCAGGACAGGATTCAAACGCTATCCTCACTAGCTCGATGTCTATGCAACCAATCATATACTTCGGCACGTCAAGTCCTCCAGTTACTGGGTCACATGGCAGCTATCCACGTAGTTCCCTACACCAGACTACACATGCGCCGCCTACAATGGGGACTAAAGAATCAATGGTCTCAATATTTTCAACCCCTCTCAACCAGGATACAACATGACTCATGTGCATTGACATTCAATGGTGGAAAAAACGCCAACAACCTGACCTCGGGAGCACCTTTCTGGTTAGCTTCCCATCAACTTACGCTCACAACGGATGCATCCAGGAGGGGCTGGAGAACTCATCTGAGCAATCTAAAGACTCAAGGTCTCTGGTCTCCTCAGGAGAGCACACAACAAATCAACCTCCTGGAACTTCGAGCCATCTGGAAAGCGCTTCAAACCTTCTCCCCTCAAGTTCGGGGCAAGCATCTCATGGTATACACAGTCAACCAAGTCGCCATGTTCTACATAAACAAGGAAGGAGGGAAACACTTCGAATACTGACGTGAGCAATAGCAAACAAAGTTTCAATGCAAGCCACTTACCTTCTGGGTTTAGACAACGTCACGGCAGATCGCCTCAGCAGAATATTTCATCCACATGAATGGACTTTGAATCCAGAACTAGCAACAAGGATTTTTCAGTGCTGGGGCAACCCGATAATAGATCTCTTTGCCACAGAGAGCAACTGTCAAACACAAGCATTTTGCTCCATTTACCCGAGCAAACTTCATCATGCTCCAGATGCCTTTCTCATCCCATGGACGGAGGGCTTGCTCTATGTTTACCCTCCTATTCCGTTAATATTAAGGACAATTCAGAAATGCATCAGAGACTCAGCAGATATGATCCTCATAGCTCCAGCATGGCCAAGGTGGCTCTCCATTCACCCACCAATTCCACTGTTAACATCCACGTCTGTTAACTCAGGAAGGGGGGTCCCTCCTTCATCCAATGCATCGTTCCCTCCACCTGACAGCTTGGAGGTTGAAAGGTATTTATTAAGCCACCTGGGTCTGCCATCTCAACTTGAAGACATTCTCATTGCATCCAGGAAACCTTCAACCAGACATAACTATGCAGGAAAGTGGCATCATTACACGGAATGGTGCAAACCGCGACAACTAGATCCGTTCTCATCAACAGCCACGCAACTTCTAGAGTATCTCCATACATTCTACCTTGCTGGTCTAGTGTTGGCTTCTGTTCGTGTGCATGTTAGCGCTGTTGCAGCTTTCCACCACTCTCCTAATGGACTTCCCATTTCCAACCATCCATTGATCTCCAGATTCATGCAGGGCATGCTATGTCTACGGTCACCTGTGTCAAAGCCACCTATACAATGAAATCTCTATATAGTCCTTGAACAGCTAATGCTGCCTCCTTTCAAGCCATTAGATTCATGCCACATTAAATACCTCACATGGAAGAAGGTATTTCTAGTGACTGTCACATCAGCACGGAGAGTAAGTGAACTACAAGCCTTGGTTCACTATTCTCCTTATTTAGAATTTTACCATGATATGGTCACTCTTCAGCCTCATCCTACTTTCCTTCCTAAAGTAGTATCAGCTTTCCACATAAACCAGTCAATTACATTGCCAGTCTTCAAACCTAAACCTCATCATGAGACAAGCTTCTGCACTCTTTAGACTGTAAAAGAGCGTTAGCTTATTACAAACAAAGGACTCAATCTTAAGGAAGACATCTCAATGGTTCCGCTCCTTTAACCCTAATAATCCAAACCAGCCTGTCTCCAAAAGAATCATTGCTAGTTGGCTATCCCAATGCATTGAATTCTGCTACAATAAACGTTCTATTGTTTTGAGCAACAAACCAAAAGCGCATCCGATACGCATAACAACAGCATCTGTTATGCATTTAAGAAGAGTTCCGCTACTGGACATCTGCAAAACGGCAACTTGGTCTTCTCTTCATACTTTCACATTTCACTACTGTATCGAACAGCAAGCATCTTCCGATGCAGCTTTGGGTTCGGCAGTTCTGTCAACCCTAAATACAGAATAAGACTGTCTACCTTTTTATTAAAGGGTAGTGTCCTCAACTGATAAAAACTTACTATATGGACACAACCCGGGAGCTTGGGACTCCCAGATGGCTAATTCAGCCCTGCTATCGACGGGGAAAAAGCAAGTTTGCTTACCGTAAACGGTGTTTCCGTAGATAGCAGGATGAATTAGCCATGCGATCCCTTCCCACCTCCCTAGACAGTATACAGATTCTACCAAAAAAACATTTTCCCACATACATATTGCTTGGCTACAAGAGACTGAGGTAACAAGGCAATCGCACAGGAAGCTCACCGCGCAGCCATACAGAGTTCAAAACTCTGTACCAACTGAGAAAACTCTGCCTACTGACCACTCGCGAGACACTCCCAGACAGAGTGGCTAATTCATCCTGCTATCTACGGAAACACGATTTACGGTAAGCAAAGTTGCTTTTTTTTTTTAAATCTCTCCCACTCCATCTCCTCCTTTATCCACAGCTTTTAAAAAAATTTTGCCCAACAAAAGTAGGCCCCTTGAACATTGTAGGCCCTAGCCAAATGGCCATGCTGGCACCCCCTCTCTCCTGGAGTGAACATGTGGGTGGTGCTGACATTGGACCCAGCTCTTAGAGCTCATTAAATGTCTTATTGAGCATGTGCAGGAGTTCCCATATGAACATGCTGCTTCAGGAACCCCTCAGTTTCAGCTGGGCTACCACATGGATGTATCATAATCTGGCCGCCTTTTTTTGACCTCATTGCATCTATTTTTTTTTTTTTTGCCACTGCCTCAATAGTCCATCAACTGAACTTTACAGTTTAAAAAAAATTTCCTAGCCTATAGCCAGATGGACTCAGGACCAATGGGTATTGTGCTCTTCTGCTAGCAGATGGGAGACTGAGTCAGATTTCAAAGCTGACATCACTCTAGATATACCCCTGCAGTAACCTCAGCTCTTCAGTATCTCTGTCTCCTAGCAGATGTGGACACTATCCCACACACTAGAATATGGTTAAAATTTACAGCAAAGAAGAAACAAAATTTACCTTAAGGAAGATCAAGCCCTGCTCTTTGGCGGTGATACCTAAGGGTTCCTCCCCCTGTCGAGAATTCCTGAGGTTGAACTCTGATATCCCTCAGAGGTGTGCCTTGGTCTGGTAGCTGGTTCCCGGCGTGGACTTAGCCCCCCAGTGTGGCTGAAAGGCAGCGGGTGCAGAAACGAGCATGGCGGTGAAGGTAATTCCCTCTCCCCTTGCAGTCTGAGACCGTCCGACACATGATTGGTAAGCACCGAGACAGGTAAGAAAAAATCTTTAAATTCAGGTCTCCAGAGCTCGGATTGCCATCCCAAATCCGTCCCTGATGAGGTTAGAAGGGAGCACCGATTGGGTTGAGCAGCCTTGTTTGGTCTCGGGAGCGCCGCCATCTTCCCTTCTCGACTCGTGGTACATGCGGGGCAGGCCGGACGGCCGATGTGCCTAATTTGCGCGTGTCTGTTAGGCGCGCACATAGCTGCACACACAACTGAGCGCACCCCGCACACATATCTACACGCACAGCCGCGTTTACAACTGCGTGCGTGCAAACACAGACAATGGCACCGGCGCTCAAGAAGGCCAGAAGGCACTCTCTTTGCACAGCCTGCCACATAAGAGCCGCACAGCCTGAATTGGAGTCCTATCTGTGTCAACATTGCGAAGAAGTCCAGGGGGAACCAAAGCCTGGCCCCTTAGTCGGGTGATGGTTCCGGAACTACTGACAATAGCTCCCCAGACCTATGCAACAGGAGGGCACCTTGGGAGCCCTTACTCCGACTCCCCCTGGGGTTAACATGGACCCAGGGTCCTTCTCCTGGTTGGAATTCTTCCAAGGGCTGCAAGCCTTCGTTCAGGCGCAATCAGCCCCAGCTGCGCCCCAGGTTCAACCCCTGCTGGAAGCACAAGATCCGGCCTGGCTTGGATACCTCAAGACATGCCTCGCCTAACTAAGAACTTCCCTAACAGGGACCCAGACACCTCAGATGAGTGACTCCCTGGAAGAAGGAGAAATACCTCCAGGAATGGAACCATACTGAACCATGCTTCGCTTCTTCCACAAGGACTAATTACCAGCCCTTCTTTCCCTTCATAAAGCCTCATGCTACTTCCAAATGATGGAAGCCATCGAGGGAACTCATAGACCTGGAATGGGATGCCCCGGAGGCCAGCTTTAAAGGAGGTTGGGCCTTGGAAGCCCTATACCTTCTAGAACCAGCAACCAAGTAACGCCTGCGTTTCCCGAAAGTGGACGCTATGGTCTGTGCCGTCTCAAAGCGAACAATGATTGCCATTGAGGGAGGGGCTGCATTGAAGATCACTCAGGACAGACAATTGGAAACCATCCTTAAGCAGGCCTTCGAAGCAACAGCAATGACACTGCAGATTGCTTCCTGCTGCGCAATGGTGGCACACTTTTTTGCTTGCTTCTCTTGAGAGAGGCAAATAACTCCGAAATGTATACCGGTGAGGCGATGGAACCTGCAGCAGCCTTCCTCATGGACGCAAGCTCAGACCTGGTGTGCACCTCAGCCAGGGGCATTGATTTGGTAGTGGCAGCCAGAAGACAGCTAAAGCTATGGAATTGGTCTGCAGACACGACATCCAAATCAAATCTCACAAGAATGCCCTTTAAAGGATCTTTCTCTTGCTCGGGAGCGAATTGGAGAAGTTAGCATAATGGGGCGAATCCCCAGTGCCTCGGCTACTGGAAGATAGGAGTAAAATCTGTGTCCCTCCCCCATAAGACCCAAGGGCAGAGGATCGCAGTGCTTTAGACCCTACAGGAACTCGCAGTTCCAGGCACCTTGTCCCTCCGGAAGGTCCCAGCCCTTTCAGAACAGACAGACCAAGAGGGGAACAGACCTGGGGGCAGGCTCCAGCCATGCTCCACAATGAGAATGGGCCAACCCATCCACAGGAAGAGGATATAGGGGTCAACTTGCCCTCTTCTACCAAAGATGGGTCGAGATAACATCGGAGAAATGAGTTCTAAACATCATTCGAGAAGGTAACTCTAGAGTTCCACAGCATCCCTCGAGACAAATTTATGATGTCACCCTGCCACTCCCATTCCCAGAGACTGGCAGTAGAAACCACTCTAACAAGACTATTCAGTCTGAAGGCAATAACTCCAGTTCCCACGCCCCAACAAAATACGGGGTGCTATTCCATCTATTTTATAGTTTCCAAGAAGGAAGGATCTTTCCGGCCCATTTTGGATCCCAAAAACGTCAAGTCATCTGCGGGTTCTACACTTCCACATGGAAACTCTTCATTCTGTAATAATGGCAGTACAACTGGGAGAGTTTCTAACCTCCCTGGACCTTTCCGAAGCCTACCTTCACATCTCAGTCCATCAGGATCACCAGCGCTTCCTGTGCTGTGCGATACTGGGTCACCATTACCAGTTCCGAGCACTACCCTTCGGCCTAGCAACCACCCCCAGAGCCTTCACCAAAATCATGGTGGTCTTGGGGGCAACACTGAGGAAGGAATGTATCTTGGTACACCCTTACCTGGATGATTGGCTAATCAGAGCAAAGTCTTCAGAAGAGAGCAGGCAGGTGACCAGCAGAGTCGGTTGGGTCGTAAACACGAGCAAGAGCAGTCTGCAGCCCTCTCAATCGCTAGAGTACCTGGGGGCCCATTTCGACATCAAACAGAACAGTCTTCCTCCCTCCCTCGAGGAGAAAGAAACTGATGGAACAATTACGACGATTGATGACCAATGCACGCGCCAAGGTATGGGACTATCTTAAAGTCCTCGGCCTTATGGCATCAACCCTGGAAGTCTTCCCTTGGGCAAGGGCCCATATGCGACCGCTCCAGCGCTCCTTACTGTCACGAAGGAACCCACTGTCCCAGGACTACTCAATTCACCTCCAGCTACCAGCAGAGGTACGTTCTCAGCTCCAGTGGTGGCTACAGGAAGACCACCTAAGCAGAGGAGTAAGCCAAACTGGATCTTGCTCACCACGGATGCGAGCCTGCGAGGGTGGGGAGCCCACTTTCGGGAGCTGACGGCCCAGGGACAATGGAACAAGGAAGAGGCGGAATGGAAAAAGAACCACCTAGAAGTTTGAGCAGTAGGACTAGCATGCCTTCAATTCAGCCACAGACTCTGAGGCAAAGCAATTCGAGTAATGTCTGACCGGTTGCTTACATCAACCGCCAGGGAGGAACCAAGAGCCAGCAGGTGTCTCTGGAGATAGACCCTCTCATGGCATGGGCAGAGATAAACCTACAAGGGATCTCTGCCTCCCACATCATAGGAAGAGACAACGTCTCTGCTCTTCCTCAGCAGAGAGAGCCTGAACCTGTGGGAATGGACGCTGTCTACCACAGCTTTCCAACTGATAGTAAATCGCTGGGGCCTCCCAGCCATGGACCTACTGGCCACCTGGCTCGGTGCCCAGGTCCCCAGGTTCTTCAGCCGCAGACAAGAGCCACAATCCCAAGGAATAGACTCTCTCTCTCGTCCAGACTTGGCCAGAGGAAGACTTACTGTACGCCTTCCCCTCAATGGCCACTACTGGGCAGGGTCATCCGCAAGTAGAACATCACAGGGGACTAGTTCTACTGGTAGCCCCGGATTGGCCAAGATGACCATGGTACGCAGACATGCAAAGACTTCTTGCGGGGAACCCTCTGTGCCTACCTCCACACAGGGACCTTCTCTGGCAGGGCCCAATTCTCCACAAAGATCTCTCGATTCCCTCTTACGGTCTGGACCTTGAGAGGACTTGCTTGAAGCGTGGTTACTCAAAGGCCGTGATTGACACCCTGCTCAGAGTGCGCGCAAGTTCTCCACATCCCTGTCATACATATGGATCTGGAGAGTATTTGAAGCCTGGTGTTAGGACCGCAGGATTGTCCCGCGGACAGCCAAGATTCCCATGATTCTGGAGTTCCTATAGGACGGTATGAAGAAGGGGTTGTCACTCAACTCCCTCAAGGTCCAAATAGCCGAAGTGGGCGGTATCTGGCTATCAACCCATCCGGACGTGTCCCGCTTCCTGAAAGGGGTCAAACAACTCTGACCACCCCTAAAGTGGCCGGTGCCTCTATGGAATCTCAATCTTGTATTAGACTTCCTAGCTGGGGCTTCCTTCAGACCAACACGCAGCCTGTCACTACGTCTCTTAACATTGAAGACTGCATTCCTGGTGGCAATATGTTCAGCTCGTTGCATCTCTGAACTACAGGCTCTATCCTGTCGGGAACTGTTCCTTAGGTTCACACCTGGAAACATACAACTGCGCACTGTCCCCTCCTTCCTTCCGAAAGTGGTTTCAGAGTTTCACTTGAACGAAACTATCTCGCTACCAGCTCCAGGTGAACATTAGGACTCGTAGACTCACGCCTTCTTCGCCACCTGAATGTCTGGTGTGATGCTTGGAAAGATCGGAACCGGTTCACAAAACGGATCACTTGTTCGTTCTTCACAGCGGGAAGAAACAAGGAGAAGCAGCCTCACTGGCAACCATAGCCCGCTGGATCAAAGTAGTAATCAAGGCAGCCTATATAGAGGCAGGAAAGCCCTTACCCTCTACAGGTTAAAGCTCATTCTACGAGGGCCCAGGCAGTCTCTTGGGCAGAAACAAAGCTGCTGTCGCCCGCCGAGATCTGTTGGGCAGCGACGTTGTCCTCCATACACACCTGCAGGTTCTACTGCCTGGATGTTCAGGCCCTGGAAGACGCAGCCTTCGCAAGGGCAGTATTAAGTGGGTCATGGGCAGCCTCCCGTCCTGTCCGGGAGTAGCTTTTGTACAACCTCTTGGTCCTGAGTCCATCTGGCTACACACTAGGAAATGGAGAAATTACTTACCTGATAATTTCATTTTCCTTAGTGTAGACAGATGGACTCAGCATCCTGCCCATGGCTGCCCCGGCAAAGGAGAACCTCTGATGACAAACCTAGAGACTAAGCAAATACGGGTAAGCCGCGGCCTACCCCCTAGTTCAAGACACCCACAATTTGTCCGGTGTCGGCGTTAATTGGTTGAGTGCACTGGCGGTCTCCAGTTTGGAAATTTAGTTTAAACCAGTTCAAGTTTTAATCCATGTCTGACTCCTCCACTCGGTGATATCAGCTTTCAGGTCGGCAACAGTACTCACAGCACAGTACTTAAGCAAAGATATATCCATAATGGCTTTTCGAAGAGAATACTGAAGAGCTGAGGTTACTGCAGGGGTGTATCTAGAGTGACGTCAGCTTTGAAATCTGACTCCGTCTCCCATCTGCTAGCAGAAGAGCACAATACCCATTGGTCCTGAGTCCATCTGTCTACACTAAGGAAAACGAAATTATCAGGTAAATAATTTCTCCAATATTTGGTAAAGACTGCAGTCATTTTTTTTTGTTTTTTGCAAATGGCCAGGATTCAATTTGCTTCTAGCACAGAGTCCAGCACTACTTTGCGCCTGGATATGAAGTGGTTCTGCTGATCAGCTTCGCACTGAGGCTTTGGATCACTGAGGCCTGGATCATGACTTCTTGAACTACTAAAGTTGTGGTTTGGTGTCCCTGAGGGTGTAGCAGTACTGCATTTGGAAAATGAAGGCTCTGCGGGAGGTGTTGGCAAGTAAGAGCCCAAAGCCTCAGTGCGAAGCTGATCAGCAGAACCACTTCATATCCAGGCGCAAAGTAGTGCTGGACTCTGTGCTAGAAGGCAAGGAGAGATTGTTACCACAAACTTTGGGAATACTCCCTTTTGGATCTGGCATGTGTGCCATGGAATCCTGTGGTACTGGTGGAGGCACCAAGAAAAGTGCCTGTGATGCGAAGTATCTCTCCATCCTTCCCTTCCTCCCCCAACTGGGCATCTGTCAGTTGCAAAGAGAAAGTTTTTCATAAAGCTTTGCCAGAGCAGGCTCTTCATCAGTGCTTTGATGGGAAATAACTTTAGTGTGCAGGTACCTCATCCTTAATGATGCAAAAGACTCACATGGTGCCGAGCCATAGATTTTTACCTTGGCCAGATGCTAACTAGGGTGCCATTCATGTCTGTGGCATAGAGCATGCATTCTAAGGTGTAGTTGACTCTCTTGATGTGTCAGGCCATAGCACCTTGAATTTTAAAAGAGCAGAGCACTTCAGTGCGTAAACACAGAGCAGAGCAGAGTCCTGCTGCTTGGGCTGTGTCACAAGTATTATTGGCACTGAGGGAAACAGTTCCATTCTTCAGGAAGCATTGATGCAACCATTGCACAACATCTTGGAACTAGCTGCTTCTGCAAAAGATATGACAACTGTGCCATAGAGTTCATTGTCTGAGTTAATTTGGGTTTCAGAAGAGGATGTTTCTCTCTCCTTCAATTCCATTGCAGAATGTTCCTCAGTCAGTGGAGGCCCAGCTGTCAGAGTTGGTGAAGAATTTCTTTGCCTTCTAGACTGGAGAGGGAGGATGGAACCTCTCCTTTCCAAGATGAGGAATTTTTTTTTCCACGGTGGCATTGCCCTAGAAGTGTATGCTTCTCCAAGGTCTACTGATGTTGGGAACAAGTCCTCGTCCTGAGGTGGTAGATTCACCTCCTTCAAAGAAGCTCCTCATGAATCACAAGTGGAGGAAGGAGTTAGTTTATATGGAGTTTCTGCCAGACGTCTCTGCCTTAGACCAACTGAGGTCCCCCCTCCTTTGTCACACTCATCTGTGTTGGGGATTGTCTTAATGTTCCTCAGTGGTTGAGAGAGGAAGAAGATTCCATGGGGGTTCCTTCAGGTTCCCTGTCAAATTTGCTGCAGCATGAGGAAGTGATGTCCCCGCTAGCAATGGCAGCCTGATTAATGGGTTCCCGGCCTAATCCGTCCACATCTCCATTAAGTGATCTACCAAGTGAATCAAAGGTGTATATTGGGTGGTGATTGCTCTGGAATAAGAAGGATGGCTTCCTAGAAGAAAAAGCTGGGTTTTAAATGGTTCTCATATGTGAGAGCAGTGGCTGCAGGTGCAGATGGTCTGCCTCTTAATGCGACTACAGTCTACACTGAGATGAGCAAGACTGCCAGTCCACATAAGAAGGTAGAAGGTGGGGCTTCCTCCTGATCTGAGTTTAGCAGTAGTTTACGGAGCCGAGGGGACATGTTGACAATGAAACAATAAATTGTGAGTACTGTTGCCGACCTGAAAGCTGATATCACTGAGTTGGGTCATCGGGTGGAGGAGTCTGAGACATGGATCACTCAGCTGACTAGCTTAAATGTCAGGTGACATGACAAGTTGGCTTTCTTCCACTCCGAACTAAATATTCATCTGGAAGATGTAGAGAATCCATTCCAGGAGAGCCAATCTGCGATTTTGAGGGGTCCAGGAGGGTGTGGAATATGGTGACTGTTTCCATGTGATTAATAGTATAATGTACTGTCATTTTGGGCCAGGATTCTTCTGATGCTGATCTCTTGGGTGAAATTAGATTGAGCCCATAGATCCCTAGGAGCCCCTCGAGGAAATCTACCCAGGGATATTATTGCCTGTTTCCATGATTTTCCAATCAAGGAGAAAGTGATGATAGTGACTCGAAGATGGGCTTAATCATGTGGAGAGGCCATAAGGTGGAGATCTTCCAGGACCTTTCCCTAATCACAATCCATAAGCGGAGGGAGTTCGAGGTAATCTCTCTTTTGGGGCAGCGGAGTATCAAATATCGATGGTCACTTCTATTTGGCTTGAGCTTCATCATAGGAGTTACGTAAAGAGTGAGTTCAGTATTGGAGGTTGTTGGATCTTACAAGCAACAGGATGAGACCACTGAGTTGGCTGGTAGGGGTCGAGAGTTCTGGCATGAGCGTCTGATGGGGACCCCATCTAGCAGCAGGTGGAAGGAGATTGAAATGGCAATCTGGGAATAACTTTTTTTCCATCTCTTTTGAGAGAGGATACCAGTGTGAGAACCTCAGACATATCAATGTGACTGGGTTCTGGGTTCTAGCTTTTGGGGAAGTCTGTTATGTACTACATTGCATTTTGGTTTGAATGGGGCAATGTTTGGCTACTTCTACCAGTTTGAGGGGATGTATCTTTTCTTATCTTCTATTATGCTTTTGCTGTTCAATTTATGTATATAGCATGAATAATGTGAGCACACAAACTTGATGATTGCAGGGTTTACGTGGGGGTTGGGATTGTGGGAGGTTGTCGTTTCAGGACGTTGGTCATTTCTTAATGAGGAGGTGGATGAATTTAAGGATGGGTGGGGGGAAGAAGAGGGGTGGGGTTGTGGTTTAAATCCTGTGGGGGTGACTGTGATTTGACATGTTTGTTTAGCTGGTGTTGGCCACAGAATGTGAGGTGGCCTATAAATGAAGGGATTCTGGTGTTCTGAAAATTTCTACCATTAATAAGGTGCAACTACATAGAATGTACATTTTGGGGAAGGTAACTGCCATAAAAAATAAACGTCTTCAGGGATTCCAAAAGATATGGGAGCAGTTTTGTTGGTGGGTGGATAATATCCAGAATCCTGAGGGTTAGGGCTTGTTTGCTTTATAAGGTGGGTTCTGTCTGTGGTTATTATAAATTGATCTTTTCAAAGATGTCACCACTTAACAAGGATCCTAATGACCCTACTAGTTAACTTTACTAACTTTGTCTATGGTATAGAAGGGGAGGGGGAGAGGCTTGGGTTTATATCTGATATGATAGGTTATTTCTGTTTAGTATCTGTAAATGCTTTCAGATGTTTTCAGTCTAGCATCTGTTCTTGTGGTTTCATATTTGTGTTGTATTTAATATTTAAATATGGGGGAGGAGGGGGGTGGAATTTGCAGCATAACTCTCCTCCTCTGGGAGGATCTGTGCTACTTGGGTTTTTTGAATAAACTAAGTTTCTTAGCATCCAATCAGATGAATTAGAACAAGTGGGTTATACACTTCTACCAGCAGATGGAGACGAGCAAGCTGACGTCACAGTACATATACCCCTGCAGTGACATCAGCCTGCCAGTATTCTCAGTCTCCAGCAGATGGATATACATCTCCCCAGTTGGGATTGCTTTATTTTAAATAAAAGAATTCAGGAGATAAATTTGCCCCGCTCCCCTCTGTGATACCAAATGGTCACTCCCACAGTTGAGAATTCCTGAGGTGATTCCATGGTTCCTCAGATGAGTGCCTTGGTCCGTTGGCTATTAGCTGCTTGAGCAGTTGAAAGGCAGTGGGTGCAGGAAGCAGAGTGTGGCGGTGACGCGGCACAGACCCTCTTTCCTCCTTCTCCCCCCCCCGCAGCTGGAGACAGACTCTGTACTCAGCCAGGCAAGGCTGAGCTCCTGTAAGTTAAAAAAAAAAAAACACCTTATTTTTTTTTGTTTTGTTTTTTTTTAATTATACAGGGGTTTTCTCGTCCCCCCAGTCTCTGTGCTTGGCATGCCGGTCCATTGTTCGTCCCACTCTGTGGGAGGTCAAGGGACGTGGGCAGCCTGGCAGGTTGAGTAGCCTCCTTAGGCTAGGCCACGTTCCTTGTGGTAGGTTGTAATGGCTTTTTATGCATTTACTAAGGCTGCCCTTTAAAGGGTTGTCGGGTGTGTGCGTCTAGCTGTGCATCCAGTTGTGCACTCCGTTTTTGGGCGCACAGCAAGGCCTTTGTGGTCTGTGTCCACATTAAGCACAGTTCCCTCTGCGCTCAAGTGGTATTTGTGTGCTTCGTTTTTTAAGCGCCTAGGTGTGCGCGCTTAAGTGTTAGAGACATAATTTTTGCGCATCTAGTTGAGCGCATAAAACAAAAATAAAACGGCTAGATGCAGGCTTCCAGCCACTGCTCAGTGCACTTTTGGCCATAATGGCGCCTTTACCTAAGAAGCCTAAGTGTCTTTCTCTTTACACTGCTTTGTCATATTCAGGCATCTCAGCCAGGAGTGCCTCCTGATTTGTGCCAGCACTGTTTGGAGGCACAAGAAGACTTCTCTGCTAATTTCACCAAGCCTGGGGGTTGCAATCCTTTCTTCAAGTGCAGTTCTTGGCTCTGTCCAACACTCCTTGGGCATAGGTGCAGGTAGGAACCTTGCCTGGACCTTCTATTAAGCACCAGAGCACTCCTTTAACAGCAGTTGAACCTCCAGATAGAAATCTGGATGGCACGGATGACACCGACCCTGCCTTTCTTGGGGATGGAGAAATTGCCCCGGGTTAGAACTGTGTAGAACTATGTTATGGTTCTTTCATAGAGATGAACTGCCAGCTCTGATTTCCCAGACCTTGACAATGCTTGGAGTCTCTGGGGCAGAATCAGTGTCTAAGCTAAAGAGAAATCCCATTTTGGTTTCCTTGTGTTAAAGCCTTTTGTTTTTTCCCAGTGATAGAGGCCATTCAAGAATTGATTGATCTTGAGTGGGGCGCCCCAGAGGCTAATTTCAAAGGGGGGGGGTCTGGTTTTGAATGCATGTAACCTCTGGATCCAGTGGTAAGAGAGTGCTTATGTTTTCCGAATGTAGATACTTGTGTGCGCAGTCTCCAAGTGGGCCACTATTCCCGTGAAAGGAGTAGCCTTGAAGGATGCTCATGATAGAAAGATTGAGATGATCCTTAAGCATTTGAAGCTGTGACAATGACCTTGCAAATTGCTTCTTGTTGTTCCTTGGTGGTTCACTCTTGTTTGCTTCTCTCCCAGGAGGTCAATGACTCTGGGGTAAATTCTAGAGCACTTAAGGAACCAGCTGCTGCCGCCTTGGCAGATGCAAGCTGTGATTTTTTTTCTGCATTTCAGCCACATGGATGGCTTTGATAGCAGTCAGGCATCAATTATGGTTGAGAAATTGGTCGGCTGATACGACCTCCAAAGATAATGTCATCAAGTTGCCCTTTCATGGTTCTCTTTTGCTGGCCTGCAAGTGGGGCAAATCTCTAGTTCCTTGTTTGCCAGAAGATAAGAGGGTGTGACTCTTAACATTAGTGGATGTGCTAGAGGATCCAAGTGTTTTTAGCCTTACAAAGGAGCGTCCTTTCAGAGGCCTCGACCAATTGGTTAGTCTCAGTCCTTTCATCCCTGACAACAGAAGAGGCACAGGCTCTGGTAGTGGAACCTCCCGAGCCTCCCAATGAAGTTTTGGTGACCTACCCCTGGGAACAGGAGATGGGGGACGCTTCTCTCTTATTGGAGGTGGGTCGAAATCACATCGGATCAGTGGGTCCTGGAGGTGATATGAGAAGGATATGCAATAGTTTTGCAGTGTTCCTCGGGACATGTTCGAGGAGTTTCCCTGTCACTCCCCGCAGAAAAGTGGGCAGTGGAGGGTACATTGACAAGGCTCCTCAGTCTGAAGGCTGAAGTCCCAGTGCCCACATCTCAAGAAAATACAGGATGATATTAAATTTATTTCATTGTGCCAAAGAAGGAGGGTTCTTCTCGTCCCATCCTGGACCTCAAAGATGTCAACAGTCATCTGCAAGTGAAGCATTTTTGCATAGACCTTGCGCTCAGTGATAATGGCTGTACAGTCGGGTGAATTTCTGATCTCTCTGGATCTGTCAGAGGCGTATCTCCACATTCTCATCAGACTGGAATATAAACACTTCCTGTGGTTTGCAGTTCTGGGATGCCAGTTTGTTTCGGGCGCTATTCTTTGGTCTGGCCACAGCTTCCTGAACCTTTTCCAAGGTAATGGTGGTTGTGGCAGAGTTGAGAGAGGATGGAATCCTAGTACACCCGTATTTGGATGACTGGCTGATTCGCGCCAAGTCGCTGGAAGAGAGCCAACTGGTGACTCAAGGTAACTTTTCTGTTGCAGGAGCTCAGCTGGGTAGTGAACCTTGACAAGAGCAGTCTTCAGCCTACTCAGTTGCTAGAATGCCTGGGGTTTGGTTCGACACGAAGTAGGGCAAGGTGTTCTGCCAGAAGCTTGAATTCGTCAGTTACTAGTTCAACTCTGTTAAACACTCTGCACCGAACCGTTTGGTCTTACCTGCAGGTACTTGGCTTAATGGTGGTGACCCTGGAAGTAGTACTATGGGTAAGAGCGCATATACATCCTCTTCAGCGCTCCCTGCTGTGTCTGTGGAATCCGCAGTCCAGGAGTATTCGATTTGGCTCCACCTACCGATGGAGGTATCCTCCCAACTGCAGTGGTAGCTGCAGACAGATCATCTATGGAAGGGAATTTCCCTCTCCCCACCAGACTGGCTAGTACTGATGGATGCGAGTCTCCTGGGTTGGGGAGCTCACTGACAGGAGCTGTGACAGCACAAGGGTGCTGGAGTGCAGAAGTCTCTCTGGAACTTCAATCGGCTGGAAGCCAGGGCGGTCCAATTGGCATGTTTATAGTTCAGCGACTGGCTGCAGGGTTGATTGGTCCGAATAATGTTGCACAATGCAATAACTGTGGCTTACATCAACTGGCAAGAAGGTACCAAGAGCCAACAAGTGTCACAGGCAATAGATCAACTTATGGAATGGGCAGAGGTGCATCTCCAGATGATCCTAGCCTTGCACATTGCCGGTAAAGATAATGTAAGAGCAGACTTTCTTAGCAGGGAGAGTCTGGACCCAGGAGAGTAGGCAGTGTTAGCTGATTTGGGATTAATTCCTAACTTGTTGGTGACTTTGCGCAATGTGAAAGTTCCATGATTCTTCAGCTGCAGAAGAGATTAGAAGTAATTGGGGATCGATGCCTACTGCAGGATTGGCCGGAAGACAAGTTGCTGTATGCCTTACCTCCATGGCCCATGTTGGGCAGATTGAATCGAAGGATTGAATGCCTCAAAGGGATGGTTCTTTTGGTCACTCCAGATTGGCCCAGGAGACTGTAGTATGCAGATCCACAGAGGCTCCTAGTGGAATCTCCTCTTTGACTTCCCGTGCACAGGGACCTGTTTTTCACGAAGATCCAACTCTATTTTGTCTTATGGTATGGTACTTGAAAGGGCTTGCTTGCTGAAACATGGATTCTCTGTTGCAGTGATTTCCACCTTGCTAAGAGCTAGAAAGTTCTCCACTTCCTTGGCCTATGTGTGGGTTTGGAGAGTGTTTGAGGCCTGGTGTGAGGATCGAGGTACTCTTCCTTCCTTGATCAAGATTCTGCTCATTTTGGAATTTTTGCAGGATGGCTTGAATAAAGTCTTGGCTCTCAGTTCCTTAAAAGTACAAGTAGCGGCTCTCGCCTGTTTCAGGGATCAGGTAAATGGTGGATCCTTGTTGGCTCATCATGTGGCCCGTTTTTTGAAAGGAGTGAAACATCTTCGTCCTTTGCAGTGCCCCTATGGAATCTTAATTTAGTTTTGCATTTTTTGGCAGGCCCTAAATATAGACTGATGCATACTCTGTCCTTGCGGTTGCTGTTTCTTGTGGCAATTTTGTTCTGCCTTTATGGATTCTGAACTGTCCTGGGAGCCATTACTCCAGGGGCGGTACAGTGGTGTACTGCTCCTTCCTTCTTACTGAAGGTGGTCACTGAGTTTCACTTGAATCAGTCCATCTCCCTACAATCTCTGGACAGACAGATGTAGAGGAGTATAGTCTGTTGCGGCCCTTGGATGTCAAGAGACTTTTTCTCAGGTATTTAGAGGTTACTGAACCTTTGCAGAAGTCAGATCGCCTGTTTGTCTTTCACAACAGTGCTATACAGGGAGCGCCAGCTTTGCGGGCTACTTTAGCTTGCTGGATTAAAGAGGTAGTCAACATATGTGGATGCTGGGAAGCAGTTACTTAGCCAGGTTAGGGCTCAGTCCACTTGGGCTTAGGCAGTGTCATGGGCAGAAGTTAGATTGTTGACTCCCGTCGACATTTGCCGAGTTGCAATGTGGTCCTCCTTACACACCTTTTCCAGGTATTATCGTCTGGATGTACAGGCCCAGGAGAAAGTGACCTTTGCGCATGCAGTTTTGACTGGACCAAGGGCAGTCTCCTGCCCTATTCGGGAGTAGCTTGGGTACATCCCACTTTTTCTGGATTCATCTGACTGTCTTATTGAAAAGGAAATTATCAGGTAAGTAGTAACTTCTCAGTGTTACCTATCAGGCCGATACAGTAAAGTCCACGGGAGAGCGGATGAACGCCTGCTTCGCTGGTGCGCGTGATTCAGTATTTAAATTAGGCCTGGCGGTAAAAACGGGCAAAAGGAGGCGCTAGGGGCACTAGCGCGTCCCTAGCGCCTCCTTTTTGACAGGAGCGGCGGCTGTCAGCGGGTTTGTCAGCCGACGCTCAATTTTGCCGGTGTTTGTTCTCGAGCCCGCTGACAGCCACGGGCTCGGAAACTGGATGCCGGCAAAATTGAGCGTCTGGTTTTCGGCCTAACAGCCACGGGTCGAATTAAAAAAAAAAAAAAAAAAAAATTTAACTTTTTTTACTCTTCGGGACCTCCGACTTAATATCGCCATGATATTAAGTCGGAGGGTGCACAGAAAAGCAGTTTTTACTGCTTTTCTGTGCACTTTCCTGGTGCCGGAAGAAATTAGAGTGGAACTTTGGGTCGGTGCTAATTTCTGAAAGTAAAATGTGCGGCTTGGCTGCACATTTTACTTTCTGTATCCCGCGCACATACCTAATAGGGCCCTCAACATGCATTTGCATGTTGAGGGCCCTATTAGGTGCCGCGGGTTGGATGAGCGTTTTCCTCCCCTTACTGAATAAGGGGTAAGGGAAAATGCGCGTCCAAGAGCAGGCTAACATTGCGCTCCATCGGAGCGCACTGTACTGTATAGGCCTGATTGTCAGATGTGATCAAGACCTGAAAGCAGATGTATTTGGGCTTCATTTTCTTCATCCTCCAGCGGTCTCCATGGCCATTCTGTTGCATAAACTTCTCAAGGACCTGCAAATGTCCATGTCTGTCACACTTACATTATGTCTTCTGGTGACCTAAAGTTTGACCTATAAGGTCCAGGCCTATGTCTAGTTTTGAGGTAGTCTAGCTGCTAACTCCCATCACCATTCCATGGTGGAGTTAAACTGATCAGCAGTGTGTTAGTATGCTTAAGAACATAAGAAAATGCCATACTGGGTCAGACCAAGGGTCCATCAAGCCCAGCATCCTGTTTCCAACAGTGGCCAATCCAGGCCATAAGAACCTGGCAAGTACCCAAAAACTAAGTCTATTCCATGTAACCATTGCTATCACCAACTTATCACCTAGGAAGGATTCAAGTGTTGGATGCATTCAAAAAGTTTTTCCAGGCATCCATGCTTAGCACTCAGATTGCAGCTCACCAGTTGTACATGGTGCAGTACTTAAATGAGTGCAAAAGTCAGAACTTTGACAAAATCAGACCATGAGCATCTGTTGGTGGATGATGCGGAGCATGAAAAACCTTTTATCAACTCTGAATGTGAAGCATTTGACGACATGGCCAGAATTCTGGCAGCTTCCATAGGAGTACAGATCCTTGCCTAGTTGTGAGCTGAAGGTGTGCATGACCATATGGCAGATGCAACCTGTGCTGGAGACTGCTCTGATTAAATAGCATCAATCCATCCTACAGTCTTCAGCAGTAGGAGTCAACCTGCTACAGCCCGATGACAGTTTATGCAGAATACACATTTTTTAAATGAATATCAAAATCTCTAAGCAGATCACAATTTACATTCATAAAATAAGAGAAAATCTAGCTTACAACTTTATGTAACAACATAAAACAGTTCAAAACAAAATAAAATGTGCTGCAAGCATCAAACACAACATAAAGCCATTTGAGACATGCTGCAAACATTGCCTAGAGTATTTAATTTAAATGATGTACTTCCTCTACAAATGTTCATAAACAGCAGTACGTGACAATATAAACTGCATGATATTACTATCTGCTAGAAATAAGACTATCCTGCAAGTAGGCCCATTCTAAGCAATTGTAAGTATCAGTTGTTGCAGTACTTGAGATGAATTGTTATCAGCAAAGCCTGGGAAAATACAAAAGTCTTAAATTGCTTTTTTTTTTTCTTTTTGAGTGAAGTTTTACCCGTCAAGTCATCAGGCAGGCCATTTCAGAGAGTTTGGCCCTATTAGAACATCTAATAGGTTTCAAAGAGTGCATCATGGTTGGTACTTTTTTTTTTTTTTTAAAAACACAGGTGCTAATCCATTTAAGGCCTTAAAGACAAGTGTAACAATTTTGAACTTTACCCTCCATATAATAGGCAAACAGAGGAGCTTAAATATAATAGGAGTAATATTCTCCCATAGAGGGGATCCAGTGCTAAGTCTGGCAACAGTGTTGTGGAAGTTGGAGAATTCGAAGTGATAATTGCAGACGACCCAAGTATAGCAAATGACAGTAATCAATTTGGAGAAATTACCTGAGATTGCACCACAGTTTTAAAATTACTAAGAGAGGGCTTAATATTATGTAAAACACAATTTAAAGAAACAGCCCTTAACTACATTTCTGATGTGTGGCTGAAAAGAAAGCAGTCTACTAAAATATCTAGATTTCCTAGCGTGTAGACAGATGGACTCAGGACCAATGGGTGTTATGCTCCCCTGCTAGCAGATGGAGTGTCAGGTTTCAAAGCTGATGTCACCCTAGACATCAGCCCATCAGTATCTCTGTCTCCTAGCAATGTAGATGTGCTTTCACTATGGGGATTGCTGTATCCTTTTAGAAGAAGAAATTGTAGTTTTAAATAGGAGAAAGATTGATCCCTGCTCTCCTGCGGTGATACCTAAAGGTCCCTCCCCCAGTTGAGAATTCCTGAGGTGATTTCAGTGATTCTCAGAGGTGTGCCTTGGTCTGGTAGCCTGTTCCCGGCATGGCTCTGCTGCTGAAGCAGCTGAAAGGCAGTGGGTGCAGGAAGTGCGGCGGTGATGGCTAAAGCCCTCTCCCCCCGCAGCCAGGGACAGTCTCTGTACTTACCTGGGCTCATGGCTTACCAGCTAGGTTTAAAAAAAAAAAGAAAATTTCCTCCCTATCAGAGACATTGGACAGGATTCGGTAAGACTTCCTCTGGTCTCCCTGCTCAGTATGCCATACCAATGTTGTCCCGATCCCATTGGGATTAAGGGAAGTGGGCTTCCAAGCAGGTTTGAGCAGTCCTTGGAGGGCTAGGCTCCACTTTAGGATCACACCACGTGGTAGGCCACGATGGTGCCATGTTGCGTGCATTTTTTGTGCATCTTCCTTTGCCCACCATAGAGCATCAGTACGCACAGTGCATGTAACCCTGACCCTGCCAAACTGTCTGGTTCTCACGACAGACGCGAGCCTCCAGGGCTGGGGAGCCCACTGTCAGGAACTGATGGCCCAGGACGTTGGACCAAGGAAGAGGTGCTCTGAAACATTAAACCGCCTGGGAACCTGAGCAGTCAGATTGGCATATCTACAGTTCAGCCACATACTCCAGTGTCAGGTGATCCGTGTAATGTCGGACAGTGCAACAACAGGGGGGGGACGGACCAAGAGCCAGCAAGTTTGACAGAAGATAGATCTCCCTATGGAATGATCAAAATTACATCTACAAATGATCTTGGCCTCCCACATCTCAGGAAAAGACAACATCAGAGCAGACATTCTAAGCAGGGAGAGTCCGGATCCAGGGGAATATGCATTTTTGGCCAAAGCCTTTCAGCTGGTGGTAGATCGCTTGGGCCTCGCATCCATCGACCTGCTGGCTGCATTTCTCAATGCAAAGGTTCCCTGATTTTTGTCGCAGAAGAGATCAATAGGGATAAACTACTACCCATAACTAATCAAGCTTGATATTTCACTTGGTTGCAGCTCCATCACTGCTCTCTACATTAGTGGTGGGGGTGGAAGGGAAATAGAACCAAAGAGCTAAGAGAAACAGATAAGTATGAGAAAAAAATGTGAAGCTTGCTGGGCAGACTGGATGGGCCGTTTGGTCTTCTTCTGCCGTCATTTCTATGTTTCTATAAACACCTTCGTTCAGACGTGACCAGAAGAGGACTTACTATATGCTTTCTCTTATGGCCCCTGCTGGGCAGGGTCATTCACAGGATCGAGTGTGTCAGGGGATTAGTCCTACTAATAGCTCCAGATTGGCCCAGGCGTCCGTGGTATGCAGACATCAGAGACTCCTAGTGGAGATCCCCCTGTGCCTTCCACCGCACAAGGACCTGTTTCAGAATGGACCAGTCCTTCACGAGGATCCGACTCTATTCTGTCTTAAGGTGTGACCCTTGAGAGGGCTCGCCTGATGAAGCATGGATATTCGGTGACAGTAATTACCACCTTGCTCCGTATGTGGAAGTTCTCTATATCCTTAGCATATAAGTGGGTCTGGAGAGAATTTGAGGTTTGGTGTAAAGCCCAGTGGGATGTTGCCCCTCGGACGGTCAAAATCTCACTGGTTCTGGAATTTTTACAGGATAGCTTGAATATAGGGATGACCCTTAACTCTTTGAAGGTCCAGGTAGCAGCTCTCATGTTTCAGGGGCAAGGTGAATGGAACCCACCTGTCGGCACATGCGGACATGGCCCATTTTCTGAAAGGAGTAAAGCACCTCCAGCCACCCCTACGGTGGCCGGTTCCCTTGTGGAATCTTAATCTAGTATAGGAGTTTTTGGCAGGGCCCTCCTTTTGGCTGCAGCACAGTCTTTCCTTGCACTTGTTAACCCTGAAAACTGTTCCTGTTAGCAATATGCTTGGCTTGTTGCATCTCTGAACTACAGGCATTCTCGGGAACTGTTCCTCCAGTGACCCCAGGAGCATTACAACTTCATACCGTTCCATCCTCCTTGCCCAAGGTTGTCTTGAAGTTTCATCTGAATCAGTCCATCTCATTGCCATCCCTAGATAGGCACAAAGACACAGAAGAATGCCGCTGCCGCCTCCGCCATTTAAACATCAGTAGGCTTTTGATACGGTATCTGGAAGTTTCAGAACCGGTCTGCAAGACAGCCCGCTTGTTGTGGAAGGAGACAGGGTGAACCAGTTTCGTGGGTTCCCATAGCTCGCTGGATCAAGGTGGTGGTCATGGGAGCCTATGTAGAGGCAGGAAAGCGAGTACCCTTTCAGGTTAAAGCTCATTTCCACTAGGGCTCAGGCAGTCTTCTTAGATACCTTCTCCAGGTTCTACCGCCTGGATGTTCAAGCCCAAAAAGGATGTAGCCTTTGCAAGGGCAGTCCTAACTGGACTGCGGGCAGCCTCCTGGCCCGATTGGGAGTAGCTTTTGTACATCTCATTGGTCTTGATTCTATGTGGCTACCTGCTAGGAAATGGAGAAATTACTTACCTGATAATTTCGTTTTCCTTGATGTAGACAGATGGACTCGGCATCCCGCCCAAGGCTGCTCAAGAACTGTGCCAGGGAATCGCCTATGAAATCAATATCTATTCCAAGAGGTTACAGATAAGCCGCTGCCCAATCCCTAGATCAGGGCATATATAATCTTGCTGGGATTCAGTGTTTGGTTGAATATAGTTATGGTTGTCTGTTTTTAACCAAGTTGTAATCCAAGTTTTTCAATAATATGTCCACAGTGGCTTTTGAAGAGAATACTGAAGGGCTGAGGTCACTGCAGGGGTATATCTAGGGTGATGTCAGCTTTGAAGCCTCATTCAGTCTCCATCTGCTAGCAGGGGAGCATTTAACCCATTGGTCATGAATCCATTTGTCTACACTAAAAAAAAAAAACAAAATTAGGTGCCCATAAAGAAATTGGAATTTGCAGACCATTCATAGTAAGACAGGTGAGCATAGTCTCAATTGGAAAACTTAGGACAAAAATTGTCTTAAGGTTCAAAGAGAATTCTCAGCAAACTCACTTTTTACTAGTGGTTAAAAATCAGATATTTCTTCTACAAGTGCCTGTTCTCCCAAAGGATTCTTTCTGCTGTTTTCAACTTCATCAAGCAACTTGCATTCTCTACCAGCAGCAGCCACAAGAGTTATCAAAAGGCTCATCAGCAGTCACAACCTAAGCCTGGGGCTAGTTTTGAGGCTCGCTCACCTCTGGGACAGGGAAGGATTTAGTAGTTCTTCCTGGACGGGGTCCACCTTACAAAGGACAGGTGGGTCCTGAAAATTGTGGAATATGGCTACCACTTATACTTCTCTTACCTTCCTCAGATCAGTGAATGGAAGGGATTACACAGTCTGCTTAACTGCAGCTGGATGTAACATCTGTATTTCAGCAGATGATCAAGCTTGTACCTTCACAGTAATATGGCTAGACATTCTATTCTTTGCATTTTTTAATCCTCAATGAGTCTGGGATTGAGGCCTATCCTGGATTGCAGAAGCAGAACAAATTGGTTCGAGAGAGGTTCAAAATTAACTTTCTCCAGGTGATGTTTTCCTCTTTTATTCAACTGAAGGATTGTATGTAGAATCTTGAAAAACTTGGTATAGGAAACTGAGGGTACAGGCCATATTTAATACCCACCTTAGAACATACGAATTGTCATATGGGGTCAGACCAAAGGTCCATCAAGCCCAGTATCCTGTTGCCAACATACTCCTGGGGGAATTCTGTGCACAAAAACTTAAAATTCTGCAAACTTTATATTGGTCAAAATAACACAATTTACATGACAGTCTTTAAGTAATTACATTTTAAATTAATACAGAAAAGTTATTACTTAGATGCAGAATTTAATATTTTGAGCAGAATTTCCCTAGAAATTCACTGTTAGTGTCTTCCACTCACTCTCCCTACTCCCCTGGCCACTTTGCCCTCTCAGGCCCCAACTCCGTATCTCTCTCCCCTCCACCTCTACGCTCAACCCCTTCCACTCTATCGCCAGTCCCAGTTTCTCCTCATTCTCCGTACTGCCCCTCACACAGGCTCCCTCTGTCCCTCCCTCTCTCACACATGCTCCCTTTCTCTAGTGCACATACACACACCCTCATACAGACTCCCTCACTTTCTCGTGCACATATCACTTCATACAGGGTCCCTCTCCTCTTGCATACACACCCACACATTCCCTTTCTCTCTCATGCATACATCCTCACACAGGCTACCTATGTCTCTCTCATGCACCCCTTCACACAGTCCCTTTTTCACACGCACACACACACACTCATTCACTCTCACTGGGGGCCTTCATTTTCGCCGCAAGTGGTGTGCATCCTGTGGCGCACCAGGGACCTTCATCTTGGCGAGCTCCGTTCACGGCATGCTAGGATCTCCTCTGCCATTTTCTGCGCAAAATTGCCAACTTCTGTGAAGAAAATAGCAATTCTGCGGGGGGTGGGGATTGGGGGATTTTGCACTCTGCAGTAGTGCAGAATTCCCTCAGGACTACCAAGAGTGGCCAGTCCAAGTCACAAGTACCTGGCATGTACCCAAACATTAAGCAATAGTAGCTTATTAATTAATAGCAATTTATGGATCTTTCCTCTAGGAACTTACTAAACCTTTTTTGAACCCAGTTACACTAACTGCTGTGATCACATCCTCTGGCAGTGAATTCCAGATCTTAACTATGTGCTGAGTGAAAAAGAATTTTCTTCGATTTTGTTTTAAATGAGCTTCTTGCTATCTTCATGGAGTTCCCTTAATCCTCTTTAGTCCTATTATCTGAGGAGTCCACTACCTTGCTAAAGCCTACGGTTTGGAAAAGACTTAGGCTCATGAGGCAGTGTTTTGCATGTGGAAACTCCTATGCCTGCTTAGTAAGCCATTAGAGCTGATAGCGTCTGCTGATAACACTCGCACATTATGACTGACTCATTGTGCTGGATATAGAGAATCCTGTTTACAGGTAAGGGAAACTTGCTTTCCCTCTGAGGACTGGCAGAGAAGGTCCTTCAGACTGAATAATATTCACTACTCCTTTGCAACTAGTGGTTACATTTTCTCCTATGTGAAGCCCAAGCTCATTACCTTGATAATGTAGTCAGGCTCTTCCAGAGATCTGAATCTGTTAAGATAGCATGCAGTGTTTCGGCTAAGCCAAAGGATTAGCTTTTAAATAAAACTTGATCATTGTTCTACTCTCTCCCCACCCCTTACTTTGATTAAATTCTTGTACTTAAGTACAATACAATGGAATTTAAAGGTGGAAAACATTTTTGATCTTTTGTGTGTGATTGTTCTAGAGAAAATATTGTATTAACTTAGATTCTCTAAGCCAGAATTTTATATGTAGGAGAAATTCCACAGTAAGTATCTTTATCAGTACATGGGCATATTGGCTACTAATGTTCCATAGTACATTATGAAAAATTATTTAAATGTTTTGAATTTTTCTAAACTAACAGTTGGTCTTTCTTTCTTTCCCTCTTGTCTCCAAATTCACAATGACAGATCTTCAAGACAGAGTTGCCACCTCATATGCACAGGGAGCAAGACCAAAAGAGAACTCATTGAGCAGTTTGAGGCTAAACACTTCTATCAACCGCCAGTTGCCTTCTGAACATCACTCATTGTTTACCAGAGACTCTCAAAGAAGCTCTTCAAGATCTTTGTCCACAACTAGAGAGATGGATTCTTCCCAAAGAAGCACGCCATCAGAATTTACTCATATTGCGCACAGAGGAGAGGCATTTCCGATAAACTCGGCACCTTCTCCTCAACAAAGATCAGGAAATGAGCCATCTCCTGACACGGAAGGAAGGAGTACAAGGCGGCAAATATTATCTCGCTTAGCTTCTAGTATGTCTTCAACTTTTTTTTCACGGAGATCCAGCCAAGATTCTTTAAATGCAAGACCATTGGAATGTGGAGATTCATACTCTGTCCCAAGAGTTCAGTCATCCACATCAACTGCTGATATTATGAACAATAGATCTTCAGAACCTTCTCAGGGATTTGGATTTCTTAGACGGCGAAGGGGAGGTCTATCAAGTGTTTCCCAAACTTTGACCACTGATTCAGATGCTGAAAGATTCAGACAAGATGGATATAGGACCACAAGTTCCTGGTTGTCGTCATCTTTTAGAAACAGGTGTACACCATTGTTTTCTAGAAGGAGGCGAGAAGGAAGAGATGAGTCTGCAAGACAGTCTTCTACCTCTGATACATCTTCTAGATCGCCTCAGCAGTTTCGAAGTGAATCTAGAAGAGAATCTCCTGCAGAAGAAGCACAACAGAGAAGTTCCAGTACAAGTGCTACTAGTACATCACCAATGCCTTCAGCATCTATAAACAATGCTGCTACTGCCATATCTGATTCATTTCACAGTAGAAGAAATTCAGGGATTATCCCAAGCTCACTTTTCCGATTTGCAATGCCCCACAGAAATGGGAGCTCTGTATCAGACAATGTCATGATAACAGTAGATATTGTTCCTTCACTAAGAACTTTAGCTGATGAACAAGAGACTGACAAGGTTAAAAAATCTTCAAGAGATCCTGAAAAGCTCAAGAAGATACAAGAGAGGTAAATTTTGTTAAGTATAAAAGTGTTTGGATTTTTCTAGCTTTGTAAATTCTCTGCAACAGCATTACTAACAAGGGTACTGAAAGTTACAATATGATATTGTAAATTAAAGTTCAGTTTCTGGGAACACATTGCTAAACTTGTATGACGTTTTTGGATTATCTTTATTGCTAATATCTACTTAGTTAACTGACAAGAGACTTATTCTGTAATTGCATAACTAGTTCCTTATTTATTCAATAATATTTATGTATGTTAGAAAAAATCACCCAAAGCAATTTCAAATATTAATATATATGATAAAACAACCTTAAAAATAAACCAATACAAAGAAATAAGAGAAATAAAATACAAATAAAAGTTAAATCAAAATATAGGACCCACCATTTTCCCTACTCTACACTTGGGTCAGCAGAATATCATTCATATAACTTTTCTCAAATATACTTGACAAGTATTGCTGTACTAGCTGAGCATATGCCTATTCTGTTAAATTCAGAGTTCATTCTGGCCGATGCAAAACAGTGTGCTCAGCTGAGCACACTGGTTAACTCATGGTTGGGTGGGCATTTTCAACGCATGTCTACAAACTCTTAATTCAGTAAGGGGATTAGCACATCCAAAATGCACGTCAACCCTCCGCGAAGCTAATAGCACTCATCAAATATAAATTCATGTTGACAAGGCTAATTAGCTATTACCTCCCAATGCCAAAAAAATTGTGCGCCAGATGTGCACATTTTTACTCTCAGAAATTAAGGCCTGCCCCAGAGCAAGCATTAAGTTCTGAGAAGCCCCTAAAGTTGACAGAAAAGCAGAAAATACTCAATACGCTCAATTTTAAGAGTCCATTTTCCTAACCTGTACACAGCCACAGGTTAGGAAAATGGACATTAGTTAAGCATCCCTTTTCCTAACCTGACCACTGGCACAAAATTTTTTTTTAACCTAACTTCATTTTTCAGTTCCATTGATTTAATATCGCCACGATATTAAATCAATGGAACTGAAAAATGAAGTTAGGCGATATTAAATCAATAGAACTGAAAAATGAAGTTAGGTTAAAAAAAAATAAATTTTGTGCCAGCGGTCAGGTTAGGAAAAGGGATGCTTAACTAATGTCCATTTTCCTAACCTGTGGCTGTGTACAGGTTAGGAAAATGGACTCTTTTAAAATTGAGCGTCTGTTTTCCCATAGATTAGTAGGCTGAATTAGCCATGCTGTCTGGGACGACCTCTAGGTGGCCTGACATGGAATTGTCTCAAAGTATACAGAACTGTGTGCGCTTGTGAATCTTTCATCGCGTCAGTTTTTGTTTCTCCCGCACAGCTCACAGTTACACTCCACTTTCTCTTGTGCCTTATTCTTTTGTCTTTATCTACTCAAATGCTTTTGAGTACCCCAAAAAAAGCACTTTTAAGTGCTAAAATATCACCGAAGGCACCAGAATTCAAATTCTGCCAATGTGGCAAAATTGTCATCAGACTGACATAATTATTGCAACATATGCCTTGGTCCAGATCATGATCAGGCCTCCTGCTGCGACTGTGGCAGGATGTCTCCATGGGCCCAGAGCAAAGGGCAGAAAAAATAGAGAAGCTGAGGTGACCCATCCGGTTCTTACACTCCAACCCACTGCTTGACCCAGTCCTTACCAATTAAGAAGACAAAATGGTTCCAGGTAAGAGATCCCCCTTCTCTGGAACTGCAAACAAAAATTGGTAGAAGATCCTCCCAGAGACCTAAAGAGCTCAGTAGAAAAACCCCCAGTACACCCTACTAAGTTGAGGAAATTAGTACCAGTATCAGTCTAAAAAATGTTAACATTGCGCTGACTGAAGTAATACGCATGGATCACTGAGTCGTCTGATGCATGAAGTGTCAACTGGAATGAAGCATTGATTTGCCTGATGCATGAACCATCGACTCGCTCGATTCACAGAACATAGACCTGTCCGCATGGGGCATTGACTCGGGCTATGGGCGACACAAAGTGTCGACTAGGCTGATGCGTGAAACCTCGACCCGATGCACGAGGCATTAAAATGGGTGGAATTGGAAGACAGTCATCATAAGACAGCCACAGAGAAGCAGAAAAGGATATCCTTGATGCCAACGAAGCATGACAAATCTAGGGATGTAAATCAGCCCAAAGGGGTACTCAATCGTGATGGCGTCAAGACCACAAATAGTATTTACTGCGGAAGAGCTGGAAGCTGGTTCTGGTGTGGAAGTAGTCAAACTAAAAAAAAATCTTCACACTCATCAAGCAGTATATACTCCGGCCTTTCGCAAGTGTATAAATGAAAGACTACTTCAGTTACAAGAACACTTAATGAAAAACAAATCTTGCCAAGAACCTCCCTCCCAAACCACCTCACAAAGGGACTTGGATTCTATCCTCCTGGCAGCGCTTCCAAGGAAGACTCAGTCTTGACTCTAGCCTGCCACAGAAAGCACAGTGCCATACTTCCTGAACCAAGGGGAAGAAGGCAGCCTTGCAAGCAATGTTTCAGGTATTGGACATTGTAAACTTTTTTTTTTTTGCATCAGTGCCAGACCCCTCTCAACACCAAGGTTTATCAGAGTCTGAAGACAACTCTCCAAGGTCTCTACCCTCTTCACCCCGGAAGATGAAGATGCAGAAGAAACCACGGGGCATGAACCTAGTCCGGATTCGGAGAGAGAAGTAGATATCCCTGCCTCTCCACTAACATCTCTTGGATCATCTTCAGGGATCCCGTCAGATCCATCGGAGGGTCCACCTGAACCATCTTCACTGCCGGAGGACTTAAAATAGTCAAGTTCATAGAGAAGAGTATCCTTCCTAAAGATAGAAACAAAGAAGATACGAAATCTGAGGGCAGAAATATATGGAATATTAAAGTTTTTCAATTTTCCATCAGAGCCTATGGTGTTCCCTCCCCATGTGATGCTGGAGGATGTCCTACACAAATCCTGGACATCACCGTTTCCACGGAAGCAGATCTCAAATTTAGAGTGCAAGTCTGCACACTATGGAGCAGTGCAACTGCCACATGCTTCTGTCATCGAATCGGCAATGAAAAAAGTGAAGAAAACAAGGCTATACTCTAACACTCCACCAGGTAGGGATAAGCAAGTACCTGGACTATTTTGGCAAGAAAATGTTTCAAAATGCGATGCTGAATTCTGGAATCAAACATCACCAATTTTATATAACTCAGTATTTATATGTGTGTGTACAAGGACTAAAACAAGACAGTTCTTCTATGGCTGATAAGCCTTCCTCCATGCTTGATTTGATTATGTCCTTACTTAGAATGGTCTATGAAGGCTTTGAGACTTCTGCAAGAATGTCAGCAGCTTCCATAGCAGCCCATAGAATCGCCTGGCTCAGAGCGAGTGCAATAAGGGATGATGTCCATGAAAAGCTGGCTGACCTACCTTGCAAGGGGGGGACAGGTTGCATGAGTATAGCAGTATCATCGCTCACTTTCCAAATTAATTCCCCTCTAAACGGTATCCCTACAAATGACTGTTCTACCAATGTTGACAATACAGACTGTTTTTTTCCCCTTCATACACTATCTTACCAGACCTAGAGGCAGCAGCCTCAGCAACCGCAAACAAGAAATCGCCAGTGTCTCTCCAGCAAAAACACGCACAGGGCCCAAGCCAGAAGCCTCAACAAACGTTTTGAACAAAGCAAAGCCAGAGCCAACACCGAAAGTGGGAGGAAGGATATCCTCATCCTTCCATGAATGGTCATCCATAACATCAGAACGTTGGTTTCTCAGTATTGTAAGCAATGGGTATCAACTGAATTTCGGTATAGCTCCCTGCCTACCCGAACTGGTTGATCCACAAGGAGATTGCAAAAACTTACATCTGCTTTGAGGAAGTGCAGATGCTGCTAGACCAGAATGCAATACAAATGCTGACTCCCAGGCAACACAATCAGTGGCTTTACTCCTAATTCTTCCTCATTCCCAGAAAAGGTGGGGGCCTCAGACCTGTTTTAGATCTTCAGGCTTTAAACAAGTTTATTCAGAAAGAGAAATTCAAGATGACATGTCTCCAAAACCATTTTGCCATTCCTGCAACCCGATGACTGGATGTGCTCTTTTGGATCTCAGGGATGCCTATGCCCACATTCCAATACATCCGGCCTCGTGGTGGTACCTCTGCTTTCAAATGAACAAGTTATCAATACAAGGTACTTCCATTTGGCCTATCCTCAACTCCCAGAGTGTTCACAAAATGCATAGTGGTGGCTGTGGCCCATAGCCGAAGGAAAGGCATCAAGATTTTTCCCTACTTGGATGACTCTCCTAGTCTCTTCAAAACCAAAAATATTGCTTTCACACCTACAGCAGACCATATTCTGCTTAGACACGTTGGGATTCATAATTAACTTCAAGAAGTCTAACAAAGTTCCCACCCAAACTTTCCAGTTCATTGGAGCATTCATAAACACCAAACTCTGCAGAGCCTTCCTTCCAAGAGGACAAATACAGACTTGAACTGGCCTCTGCATTAAAGGCTCACTTGAATGCATCACGCACCAAATTCTCACAATGCTGGGACATATGGCAGCAGCCCTATTTGTAGTACCATACACCCGTCTCCATGTGTCGACTACAGTGGGGGGCTAAAATCCAAGTAGTCACAACACAACCATCCAGTGTCTCGTCAAATTCTTATGACTCTCTATGGCCTCTGATATAGATTGACTAGCAACTGTACCTGTTCTACGCCCAGGCAGCGAGCCTTTTTATTGGCACATATGCTCTCTCCCAAACCCCCCTCTCCTCTCACACACATTCTCTCACCAGCATCCCCCTCCCCTCATATAGGCTCCCTCTCTCTGAAACCCACACTCAAGCATCCCCCCACCCACCCTCTTACCTCCCATGCTCTGTCACACCCTCCCCACCCCCTCTTACCAACCATGCTCTCTATCACCCCCACTCTCACACACATTCTCTCACCGGCATCCTCTCCCTATGCTCTCTCTCCCACCCTCTCCTCCCCGACACACATTCTCTTTCACAGGCATGCCGCGGGACCCGCGCCATTCACAGCATGCCAGGGTCTCCTCTGCCATTTTCTGCCTGTCCCGCGATGCCCGCTGTCCTTCTGGTTTTGAATAGTCTTCCGGCGAGGGTGGAAATTGGTGAGGTGAGGGAGGAATTCTGCGCAAAATCTGCATTCCGCAGTAGTGCTGAATTCCCTCAGGAGTACCTCTTGTAGCTGGTGTTGTGACATGGCCGCTGTACGGCGTGTTTGAGCCGCCTGTGCCATCTATCAGCGGGCTGGGGAGCATGTGCGAGCACTGAAGGACACACTACCAAGCCCTATATATTATGGATGGCTCCCCCCACCCCCCCGCCAAATCTTGCAAATGGGAGTGCCGTTCCTATCCCTGGATTATCAAATCACTGACAACAGAAACCATCCACTCACGACTGGGGTGCACATGTATTGCATTACAAAACTCAAGGAATCTGGTCACCGAAGGAAAAAACACTTACAATAAACCTGCTAGAAACTGAGGGCTAAAAGGAATACAGTCTGCACTTTTGTAGATATCTTCACTGGGAAGAGAGTGATGGTTTACACAGACAACCAAGTGGCCATGTTTTACATAAACAAAGGAGGGTCCGGTTCGTGGACTCTTTGCAAGGAGGCAGTACTAACACTGGAATGGGCACTGAGCCACTCCATCCAGTTGCAAGCAACATTTTCTAGGAATAAAGAACACAGAAGCAGACAAGCTCAGCAGAATATTCCATCCCTACGAGTGGGCATTAAATCCAGAAGCAGTGAACAGTCTGTTCAGAGAATGGGGAGCACCCTACATAGATCTCTTCGCAGCGAAGACAAACACAAAACTACCATGGTTTTGTTTCATGTAGCCCAGGACACATTTTTGATTCCCTGGATGCAGGACCCACTGATACCCATGTTGAGAAGAGTAATCCAAAAGTGCATGACAGACAAGCAGGTACGTTTTCAGCTCCAGTGGTGGCTACAGGAAGACCACCTAGCAGAGGAGTAAGCCTATCCCCACCCAACTGGACCTTGCTCACCACGGACGTGAGCCTAAGAGGGTGGGGGAGCCCACTGTCGGGAACTGACGGCCCAGGGACAATGGAACAAGGAAGAGGTGAAATGGAACACAAACAGCCTGGAAGCTCGAACAGTCAGACTAGCGTGCCTGCAATTCAGCCACAGACTCCAAGGCAAAGCGATTTGAGTAATGTCGAACAACGCAACAACTGTCGCTTACATAAACTGCCAGGGAGGAACCAGGAGCCAGCAGGTGTCTCTGGAGATAGATCCCCTCATGGCATGGGTGGAGATAAACCTACAAGGAATCTCTGCCTCCCATATCACAGGGAAAGACAACATCTCAGCAGACTTCCTCAGCAGAGAGAGCCTGGACTCAGGGGAATGGACTCTGTCGACCACAGCCTCCCACCTGATAGTAAATCGCTGGGGCCTCCCAGCCATGGACCTACTGGTCACCTGTCTCAGTGCCCAAGTTCCTAGGTTCTTCAGCCGCAGGCGAGAGCTACACTCCCAAGGGATCGACGCTCTCGTCCAGACTTGGCCAGAGGAAGACTTATTGTATGCCTTCCCCCCCATGGCCACTACTAGGCAAGGTCATTCACAAGATAGAACATCACAGGGGATTAGTTCTGCTAGTGGCCCTGGATTGGCCAAGACGACCATGGTATGCAGACATGCAAAAACTCCTTGCAGGGAACCCTCTGTGGCCTGCCTTCTCCGACAGGACCCAATTCTCCATGAAGATCCAGCTCGACTCTCTTGCAGTCTGGCCCTTGAAGACTCACCTGAAGAAGCGCGGTTACTCAAAGGCCGTGATTGACACCCTACTCCGGGCGCCCAAGTTCTCCACATCCCTGTCTTACATACGGATCTGGAGAGTATTCGAAGCCTAGTGCGGGGACCGCAGGATACTCCGGACAGCCAAGATTCCCATGATCCTGGAATTCCTACAGGATGGTAAGAAGGGGGTTGTCACTCAACTCCCTCAAGGTCCAAGTAGCTGCACTGTCCTGCTTCAGGGCCGAAGTGGACGGCATCTGGCTATCAACCCATCTGGGTTTGACCTGCTTCCTGAAAGATGTAAACTCCGACCACCCCTGAAGTGGTCTGATCCTCTATGGAATCTCAATCTAGTATTAGACTTCCTACCTGAGGATTCCTTCAGACCAACTTGCAGTCTGTCACTACGCCTTGTAACATTGAAGACTGTATTCTTGGTGGCAATATGTTTAGCTCGTCGCATCTCCAAACTACAGGGTACTATCCTGTCGGGAACCGTTCCTTAGGTTCACTCCTGGAACCATACAGCTGTGCACCGTCCCCTCCTTTCTACCGAAAGTGGTTTCCCAGTTTCACTTGAACCAAACCATCACTCGACAATCTCCGGATGAACATAAGGACTCGGAAGACTCGCCACCTTCGCCATCTAAATGTTGGCAGACTCCTAGTACGGTACCTGGAAAGATCGGAACCGGTGTGCAAAACAGACCGCTTATTAGTCTTTCACAGCGGGAAGAAACAAGGAGAAGCGGCCTCATGGGCAACCATAGCCTGCTGGATCAAGGAAGTAATCAAGGCAGCCTGCATAGAGGCAGGGAAACCTTTACCACTAAAGGTTAAGGCTCATTCTACGAGGGCTCAGGCAGTTTCTTGGGCAGAAATCAAGCTACTGTCGCCTGCTGAGATCTGTTGGGTGGCAACATGGTCCTCCATACACACCTTCTCCAGGTTCTACCGCCTGGATGTTCAAGCCTGAGAAGATGCAGCCTTCGCAAGGGCAGTACTAAGTGGGCCATGGGCAGCCTCCCGCCCTGTCCGGGAGTAGCTTTTGTACATTCTATTGGTCCTGAGTCCATCTGGCTACATGCTAGGAAATGGAGAAATTACCTGGTAATTTCATTTTCCTTAATGTAGACAGATGGACTCAGCATCCCGCCCACGGCTACCCCTAGTTCAAGACACCAACAGTTTGTCCTGTGTTGGTGTTAATTGGTTGAGTGCACTGGCAGTCTCCAGTTTTAAAATCGTTAAACCAGTTCAAGTTTTAATCAAGTTAATCAAGTTATTTAAGCAAAGATATATCCACAATGGATTTTGAAGAGAAGACTGAGTAACTAAGGTTACTGCAGGGGTATATCTAGAGTGACGTCAGCTTTGAAATCTGACTCAGTCTCCCATCTGCTAGCAGAAGAGTACTATATCCATTGGTCCTGAGTCCATCTGTCTCCACTAAGGAAAACAAAATTATCAGGTAAGTAATTTCGCCAATAAATCCCATAATCAAAATTATAGCTAAATTCAAGCTTTAAAAAAAAAAAAAAAAAAAAAGCTTTCAAGGCTTAAATTAACTCAATGTTATATTTTTCATTGGTGCAGTTGTCAGCTCTTCTTTCATCTTTCTTACAGCCTCCTTTTAGAGGATTCTGAAGAGGAGGAGGGTGACTTATGTAGAATTTGCCAGATGGGAGTCGCATCACCAACTAATCCCTTGATAGAACCATGCAGGTGTACTGGAAGTCTGCAGTATGTTCACCAGGAGTGTATGAAGAAATGGCTGCAGGCTAAAATTAACTCTGGTAGGGTTTACTAATAGTTTTATATGTTTTAATCTGAATGTCAGGCAATTTTATATATATTTAAGAGAACTTTACTATTGTACTGTGAAAATAGCAAATAACATTCAGTGCATTATCTGCCTTTTTTTTTTTTTTCTTTAAATTATTTCCTTGTATTCCTTGTGCTTGCCATGTTCAGAAAAGCACCACTAGAAGCACAGTCTAGATGTATTCCACACATTGAGAAAGGTGGAAAGAAGGCAAAACGATTACCGGCATGGTTAAAAGGGGAGGTGAAAGAAGCTATTTTAGCCAAAAGATCTTCATTCAAAAAATTGGAAGAAGGAACCAACAGAAGAAAAATAGGATAAAGCATAAACATTGGCAAGTTAAATGTAAGACATTGATAAGACAGGCTAAGAGAGAATTTGAAAAGAAGTTGGCTATAGAGGCAAAAACTCACAGTAAAAACGTTTTTAAATATATCCGAAGCAGAAAGCCTGTGAGGGAGTCAGTTGGGACCGTTAGATGACTGAGGGGTTAAAGGGGCACTTAGAGAAGATAAGGCCATCGCGGAAAGATTAAATGATTTCTTTGCTTTGGTGTTTACTGAAGAGGATGTTGGGGAGGTACCCGTAATTGGAGAAGGTTTTCATGGGTAATGATTCAGATGGACTGAATCAAATCACTGTGATCCTAGAAGATGTGGTAGGCCTGATTGACAAACTAAAGAGTAGTAAATCACCTGGACTGGATGGTATACACCCCAGAGTTCTGAAGGAACTAAAAAATGAAATTTCAGACCTATTAGTAAAATTTGTAACTATCATTAAAATCATCCATTGTATCTGAAGTCTGGAGGATAGCAATGTAACCCCAATATTTAAAAAGGGCTCCAGGGGCGATCCGGGAAAACTACAGACCAGATAGCCCTGACTTCAGTGCCAGGAAAAATAGTGGAAAGTGTTCTAAACATCAAAATCACAGAACATATAGAAAGACATGGTTTAATGGAACAAAGTCAGCATGGCTTTACCCAGGGCAAGTCTTGCCTCACAATCTGCTTCACTTTTTTGAAGGCGTTAATAAACATGTGGATAAAGGTGAACTGTTAGATGTAGTATACTTGGATTTTCAGAAGGCGTTTGACAAAGTTCCTCATGAGAAGCTTCTAGGAAAAGTAAAAAGTCATGGGATAGGTGGCGATGTCCTTTTGTGGATTGCAACTGGCTAAAAGGACAGGAAACGGAGAGTAGGATTAAATGGACAATTTTCTCACTGGAAGGGAGTGGACAGTGGAGTGCCTCAGGGATCTGTATTGGGACCCTTACTTTTCAATATATTTATAAATGATCTGGAAAGAAATACGGGTGAGATAATCAAATTTGGCAGATGACACAAAAAGTGTTCAGAGTAGTTAAAATCACAAGCAGATTGTGATAAATTGCAGGAAGACCTTGTGAGACTGGAAAATTGGGCATCCAAATGGCAGATGAAATTTAATGTGGATAAGTGCAAGGTGTGCATATAGGGAAAAATAACCCATGCTATAATTACAACAATGTTGGGTTCCATATTAGGTGCTACAACCCAAGAAAGAGATCTAGGCGTCATAGTGGATAACACATTGAAAATCAATCGGTTCAGTGTGCTGCGGCAGTCAAAAAAAGCAAACAATGTTGGGGATTATTAGAAAGAGAATGGTGAATAAAACGGAAAATGTCATAAATGCCTCTGTATCGCTCCATGGTGAGACCGCACCTTGAATACTGTGTACAATTCTGGTCGCCGCATCTCCAAAAAAGATATAATTGCGATAGAGAAGGTACAGAGAAGGGCTACCAAAATGATAAAGGGAATGGAACAGCTCCCCTATGAGGAAAGACTAAAGAGGTTAGGGGCTGTTCAGCTTAGAGAAGATACGGCTCGGGGGGGGGGGGGGGGGGGGGGGGGATAAGATAGTGGTGTTTAAAATCATGAGAGGTCTAGAATGTGTAGATGTGAATCGGTTATTTACTCTTTCGGATAGTAGAAAGACTAGGGGGCACTCAATGAAGTTAACATGGGGCACATTTAAAACTAATCGGAGAAAGTTCTTTTTTACTCAACATACAATTAAAATCTGGAATTTGTTGCCAGAGGATGTGGTTAGTGCACTTAGTATAGCTGTGCTTAAAAAAGGATTGGATAAGTTCTTGGAGGAGAAATTCATTACCTGCTATTAAGTTCACTTAGAGAATAGCCACTGCCATTAGCAATGGTAACATGGAATAGACTTAGTTTTTGGGTATTTGCCTGGTTCTTATGACCTGGATTGGCCACTGTTGGAAACAGGATGCTGGGCTTGATGGACCCTTGGTCTGACCCAGCATGGCATTTTCTTATATTAGTGATATACTCTGAATTAGATTGATTCTTACTGGCTCTGATTTCATATTATCACACTTTATAAGGGGGATTGAACAGCTCCCCTATGAGGAAAGGCTGAAGAGGTTAGGGCTGTTCAGCTTGGAGAAGAGATGGCTGAGGGGAGATATGATAGAGGTCTTTAAAATCATGAGAGGTCTTGAACGAGTAGATGTGACTCTGTTATTTACACTTTCGAATAATAGAAGGACTAGGGGGCATTCCATGAAGTTAGCAAGTAGCACATATAAGACTAATCAGCGAAAATTCTTTTTCACTCAACGCACAATAAAGCTCTGGAATTTGTTGCCAGAGGATGTGGTTAGTGCAGTCAGTGTAGCTGGGTTCAAAAAAGTTTTGGATAAGTTCCTGGAGGAGAAGTCCATTAACGGCTATTAATCAAGTTACTTAGGAATAGCCACTGCTATTAATTATGTCAGTAGCATTGGATCTTCTTAGTGTTTGGGTAATTGCCAGGTTTCTTGTGGCCTGGTTGGCCTCTGTTGGAAACAGGATGCTGGGCTTGATGGACTCTTGGTCTGACCCAGCATGGCAATTTCTTATGTTCTTATGTATTAGGTAGAATTCTAGAATATTAATTTAATATTTTACTGCACCTCTTTCAGCATTTCAGTTCCTGTGCAGGAAGCTCTGGTACAATATAATTATATATGGTGCTCAATAATTGCCATTACAATGTTTGTGTTGGGAGTGGAGTTTGCACAGGAGTTCCAGATTAGGTGAAGTGTAGTTTTGAGCATAGTTCTTGACTACAGATACTTTTATCATCTGCAGAAAGCAATTTGACATCACTCTTTGGAGGTAGTTGATTATTCTATAGATAGATGTTCACGGAAAACTGCTTTAATCTTATATTTAAATATTTGACACAGGTTTATGAGTATTTACTCGAAATGTGGACTTGGAAGAATTTATATAGTAGGGTTTATCCCAGGACAAGCAGGATGCTAGTCCTCACATGGGTGACGTCATTCACGGAGCCCTTAAGCGGGAAAAACTTCTGGCAAGTTTCTAGAAGCTTTTAACTGGCTGCCTGAGGCTACTGAGCATGCCATGATATTCTCTGCCACAGGGGTCTCACTTCAGTCTTCTTTTTTCCGTGCTGCTGACTGCATCGCGGTTCATAGGAGCCCTGTGAGTTACCTCACAACTACAAAAGTTTTATAACAATATTTGCCCTTTACGGGTCTCACTTGATTTGTCACCGGCTGGTGACAAAAACCATACGTTTTTCGCCAAGAGAAACACCGTATTCATCGACGGATGTCGACTGAAAAGACTTCGGGCTTCAAAAAGTGCCCGGCCTGCAACCGGACTATGTCAATAACGGACCCGCATGTCGAGTGCGTTCGCTGTCTTGGTGGAGACCATGACATCGCGGCTTGCACTCAATGCCAAGAAATGACGGTGAAAGGTAGGAAACTTCGTCACGAGAAGATGGCTCAAATTTTTCAAATTCAGACAACGCCATCGCCGACTTCCACAAAATCCTCCCGGTTGGCATAACAAAAAAGATCTTACTAAAGAAAAGGATTCCGGAGGGTTCCGAGGATGCCTCCTCTCCAACACCCTCCGCGTCATCGACAATGTCGGTATCAGATACTCGTCCAAAACATAAGCACCGACGACACCGTTCAATTCCTCCATTACCTCCGCCGGAGGAACCGGTACCAAAAAAACAAACTTCATCGACCTCCGTAACATCTGGACAGGAATCGATGCCATCGACAATCAGTTACAGACTTAACAACATTGATTAAGCAGATAGTCACCGATGCCCTGAAGGAGAAAATACCGGCGTCATCGCTGATGCGACCGTCGGGTCGATGCTGACCGTCGGGTCGATGCTGATACCGGCTACGGTGCCTATGGAAACAGCCCTGTCGATGCCGGCAGACCTGCCGAGGTTTTCAACAGCGATGCAGGCTACTCAGCCGATACCGGCGACCTCATCATCGCCGATATACGCAGTGACTTCCTCGATGCCATACTCTACCTCTGCGATGACAGTACCATTCCCGATGCCAGAGCCATCGATGACATCGATAATCTCACAAACCTCTATGACCACAATGGCTTCTAGACCCATTTCATCAATGGTTCCCATCTCCATGTTTACATTCCTTACTTCATCGATTCCAGCTACTTCCCAATCGATGCCTCAATACACTCTAGCTCCAACTAGAGCACCTCTACAAGGAAGAATTACTTCAACAAAAAAGGCATCAGGAAAATATAAACATACTTCCATGCCAGTTCCAGAAGCCTCAAGGCGCTTCCCTTCGGTTTGGCGACCGCACCTCGGACCTTCACAAAGATCATGGTAGTGGTGGCGGCGGCCCTCCGCAAGGAGGGTATCCTAGTACATCCGTACCTAGACGACTGGCTGATTCGAGCGAAGTCCTTCTCACATGGTCAGACCTCAGTGGCCAGAGTAGTACAATTCCTACGCTCTCTGGGCTGGGTGGTGAACCTTCCAAAGAGTTCCCTTGTGCCCTCGCAACACCTGGATTTCTTAGGGGCGAGCTTCGATACCCGGCGGGGGATGGTGTTCCTGCGCCAGGACAAGGCGCAAGCCCTGAGAGAGCACGTGTCTCGGTTTTCGGCTCTGGAAGAACCAACCGCCTGGAATTATCTGCAGCTCCTGGGAGTAATGGCCTCCACCATCGACATGGTACCCTGGGCGTTTGCACACCTGCGTCCCCTGCAGGCGTCCCTACTATCCCGCTGGAAACCAGTCTCCCAGGAGTATCAGGTGATCCTGCCGCTCCCACCATTAGCCAGGAAAAGCCTGGATTGGTGGCTTGTCCCCTTGCATCTGGCTCAGGGAGTCTCGCTCGAGGTTCCCAATTGGGTGGTGGTGACCACCGATGCCAGTCTCGCGGGATGGGGCGCCGTCTGCGAAAGAAGCGCCACGCAAGGGACTTGGACGCCAGAGGAGGCAAAGTGGCCGATCAATCGCCTAGAAACTAGAGCCGTGCGTTTCGCTCTCCAGCGTTTTCTTCCCCTGGTGCGACACAGGGAGGTGAGGATCCTCTCGGACAACGCCACCACCGTGGCCTACATCAATCGGCAAGGGGGGACAAGAAGCAAGCATGTCTCCCTCGAGTCTACTCCCCTGATGGAGTGGGCGGAGAGCAATCTCGTCCGGATAGCGGCCTCTCACATCGCCGGGGTGGACAACGTTCAGGCAGACTTCCTGAGTCATCAACAGCTAGACCCCGGCGAGTGGGCTCTCTCCGAGGCAATGCATCTCATCATCCGTCGTTGGGGGACTCCACGCCTCGATCTGACGACCTTTCTCAATGCCAAGGCTCCACGCTGCTTCAGCCGCAGAAGAGAGCGCGGCGCGGAGGGGGTGGATGCCCTCGCCCTTCCGTGGCCGTCGGATCAACTGCTCTATGTGTTTCCTCCTTGGCCTCTGGTCGGCAAGGTTCTCCGCAGGTTAGAACATCATCGAGGGACTGTAATTCTCATCGCCCCGGAATGGCCCCGTCGGCCATGGTTCGCAGATCTACTTCAGATGACTGTGGACGGCCCACTTCGCCTGTCCCATCTTCCTCATCTTCTGCGCCAGGGTCCGGTATTTTTCGAGCAGGCAGAACTCTTCTGTCTTGCGGCCTGGCTTTTGAACGGCGCCGTCTCCACCACAGAGGCTACCCGGAGACAGTGATCTCAACGATGCTTCGTTCCCGCAAGCCTTCGACCTCAGTCACTTACGTTCGAGTTGGAAGGTCTTCGAAGCATGGTGTTCCAACCGCGGAGTCCAAACCATGGAGGCGACTGTCCCGCTGATCCTTCATTTCCTACAGGATGGTCTGGATAAGGGTCTCGTCTATAATTCGCTCCGGGTTTAGGTGGCGGCCTTGAATGTCTTGGTACAGAAGGACTGCTCTCTACCCCTTCAGCCGGATATCGAACGTTTTCTAAAGGGTGCCAAAACCCTGCGGCCACCGGTCAGGGATTCTTTTCCTTCTTGGAGCCTCAAATCTTGGTGCTGCGAACGCTGTCGGGCCCTCCTTTTGAACCCCTGAGGGGGTCCTCCCTCAAGGACCTGACCCTCAAGACTGTTTCCTGGTAGCCATCTCTCTGCTCGCCGGATTTCAGAACTTCAAGCCTTGTCCTGCTGGGACCCTTATCTGCGTTTCTCCGACTCCGGGGTTTCCTTTCGTACGGTGCCATCCTTCCTACCAAAGGTGGTCTCGGCCTTCCAGTTAATCAAACGGTGGAGCTTCCAGCGTTTGCTCCAGAGGAACCCCGGTCTCTCCGGCTACTGGACGTCAAGCGTGTACTGCTCCGCTACCTGGAGGTTACCAATGACTTCTGGGTATCCGATCATTTGTTTGTCCTCTGGTCAGGACCGAGGAGAGGTTCTCAGGCATCCAAGACGACTGTTGCTCGCTGGATAAAGGACGCCATCTCATCCGCTTACATTGCGGCGGGGCGGGTGCCGCCTCGCAGCGTTACGGCTCATTCCACGCGATCCCAAGCGGCGTCCTGGGCGGAATCTCGCTCTGTTTCCTCCCAGGAAATCTTGCTGTGCGGCGACATGGAAGTCGTTGCACACTTTTTCCAGACAAGTACAGACTACACCTGGCCTCAGTGCACGGGTTCTTTTGGCGATCAGGTTCTCCGATCAGGTCTCTCAGGACCCCATCCGGTTTAGGGAGCTTGGGTACATCCCACTGTCTGGACTGATCCAGGTACGTACAGGGAAAAGAAAATTATTCCTTACCTGCTAATTTTCGTTCCTGTAGTACCATGGATCAGTCCAGACGCCCGCCACTAGGGGTTTCATTAGGTCCTGCTCCGATTCTTCCAGGTATCTTTCATTCTGTTTGTCTCTGATTATTGTTACTGTTCACAGCTCCTCACAAGTTGACTGTTGCTGGTCCCGTTGACCGTTTGTTTACTTATATCTTTCTCTGTTCCTCTTTGGGAATGGTTCTGGATCCAAAATGTTGTGTTTTTTGCTTTTGTGCTTTGCTATGCGTAATACTGAGCTCCAGAAGAGGGTGCACTACTCTATATGCTGACGCTCTCAAACTCTGACTCCATCTGCTGGTCGGGGGATATAACCCACTGTCTAGACTGATCCATGGTACTACAGGAACGAAAATTAGCAGGTAAGGAATAATTTTCTTTTCTTTACTCCTCTTCCAGCCAAGGAAGAGCTGCCAGGAATCCATCCACCTCCTCTAAAGGCGAAGAAGTCTTATTTTCGTGCTGGTCCCATAGCTTCGCCGGGTATAGTAGGGCAAACCGGATGCCCCTCTTATGGAGTGCCGTGCACGCTGGGGCCATTATTTTCCGCTGTGGTGCTGTCCAAGAAATTGTTGAACAGTAGAAGCCGGTGGCCTTTGTAGTCCACCTCCCTTTTTTGACTGTATGCCCGCAACAATTGTCTTGTGGTCCCAATTGAGAATTCGAGCTATTACAGGCCTCGGCCACCCTGGGCCCAAGCGGTGCACCCGCTCACATTGAAGCTGTTTGCCAGTTAAGATTAGGCCCACCTGCTGTGGGAGCCATTGCTCTACCAGGTCTTTCAGCTCACTGTCCTTCACCTCTTCAGGGAGGCCAACTATTTTTAGGTTATTCCGGCAGCCTCTATTCTCTTGCTTCTCCATTTTGGCGAGGAGGTCTGCCACGTGGCATTTGGAAGTCGCTAAGCGGTCCCCCAGATCGGAAATGATATCCTTAGCAGTGTACAACCTCTTAGCATGCCCTTCTACTGCTGATTTAATGTCCTCCATTGCAGTTTGCAGCTTGTACAAGCG